>NC_062987.1:15559271-16173271 GCF_023078275.1 Leguminivora glycinivorella | reverse complement strand
TCCATTAAAAAAATTAAGTACCTAGTGCACTATTTTAACCCTTAACTGCCTACGTACTATTTTTAACTAGTGAGAAAGAACGTTCTCGAGAAAGTTGGAAATTTCACGGAATCCTCGAAAAAGAATTCTCAGACGAAAACATTCTCATCGGCACATCCCCCGGCAGATCGACCCCTGCATTCAGCTATTGTTTTAAGTCCTTCGTTACGCCCTACCACTTAACCATCTTTTTTTTCGGCCATCCCGCTAAACTGATAATGGCGACGCCCCAGCGGCATTATTCGCAATTTATCGTAACATTGTAATGAATGTTCGTTTACTGTAAATAGGCACGTTAATGGTAATCCCAGGAACTGGAGCACCTGCGTGTTAAGTTAAAATATGATGTTACGCTTACCTGAATCCCGGTAAGGGCATTTATTTGTGTGAACCAGATAAATGGATGATGTATTTATATATTATATTTGTTGTCTGAGAGTCATCAGTACTGTGTAAGAATGTCCTATAATATTTATTATTTATTTATTTATTTATTCTTTGAGAGCTTTAAGATGATAGGGAACTCGATTGTCCATACAAACGTTGTCGTCATTTTCCTCCTCGGATACTAACATCGTGTTTTTTTTACATGATTCTATGTATTTTAACCTATTATTGTTTTTTTTTTGATTAATACATTTTTGTAAAAAAATAATCTAGAGCAAAAAACCGATTTCCAACTATGTATGTATGTATTTTTTTCACACATAGTAATCCAGTAATTGAAAGATCGAATACCATAATGCGTTTGATTTTTTAAATATTTCAGTATTATGAGGATTCAATGCTAATTAATAATTGTATAATATCACTTTTTGGCTTCAAAATGTTTACAATAATCAATTAACATAACGTGAAATGTAAGGGCCATAGCTTTGATTAAAATACTTTTATTAGCTTTTTTTAGTATCCCACTGCTGGGCAAAGGCGTACACTTTTCCACCAATTCGAAAAAATTGTTCCAAGTCGTCACACCATCTCTTTTTCGGTCTCCCTGTACCCTGATTAAAATACAATTGTGCAAAAATATTTTCAAAATTGTCAGTATCTCTAGGAGAAAATGGGAACTACGTTTGTATGTACAATCGGTTTCGTCTGTCCCCTTAAGTCTTAAGATGAGTAACGCCACCGGAGGTGGTTTGGCCCCTTTCGAACAAACAAACCACAGCTAATTTATCTCATTTCCCTCACATAGCCTTTTCGGAGCCCGAGGAGTCACATGTCAAATGGGGTGAAATGACGTGTCAGATTCTATTGTCGTTTGTTTACGACAGAAGAACAGATGTATTCTGTTGTCTGATTGAGGTGGAGTTTGGCTAACCAACCGAAAAATATATTAAGCCAACAATACTTTGACAAAACTTTGACAGAACAAAACTTAAATACCGGTACGGAATAATTTAGAAGAACTTTTCTTATAATTGAGTAAATAATAAATCAAAAAATGCATAATTTCATTCTCTTGTAGATATTCTGGATAATGACTTTATGAATAAGTCCTGCTGGTTTGATTGTACTTTTAGTAACATTTCGTGCTCTACTCAAGACTCGGCAGGCAAACTAGTATGGTCGCGCGATAAATGATAAAACACCAAGCCGTCCCTATCGCACTATTTGCAAGTCCTATATAGGGACGGCCGGATGTTTTATCATGCTTGCCTGCCTGAGTACCGAAATATACACTTGTATTTTTTACTAGGCATGTACATAGGTACTCCTTAGGTGGCTGACCTGCTGCGCTTAGAACTTTTTTAAGAAGTCTATGCATAGACTACGAACGACACAAAATGAAATCATAATATATCTAACATTGGTCTTCCTCTGCCTTAATTGTATCTAACTTTAATACGATCATGCCTAACATCGCAACTGATATCGTATCTAATTGCCAACATATCGGAAATCCTCCTACTACAAACACAGACTAAGACAACTTATGTGCTTAACACTCGGAGTTCCTTAATTATGCGCGCAACTAATTTTCTGCTTTTCCATCGTCAACAGATTTCGGGGTTTCAGACAACAGACGGCACAATCCTGTTTGTTCCAACTTCCCCGGCGCTCCCCTGGCAATGGGGAAGGTGGGCTTAATTGGGGAATAATGCCTGCGCGATTAATCACTATACTGTTCGTGTTTGTAATGTTTTATTCTCAAATTCGCTACTGAGAAAACGGGAAGACATAAGACATGACCAAGTTTGGCCAAAGATTTCGGTTGTAAATTAGAATAAAGAGAACTAAAACGTTAAAGAAATGCTAAAATCTTTTTTTTATGTTTTTTCATTTATTTAACATTACAAGAAGGCCTTATCCAAATTGATAATCGTTTATGGATAAATTCGAAAACATTTTAAATGATTGAAAGAATAAGTTTAGATGTAAAATTTTCGGTAAATGATTTAGCTAGCCTAGCCTACTGTTTTTAATCGACTTCAAAAAAGGAGGAGGTTCTCAATCCGCCTAGAACTTTTTAACACGCTTTTATTAGGTCGTCGTGTATGTAACTATGTATGTAATGGAATCTAAGGAAGCTAATTTAACCATCTTCCAGGAGTCGTAGCGTAATGAAAATTGGCAGCTATATGTAGTTCCGATGACAATACAATAATATGGTACTGTTGAGCTGATCTGATGATGGAGTCGGAAGATATAAACTGGAACTACATGATGGAACATCGTATCATAGCCGTTTTTGGGTTTCTTAGAAAAGTCTTGTAATGAACTTTGACTACAATTAGGTTTCAAGGTCTGATGATGAAGCCGAAAGATATGAACTGGAACTACATGATGGAACATCGTATCATAGCTGTTTTTGGGTTTCTTAGAAAAGTCTTGTAATGAACTTTGACTACGATTAGGTTTAAAGGTCTGATGATGGAGCCGGAAGATATGAACTGGAACTACATGATGGAACATCGTATCATAGCTGTTTTTGGGCTTCTTAGAAAAGTCTTGTAATGAACTTTGACTACGATTAGGTTTCAAGGTCTGATGATGGAGCCGGAAGATATGAACTGGAACTACATGATGGAACATCGTATCATAGCTGTTTTTGGGCTTCTTAGAAAAGTCTTGTAATGAACTTTGACTACGATTAGGTTTCAAGGTCTGATGATGGAGCCGAAAGATATGAACAGGAACTACATGATGGAACATCGTATTATAGCTGTTTTTGGGTTTCTTAGAAAAGTCTTGTAATGAACTTTGACTACGATTAGGTTTCAAGGTCTGATAATGGAGCCGGAAGATATGAACTGGAACTACATGATGGAACATCGTATCATAGCTGTTTTTGGGCTTCTTAGAAAAGTCTTGTAATGAACTATGACTACGATTAGGTTTCAAGGCCTGATGATGGTGCCGGAAGATAAGAACAGAAAAAAAAGAGGGGGGGGGCTCGAGGGGGGAAGCATGAAAGAAAGATCAACGTAGTATTTAAAATAAGTTGGGTTAGCGTTTTCTTGTGACCTTTCAGAGCAAACAAAGGGGGGCTCGCATAAAAGAAAGATAAACGTTGTATTTAAAATAAGTTGGGTTAGGGTTTTCTTGTTACCCTTAAGAGTAACGAAAAGGGGGGCTCGGGGGGCGAAGCCCACCGCATAAAAGAAAGATTAACGTAGTATTTAAAATAAGTTGGGTTAGCGTTTTCTTGTGACCTTTCAGAGCAAACAAAGGGGGGCTCGGGGGGCGAAGCCCCCGCATAAAACAAAGATCAACTTTGTATTTAAAATAAGTTGGGTTAAGGTTTTCTTGTGATCTTTAAGAGTAAAGAAAAGGGGGCTCGGGGGCGAAGCCCCCGCATAAAAGAAAGATCAACGTAGTATTTAGAATAAGTTGGGTTAGCGTTTTCTTGTGACCTTTAAGAGGAAACAAAAGGGGGCTCGGGGGCGAAGCCCCCCGCATAAAAGAAAGATCAACGTTGTATTTAAAATAAGTTGGGTTAAGGTTTTCTTGTGATCCTTAAGAGCAAAGAAAAGGGGGGCTCGGGGGGCGAAGCCCCCCGCATAAAAGAAAGATCAACGTTGTATTTAAAATAAGTTGGGTTAGCGTTTTCTTGTGACCTTTAAGAGCAAATAAAAGGAGGGCTCGGGGGGTGAAGCCCCCCGCATGGAAGAAAGATCAACGTAGTATTTAAGATAAGTTGGGTTAGCGTTTCCTTGTGACCTTTAAGAGCAAACAAAAGGGGGGCTCGGGGGGCGAAGCCCCCGCATGAAAGAAAGATCAACGTAGTATTTAAGATAAGTTGGGTTAGCGTTTTCTTGTGACCTTTAAGAGCAAACAAAGGGGGGCTCGGGGGGCGAAGCCCCCCGCATAAAAGAAAGATAAACGTTGTATTTAAAATAAGTTGGGTTAAGGTTTTCTTGTGATCCTTAAGAGCAAAGAAAAGGGGGGCTCGGGGGCGAAGCTCCCCGCATGAAAGAAAGATCAACGTAGTATTTAAAATAAGTTGGGTTAGCGTTTTCTTGTGACCTTTAAGAGCAAACAAAGGGGGGCTCGGGGGGCGAAGCCCCCCACATAAAAGAAAGATCAACGTTGTATTTAAAATAAGTTGGGTTAGCGTTTTCTTGTGACCTTTAAGAGCAAACAAAAGGGGGCTCGGGGGCGAAGCCCCCGCATGAAAGAAAGATCTACGTTGTATTTAAAGTAAGTTGGTTTACGGTTTTCTTGTGACCCTTAAGAGTAACGAAAAGGGGGGCTCGGGGGGCGAAGCCCCCCGCATAAAAGAAAGATCAACGTAGTATTTAAAATAAGTTGGGTTAGGGTTTTCTTGTGCCCCTTAAGAGTAACGAAAAGGGGGGCTCGGGGGGCGAAGCCCCCCCCGCATAAAAAAAATCAACGTAGTATTTAAAATAAGTTGGGTTAGCGTTTTCTTGTGACCTTTAAGAGCAAACAAAGGGGGGCTCGGGGGGCGAAGCCCCCCGCATGAAAGAAAGATCAACGTAGTATTTAAGATAAGTTGGGTTAGCGTTTTCTTGTGACCTTTAAGAGCAAACAAAGGGGGGCTCGGGAGGCGAAGCCCCCCGCACAAAAGAAAGATAAACGTTGTATTTAAAATAAGTTGGGTTAGGGTTTTCTTGTTACTCTTAAGAGTAACGAAAAGGGGGGCTCGGGGGGCGAAGCCCCCGCATAAAAGAAAGATTAACGTAGTATTTAAAATAAGTTGGGTTAGCGTTTTCTTGTGACCTTTAAGAGCAAACAAAGGGGGGCTCGGCGGGCGAAGCCCCCGCATAAAAGAAAGATCAACGTTGTATTTAAAATAAGTTGGGTTAGCGTTTTCTTGTGACCTTTAAGAGCAAACAAAGGGGGCTCGGGGGCGAAGCCCCCGCATGAAAGAAAGATCAACGTAGTATTTAAGATAAGTTGGGTTAGCGTTTTCTTGTGACCTTTAAGAGCAAACAAAGGGGGCTCGGGAGGCGAAGCCCCCGCACAAAAGAAAGATAAACGTTGTATTTAAAATAAGTTGGGTTAGGGTTTTCTTGTTACTCTTAAGAGTAACGAAAAGGGGGGCTCGGGGGCGAAGCCCCCCGCATAAAAGAAAGATTAACGTAGTATTTAAAATAAGTTGGGTTAGCGTTTTCTTGTGACCTTTAAGAGCAAACAAAGGGGGGCTCGGGGGGCGAAGCCCCCCGCATAAAAGAAAGATCAACGTTGTATTTAAAATAAGTTGGGTTAGCGTTTTCTTGTGACCTTTAAGAGCAAACAAAGGGGGCTCGGGGGCGAAGCCCCCGCATGAAAGAAAGATCAACGTTGTATTTAAAATAATTTGGTTTAGGGTTTTCTTGTGACCCTTAAGAGTAACGAAAAGGGGGGCTCGAGAGCGAAGCCCCCGTATAAAAGAAAGATCAACGTTGTATTTAAAATAAGTTGGGTTAAGGTTTTCTTGTGATCCTTAAGAGTAATGGAAAGGGGGGCTCGGGGGGCGAAGCCCCCCGCATGAAAGAAAGATCAACGTAGTATTTAGAATAAGTTGGGTTAGCGTTTTCTTGTGACCTTTAAGAGCAAACAAAGGAGGGCTCGGGGGGCGAAGCCCCCCGCATAAAAGAAAGATCAACGTTGTATTTAAAATAAGTTGGGTTAAGGTTTTCTTGTGATCCTTAACACTTTCGAAACCGGGCTCTACGCGGCGCTACGACATTTTCGCTACATACGGGGAAACCCATGTAATCGGCTACGCTTCTACGAGCGGTGTACCCGACAGTCGGGTTCTTGGTAGCGAAAGTGTTAAGAGCAAAAAAAGGGGGGCTCGGGGGGCGAAGCCCTCCGCATAAAAGAAAGATCAACGTTGTATTTAAAATAAGTTGGGTTAGCGTTTTCTTGTGACCTTTAAGAGCAAACAAAAGGGGGGCTCGGGGGGTGAAGCCCCCCGCATGAAAGAAAGATCAACGTAGTATTTAAGATTAGTTGGGTTAGCGTTTTCTTGTGACCTTTAAGAGCAAACAAAAGGGGGGCTCGGGGGGCGAAGCCCCCCGCATGAAAGAAAGATCAACGTAGTATTTAAGATAAGTTGGGTTAGCGTTTTCTTGTGACCTTTAAGAGCAAACAAAGGGGGGCTCGGTGGGGCGAAGCCCCCCGCATAAAAGAAAGATAAACGTTGTATTTAAAATAAGTTGGGTTAAGGTTTTCTTGTGATCCTTAAGAGCAAAGAAAAGGGGGGCTCGGGGGGCGAAGCTCCCCGCATGAAAGAAAGATCAACGTAGTATTTAAAATAAGTTGGGTTAGCGTTTTCTTGTGACCTTTAAGAGCAAACAAAGGGAGGCTCGGGGGGCGAAGCCCCCCACATAAAAGAAAGATCAACGTTGTATTTAAAATAAGTTGGGTTAGCGTTTTCTTGTGACCTTTAAGAGCAAACAAAAGGGGGCTCGGGGGCGAAGCCCCCGCATGAAAGAAAGATCAACGTTGTATTTAAAGTAAGTTGGTTTAGGGTTTTCTTGTGACCCTTAAGAGTAACGAAAAGGGGGCTCGGGGGCGAAGCCCCCCGCATAAAAGAAAGATCAACGTAGTATTTAAAATAAGTTGGGTTAGGGTTTTCTTGTGACCCTTAAGAGTAACGAAAAGGGGGCTCGGGGGCGAAGTCCCCCCGCATAAAAAAAATCAACGTAGTATTTAAAATAAGTTGGGTTAGCGTTTTCTTGTGACCTTTAAGAGCAAACAAAGGGGGGCTCGGGAGGCGAAGCCCCCCGCACAAAAGAAAGATAAACGTTGTATTTAAAATAAGTTGGGTTAGGGTTTTCTTGTTACTCTTAAGAGTAACGAAAAGGGGGGCTCGGGGGGCGAAGCCCCCCGCATGAAAGAAAGATCAACGTAGTATTTAAGATAAGTTGGGTTAGCGTTTTCTTGTGACCTTTAAGAGCAAACAAAGGGGGGCTCGGTGGGGCGAAGCCCCCCGCATAAAAGAAAGATAAACGTTGTATTTAAAATAAGTTGGGTTAAGGTTTTCTTGTGATCCTTAAGAGCAAAGAAAAGGGGGGCTCGGGGGGCGAAGCTCCCCGCATGAAAGAAAGATCAACGTAGTATTTAAAATAAGTTGGGTTAGCGTTTTCTTGTGACCTTTAAGAGCAAACAAAGGGAGGCTCGGGGGGCGAAGCCCCCCACATAAAAGAAAGATCAACGTTGTATTTAAAATAAGTTGGGTTAGCGTTTTCTTGTGACCTTTAAGAGCAAACAAAAGGGGGGCTCGGGGGGCGAAGCCCCCCGCATGAAAGAAAGATCAACGTTGTATTTAAAGTAAGTTGGTTTAGGGTTTTCTTGTGACCCTTAAGAGTAACGAAAAGGGGGGCTCGGGGGCGAAGCCCCCGCATAAAAGAAAGATCAACGTAGTATTTAAAATAAGTTGGGTTAGGGTTTTCTTGTGACCCTTAAGAGTAACGAAAAGGGGGGCTCGGGGGCGAAGCCCCCCCGCATAAAAAAAAATCAACGTAGTATTTAAAATAAGTTGGGTTAGCGTTTTATTGTGACCTTTAAGAGCAGACAAAGGGGGGCTCGGGGGGCGAAGCCCCCCGCATGAAAGAAAGATCAACGTAGTATTTATGATAAGTTGGGTTAGCGTTTTCTTGTGACCTTTAAGAGCAAACAAAGGGGGGCTCGGGAGGCGAAGCCCCCCGCACAAAAGAAAGATAAACGTTGTATTTAAAATAAGTTGGGTTAGGGTTTTCTTGTTACTCTTAAGAGTAACGAAAAGGGGGCTCGGGGGCGAAGCCCCCGCATTAAAGAAAGATTAACGTAGTATTTAAAATAAGTTGGGTTAGCGTTTTCTTGTGACCTTTAAGAGCAAACAAAGGGGGCTCGGGGGGCGAAGCCCCCCGCATGAAAGAAAGATCAACGTTGTATTTAAATTAATTTGGTTTAGGGTTTTCTTGTGACCCTTAAGAGTAATGAAAAGGGGGGCTCGAGAGCGAAGCCCCCCGTATAAAAGAAAGATCAACGTTGTATTTAAAATAAGTTGGGTTAAGGTTTTCTTGTGATCCTTAAGAGTAAAGGAAAGGGGGGCTCGGGGGGCGAAGCCCCCCGCATGAAATTGATCAACGTAGTATTTAGAATAAGTTGGGTTAGTGTTTTCTTGTTACCCTTAAGAGTAATGAAAAGGGGGGCTCGGGGGGCGAAGCCCCCCGCATAAAAGAAAGATCAACGTAGTATTTAAAATAAGTTGGGTTAGCGTTTTCTTGTGACCTTTAAGAGCAAACAAAGGGGGGCTCGGGGGGCCAAGCCCCCCGCATAAAAGAAAGATCAACGTTGTATTTAAAATAAGTTGGGTAATGGTTTTTCTCTGACCCTTAAGACCAAATAAAGGGGGGCTCGGCAAAAAAGAAATACTTAAATTTTGTTTGAATTAGTTGAAATGTGACAATATTTTCTAATCGAGTCAAACAAAATCCCACTAGCTGAGAGCTTCAAAACAATGTATGGCGAAAGTTTGTCTCTCTAATGTCTTCAAAAAGTTCGCGATGGCACATGTCTATATTGTCTATCTTTTACGGATAACTTACTAGGTATAAACATTTTTATGATAATACCGTAATAAGAAGGTAGCCGCTAGTTATTATTAAGTAGCAATTAGCAATAAGTACACGTTAAGCCACAAATGGCATGTAAAATCCGCCTACTTGAAATAAATTTATGTATAAATGTTAAAAGTATTTCATTATTAATGACTAAAAAGTATAAAATAAATTAATAGTTTAAAAAACACTATAAAACACGCTTTTATAAATGCACGTAAAAGCCAAAAATAAATTATGGATCGTTCAAGTTGTCTCTATTTGTGAGCTGAAGTTTAAAAACTATGTGCTTTTAATTATAATATTTGATTGTAAAAGCGTGGGGCGCTGGAACAGGAAAGACTTTCTTGTAAACAAATACTAATCTGAACTTCCTGGCGAATGAAGTTGCATAAGAACATAACGTTTACATATGCCGCCTAAGGGTTACCAAAGAGAACCAAAGATATATCTCGTCCACGAACAAGAACTCTGCATCCTGTCACTGTCGACACTTTCCCCTTTTGTACTTTGATTACCGGAAAAAAGCGGCGTTCTAAGTGTCGGTGACTGTCGACTCTCCTCGCTACTAGCGCATATTTTGTCTGAGTTCGACAAACTGGTACCTACTTTGAACACTGACTTTTAATTGATTTGACTGTTTAATGTAGAACCTACTAGTCATAGCAACTCCAGTTAGCGCGTCAATCTGTGTAACCTCCTTCCCGTAACATAGCATAATTTGATTTATCAGCAAGTTATACAAAAAGTCTTTCCTGTTCCAGCGCCCCACGCTTTTACAATCAAATATTATAATTAAAAGCACATAGTTTTTAAACTTCAGCTCACAAATAGAGACAACTTGAACGATCCATAATTTATTTTTGGCTTTTACGTGCATTTATAAAAGCGTGTTTTATAGTGTTTTTTAAACTATTAATTTATTTTATCGTTACATTTTTTATGTCATGACATGTCTTTCCCAAAGAATACCGAACAAAATTCCATCATTAACCTTTAAGTTACAATCCAAACAGTGTTAGTACAGGGGTCTCCGGACATACACTGTAATATACAACAGTATATATATACAGGATGGCCTATCTACCAGGGTGGGCCACGCGGTCTTGAGACTGATTTCCAATGGGGCCAAGGGACGTCTCCGGTAGACCTGAAACTGTCTCGGTTCGTTGAGCAGCCGTATTACGATTTGCCTAATGTACGAGTCAAAGGTCATGTTAAAAGGTGTTTAGGGGAAAGGGGTCGTTTTTTATATCAGTCCGTTTTTAGTTTGAGTTACACGTCTGGAAATAGATTTGGTTTGGGATTGTTTTTTTTAGCTTGATTTTAAATTGAGATGTTCTTGTAAATAAATATTTCGTGCATCCTAACATAAACAATTCCATACATACCTACCTAATACAATGCAATCCGTCCAAAAAGAAACAGTAAAAATATTTATATACAGAGGAACTAAAATAAGTAATCAGTTTATACCTACCTAATATTAGCGACATCAAAGTTCTTACCAAATACAATACTTAATATTATTATTATTATTATTATTTAATTGATACACTAGCAGCTCTTCGAGCTGATGCGTGTATATCACTGCACTTGTGTTTATTTTGCACTCTTCAAAGTTCTAATATAATTGTCCAGTCTATTTTTGAAACAGTTCACTGACGGCGCGCTAATAACAGTTTCTGGAGAGAGTTCCACATATTGACTATGCGATTCGGCAGGAAGTGTTTCTTAGGGTTGCTAGCACATGGAGGTTTGATAAGCTTTTTAGAATGCCCTCTTAGTTTTGAGTTCTGGCTTAGTATATATAGGTCTTTCATATTATTCACATTGTAGTGTCCAGACAAGATTTTGTAAGTCTCAATGAGATCACCACGCTTTCTTCTATCCTCCAATGATGTAAGACCTAATTCGTGAAGCCGTTCGTTGTATGGCTTATCTTTCAGTGAAGCGACCATTTTAGTAGCTCTTCTCTGGACTTTTTCTAATAGTGTAATATCCTTTTTGAAGTAGGGGGACCATACCTGAAAAGCGTATTCAAGCAAAGGACGTAGGTATGTCTTGTAAATCCCAACAAAAAGATCCTTAGTGATCACATGGAATGCCTTTCGAATATACGAAATCACTGGCACTAATATAACAACAAAAGTGTACTTACAGCTGGATTTACAAGATATCTAAAAAGAAAAAAATCTAAAATGTATTCTGTAAGCCGTAGGTAAAAGCTTTGACATGAAAGATCCAAAATTTTGTCTGCTTACGGGCAGCACGTGGCGCCCACAATTTTCTCATCTACTGCCGTGCCGTGTACATTGGTACCTCAATACCATGGTATTAGCAAATTGGATTCTCCATCTGTACACTCAGTCATTTCAGCAGAACAACAGAGGCTCGTTAATGAATTTTCCGTCACGCATCCGCAAATCCGACCGAGGAGCTTGTTAGGAATTAAATGAACATAATTGGTAATACAAAACCGAGTGGGGAGCCGTTATGAGGCATACAAATTTTCCGCAAACCCTTTAATCCGCCGCTCGCTTATTTCACTTGTCCCCTCGTTGGCGAATTTGCCCTACCCTCCCCGATGCCCGTTCGTAATTTCATGACCAAAATTCACCAAACGCGTATCTTATACTTTCATTCAGCTAGAAAACCAACCTTGTTTCATAAACTGTGAAGCTTGTAGTTCCATCTAAAGCGTGATATAGATGCGATGATAAAGCGTTTACAGACTCTTCAATTCTCTTATGCCTCCGAGGTATAAATGTCTGCAAAATTCATAGAAGGCTTTGATGCGCCGAACTTGCATATACCATCTTTCTACTAAAGTTTTCCTGTTAAATGCTGCTCTGGGGACCGCTAAATCCAATTGTAAATTCATGGAGATTAACACTTGTTTCTCTCGAAACTTTTTACTCAAAGACATAATCGCGGTTATATTCTCTCAGAGAGTCCGTCTATTGAAAATTCACTTCGTACGGTTATAAAGCCAGTAGAAAGGTTCTTTCATATGGGAATTCAATACAAATTCCCCCAGCCAATTTGCATGCCTGTGTGCAGGGTTTTCCTTGAGTTATTTTTTATATCATAAAGTTCATCTCCCTCGTCCGTCGGTTTTCATCATTGCTAAATCAACATAAATCTTGGTATCTGTCTCGTTTATTTTCATCTACACTGACAAGCTCTTATTCAAGAAAATTATCTAGTGGATTTATTGCCAAAATGACTTTTTGGATTCTGTATAATTTTGTTGTTTTGTCGTAGACGAAATTTAGTTAGTGTCGTATAAAATGCTGCTCGTTTGGAGAGGGAGGGAAGGGTCTATGGGACGCGGTCTGCATACTTAAAACATTGTAAAAAACGCCATGCGTCTCCGCTGCAAGCGCTATTCTTACCGCTTTACAAACACAGTCAAACCTTTAACTAGATCAAACCAGGAAACCTTAAACTTTGAGAACACACACCAACAGCCAGCCAGAGATCAAGCTCACTCGCGTCACCAAGGCGAATACTCTTGCGGCATTTGAAGCGAGGCATTACAATGAAGCCAGGGAAATACATTTGTGATTCCGAACAAATGGCGTCGTAATAAGTTTCGTAGTCTACACAGCCTCCCGACGGGCGATACAGCTATACTTGTCAACAGCTCGAGATGTGACGGCCTACGCATGAAGAATACGATCATGATATAGATATTAGGGTTCGTAAGCCGTATGGAAATTTTATTAACGGTACATGTTTCATAAACTTTTTCATTTGAATTTATAATGTGGATATATTTCATCATAAAAACGAATACTCATAAAGAGAGAGCTTTGGATTGGCCACGACAAGGATAGTTACATGTTGCGCTGCCGCTTGTGTTATTTAAACTTTTCCATTAGTGTTGGAATGGGAATCTTTTTTATTACTTTAGATGTGCATAAAGATTCTTTACGATTGCATGAACATCGTCTCCTTTTTCTCGGAGTTATTACAGCAAACATTGTCTCACGATTGTAAAATTAAACAATCTTGAAAAATACAGATAAAGGCCTTTGAGTTAAAATATATAACGGCTGAATATAATAACAACAACTGATACAATTAATAAAAATGTAACTGGGAAATTAATCTCAATCAAATAATTGTCATTTTGTTAGCCAGTTTGATATCATAAGTCTCCTGCCAGGGACCGTTGTTCGCCCGTGGAAAGTTGATACTAATTACACGACATCTCAGGAGAGGGAGAAAATCAACCCTTTATTTTAAGGATAAGGTTTTATATTATCTAATGTTACTTTAAGACAATATTACGATATCAGTAAATAGGTGAAGACACAAATTTAATATGTATACTTATAACCAATCTCATATTTCAATCATAGGTTATTAGTGTGCATAAGGCCTGATTTAGACGGCGTGCGAATTCGCATGCGATTTTGGTTACATTGCGGGATGTTGAAGTTACGAACAATTTTGCACAGCCATCAAATACCGCAATGTAATAAAACTCGTATGCGAGTTCTCGTACCATCTAAATGGGCCCTAATTATAGTAATTATAAATATTGCTGACATATTGTATAATTGAAATCTTAATTGTTGCTTATATTGAATGTGTATTTAGTATTTAATAATATATATGTATAAATGAAATCTTAATTGTTGCTAATATTGAATGTGTATTTAATAATAACTTCTTATATATTTCTTTCTTTTAATGCATGATAATGACAATATTTATATAAACTTAGTATTTAAGATGTTTTTGCAATGCCCTGACTGGGTATCATGTACCTCCTACTTTACGAATAACAACTATGTATTGTAATGTACCTGATAATGCAAATAAATGAAACTGATACTGGTAATGGCGTTGGGAACTACGTACCTACCTATCCATAAATACTTTTCTTACTTTACTAATACATATCATAAATGGGAAAGTATGTGTGTCTGTTTGTTTGTCCGTCTTTCACGGCAAAACTGAACGATGAATTGATAGTTGAAGGGATGGAGAGTGACATAGGCTACTTTTTGACTCTTTTTACCCCCCAAACATCCCTAAAATGGGGAGTGGAAGTTTTTATGGATCATTCAACAATTTTCGAATTTCACGCGAGTGAAGCAGCGAAACTAGCGAAATAAACGAGGTTTTAAATTCATAAAATCATTCCCGCACCTAAAACCTTAATTATATACTTTTATATACTACAAGATTACCTAATTAAGTTATTTCCCGTAACTTTAGGTGTATGTTAGTTAACCTCTGTTATTAACAAACTTTCCAGCAACTGAAACCGCCAGCTATTCTCCGCTAGACATAACTTTCGAGATTGCACAGAACTCGGATTTTAGTTGCGGAATTATCTTGTGCAATCATCGTATTTAAACGGGAGTGAAAATTCAGAAACCATAGCGGCATGAACGATATTAAAGTCTGACCAGGGGCGGTTCACTCTGCGATTCTATCGCCGCGCTACAAGTACATGCTGGTGGCCGCGAGTTCGCGGCCTAGTTAGGGGTGGCGCGCGTTCTCACGGAACGCACGTTTGAACTTTTTATTGTTACTTTACGTCGCGAGTTTTTATTAAGGTTTTCATCACACCCGCACTTTAAATGTCCTATTGCACATAGCCGGAGCGTGAGTTATAGCAAAAATCGTTCTCCCAAGGGAATAATGAAATTTCTTGTACCGTACTTAACTTTTTTATATCTATTTACATATTTTTTACATTGCGAGTGTGATGATAAGGTTTATATGCGATGTCGGCGTGTGGAATGGCTAATAATGCTTAGTTAAATGTCACCATGGATAAATAGGACAATTTTACACATCTACTAATGATTAAGTCCCACGGAAAAGTTCAATAAGTCGTGTGATGTTAGGGATTAAACAAAAATATATAAATACTGTATATATACCTAGAAAGTACCTAAGACTTAAATATGATATAGTATAACATTTTATCTAGTATTAATTCGTTTTAATCTATAGGCAACCCTATGGTCCGACGCTGCGCACGTGCGGCTCGTTTCTTTGTTAGAATTTTCTAGGCATTTATAAAGGCGGCATTTCGTGAACATCAAAGCAGTGGGCCTTCTGTACTTGTACTATTGTCATATATTTTTGGTCACCTCAGACCACAGAATATAATATATTCAGACCACAGAATATAATATAATATATTCTGTGGTCTGAGGTGACCAAAAATAATATATGACTACGCGCCATTGCGGAATTTCATTAGAACTATTTTCTTCATACTATATTGAACTGTCGCCATACATAAAAATAAGAACGCCCTCTTGACAATCCATACTAATATAAATGGGAAAGTGTGTGTGTCTGTTTGTTTGTCCGTCTTTCACGGCAAAACGGAGCGACGAATTGACGTGATTTTTTAAGTGGATATAGTTGAAGGGATGGAAAGTGACATAGGCTACTTTTTGTCTCTTTCTAACGCGAGCGAAGCCGCGGGCAAAAGCTAGTAATCATATATTTCTGGTCAGGCTTTACTGGTACCTGAATAATTTGCTCAGGCCAAGCTAAGTTCACAGTGATTTTGATAGCGATTTTGCACGTAAACGTCTTAGTTACCAGATTTCTATAAATTTTCAGTAGCAAAAAAAGGAAAGTTTCATACACACTTCCTGTTCATTTTGGGAAATTTGCTAAAAAGTCTCATACAGGGCAGACGTCGTTGACGGTCATCTTTAAATAGCGAGTTTTTGTATGCGCTTGTCCAAATTGCATTTGTCGTTTCTTGGTGTAGGATTATAGGTTTTGAAATTACAGAATCAATGTTCGGTACAGTAGGTTATTTGTTTTAATATTTTGTAGTTATAGTTAGGTCTTTTGTTATAAAAGTATTTGAATTACGTATACTTCTTTTTTCGTAGTTTGGCTGGCACCGACTTCAAACATAAATAAATAATGATTGTAAAAATGTAAATACGTGTTAAATTGTAATACTTTCGTCTAAGCAGTCGGAACTGTTATGTAAATAAATATTGTAAATATCTCTTATAGGTAACTAATAATTAAGCGTAAGGTTAGGCACATATATTTGACGTGTCAAATATTATTGATCAAAAAGCAGTCTGCAGTTAAGTCTTATTTGGTAATGTTGTAAATATATTTAAGCACAGATTGAAATTAACGTGGCTTAAATATTTTGTGTGAAAAATATTATTTTGTTCTTTTTAGTGTTTAAGGCAGGTTCTATTTTGTGTGTTTTTGATTAGGACAGGTTTATTTTGTTTCTGAACCCTTTTTATGTAAATCATTTTGTGGGGGTTTTTTGAAGTCGGTTTTATTTTTTGTTAAAAAGTTTGGTTTATTTTGTACTTTTTAGTGAATATTAATAATGGGTAGGCCGCCTAAACGAGCTGCCTCGATGAGACAGCACCGTTCTAATGAGACAAAAGATGAAAGAGAAGATAGACTTAGGAAAAATAGGCAAAGAAATGTAATCAGCATTTCAAAAGAGAGTTTGAGCAAGCGTGAATTTAGGCTTTCTGAAATGCGATCGAGAACTAATTATATTCGCAGCCTTGAAAGTCCTGAAAGTCATGGCCAAAGACTCCATTTGGTACGTAAGCGCCTAAGGAATGAATCGGAAGAGCAACGTACACATCGGCTTGGCTTGATTCGCGAACGTTTGTCAAACGAAACCGAAGAACAACATATTCATCGGATTGGTTTAATGCGCGAACGTTTGTCAAACGAAACCGAAGAACAACATATTCATCGGATTGGTTTAATGCGCGAACGTTTGTCAAACGAAACCGAAGAGCAGCGTACTCATCGTATAGGCTTAATACACGAACGCTTATCTAACGAAACCGAAGAGCAACGTACTCAGCGGCTCGGTGTGATACGCGAACGTTTGTCAAACGAAACGGAAGAGCAGCGTACTCATCGGATTGGCTTGATACACGAACGCTTATCTAACGAAACCGAAGAACAACGTGCTCATCGGTTTAACTTGATACACGAACGTTTATCAAATGAATCGGCGGAAGCTAGATCCTCTCGATTAAATTCTATGCGGCAAGTTAATCGCAGTCGAAGAGATGTTTCAGGGAAAAATGATTTTGAACAGGCTATTAATATTTTTGCAGACGTCCCTTGTGCTATTTGTTCCAAAGCATTATATCCACAACAGCGTTGTAAATTACAAACGGAAATGTATAGTTCGATGTTACCAGGAGAATTGGTTGATTTAGGTAACATTGTAACATGTTCTCGTTGTCACAATAATATAAGGAAACGTAAAGTTCCAACGACAGCTTATTGGAACAAAATGACAGTGGCGGCTATTCCTGAAGAATTGACAAATTTGACTAAACTTGAAGAAAGATTACTATGCAGAGTTATACCATTTTTAAAAATAATAAAATTACAAAACCGGTTCTGTCAAGATTGGTGCAAGGGTCAAGTAATATTATTTGCAAAGGACGTTGTGGAAGTAGCTGAACAGCTACCACTTGCACCAAACCAGGCGGGGCTAGTTCTTGTTGTGGAAAACCTGGAAAATTTGCAAAGTTCTCACGAATTTATTGTAGACACACATAGATTACATGAGGCTTTAACCTGGCTAATGTCTAATAATGTGCTCTATAGAGACGTAAGGGCTACTTTTCAGAGGACTATAGATATTTCTGAGATTGTACAAATTTCCGAAGACCCTATCTATGATGACATTACAACCTCATTAGCTATCCCTCAAAATAATTATGTCAATATTAATGAAAACGTTGCAATATTACAAGGTTCATTTCACCAGGCTGATTTAAGATTTGGCTCAGAATCTCGTGGCAATCAATGTACCGCGGTAGCCGCTGTTGCTTGTGCAGCATTTTGTACATTGGAACCTAATCAGTGGACCAAAAGTGATATTGATCAGATAGTAATACTTGGGGATACGTTGTATAATGAATCCATTGCTACGAGACAAATCCCAGCGTCTGGCGAAATCAATCCACAATATCTAGCTGCAAGTGATCTTGCGCCACAAATAGTCTATAATAGACAGACGCTTAACATTTCAGTGGCAGATAATATTTACAATGGTCATATAGATACCGATCGCAGTTCTGACGGTTTTCCTAATTTAAGGAATAGTCTAGAACTATTTTTTAGGGAGCATTGTTGCGGATTGCTTACAGCAAATGCCATGACCGTGGCCGTATATCGTAAAATCGAAGCTGACAATGGCACATTTTGGTTATTTGATTCCCATGCACGTGGACCTAAGGGGGGCAAAGCACCAAAGAGAGGTGCTGCTTGTTGTATGAGATTTCAAAATGTAGATGAATTACACAACATATTGCATCGTAATTTATATTTCGTTCGCGCAGCTCGAGACAATCTCAATATGAACGTTTACTCGTTAACTCCTTTGATTGTAACGCCGGAGAATCAAGTATTAGCTTCACCAGCATTGCAATCAAGGAATTCTCCACAAACAATCAATATCCAAGAACGTCTAGAGGATCAGGAGCATTCACAAGTTCTTCAGAGGGAAAGTAGTAGAAACTCTGCTAATCAAGTATCTAATCAGCAAGAAATTACATCACAGTTACCACAATTAGCTCTATCTAATACAAATACTATCGTTATTGAAACCACAAGCATGCTCCGTAGCATCGACGAATCCGTGCCTAATCTAGAAAGCGTTGTTTCTTTAGATCACAATAACGATTGCCATAACAATAACGAGATTAGATTGGCTGAGATTACAAGGAAAACAGCGCCACCTTTAAATGTTGATCGCGAAAGACGCACAGAGGAACTCGCTTGGTACAGTCTGTTTCCTGATGGGAAAAATGGTTTCGGAGAGCAACGAGATATTCCAATTACACCATTGGATTATTTTCAAAGTCGAGTAATGAGCATGGACAAAAGATTTAATCGAAATGATTATTTGTTCTTTGCTTTATCAATAGTGGAATATTACCGAGCAAAGTCGAGTGTTTCGGTATCTTGTCGCATGCGTCAGGGCCAGGGTGAGCAAACACCACAAGGACTTATAGACAATATGCATCTGACAATGAGAAATATCAGAGGTTCAGCATCTTATTGGCAAAAATGTTGTTCCGAACTTATTGCAATGGTTCGCACTTTGGGGCCTCCTAGTTGGTTTTTGACATTCTCCTGTAACGATCTTAATTGGCCTGACATGATCAAAGCTTTACTAATAGCAGATGGTCGTAATGTAAATGAAGCAGAGGGCCTCTCCTTTCCGGAGCGCTTGGATTTAGTTCAAAGACACCCAGTAGTTGTCGCTAGACAATTCACAGTTCGTGTGAATGCCCTCATGCGTTTCCTTAAACGTGATCCCGATTGTTTAGGTGGTCCAGTTGTGGATTTCTGGTACAGGATTGAATTCCAAAATCGTGGGAGTCCGCATCTACATATGCTCGTTTGGTGCGATAATATACCAGATTTTTCTACGCCGGAGGGAATCGAGGTTATTGAAAGAGTTGTCTCATGCTCTTTGAATCCCACTGACCCTATATTGCAGAAATTAATAGAAGATGTGCAAATACATAAACATACTGCCACGTGTCACAAAAATCGCAGTGATTGTTCTTGCCGTTTTGGTTTCCCAAGAGCTCCCTGCGAAACTACCGTATGTCTAGATCCTGATGAAGCATTAGGGAACAACGGCAGGTTCTGCTGTTTGAAAAGGACCGCCGAGGAAACCATGGTGAATAATTACAATGCTACTTTACTGAAATTGTGGGAAGGTAATATTGATGTACAACCTTGCGGCAACGTCACCTCAGTTTCTTATTACGTTGCTAAATACGCAAGCAAATGCGAGCCTCATGACACGGGTGAAGTTGTCCGTGAAGCAGTTGCGAAGGCCAAACGCCAAGGTGGTCCTGTTTGGGGACAACTCTTTGCAGTCTCAATGGCAATTTTGTCACAACGGCTCGTGAGTGCGGCGGAATGTGCATATCGACTTTGCCATTTGCCCCTGAAAATGTCATCACGGAAAGTAGTGTTTGTAAATAGCTGTAAGCCTGGTGAACGTTTTAGATTACTACGGTTCGATGGTGGCGATGATACAGCTATTTACAGCAATATTTTTGATCGCTACACAATGCGTCCAGATGAACTCGCAGAAATT
Organism: Leguminivora glycinivorella; assembly: GCF_023078275.1. NCBI lineage: Eukaryota > Metazoa > Arthropoda > Insecta > Lepidoptera > Tortricidae > Leguminivora > Leguminivora glycinivorella. Next base: position 16,153,108 of record NC_062987.1, on the reverse strand, counting down.
AGCTTGGCTGAATTTGCTGTTCGATTCGAATCTGTGTCCAACTCTACGTGGAGTGAGGAGGATGGAGATCTGGAGTTAAGAGACGATGAAGCACCTCCATCTCGGTTTATTCGACTGCTTGATAATACACGGATGCGTATCAGAAATAAATCGGCAGTATTAAGAACACGATATTTCACTTTGAACAGTGATAAGGAAGCTTACTACTACAGTTTATTAGTATGTCACGTGCCATTCCGCGAAGAAAGTGAGCTCCTGCTTGAAGGAGAAACTGCCGAGGCGTGCTTCATTAGGCGTCAAATGGAACTCAGACCGCTACAGCGTAACGTGAGTGTCGAGGAATTTGCTCACGCGGAACAAGTTATACAGCAGGCTCTTGTTCAAGCAGTTGCTCTTAATGCTGCCCGCGATACACACAATAATAGTGATGACCCTCCTCCGGTAATTTGTGGCGATGAACAAAGTATGAACGACGATGACAATTATTGTGAAGACGTATCTGAAACATCCGCAATGCCCAATGATGTTTTCCTTGGAAACATAAGAGGATTAAATGTCCAGCAAAAAGATCTTTTTCAAAAAGTTTCTACGGCTGTAGAAAAAGATTTACAAGGTGAAGAGGAACAATTACTAATGTTTATCACAGGAGGTGCTGGAAGCGGAAAATCTTTCGTCCTAAAACTTCTCGTTGAACACATCAAAAGATGCTATGCACCTTCTGTCGATATTTTGCTTAGGGCTAAGTTTGTGGAAGTCGGGTCTTTGACAGGAGTTGCAGCACGTCAAATATTAGGCAAGACATTGCATTCCATATTCTCTCTCCCAATTGAAAAAAGTAACACAATGAATTACGCTAAAATATCAGGACAGAGGTTAGAGAACGAGAGACGGAAATGGCGACACATTCACTGGCTTATAATCGATGAGATTTCAATGGTTTCGTATGAAAATTTGCGAATCATTCACTTACGTCTTCAGGAGTATAAAAATAACAATAAATTATTTGGAGGAGTCCACATACTGCTTTTTGGAGATATTCTGCAACTCCCGCCTGTAAAAGGACATTGGTGTTTTATCCAACCACCTCGATTTTCAGCAGAAGTGAACCTATGGCAACAGTTTTTTGCGAGCTGACCATCAATATGAGACAACGCAATGATTTGGAGTTCATTGAACTTTTAAATAGCTTGCGAGTTGGCGATTTAACAACAGCTCAACTTCAATTATTATGTGAGCGGCGACATGTACCTTTGACAGGTGATTTTGCAGACGGGGCTGCTGTTCGCATTTTCCCTACAGTTAGACAGGTCGACGGTTACAATGACAAAATGACCACTGAAAACGCTAAAGTTCAACGCATCTACACATTCAATGCTGTAGATGAATCTCGCGAGACGGCAACGTATGGTAAGAAGCCACCAGACAACGTTATCCCTAAGGACGTCAATAACTGTGGTGGCTTCTTGCCAACCATAAAATTAGGCGTCGAATCACGAGTGATGCTGAGGCGAAACATTTCCGTTTCCGATGGACTAGTAAATGGGGCAATGGGAATTTAAAAAAAAATTAAATGGCCCGCCCTGCGCCGTGATCAGTTGGAAGAAGGAGAATTACCTGAAGCCGTCTTGATTAAGTTTGACGATGCTACTATTGGGGCTAAAATCAAAGACCACGATGGCTATGTAGCAATTTCTCCTGCTTCCACGACCTTTCAGGCACTGAGGGGATATGGAGATGTTGAAAGAAGAATGCTACCAATAATTTTAAGTTGGGCAGTAACAGTTCATAAACTGCAGGGAACAACTCTCGATAAGGCAGTTATTGATTTAGGCAAAAAAAAATTCGCTAAAGGACAGACCTATGTAGCTCTAAGTCGAGTTAAAACACTAGAAGGCATCGTTTTATCGGACTTAGATGCAAACAAGTTATTGAATAGACCCCATGACGAAAAGGCTCTTAAAGAAATGTTGAGGTTGCGCAATTTGCCGTAATTTCTTTCTCTAGTTTCTTTCATTGGTTTTCTGACACGGTTAATCTTAAATACTAAAACATAATACAATGCTGCTAGTGCCTAGCCACTGTAGCTAGTATAATTATAATTACTGAATGAGACCAAGCAACTGTCACCTCATGTGGCGGGCACAGTTCAGTGCTAGACAGTACAAGTACATAATAATATGGCTACTGTGTAAATGGACCGACGTGGCACTTACCACCAGGTAACAATTGTTATCATCTCTTATCTGTACGCAAATGCAAGCTGTTTCACTGCACCAAATGTCACTGTTCCGGATGTAAATGCATGCTGTTCTTATAAAAACACAAAAATCACTATATGTATGCCTTTAACATTTGAGGAGTTCCCTCGATTTCTCCAGGATTCCATCATCAGAGCCCGACTTGATGCCTACGGGACCATCTTGGGGTTATACCCGATCAATTCCACTGCACCAAATGCCACTGTTCTGAACTTAAATACATGCTGTTCTTATATAAAAAATAAGAAGTCGGTTAAAAAATACCAAAGTCACTATAAGTGTGTTGTTCAGATTTGAGGAGTTCGGTTCTGACCATCATCAGTTCCTCTGCACCAAATACCACTGTTCTGGACGTAAGTGCATGCTGTTCTTATAAAAATACCAAAGTCACTGTAAGTGTGCCGCTCAGATTTGAGGAGTTTTATTCTGATCATCATCTGCAGTTCCACTGCAGCAAATGTCACTGTTTCGGACGTAAATGCATGCTGTTCTTATAAAAACACAGAAATCACTATATGTATGCCTTTAACATTTGAGGAGTTCCCTCGATTTCTCCAGGATACCATCATCAGACCCCCACTTGGTGCCTACGGGACCATCTCGGGGTTATACCCGATTGAATAAAAAAAGAATTTTGAAAATCGGTCCACGTTTCTTGGAGATATCGAGTAACATACATACAAAAAAATAATAAAAAAAAAAAACATTCAGTCGAATTGAGAACCTCCTCCTTTTTTGAAGTCGGTTAAAAAGTGGAATGGCTTTTGTACTAGGACAACCAGTGTGCGTAGCCGAATGCTCAGACGCTTCACGATTCGCTCACGATTCGTGAGCGTTTCGTGAAGCGTTTGTTCATTCGGCTACGCGCACTGTATATTTAAGTCAGCACTTCATATTATTGCTAAATCTAGACTACAAAACTATTTACGAAATTAATTTATACTGAGTCTGTTTACTTGTTCTGTATAGAGGTATAAAGTTCGAAATATTTGCGGTATTGCGAAATGTTTTTCTTCGTATTTTTACGGAAACTCACGAACGTGTCCTGCTATTTCTGTCAGTCTCTGTACAATACGCACTGAAGTTTACCAAACTAGCACGACAAATACGAACGTTTCCGAAAAAATACGACGAAAAACTATAATGCACTACATCTGTAGACTGCTGTCAATATTCTGTGTACTACGACAGAGGGCTAACTAACTAAGAGTTACAACGTCACGTGCCTCGAAATAAATACCAGTAAAGTTAATTAAACAGTGCTCCGCTGCAGGCTACTAACTTTCCTGGTTTCTTTTTGATATGGCGAAATTTTCTCAGAAATATATACTGATGAAATAATTAACTTGGAGTTTTATAATTACTTTAGGGTACTTGCGGTTTTTCCTGAAATAACTTGTGTAATGCAAACCAACACAAATAACAAGCATGGTTAGAAAAAAAGTTTACAAAATCCAAACTGGAATACATTTTTCAGTTGTTTCTAAATAATCCGAACGTCGACAACATCATTTAGTTTTGCGTGACGGGAAATATTCTACTTTTAAATCCCTCATCTTTAAACCTACCAATCTCTTTCGAATGAAGACTGCTCAGAAGATAAGGATCTATCTGCCATTCAAAAATTTTCGAGTAAAGAAACATTAAATCTAACGGTATTCTCTTTGTCCCCAGGATGTTCAGCGCAGAGCCTGCAGATATTCCCGAAGCAGGAACAGCAGACTGTGGCAGTAGGCAAGTCTGTGGTGCTGACCTGCCAAGCTAACGCGCCGGATCCAGCACTAGTCACGCAGCCCCAGTGGAAGGACCCTAAGGGCCAGGTCATCAATGCTGCTTCGTAAGTACCTATGATACTACAGATATTACAGATACTCCCGAAGCAGGAGCAGCAGACGGTGGCAGTAGGCAAGTCGGTGGTGCTGACCTGCCAGGCTAACGCGCCGGATCCAGCACTAGTCACGCAGCCCCAGTGGAAGGGCCAGGTCATCAATGCTGCTTCGTAAGTACCTATGATACTACAGATATTACAGATACTCCCGAAGCAGGAGCAGCAGACGGTGGCAGTAGGCAAGTCGGTGGTGCTGACCTGCCAGGCTAACGCGCCGGATCCAGCACTAGTCACGCAGCCCCAGTGGAAGGGCCAGGTCATCAATGCTGCTTCGTAAGTACCTATGATACTACAGATATTACAGATACTCCCGAAGCAGGAGCAGCAGACGGTGGCAGTAGGCAAGTCGGTGGTGCTGACCTGCCAGGCTAAAGCGCCGGATCCAGCACTAGTCACGCAGCCCCAGTGGAAGGGCCAGGTCATCAATGCTGCTTCGTAAGTACTTATATCATAGCTACAGGTATTACATATCCAGCCGCCCGTAACCTTCATGTGGTTTGGCCTCTTTTAAAAGCATAAAGTACAGATAAAATTGGTTTTATATCATATCCAACAATCGTTTGGTAAGAATTGCAAATGGACTCGAACAAGTAATCAAAAAGTCAACGCATCCAAGCCCTCATTCGATTCTCAGCCGCAATGGGAAAACGAAAAGGCTTCACGTCATCAATACTGCATCATATCTAAAGCATTAAATACTATAATACTATTTTTTTTGTCGCTCAATAATGAGAATTATAATTCATAAATTTCAAAATCATGCTTATTGTATAATATTATCGCCTAAAATTCGTATTACTGTGCATTGAAATAAATATTTTTATATTATATATTGCGGGATTCATCTATGATTTTTAAACGCGTTTAAGGAGCCCGTCCCTTCATTATTAATTCGTTATTTTGAATTCAAAGTTATTGAATTAAAGAAATGCATCAAATCATCATCGTTACCCTCTGCACTTACAACTTTCTATTAGCTTATCTTCAGCAGCAGGGTGCACGTTCCTTAATGCTTAGTATTGTAAATCTTGACGTATTCACAATAAACACATGGGTAAATTGGGTATCTCATAATAAAACTTACATAACTATACCTCTTCAACAGCCCAAGCACTCGACCGGAGATCTACACCGAGTCGAGCCCCACGAAGCAGCTGCAGACGCTGTACATATCGTCGATCACGCCCGCCATGGCTGGGAAGTACACCTGTGTCTCCGCTTACACTAATGAGCCTATGAGCGCTGCCGTCATCTTGGACACTTTTGGTGCGTAATTTTATAGGGAAAATACATACCCCCTTATTCATAAACGTATCTATCACACCAATACATCGGAAAGGGACAAACGAACTTTATCGGCTTGATAAATTTAGTGTACGTTTATAAATAAGGGGGTTAGATGGTAAAGTTATATGAGTTACCTGGGGAAGCTCAACAGTGCGCCCAACTATATTGGCCAGTCAGTTACTCGGGACTTGTGCCTTTCTGACAGGCCGATATAGCTGAAAAATATGTGGGTTACTTGAGAATGCCAGGGATTACTTTAGAGAAAAGCAAAGAAGAGGTGTGATCAACACTATGAATGATATATCATGACCCAGCTAAATCACTAACTAAGAAAAGATAGTGATATCAAAGAAAATGAATAAAGATAAAATCATTAAACATGCAAATGTTTTCTTAAGCTATTATAAGTCCAGATCATTCAGTCCTGAAAGTACAACATCACCTGCAATGATATTTTGGTTATAATTAATTAAATAAATTACATTATTATTTCAGTTGCCATTACATGGATCAACGCTAACGAGAATCAATTCGCAACTAAGGGCAAGGACTTCAAAGTTATGTGCGAAGTAGCTGCTGAGCCTGCACCGTCCGTTGATTGGTTCAAAGAAGGAACTCCGGTAAGTTTACCAGTAATATTATTAGATTAGATGTTGCGAAGTAAAAAGGTTCATTATTTATTTTATAAGAATATAACAAAGTTAACACCGATTTTATTTTCTTTTAGATCTCGACTGGCGACAGATATGTTATTCACGCCAATGGTCTACTAATCAAAAACATCGAAGAAAGTGACGATGGAACATACACTTGCCGAGCTGTTGTCATCCAAACCGGTGAACTTGCTGAAAGGAATATCAAACTTGAAGTAAGTAACAAAATAGAAGAAAAACAAATAAAAGCAGCAAACTTTTTAGTACAAATATTAATATTAACAATTGATTCTAGGTTTATACTGCACCAGAGATGGAAGACCGTGAGCCAAGAGTGGAAATTAAAGAAGGAGGATCTGCTGCTATCACGTGCAAAGCTAGAGGAAAACCCCCGCCAAAATACTCCTGGATTAAAGCATCGACACGAGAGGTAAGTTTGCCAAAAACTTGTGATTCTCATTAAAAAAAAGTATAGTGTGATTATCATTATCAACACATCCGCTAGTAAGAAAGTGAGAAAAACAGATCATCAAGATAATTTGTGTTTTCTTTGCAGAACTTGGCTAGTACATCTCGATTTAGCGTAAATGAAATCACTGGATTGCTAACATTCGATAGAGTCGAAGCAGGAGATTACGGTAAATACATATGCAGCGCTGTCAACCAAGCTGGTCAAAACGAAACTGAAATCGAAGTAGAAGTGCTTGTTCCTCCGAAGATATTCGAGTTGCAAAATATGACTGTTGCTGAAAAGGCCGAAGGACGGTTGGAATGCAAAGCTACAGGACGACCTGCGCCTCGGATTAGGTTCCGCAAACATTCTAAGACCGAACCTTTTGTTAATGGACCTAACGATGATGGAAGGTAAGTCACAGTATTATTACTAAAGGATAACATTCTACAGTTCAGAATATGTGGAGCAAAACAAAACACAAATACTAAAATATAGGTCGACCTTTGCTTGTAAAAATCAGACAGAGATTTAAAAACTCATTTGGTCATATAAATTACTTCGCCAATATGTTGCGAATAGCATTGTTTTCCGTGTTCTCTCCTTTGTTTTTAAACAATTTAGTATTAGCATTGAAACCTAACAAGTACAATCCATATTCAATTTCTATTATTTTATTTGGCTGACATCAGTGTTAGTTCATAATCATGCATCATATTGATTTAGCGTTGTATTGTTTCAGAATAAACATTGAAACTACCACTCATCAAACCGGTGATCAAATGCAAACTAGTGCAGTAATTACTATTTCCAGTGTAAATAGAACAGATGATGGTTTATACGAATGTATAGCTAATAATGACGGTAAGTGAATAACAAAAAGGCACTTACAAAGGCAAAGCCAAATTTGAGAAAGAAACTAAAAAAATCCGGACAAGGGTATTTTAAGTCTACACCGTGTTTCACTTAACACTAAAAACCTGAAAACCGTTTGTTCAGAATCGAGAGTAGAATCGATTGAGCTATATCTTGATGGGGGTAAAATTTTTATTTAAATTAGTACTATTCGTTATTTTTTACGTGCCTATTCTATTGTATTCGTAATACAACATTGTCTATATCGCATTGCTAGAGGTTGTTAACCTTTTTCAGTATTTAGGGTTATTAATACTGGCTGGTTACTTGGACGATTTTTTTTCCGCTACGAGTTTGACGTTGTTTGTCAGTTTAATCGTAATGTTTATCATAAATCATAACAAATTGAACTCGTACGTAATTACAACCTTGTCATTTTGAATATTGGGTTTAAATTTGCTTACTGCGATTACCTGTACAATTTGAAGTTTACTTTGACAAAGCTTTAAAGTGTTTTACAGTGACATCTTAGCTGTCTATTGGTAAACCTTATGTCGTTGCAGTAAAGTACACAAATAAATAGTTTTATGGTTTATGATTGTAGTTAGCAATTATTTTATTGAGTGTAGAGCTAAAAGTCAAGTAGAGCTGTACAGAAAATTAAAAATTCAATTAAAAAAAAAGTAATCATCAGATGAAAAGATGGATACTCTAGATGAGTTTAAAAAAATTAAAATCAGTTGGGGTGTCTGAGGTTTTGAGTGATACCGGAAACACGTTGTATAAGGGATTCTGATTGAAAATTGTTTTTAGGTGGCGAAGCAAGGAAGAATGGACATCTGATGGTTGAATTCCGACCTGTGTTTAATCCTAATCAAAATATCCCATTGGTTTGGAGTTGGAATTCACAACCAGCTAATATCAGTTGTATTGCAGAGAGTATTCCTAACGCAACTATCAAATGGAGGTAAGAATTCTGCTAGTGTGCCAAATTCGCAGTTGATACTTATGAGTACACATAATATTGAGCCTCTAGTTTAATGAAGAACAGTAACACTAAATACGTTTATTTCTTTCCTCAGATTCCATGAACTGGACTTGGTAGAAACTCCCCATGTAAGGATCTATGGAGCAGGGCCTTACAGCACCGTAAGAGTAACACCAACTGCCCGAAGTCTGTATGGACATTATAAATGCATCGCCACGAACCGACACGGAGAAGCGGTTCATTCCACTGAGCTTAGGGAAGCCTTTGTACCAGGACCTGTCACTCAAGTAAGCATTACTTTTAAAGATTGTATTACTAAGATAGAAATTTTGAAATGATGGGTATTTATGTAAGTCTTTCCATTTTTCCTCCAGGTGCGTCAAGAAATACTAACAGCTACGTCAGTAACATTCAACATTGTGGGACCTGCTGAAGAAATGAACCCACCGATTCTGGCTTTCACTGCTCAGTACAAAGAGAATGGCAATTACGATTGGAACTTTGCCAAGAACCGAACTTGGTCTGTGAGCTCTCCGTACGTGGTGGAGGATTTGAAACCGATGTTCACCTACGATTTTAGATTTGCAGCAGTAAATATAGTTGGAGGTGGTAGCTGGGGAGCGCCAATTACTGTTATCATGCCAAGGAGGTAACTGAAAGCTTTTTTTATACAAATAATATATCCATTTTATTACAAATAATTCCAACTGCTCTATTTAAATTCCTTGTCCTACTCAATTTTTCATTACAATTTATTTGCTTCAGACTTGCAATTTATTTGCTTTAACTGACTTCTTTATATTTAGGTCACCACCTGAGCAACCGAAATGGAGACAACCACCCACTCCCAGTCCCGAATCACTGCAGCACGGGAAATATGCTGATAGATATGAACTGCAATGGAGAATTCCAGCTCATAACGGAGAACCCATCGATATGTATGAAGTCAGCTATTGTCCAGTAAGTATTCAGCCAGCCAGTAAGTATTCATATGATGATGCAATTAATGAGTTTAACGTCAACAAAACCAGCATCTTTAAATATGATAATATATAAAGGAGTGTGCTTTTTATCAGGTGCTGAAAGTGAGCGGTGAATGGCGAGAATCATCTGAATCTCTGTGCGTTACACAAGAACTGAAGTCATATGAAGCTATAAATTACGAAGTGACCGGTTTACAACCCGACACCCGCTACCGAATGAGTGTTCGCGCCCACAATATCTTGGGCTACTCTAAGCCCGCTACTCTCTATGTCCAGACCGCTCTCGGTGAGTACCAAGAGACTAACGAAGTACCTCTCCGAGCTGGCTTTTACGACGTCTATACAGCTCCTAACCCATTATACCCATCAGCGGCGTCTTCTGCTGCATCTTCTTTATTGTTCACTTTTGCCTTAGTGTCTTTGTTTTTGTGATGTGTGATCCATATTTTGATTCAGTGCACGTAACTTTTGAAAACTATGACGCTGCAACTTAGTTTATTGTTTGGAATTAGATTTTCAAATGATTTGATTTTGTGTAAGTACAATGATTTTCGTACTCATTTTGTAAAAATCTTCTTTTGATTTTAAGTAGTGTTCATTTCATTGTTTGATTCATTTATTTTTTACCAGTGCTGTACCAATTTTTGTATTGATCATTTTATTCCGCTATTATAGTCGGCTTTTGTCATTCTTATATCTTGCCTTAATTTATCATACATACACAAACTTTTATATATTATAATGAGTCATTGAAGGTACAAAATATGTAATAACCATGATTTGTATGTGATTTGTTTTTAAATTGATTAAGTTGGCATGTGTTTATATGTGACTGTGAGTTATTGATTTTGCATTTATAAGTATTTGATTTGGATTATTAGTACATTTACTATGATTTGTATTTAGAACATTTTCCTTATGTTTAGAATTGAGGACATTATATTATGTTGGTGTTAATTTATTATGACTGGTGAGTTATTTTTTCTTATTTTCATATTTTTTTAATATTTTGATCACATAATATTTACCTTATTATATGCAATATTATCATAACAAATGTTTTCTAGGTAACCCAAATGGAAGTCCAACAAATATCAGGTGGACTAAAACGGATATCCTGATCACTATTTTCCTAACAAAGTATTTAGTATAAAAACAATAATATATGTAGTCAATCATCAGCTTAAACTAAATTAAGATGACTGTTGTTAAATAACTAGAAAAAGACTCGTTGTGATAAGCAATACGTTGGTTTGTAAATAAGTGTATAATTTACGTTAGATATCATCAAATGATTTGTTATAAAGTTTTCTAAGTAAAAAATATCATTAACGAAATTAAAACTAAGAATTTAATGATTTTTTATCTTCATTGAGTGTTTATATTATGTGTCAAAGAAGTCTAAGTACTGAATTAGATAGAATAAATTGCTAATAAATTAACACTGCCAAAATATAACGAATGTCGTATTAGTGTACATTAATAAATATGCGTAATGTTAAGGTTTTGAAACTTCGTGAGTTGCAAATATGTGTGTACGAGTTTTGATAACTATTTTAACTTTTATTAGAATATTGTGAAAATCGATAGTTATATTTAGTAGTGATATTGTGAAGGATGTCGTCCAGCAGAATGATTTAGGTAGAAATGATCTATTGAAAGTAATAGCGTATAAGATATCAGCTAGGCAAAAGATATTTGAAAATGAAGGATTGGAATGTGATCTGTTAGAAAAAACGACCAATGTCAAAAATAATAAATGTTTCCAAAACAAAAATACCTTCTCATTTTTTGTTTGATGTAATGAATGGAGTACTGTTATGGCAACCGTAATTCATTCCTGAGTTCCATCATCGATTTGTGTTAGTTTGAAGGTTCCCTTTACCCCTAGAAAACCCCCCGAAAGAAAGCTGTCAAGATGCTTATCAAGAAATTAATTCATTAACCTCTGAATTTCATTCATTCGACCAGTGTTTGTGTCGCCCTGACCGCATCCGGGTAAATATACTTTGTATTGATAAATAGTTACTAGTTAACAACTCTGCTGTATAGTTTCCCTTGGAATGACCTAATTACTATACTGCATGATCCACTTAGCTGTGTACACCTTCAAGCAAATATACCCTTAGCATGGTCATAACTACCTACTTCTATATTCAAATATTATCCAATTAAAATAACATAGCCAATCATACTTCCATTTCATAAAAATGTTTTTTTATTATCCAGCCTTTTAGAGGATATCAATGTAGCATTGAGTATATTAATGGGTCCGTAGGTTATCATGTAGTTTCCCTTTTTATTTTCATCCACGCATGGATTGTTCAACTCAGATCTTGAAACTGCCAATTATACAGATTTGGTCAAGTTACAGTATTCAAAATTTACAATATCTCCCGTATCTGGCAGTTTCATTACGCATACACTTTTAAAATTTTTGTTACTGGTATTTCATTGTTGTTTGAAGTTATCAAAAATGGCAACACCTATAGATGAAACGGATTGATAAATTCAAATGGCTAATGACCATTACTTAAATGTTTTAGGGTATTTATTACGGTGATGGTTCTATAGATTCCCATCAATGTTGTTTTTATACACGTCTTTTTTAACGATTACAACTTAGACTTCGACATTCGCTTCAATAGTTCAAAGTTGTGATGGGGTTTGAACATTATTTATGTTGCGTTTATTGATATTAATATTAATTGGAATGTTTGCATCTTGACAACTTTTCTTTTTATTTTTATATGAAGTATAATCATTATTATTTGTGCATCATTGTCTATCATTTTCAATATCATCATTTTTCATTCATTCAAACCCCATTCCATTCTAGCGGAGAGCTTTCTTAATTGACTATCTGAAATGTATGTTATTGAAGTTCCTTCTTCGGTGATTGGGTGCACGTGTTCTTCAACAGAAAGCACTCCTCTATTGTCACCATTGAGATTGTAATGAATGTTTGCTTCGAGATCACAACGTCGTAGCAAATTAATAATTATTATGTAGGTTTACTTATGCACCAATTCTCCGTTTGCATTTATTACAATCACGTTCACGTCATTAACATTACAGCTTTTGCGACGTGATGCACAAACTAACCGTTATAGGAGCAGTAGACTCTTAAAATCTTAAATTTTACTTTCATACGTACTGTTTGTTAAACTTATGTAATTTTTTTACAGCAGCGTCTACTGCTCTTTCTAAATCATATTCTCTTATAGTTTTTTCTAACTATTCTACTCTTGCAGGTGTACCCTTCTCTGGATATGCTCCGTCTCAACTGTTATCAAGTGGCGCCATCATCGGACTGGCTTTAGCCGGTGTCTTCCTCTGCCTTCTTATCGTGGATCTCCTGCTCCTCTGCTTCAGGCGCCAAGGGGTCATCGCCACTCTCTGCGGCAAACGTGGCAAGAAACATAAGGACGACGAAGCCAAGTTGGGAAGGTAAAGAATTAAATTCAATTCTTTTGTCAGTTTTCATTACTATATTTTTTTGATTAATGATGACATTAACATCACTGTCCGTCGATATGTTAACAATCATTTTCCTCGTGTTTACGTGATTCGTTTAGTTTCCTTCCTAAGTGTTAGTGTCGATGAGAGATGTTTCTGCCCGCTAGTCTGTACGGTTGGCGTTTCCCGCTCCCTTATTGCAGCACGAAGCCGCGCGCGCCCCCGTCCCCCGCGCCCTTGCCGCCGCCCGTCAAGCTCGTACCGACTCCGACGTAAGGCTCTAGTTTGACTGCATGCTTTGTTTGTGCGGATGCCGCCACCGGCTAATAACTAAATTATTAGCCTTTGGCCTTTGTAAATATTGACCGAAGCCTTGCGCTTGCCCAAGCCTCGTGTAAATACAGATTTAGTTTAAAAGCGTACATATTAATTCTGCTTGATTTAATTATGCTGTGTAATTAGAAATCTGTGTAAATACGTCCTGTTCTAGATAGATCAATATCGACTTGAAAATTAATTAAAGCTTCGGAAATGTTCTTGTATGAATCGTGAAATTACGTTTGTTGTGCCAGTTGCCTGGAACATCTCTTACGACCTTTCATAATTTCAAGTTTGGTTTGTTTTTCATTAACATTAATTTAAAAAAATGCACCTTGTTTATATTTGCACTGAAAACTAATAATAATTGTCTCTCCTCACGCTGCCTTCCGGCCACCATAGCTATGTCCCGACCACGCCAGTGTAAGAAAACTTTCCTAATAATTTCACTCCAGTTCACTGAAAAACATTAGCATTGTATTAGTTGCCTTGTATTGTATGCTTTGACGTTTGTATGCTTTGATAGTTCACCCTTCGTTTAGGCACTGGTCCCACCGCGAGCTAGTAAGCTATGAGCTATCGGCTATAAAAACGAATAAAATATAAGCACTCCCGTGTAAATAAAAGAGACACGGCGATGTTTGTTGTTACTCGCCCAGCGGTGAGCTATCAAAATCGCCGTGTCTCTTTTATTTGCACGGCAGTGCTTATTTCTTTTGTTCGTTTTTATAGCCGATAGCTCATAACTTACTAGCTCGCGGTGGGACCAGTGCTTGAGCCTCATAATCCCTTTTGAAAGACTACATGACGTCATTTGAAGATTTAATTAATTAAGTACTATGAAGTTCAGATTTTGCTTAAATTATTACTTATATATTGTATAGATAAAAGACAAAATGCTGTTGTGTAGGTTTTAAAATGGATTCTCATATTTACTTTTGTATAAAGTACTGCGTTTTACTGAAAAGCTTTTTTGTGTCATTTTGCAAGATGTATATGTTGGTTTTGCAAATTAAAACTGTAAATAATTTGCCATCACTTTATGAGTGAGTGAAGTGAAGTGAGTGTGAAGTGAAGTACGAGTGTACTTGATGCTGATTTTCCTTTGTCAATTTGTAGTTTTATGTTCAAACCGTATTCTGTAATCATTTTAAACAATATGGCATTCAAACTTTCACTACCTCATCTTGATTTTATATTGATGGACATGGACATTACTCTTTAGTACCTACATCTCCGTGAAACAAATAAAACGTTGATTTGTTTAGTTGACCATGAAGATAAAAGTATAATTTTTGAAGTTTGAGTACCACACATAATCTGATAAAAAATCGCGGATAATTCGATCCGAAAGTCTAAAGAAAGAATATACGTAGGCAAATCTGCTATTGCAACTAAGGTGACGGACCCAATCATGGACAGTTTAAGAAAAAAGCTGTTTTTGACTGATAAATGCAAATCTCGACTGTTAAATCTTGGGGTCAATTGCAACTAATTCATTTTTTCCATTATTACACTATAATGTTGAGTTATACATGTATCCACTGAACACGCCTACCATATATAACCGGTGGACACTCTATTTAATAATGCAAACATTGTAAAACATGGAAAAAATGGTCTAGTTACATTTGCCCACCAGTCCAGATTTGCCCCGCTGTACCTTATTTATACTTGCTAAATAAGTGTTGAAAACATCAGACATAAGGAGATAGGCCTGGACTAGAAAAATAATTGCCAAGCCTTCTTCATTGTCTATTAAAATAATAATTCAGTTTCCATCAAAGTATAATATATGGAAAGATAAAAACCTGAGTAAATATCTACATAATTATTAGCAAATTTTGTATAATAAGAAACAAATTAATAAATGCGGCCTGTAATATAAGTACATGTTGCAGAGAAATGGCCAAAACAGAGATTTGATCAAATCTCTAAGGGATATGATCAAATCACGCAGGATGTCAAAATGGCGAATCCATTTCATCATTTCTCTAGAAAATTTCAGTCATTTGACTAAATCCCTGACTGTGTTTAGTGAAATCACAAAATCGGCCAATAGACATGGCACGTTTTGTCATTTCACTAGATTTGTTTAGCGATTTGATAAAATCCCTGAACCACAGCAGTAAGTTGACGAAACGAGCTTATAAAGTCAACTTGTTTTATCATTTCGCGACGAAACCTGTCCAGAGATTTGATCAAATCACCATATTTATTATATGTATTGTATACCATATTTCAGTTAAGACTTTATCATTTCCCTAAATTCGTTTAGCAAAAATGTTAAAAGAAATTGACTTTTTGAGTTCGTTTCGTCAACTTACTGCCTGCATCTTGCGTGATTTGATCATATCCCTTAGAGATTTGATCAAATCTCTGTTTTGGCCATTACCCTGCGACATACACATGTAAAGTCGTCTGGTGATTGGGTAAAGAAAGCTTTGATTATCCACTCGCAAAAACTCAATTTAAGAATTGAATCTCCATACTTAGTGGTGGGTCACGTAGAAAATAATACAATAGAAAGACAAATTATTAACAATTTATACTTTTACAGAGATGAAAAGGAGCCTCTTAAAGACACCGCTGAAGATGCACTTAAAAGGAACTCGTCTGTAGAATTCGACGGCCGACGAGTGTACGCCACTAGCGGGGGCCCCATCATTGGCAAAAACTCCGCGGTTTAATCTATTCCACTCCGATATTGGATACATTTTGTGCCAAGAACGACTTATTTGGCTTAGGAACAGCGATAACCTTAAAATAAAACTCATATTGTAAGAGTTGGCAAGAGATACCGTTTAATGTGACGCTTTTTAAGTTTTATGCTGAAACTTATGTCGTTCTTGGCTTTCTGGATACGTCTCATGTAGTTTTATGTAATTTCTAAGCTCTATTTATAATCTACGCGAGTATGGGACTGTACACATACCTGGGGCCCATTTCTCAAAACTGAAAGTTTCAAGTTATAAGCGGAAGTCTCTTTTCAACTCTTTTCAACTTGTCATCATTAGACACTTTACAAAATGACAACCACTTGTCAAAAGGGTCATCAATACAATTATAAATTGTAACTTGTAGCTTCGAGAAATGAGCCCTATACCTTTAATTATGTGCATGTTGCATAGACATACCTTACAGCCGCGGCTGATCCATACAAGCGGATTCCCACAGGCTTGCCTAAAATTGATTACTAGTAAAGTACCTAATGTAAAGGTAGCTTTCTTTTTGCTCAGTGTTGCCTAGCAGATATTTTCACCACCGCCAAAGATTGCCATTTCTCAAAGTGTTTATCTAGACGTCACTAGATAGACACTTTCGTTACTCTACAGTCTACAGGCAGAGTAAAAATTTAAGTTTTTTTTTTTTTGCACGTGTGCAGTTCCTTGTATCGTATTACCTGTGAGAAAGCTTGTATAGATGTGAGCGTGACCAGTATTTTACAACTGCCAAAACGAATTTGTTACTTTATTATTAAGTACATACGTAAGCAGCTTTACTATGTCTTTAGATATAATTATTTATTATCACTGTATCTTTATCATATCGCTTATATTTCGCATTTTATACGCAACTGTATCCACCGAACGCGAATGTCTCAAAAGTAGAATAAATATTTCGATCTTTTTACACTATAGCCGTTTATTAAGGTACAAAACGTGCCTTCTAGAGTATGTACTTTGTAATGAGGGTATTTTTTATATTTAAGTGTACATACACAATAGTTAGGATTTGACAACACAATAATTAAAGCTCGGTCACACATGCGCGTTTTGAGAGAGCAGCGTTAGCGGAGGGCAATGATGGCGGTGCGCCGGACAGAGCAGATTGCGAGCGTATTCAAAGCGGATTCGAATTCGGAGCGTATTTGAAGCGCTCCGCGCGCATTCTGGACATGGTAACTTCGAATCCTATATTTTACAATTGTAAACTTCTAATAAGTATTGAATGAGACATAAGAAATCAAAACAACATTTTGGAATAGAACAATTAGCTAAATGGTTAACATTTAATCCATATTCAGATAAATCCAAAGGTGTTATGTGTGACCGCGCGAGCGTATTCAGAGACGATCGGCGGCGCATGTGCTGCGCTCGCATTCAGCGCGCATTCAGCGCGCATTCCGCTCCGCTAACGCTACGCTATCAAAACGCCCTATGTGTGGCCGAACCTTTAGTAACCTGAATTTTTACCTTTCGATTTTTTACATCACGGTTAAAAAAGTACCTAATTATGTAACCTAATATATATTAGAATTAATTATTTATCAGTTACACATGTATGTCTCTCTAATCTTATAATTATTTTTTATGCCTTTTAGTGCTTTGCTATGACGAAAATGTACCGCTAGCAAAACATTAAAGAAAGATCAAATACTGCTGAGTAAGTACCTTAGTCTCATGAATTGGTACAGTCAGCAAAAAATACCTCTACAATGTTTTAGCTTAAAGAAAATATAGCCGCTATTATTATTTTAGATTAGGCTTGTAAATAAACTAATTTTAAATTCTGTAAATATTTTCTAGATTAAATCTCTTGTTTTATTATTTTAGCTTTAAATAATTCGAGTCACGGAATAGCAACTTAAACTTGAAAGTGACTCCAAAATTATGCGAAATTACTTGCTTTATACTACAAATAAGCTTTTAATTCATATTGTGTTTAATTTTATAAACATAATGCAGTTCACAAATAAATGTTAGTGTAAACGGTATGGCCGAAAATCGGGAACAAAGAGCAAAAAACACTATTCAGTATAATATTTTTTTTTTAATGGGAAAACTTTTTCATATGTTTCATAAGAAAGTATAAGAATTCTGACAAGGTATGAAAAATCGCCGAAAACTTAAGATTAAGTTAAATAAGGAACGTATCAGCTTTGATAAATATTGTCTTCTGTCAAATAATTATTGGAATTAATTACGTAAAATTGAATTTCTAAAAATTAGATTCAAAGATGAATGAAAATGGATTTGTATCAAGTTTTTTAGGTATAGTTTCAAATCAGATAAAAATATAATTGTAGTCGGGTAATTTCACGTAAAAGAGTAAATACATTATTTTAGTGATTGTTTATTAAGTGTGCAAATATGTGACATTATCTTGGTAAAGGGACCTTGTGAGTAAATTATTTATTTATTAAAAACACTTAAATAAAAATTCCATATAATAAATATCATAACCGATTAAAAATAAAAATTAAACTAAAAATCTAAATCTAAGGAGGGCCCCTGAGGCATAGTGCCCAAGATGCTTGCACCTTATTGTCGGTGGCGCTTACGTCCCGCGGCGTCGTATTTGTACACGAACATCGCTCCAAATACTATATAAACTCTAGAGTTAATACGTGCAGCTTCTGACGTTTCCCATACATTGGAACGGCAACAATTTTACTAGCGCCATCTAGCGGTACGAGTTGATCAAAGTAGTTGTTCAGACTTTTATTTTAGTAAATTAAAATAGAAAATGCTATTACTTGATCTACTTTAACATTTTTAGACGGAATAAAACAAAAAAATAAGAATATGTGACTTTTTTTAATTTTATACTGTATGAAACTAAACTATTTCGATCAACTCATGCCGCTAGGAGCGCTAGTGTGCATGTTGCCAACTTTGGCACCAAGCTGCACGTATTAACTCGTAGAGTTTACATAGTATTTGATCGCTCATAACGCCGTAAGCGCCATCGACAATAAGGTCCCTTTACCCAGATAATGTCACATATAAGTATCAATAAAACTATCTAGATAAGTATAACACTTTATTTTCATCATAAATAAATAAACGTGTAATGATAAGTGGTCACTTTCATTACAGTTAACACCCAGCCACGACATTGGTCTAAGCGCGACAGCGGTGAGCGGCAGGCATACGTACGAATGAAAAGTCCCATCGCTGTGTCTCGCTCCAATGTATGGCCGACGCTCACCGCTGCCGCGCTTAGACCAATGTCGTGGCTGAGCCGTTACGTGGAATTACCCAGAACTGTCATCCAAAAACACGTAAAGGAAAGAAAACCGAATTTTCTTAAATTATATTGTAATATCGAAGCTTAAATACGTTATCGCATGTAATGTCTGTCTGTATGGATGTCTGTATGTCTGCTTGACGGATATCGGTGAAGAATATTACTGAAGCACATTTTTATAAAAAAATAAATGTCTCAAAATTTTATGATTGTATCATTTCTACCCTCTAATTTAACTAGGAGTAGTTTAAAGTATTTGAGGATATGAGGAAGAAAGATGTGAGTGTTGAGATGACGAAAGATAGAGGAGAATGGAAGAGGAAGACGTGTTGTACCGACCCCACATAACGTGGGATAAGGGTAGGAGGAAGAAGAAGAAGAGTTTAAAGTATTTGAGGAGTCAAATATCTTGGGCAAGTATTTCAAACGTATGTAGGACGTATAAAATGTAATTAGATAACTTTTACTTAAAATTGAAATATTTTTTTTATCCATACAAATTAATTCGGCCCGCAACGTAATGCAAACACACTCCCGTTAAACGCTCGTTGACAGTTGTCATTGATTGTCATCGCAACCACGTTTACAGTACATTGCTGCTGAGATTTTTTTCAAAAATTCATTATGGGGTGAAAATTAAGAGTAAATCAAAAACACCTCTTAATTAATGATAACAATATTGAATTATACGCCTGGTTTCATTTATCGCCCTTATTACGTTTACGCGCTGTATATCGAATAATATTACTTATCACTATCAGTTACCAAGTACCAACTTTTCATTTTATTTAGAACTAGCTTTTGCCCGCGGCTTCGCTCGCGTTAAATTCGAAAATTGTGGAATGCTCCATACAAACTTCCACCCCCCATTTTAGGGAGGTGGGGGGTTAGAAAGAGACAGAAAGTAGCCTATGTCACTCCGTCCCTCCAACTGTCTCCACTTAAAAAATCACGTCAATTCCCATTTATAATATTGATATGGATTTCGTTCATAATACAGAGTGTAACAAAAATGGTGGTGATCCGTTTAAGGGCGTACTCAGTATCGTATTCTTATCAGGAAAAAGTAGAAGAAAATTTTTTTTCGCTAAAAAAATTTTCACTTTTGTATGAGCCGGGCCGCGCGAATCGGTCGATATAATACAAAGATAAAAAAAAAATTTGCGAAAAAAAATTTTTATCCTACTTTTTCCTGATGAGAATACGATACTGATTACGCCCTTAAACGGATCACCACCATTTTTGTAACACCCTGTATATCCTTCGTCTGACAAGCAACTCGTTCAAAACTCAATAATGACACCATATCGCACCTTTAAACAAGGGTGACCATAATTTCAAGGATCATTAATATTAATTTATTCCATTGATGGTTAAATTACTGGCTATTAAAGGTGAAAAATACGACAATATGATGATTTATGCTTGTTAGCGAGACTGGTTTGCCGCCTTCCTTATTACAATGTAATTTTTTACGGACTTTTTTATTACCGAGGGGTGAAATGAACGAACTTAACCCTCTTGTAACTCTTAGTATAATTTCAACCATAAGGTATGATTCCAAGATACAGTTTCGAATTATTTATAAAAAGAAAATAAGTCGTTTTGACATTAATGGTGTGGTCTTTTGTCAGATACACGAACGAGCAATGACAATGGGATATGTTGTGTAACATCCTGATATCCGTATTACGTACATCTGTGGTTAGAACGTGGAACTTATTAAAATGAATAGGGTTTTTTATTGATGTTTTTAATGGGGATTAAGGGAGCGATTGTTGTTTGAAAATATAGCGAGAGCTCATAGGTAGTCAGACAAAGTTCAGTTGGCGGCGAGTTTGATAGACACATCTAGGCAACTGTTTCTATATCTAAGTTAGTGGCTTGATTTTACGACATGCATTTATTATTATTTCTATACCATTTGGTATGATTTATTATTATGCATTTATTATTATTTCTATACTATTTTAATAAAAATGAATTTGTGGCAGGATGTGTAGATTAAAAAATGTAAATACAAAGATATAAAATGTTTGACTGTATGTACATATAATCACGCCTGTATGGTTGCCAGCCTCTCGCCTACGCCACATTTTAACCCATATCCCACAGTCGACTTCTACGACACCCACGGGAAGAAACGGGAACGGGGATTCTTAACCAGTAACCACACGGGCTAATAATTGATATAAAATAAAAATATTTTATTTAAATTAAACCGAGACAATTTTAATGGCCACTATGAATTATGAATTTGATGAAATCCTAAGATATTTTAGATCAATTAAAGTCACAAACTAGAGCTGGCTTTATAAACTAAAGTACCCTTACCATTGGCAAAGCAACAGATGAGCTTTTATCATTATTTCACCAACAATAATGTCAACTTCGTGACATTGATAAAGTGTTCCAAAAAAGTCCTAGTCCCTCGAGAAAACATCGTTTAAATGTATGGAGTGTTCCGCCACTAACGCCAAAGGTAGTGTCATTTAAAATGGCGCGCGAATTCGACAATTCTAACCTTTAATAACATGACAATACGACCCGATGTAGGCGTCTTCGTATATGACATGATCTATACTACCATACGCGTCATGGTGCCGCAGGGTGCAGTCAATCGACGCAGTTTAATACATTTTTCAACAGTTAAAAATATTTGTCAGTATCTTAACTTTAAAATGAGATTTACCTACTTACAAGAATTATTGTTACTCGCATGATCATGAATTCATGTTCAAACTAAAATTCTAGAATATCACACGTCTCGAGAAATAAGTGCTTTATAAATTCCAGTTATTTTTCGTCTAATAAATTAGGTAGTAATGATTTTATTTCTAAAATTATAATTTATAAATGTAGTATTTTCCACTGGAATTCATGCTAATCTTACTACGAATAGGTAAGTATATTAGGTTCTAACCTAAACTAACAGGATTACTAGTGGTAGGGCATATCAAAAAAATTAATAAGTATATCTAGCAAATGATCATCACCGGGCCGGATGTAAAGGTCACCTGCATAAATATGTGATGATTTCTATACTTTGTCACTTTAACATCTTGTTTGAAATGTCATACACAATTGACAAACGATTAAAAGCGACAAGGTACAGAAATCATCACTTATTTATGCCGGTGACTGTAAGTACAGGACGAGTACGCGAGTAAAAGACCTCAAGCTTTTTGTCAGCGTCGGTCAGTCCAAAATGAAAAGAGAAATTACTCTTAAGTTAAAATACTGGCATCTTTAGTATACTTTGGCACAAACTAGTGAGGGTTATGTTTTGAGAAATGGACGCAACAATGACATGCCCCACACCGCATGTAATTTATAATATGGCAGGGAACCACCCGTGTCCTTTACCACCACTGCAAGTAGAATGTCTTGTATAAAGGTCAATTTTCTATTGAAAAAAAATTTACTTTTGGTTTAAAGTACATCTTAGGCATTCTGCATTAAGGCAAATTAAATAGATTTTTTATATCGCTTAGGTGGCTAACACGCATAGCCGTCTTATGTGACTGACAACGCAGCCTATTATCGATGTCTGAAATTACTTTCCGTTATGAAGTATCATTATGGGTAAGTTCATTCTTATTTGGGTAAGTATTACATTGTTTGCTTTTGCCCGCGGCGTCGATCGCGTTAGAAAGAGACAAAAAGTAGCCTATGTCACTCTGCATCCCTTCAACTATCTCCACCTAAAAAATCACGTCAATTCATCGCTCCGTTTTACCGTGAAAGACGGACAAACAAACAGACACACACACTTTCCCATTTATAATATTAAAATATAGTATGAATGTATTGCTGTAGTTTTTATTAGTGTGTAAGTACTTTTGAAATATTTATAATTTAAGTTACTTTTGGTTTATTATTTATTATGCTTTAGGTACTATCATTATCAACAGGGCCCGTAACTTTCATGCCGATGACATCAATTTGACGTCACGCTGCATATAGGATGATGATGATTAATAATTAATCATTATTCATTAATCAATTTTTATCATGTACAAATTACTTCAAAAGTAAGCTATTCATACGTGGAATAATTAATACCTACTTGATACGTGAAACGAAAAGGAAACAATTTGTTTTGTTTTAATAATGTATTGAAATATGGTAACAAACATACTAACAAAATGGATGTAAAAAAATAAACAAATAATTTAATTTACTTTTCGCGTATCAAGTAGGTATTAATTATTTCACGCATGAATAGATTAGTTTTGAAGCCATGATTAAAATGATTGATGAATAATGATTAATTATTAAATAAAACTCTTGAATCATCCTATTATGCAGCGTGACGTCAAATTTATGTCATTGGCATGAAAGTTAATTACGGGCCCTGATTATCAATATTATCAATGTTTTGTATAAATAAGTATTACATGAATTTATAAAAGTCACATTTTAATAACTCTAATAGTAATAACCAACTTCCAAGATTATCACATCACAGATCATAAAATATTACTTGAAATAATTAATTAAGTATGGTATTTATTAGAGGTGATATGTAAGTGCTTAGTTTTATCAATACCTACTAGTTATTTTGTATAATTTCCTTAAACTTTACAAGCTACACGAGTAAATGTCAAAGACAGCATCGCAATCTTCATCGAAAGTCGTGATCGTGACGTCCTGTTATTGCAAATTTCGACGTCGTGATTAGTTCTGTAACTTATTACCCGGCAGTAGACGAAATTACCGAATTTACCAACAAATAAGATCCAACAATTTGTACAAGATTTTGTCAAATTAATGGTTTGATAACAAAGTTTACCGAATGTAAGAAAAATGACAGCAACTTGCAGACAGATTATTAGAATAAATAACAGAGAGGTAAATTAACCGCTCAAAGTACGTAATAATAAAATTATTGTAGATAATTAAAGTAAAATAATATGTGACCACCTCTAAAACAATCTTGTTAGACGTTTTTGTAAAAATACAGCTGTAAAATAGTTATTTTTCACCACACCAACACGAACAAAATACTGACTATAAAACATCAAAATAAATCAAATTCATCGATTTATTCAATATTTATGATTCAAAGTCATCATTTATAGGTAAAATCTAGCAGCCAGGTTAAGACATCGAGTTAAAATTTGTATGAAATTACTTTAGCCCCCTTGTGGATAAAATGCAATTTTGCTAACTGTTTTCGAATAGAAAAGAAAGCCTTTACCAGTTGGTGTGGTGAAAAAGTTTATACGGTACACGATACGGATATTTCCCAATAAATTAACGGTTACCAACCAACTTTAATAATACAACAGTACGAGTACTTACTGAACTTAGTTAAATCTATAACATTACATGCTTCAACCCTAATTCTAGAATTGTAATTTCGCAACAAATGTCCAAAATTAGGGTCACCCCACACCGTTATTGGTTATCGGATGCAACAATTAGGGTCGCGCACGCGCTGGAGCTTAAGTGCGGTCCATACTGCTCCCTTTTAAATAATTACACGGGCAGCAGATGATACGGATTAACTATAGTGTGCCACCCCTGGTGTATGAAAAATAAAATGTAGGTCGGTTACTTAGATGAAACTAATAGTTTAGATTCGGAAGCTTACTTGAAAGTCTGTCGGTAGATGTCACTATACGCCACCTCAAAGGTGTGTATGCATAAAGAAAGGAATGGAAAGATTTGCGAAGTCCAGCGTGGCTTCCGTAGCTCAAAGCGGCCGTTTAGTCTGCGGCTGATGCGGGTTCGAGTCCCGCCGGAAGCGTTTTTTTTCATATTTTCCTTTAATATTAGAAACATGATTATCTCTTTTTATTATAATTACTACTTCAAAATTGCATGCAGTTTCTTGCGTTTGCAATTAAAAAGTGTAGTAATGGTATCATCATTATTGTCATTTTTTAGGGTTCCGTAGTCAACTAGGAACCCTTGTAGTCTCGCCATGTCTGTCCGTCCGTCCGCGGATAATCTCAGTAACCGTTAGCACTAGAAAGCTGAAATTTGGTACCAATAGGTACAGTATACCAATCACGCCGACAAAGTGGTAAAATAAAAAGTGGAAGAAAATGTTTTTTTCTGATTAATTTATTATTGAAAAATTATTTTTAAACTTGATAGGTTTCGAACAGTTTTTGAAAAAAGATAGGGTACTGGAAACTGCGGAACCCTACACAGAGCGTGGCCTGACACGCTCTTGTCCAGTTTTTTTAATATTAAACACATATAGACACACTTTTACGTTAGAATAGAATAGAATAGAAATAGAATAGAAATGATTTATTGTTTACCGTGTACAATAGATTACAATTTTTACACAAACATATGTCTCAACGGTAACCCTTTTCGGGTATACAATATTACTTAAACTAATAATATACTAAAACTAATACTACATGCTATTTGGTTCACATGCTAGTTAGTCTCATACATAAAGTATTCATGCATATCATAAAAGACGTGATCAATCAACCACCCTTTTAGCTGTTGCTTGAATTTTTTCCCGCTTAACATTTTTATACATGAGGGTAGGTGATTGAAAACTTTGATTGCTGCTATAAATGTACTCTTACAATAAGCTGCATTTTTGACTGCCGGGAGCAATATGTTATATTTGTATTGTGATCTCACATTATCACGTTGTTCAGAGAAAAATGAAAAGTTACATTTATTGTCCGACACAAATAGGCAAAGCTGGTAAATATACAGTCCAGTTAATGTAAGAAAATTATTTTCTTTAAAGACGTGCCTTATGGACTCATTGTTGTACAAGCGATATATGATTCGGATGCATTTCTTTTGCAGAATGAATGTTGTTTCTACATTAACCGAATCTCCCCAATAAATCAAACCGTAGCTTAACAAGGGATACACATTTCCATAGTACGCGTTTTTTACTATATCCACTGAACATGAATTCGATAGAATGGACAAGGCATAGCACTGACTGGAAATTCTTTTATTAATTTTTTCCACGTGAGATTTCCAATTTAAATGTGGGTCTATGGAGACGCCTAGAAAATTAGTACTATCTACATCTTGTATTATGGTGTCCTCGTATTCAATATTGATGTTCAGTGGATTGGTTTTGTAGTTCCTAAACTGCATGACTTTAGTTTTACTTGTATTAACATTTAGGTTAATTGAACTGAGCCATTCTACTACAGTCTTCAGACAATTATTTATTTTCTGTTGAAAGTCACAATCTTTGTTTTCACCAGAGAACAAAATAGTTGCATCATCTGCAAACATAACACAAATGTCGTTTATGATGTTTGGAAGCTCATTCACATAAATGAGAAACAGAAGAGGGCCAAGTATGCTCCCTTGGGGAACACCGACTTTGGTTAATTCAAATTGAGACTGTATAGGCTCTATACATTTAGTTTTTTTATTATAGCTTTCTATAACAGTGGCTTGTTGCCTATTATCTAAGTAACTCTCAAGTAATTTTAGGACATTTCCTCTAATACCTACGTTGTTGAGTTGTTTTAACAATATGTTATGAACTACACAATCGAATGCCTGTGACATGTCCAGAAATAATGCAATGCAGGGTCTTTTGTAGTTGATATCATCCCATATATGTTTAAACAACTGAAATATAGCTAAAGATGTTGACTTGCCCTTCTGAAAACCAAATTGGTATGGATGAATAATATTATTGGATTCAAAAAATCTTACAATCCTGTTGTAAATACATCTTTCGATTATTTTAGAAAAACTTGGTAAGAGAGCAATAGGACGATAGTTGGACATGTCAATTCTACTGCCCTTTTTATACAATGGTTTGATCAGGGCTTTCTTTAAAGCATCTGGGAATATCCCCGTTTGAAATATTAAATTTACAATATGAGCAAGTGGTTCAGCTATATAGTCTAGACATGCTTTAACAAGTTGAATTGGTATGCTGTCATAACCGGAACTTTTCTTATTTTTTAGGCCTTTAGTTATCTTTTTTATTTCATATGCGTCTACAGGGGCTAAAAACATACTTTTGCAAAGAGATGTTGAAGATGGCTTGTAATTATGTGCTGACGAAAGTCCGACGTTGTTACGGGATACAAAGTAATTGTTAAATATATTCGCAATTTTTATAGGGTCTGTGATAGTCTCATCTTCTGATATAATCTTGTTAATCGTTGCCGTTCATCACATGGACTTTATTTAACATACACTTATTCAGAAATAAACTAGCTGGAGTTCACTACTGCTAAGAAAAATTGACCCGAGCCAGTTTTAAAATGCTCCATAACTTCTAAAATGTTCGGGCAAGTTTTAAAATTTTCATAACTATTTTGCTGCAGATTACGGGAAAAGTTATAAAAAGTTTCAGTGATGTAACTTACGTCACGTAAGATGGAAGGGTGTTCGCTGGGAAACCGACGGTTATGCTACTTTTTCTTTGAACTTCAAAGACAGTGACAAGGTAGGAATACTTTACCATTGATAGATATTTCACAGTGACTCTGAATGTAAGGCCCTATGCCAGAACAGACCCCACAAAAACGATTTAATTACTTAATTATTGAGACAAATGTACTATTAATAATGTTTCAATAGGTGGTTTACCTATTCAACTTTACTGTTTGATATAGCAAAAAATATAGTCTTATTTTTGTGTGTTAAATAAAAAGGCGGGTACCTAGACCCAGTAGGTAGGTAAGTACCTATGACGTCTTAGAATTATTAGCATAACGTATCTATGATAGGTTTAATCTATAGTAGCTCGGACTTGTTAGACACGAAATGAAATTCAAAAGGTAATGTTCTCGCTAGTTAATTAGGATTCGTGCTCAACCTGTTTTCCATAAAAGGACTTAAGTTTCTACCAAATACATGGCGGTTAGGACCTTTTAATATTCTTTTTTGATAAGGTGTTCTAGTTTACGTTAGGGAATGATTTAATAAGTAGTCTTATAACATGTTATGAAAATGGAGCATTATGAAGTGGGTTGGATGTTTTTACTGAAAATGGCGGTAGGGGCAGACCAAGCTAAGTAAGCAACGATTTAATTAAAAATTTAATCCGGTACAAGGGGTAAATATAATCCTCCTCCAAAAAAAAATCCTCGCAAATTCGTTGCAAGCATAAGCCTCATAAGGCCATGTACAAATTTTTGTACATATTCCAAAACCTATTTTTAACTTTGGTGTGAAAATTATTCTAACAAAATTAAAAAATTGAAAAAAACCCCGACCGCGACATAGTGGACCGATTTTCATGAAACATGGCTAAGAACACTCCCGACTAACTCAGCTTTCAGACAAAAAAAAACTAAATCAAAATCGGTTCATCCGTTCGGGAGCTACGATGCCACAGACAGACACACACACAGACAGACAAACAGACAGACAGACAGACAGACAGACAGACAGACAAACAGACAGACAGACAGACACGTCAAACTTATAACACTCCTTCGTTTTTGCGTCGGGGGTTAAAAACTGAAATAAATGTCATATACAAAGAAAAAATTACCACGGCTGAATTCGAACTAGCGTACTCGTACTCCGTTATAGCCACGGATGCCTGAAAACCACTCGGCCAACTGGTCACGGTGGCAAAGGTCGAAATTTTCTAGTGTATGACACAATTACCGAGGGCTTATGGCGCCCCCCGCCATCTCTGAGGTAGAACAGGAAATATTCTAAATTCAAAATTAAAACAATTGACTCTGAGTCTCAAACGGATAGAAAGTCTCTTGCCTTGAATTCGCTTAGATCACTAAAGCTGGATTTTTCACTTAGTACTTATTCTGAAGAGGTCGAAGGGCCATATATTTCATTCATTCGTGCACCGATAAAGGTATGTAACTCAAAACTCAAGTGTTTTCATCTGCGCACGAACGAACGAATGCTCGCCAAGATGCCGTAGCCGAATGACATTTCTCCGACGCGAAACGAAAACGAAACGCCGCGAAAGGTAGTCTGGCTCTGTCGCGCCAATACGCAAGCACGATAGAGATAGATATCTACGAGCGTTTCGTTTCGTGAGCGTTTGTGCCATTCGGCTACGTACCCAGAACTGTTCAGAACACTAAGTGAAAACGCATTTGAACACCGCTGTGCTGGCAACATTTTTGGTGCCTTATGCCACGAATATCCAAGTACAACAACACAACAATAACAAGTACGTAATATACAAAGTACTGCATGCGTAACCAGCGTCACTGTCAATGTCCCCACGGCACTTTCCGCGCACGTAGCCCTCAATTAGCTTATGCCCATACGTGCTCTATCAATTTAGTTCGCCTATTGACACCCCGCCGTTATCCATCAAAGTGCCAGGCAACCCCATCGCTGGGGAGAGTGATAAAATAAAGCGTGGGCAAGTTGGTGAAATAGTGGATCGTGTCTTACCGCTAGACTGTTTGAAATGCCCTCATTGTCAATATTTGGAACTCTTGGAAGTTGCCTTTTTTTCGTCGGCGTTTGTCGATGTGTCGTAAATACATAAACGTCATCTTAGTTGGAAGTCTAGCTTAACCCGGTATGTGACGATGATACCTACATAGGCATAGTCCATTCTTGATTTGCCGGTGTACGCTGAACGTGCCTTACCTTAAATATGTCCGGAGGCTTATTTCACTGAAAACTTTAGTTTAAAATCCTGGGTTTTTTTTTCAGAGATACTTTATATCTCTAGTCGACTGGGACATCGATTAGCTTTAGTATAAGGTCATTGTAATTTTTTATATTAAAAAAATATATCCGTTATTCTTACTACTCTGTCGTGTCCGTTCTCCATTTTTCTCTAAACATGTGATGATAACTTCAATTCAGTCATCTTAACGAATATTTTGATTGAGTACATGGATACATTATTAGTTACTACATTACTAAAATTTAACAAGTATTTTTTTATCTATAATTTTGTATTTAAAATTTAGGAAATAAGAGATGTCCGCGACAAAATTCTTTTTTCTCTGGTGCGGGCTTTATTCGCCTGTATCGTAAACGTATTGAAGATTGTAGACAAACTTCCCCCGCGGGGAATAATCAGTCGCGTTCGGAACGTGGTACGAGGTGGAAGTTTCGGCTGTTGCACGTGGCTCCGGAATTACGAAGGTAAATATCTTATTCCTCTGTCCGTGGTTCAGGTATCATTCTTATTACTCTGTTCGGTTTTTTGGGATTTGTGTAACTTTTAAAAATGTACTTTTTTGCTTAATTAATTGCTTTACGTACTATCTATACATATTATTAACGACAGCCGCGTTGTACATACACATTATGAATCATTGGTTTTTTTTTCGATAATTTCTTATTCCTTTGTCCCTTATTCCTATGGATTTTGGACAATGGAATAAGAATTTCCTAAATTTTTCTTGTTTTTCTTAACTGACTTTCAAAAAGAAGAGTAATTTTCAAGTGATTTCCTATATTTTAAAGTAACTTAATAAAAACAACTTACCTCTTTTTAAAAATATTAATAAAAAAAATTAGACCTTTTTAGCACCTAGTGCATTTACAGTCTGAATGTTATTAATAAAAATAAATATAAAAATATTCTAGAATACTTTTTGATAGTTTTGTGAACAAAAGTACAATATATAATTTATAAATATACGGTTTTTTAACATTTTTGTTAACCTATCCTGACTTATCTTATTCCTCTGGGCCTAAATTTCTTATTCCTCTGGACTAAAAAGTTAAAATGAATTTATTTTATGAATGAGTTCACAAAAATATGGGCCAAAACCATAGTTATGTCTAAAAATAAATCTATTTTCACAAGAGTATGTCCTTATCGGTCAAATTTCAAAAATAAAAAAGGACAGAGGAATAAGACAAAAAACGCTGTCTCGTAGAATGACCCAATTTAATGACTCCAACTCTAAATAGAGAATTTTCTACAAACTATGTAGTGTGTAGCGATCTATGAGTGCTCCCAAGTTTTGAAGCTATCACTCTTCTAGAACTTGACGATAATGCGAACGAAGAGTAATGCTCGCTGGAACTTTTTAAAAATGGCCGCCATAATTCCTGGCGGAATTAAAGGGAACTGTAATAACTGGCAATTTGCATTCGTCTTCATTATGTTATGATTGCAAAAAAGGCCAAGTGCGTATCGGGCATCGGAAGACAAACGAAGAAGCCCAAATCATTTAGAATTTGAAAAAGTCATACAAGTGAAAGAGCATGCGAAAATATTTAAAGATAACCGCAAAATTAAAATTTTGAAAAAACCCCGACCGCGACGTAGTAGACCGATTTTCATGAAACATGGCTAAGAACACTCCCGACTAACTCAGCTTTCAGACAAAAACAAACTAAATCTAAATCGGTTCATCCGTTCGCGAGCTACGATGCCACAGACAGACACACACACAGACAGACAGACAAACAGACAGACAGACACGTCAAACTTATAACACCCAGTCGTTTTTGCGTCGGGGGTTAAAAACTAATTTACGACTCAACCGATTTTGTTAAACATTACAACTTACAAGTGCGAAAAGTAAAACATTTTACAATATACATACTTACCTATATCGATGCATTAAAACACGACCGAAAGGAGTTGTGTATTAAATATATGTATACGCATATGTAAATATTGATTGCTTTAACAGTAGGTATCTAAACATGGCCCTTAGAATTTTCGACATAGGCACGTAAAGTGCTCATTTAAGTGTTAGGTGGGCATTTTCGTGAAAAAAGATTCCTTTTTTTCCAAAATAGGTCAATTTAAATGTTATTCCTACTCAAAATCACGAGCCTTTTCGATCCTACTAGGTAAAAAAAAGCGTCCCAAATTGATTTTTTCCACTTCGTTACCATTTTTCAAACACTTTGTACTGCGGTTACAAAGTGGAAAGTATGCAGCATAATAGAAAATTTTGGGACCATTTTTTTGTCTCCTGTTTTTTGTCCTAGATCGAAAGGGCTCGTGATTCTGAGAAGGAAAAACGTAAAATTTACCTACTTTAAACAAATTTTTTGGTGATTGTTCTCGCGAAAATGCCCAGGTACCTAACTATATAATACGAGAAAGTAACTAACTACCTAACCAATAACCATTGCACCTACTGTAAAAAAAAATTGTCCGCAGACTGGATGAAGTTATATTTTCAAAATAACCAAGCAAAGCAAGCTTTTATATTCACAGGCAAGAATATCTTCAAATCACAGGAATTTCCTCGAAATATATTCCTAAGTAAAATCCCAGCTTCTCCAATATCTTGTGTCATGTTACTTGATTCTGAATCTGCATATTGATTGATGTCAGCCCCTGTGATATTGGAGTGTTTCAGTGCAAGTTTTGTTAGTCTGCATCTTGTATTTGACATATTATGTTATGCTGAAAGTAACATATGCCAAATCCACTAAATTGAAATTATAGATACATTTTATAAATTTATTTGTGAGTGTGTATAGCAAAACGTATCACTTTGTCGATTGCTATAAAGCCGCTTTGTCAGTTTATTCTTACAAGCAAACTTCGTCTTTATCGTAGGTAGACAAAGTGGGACGTTTTAGTAAACACACTCACAGTTGCTTAGTTCTACTGTCAAACAACATAAGTATCTCAAAATTAAGCATTAGCAACAACATTATACGTCAAATTAAAGCGTAGATCAAGTGTTCCTCTAATAAAATCATTCCCCATTTGCTCAATAATAATAAGTTACAAAAAGTTTAATCTATATTGAGTGATGGAGGGCACACATAGGGCACACGCCGTATCGACATTGCACAGAGCTAATTAAATAGGGTAGTTCTCAGTAGCCAACAGCTGCTAAATATCAAATCAACTAACTACTTACGAGTTTATTAAGGATAGACATAATGAAACTGTAGGTATATATACTCTTATCAATCACCAGTAAACTTTGTATTTACGATGAGGAGGCACACTGACATTTTATCCCGCAAGCGGCGCCTGTGCAATCATCATCTCGCTCTCACGTATGAAATTCTTTATATGCTCAGTGGACTGATAAGGTGGCGACATCTGTCATATCCTTTGAGTGTGCCTCCTCATTAAAAACTAAAGGATTTTTATTTTTATTTTATCATAAGCAGATTAAATATAAGATCGTACTATCCCATACATTAAAATACGACCGCCTAAAAACGCATAAAATATATGTCAAAAGTGACACTTAAAGCCGTCTACAAGTATAATCGAAAGCTACAATTGATATATTTTTTGTGGCGCCTTCTATGTGTAGTGTAGCGTTATTAGGCGGTCGCAATTTAATGTATGGGATGGTACACTAAGAGAAATTTGCATTGTGAATTTAACAAATTCGACTTGTTGCGGTTTATCCGTTTGAATCAGCCAAACGTATGTTTAAAACAATATGTGTCAGATTGTTTTTATAAAATCGACTTGTTGATTCAAATATATTGCCGATTCAAATGACAAGTAGCTTGTTGTTTGAACCAAAGAGCACGTAGGCGCTATTTTAACCAAAAAACTTGTTGAACGAACATGAAAACTGGTTGTATTTTCTCTCAGTGTATGATCTTATATTTAATCTATGATTTTATACACGCGAGTGGCAGTTATTTCAGTTATTTCTACATGATGACTCGGACCGCTGGGAGAAGTAGTTTAAAAAAATTGTTTAGGTAAACACATTTTATTTGATTTCATTGCAAAGGGTGTTTTAAATCGCTTAGTAATTATTTTACATCACATACGTCGAAAATTGTAAAACTTTTTAAATCTCACACAACCGTACTTGCAGGTGCAGAGAGGACATGCGGAACCGGACGATGCCGGTCGCGTCAGTACGCGCCGCGCTGCAAGGCGCTGCCAAGGTCGCGTGCGGCGCGAGCGAGAGAGCCAAATACCGATCGCGGGAGATTAACTACTGAGCCGTCCTTATATTGTGGCAGTACACTACCCCTACAAATAATTGCTTTCATTTTGGACTTGTCGACCTGTTTATTTCTCATCAATCAATCTATTGTAGCACCCATTACTTTGCCTGATGCTAAAACTTCTTTTTGAATATTATGTTATACGGATTGCCGATATTGTATTGTATAAATTGTTATATAAAATAAAACAGAATCGATCATGTTAAAAACTAGAGCCGAGACAGTCGTACTGCAAGTCAACTGCGCAGAAAAGTAACTGGCATCCTGAATAACATTTCTAAATAAACATAAATCTGTCGGTCGTGGCCACAAATGTCAAGGTTTAATCATATAATAATATTGTCGTCTGTTTTTAATCTGTTTTTTACTATTTATGTGCCATACGTTTTAGTTTTTGTTTTATGTTTTAGTTTCACAGTGCCTTGGTTTTACTGTTATGCTGTGTAACTTATTTGAATAATGAAATAAAATAAATAAATAAAATAAATTTATTTACTATGACTTTTTAACCCCCGACGCAAAAACGACGGGGTGTTATAAGTTTGACGTGTATGTCTGTCGTCTGTCCGTCTGTCTGTCTGTCTGTGGCATCGTAGCTCCCGAACGGATGAACCGATTTAGATTTAGTTTTTTTTTGTCTGAAAGCTGAGTTAGTCGGGAGTGTTCTTAGCCATGTTTCATGAAAATCGGTCTACTATGTCGCAGTCGGAGGTTTTTTCAAAATTTAAATTTTGTGGTTATTGTTTAGCAGTTCCAAAATGGTAGTTACTTCTGAAGCGTTATTTAATCTGCTACTTTTGCTGCTGACTGTAATAGTAAAATCCGTTACAGATGTAGTGTTTCAGACTAAAAAAACTAAATCAAAATCGGTTCATCCGTTCGAGAGCTACGATGCTACAGACAGACACACAGAGAGACAGACAGACAGACAGACAGACAGACATACACACAGACAGACACGTCAAACTTATAACACCCCGTCGTTTTTGCGTCGGGGGTTAAAAAGAGTTTCCTTCGCATTTTTTCGGAAACGCTCGTATGTGTCATGCTAGTTCAGTCAATGTCAGTACATTTTGTACTGACAGAGACTGACTGAAATAGTATGACATGTTCGTACGTTTCCGTAACAATACGAAGGCAACTATTTTCGCACTATATCTGTACTAATCTGTCAGTGTCAAAAGAAATATTCCTTCAACCGAAACGAAAACTTCAATTGGACGTAGTTACGCAATAACGTACCAATCACAGAACTTAATTTAGATAGAAGAAACAAATTCATATATTTGTATAGGGGCCGAGCGTGTCAAATTTTGTACTGAAGTTGATTCTTGCCTGTAATTTTAAATATGTCTCAGGCTCTTGATTGTTCATAATTTTTGTGTTGTTGCAATTGAATATCACGTAACGAGGCATTTTTTATGTTTTGGTTGACTTCAACTTACAAAAATTGACGCCCGAAAGCTGCAAGCTGCGAGTAAAGACGGACAACTCAGTGGATTTCACTGAGTTCATTTGACACGCTAAGTAAAAATTTTATTGCATATTGTCACTAGATGGAGCTGTCACTATCTACAGTATACTGCCAACGAAACGGTGCGATTGTGTGCGTTCCGTTCATTGAGATATATGTACTACGTACTATAGGCGACGTTGCCAGACGGAAACTCTGCACAAGCTGACAAATGCGCGGAGTGCGCGAAGCGGTAATTTACGCGTAGAGTACTAAGTCCACCATCAGATGTGACACATTATTATATTCCGCCTGTCAAAATTATTTATTTATTTATTTACAACTTAAAAAATACAAAGTAAGCGATCACTGCCGCCCATGGACACCCGAAACACCAGGGGTGTTGGAGGTGCGTTGCCGGCCTTTAAGATGGATATACGCTCTTTTCTTGAAGATTTATCTTCTTCTTTAAAATACAAATATATACTTATATATAATAATATATATATATAGTGCGGTCAGTTTTTTTGGACAAAGCGTAGGTATCCATTGTTCTCTTTTTTCATGACCAGGCCAAAGAAAACAGCAAAAAGTGAGCGTGCTAAAAATACAATTTTACTCAATAACTGTTAACAATCAATAAACAAATTAACTTTTTTTTTATATTATAGTAACATAATTCATAAAGTAGTAAGTAGTTACCTAATAATTTTCCAAATTGAAATAAATATATTTCGCAAATCTATTAGAGGTGAAACACATTAGTAGGAACAATGAAAATGGCACATCTGCGCGGTTAACTTTTTAGTCTATGATTGCGTCACCAAAATCGCGCAGCCTCGCTCCCGCTCGCGTGTTCGTAGAATATTCAGCTGTCAGCCGATAATATTTGTTTGTTAAATAATGTAGGTATACGTTTGTAGTAGTGTGCGTGACAAAAATGTCGTCTATTTCTATTAAACAGCTGCCAATGATCGAAATTCAAATTAGTTGAACAATTTCCATTGAAAAAAAAAGTTTGTAATGCATCGGTCCGAATTGTGGATACTAGTTTTATCATCTTTTAGTAGATACAATTGAATGTAAAATTATTTATTTTGCCTGACACTCTTGAGTATTTTTTATGCCGTTATTTTAATTTTACAATATAATATTTGGAATATAGTGCTTATAATTATTAAATATAAAACATTTTTTAAATACTTTTTGATACAAAATCATACTTCATTGATTTGGAACAATGCTTTTTATCGGACCTACATCCGACACTATCGGAAGCGTTTATCGGATGTAGGATGTCGATCTGACACCCGATATCGGATCGGATAATGTGAAAACGGCCTAAGCATTAACCGTTAGTGCGTTTTCACATTATCCGATCCGATATCGGATGTAGGACCGATATCCCATACATTGAAGCCGCCATCTTTGATTTTTGACTTTGAAATCCTTCCGACATTTGCTACATGCACGACCGATGCGATGCATGCGAAATCAAACCTTATCGATATGGAAGTATGAGACGCGACGATTGCCGACTGGCTAGGATTTCCGAACGCACACGAATGCGCGCTCGGTCGCCGATTTGCGGCGGAGTGGGCCTAGACCTCGACGCGACGCCGCACTTGCGTCGCGCGAAGCGCAACAGCATTTTAAAATCCCCCCCCCCCGACCAAACCAAACCAAAACACACTACATTTTTGCATTTTTCCCCTCGCTAGGTCGGAAACACGCGTTTTGTCCTTCAATACCAGCAGGTAAAAACCCACTAGTGGATAAAGTGATTTGACCTTGAATATAGTCATATAGTGAATCTAGTGATGACGATATGTTTTACCACCTGTGGAACTCCTGGAAGCAGTGATAAACGCGTTTTTTGCGTTGTACTTTCCTCGCTATAGTGAGGGAAAATGTTGTTGTGTATCGTGGTTCAACTATAGAATACTTTCGCTTGCTCGTTTTTCAATTCCACACTCGCCGTTAAAATACAACTTTGCACTCTTGTATAACAAATAACTATGTATTTTATATTTTTGAATATATTTTTTCAGACTGGCACTTAAAAAGAGTTCAAACGTTTTTTTTTTCTAAAAACCTAAATTTTTCAACAAAGGTTTTACTTTTCACTTTTGGACATCTATCAATGAGAAAGGACCTTTTGTAGTAAGAAACAATACGATTTTTAGGGTTCCGTACCAAAAAGGTACAACAGGAACCCTTATGGTGCGACTCTGTCCGTCTGTCTGTCCGTCTGTCACATTCCTAAATATCTCGAGAACTACTAATGCTATCAACTTGAAATTTGGAATAGTTGTGAACATTGTAAACCTCTACAAATAGAAAGTATAATTTTTTTTAAATATATTAATTTTAATTGTAAAAAATGGCCAAAATGAAAGGGGGGCAAACTGTAAATTTCAAGTTACTAGGTCAAGTGGGGTATCGTTGGAAAGAGCTCAAATTGAACGTAAATAAACTATGTTTTATAATTTTTTTGTTGTGAAAAAAAAAAAAAGAATTTTGAAGGAAAATGTAAAAAAAAATACCGTTCCCCCCCCCTTATCTCCGAAGTTTACCAACGAAAAATTATGAAAATTTTAGTAAACATTGGTTTTATGCTATATATTACAGGAAAAATATAATCGTGTTTGTATTTTGAATACTTTTTTTTTAACTATAAAACTCCCGTGAGACTCATACATATTTAATACGCGTCATACATATCGTCATACATATTTAGTATGCGTCGCGCTCTCGACATGTAAAGGCGGGGTGTCGCTACTCTTGAGAAAGGTTCTCGAAATTGAGCCGAAACATGTCGAACGCTATATCGACTTAATACGTGAGTAACCCGCTTAAAATATTTTTAAATACTTTTTTTTAATTCACAAAAAACTTTTTAAATTTTTACTTTCAATTTATCCACCCTTGCGGATGTATATCGTACTTCAAATTAATAGGAGATGTTACGTAAACCATATTCTGTCCAATAAAGTAAAAACTGTTTAAATCGTTTAACATTATAAAGAATTATCCCTGAAAAACCAGGTCGCGCAAATTAGTTATCAAATTGACCGGGAGATGGCGCTATACACTATAATACTCATTAGTGCCTATACTTTTGTCTTCTAGTCAAGTCATTAGAGTTATATGAAAATATGAGATTATTTTTACTAGGTAGTTTGAAAGAAAGTTTGTACGGAACCCTCGGTGGGCGAGTCCGACTCGCACTTGGCCGGTTTTTTTATGTAAAAACGATAATGTAAAAACGGCCTAAGGGTTACCAAGGCTCGATCGGCGCGCCTAGTGGACGCCAGGCTTAAATTGTCTGGTCTTGGTGTTTTAATAATTTTATGTGTTTATAGTCGTAATTTATTTGCGAAGTATTAATTTTATATCTGTATTTTTAAATTACACTATGTTGTGGTACCGGGAAGCATATTTTAACTTAAAAGGACGTAATGACAACATTTCATACCATGTTTCAGAAAATAAATAGTTTCGGAGTTTAAATTAAGTTTGCAGTGTTTGCACAATTTTATGAATAAAAATATTACTCTCGAAAATGTTTTATCAAATACGTACTTTACATTTTGTTCATTATGTTTACTACATGTACATTCTTAGCTATTATACTTATGTATTTCTTACATAATAATATTCATTTCCATATTTCTAATTAACTACGCGCCTGCTTTAGAGTGCTTTAAATTTTAACAAATCAATGCATCCTTTGGTCGGGGGCTGGGGCCTTTCAACTCAAGGTCGCCGGCGCCGTGGTCGCGGGGCGCGGGGCGTGGGGCGCGGGGTGGGGCGCCGCGGATCTCGTTCATTCAATTCCGCTTGCATGTGTTGCGGACAGAGCGAGTATATTATACGTACGCGGCGAGCACACATACAAGCCGCACGGCAACGCCATCTAGTAATGTTCGACTTTAAACGTCCATGTGACGTTATAGGTTTAGTGCGTGAAAGCTAAAACAGATGTCGCAAGATGTTGCAGTTTGATGACTATTTCGACGTAGGATACTGATAAGAGTTTTGTTGGCCACGCGTGGCTACTGGCGCCATCTAGCTCTTTGAGTGTGGATTAAATTTAGCCTACAGGTCTAGAATACTTAGGACGGCGCCCATTTTTAGTATGGGATTAGGTATCTGTACTAGTATTATTTGATCTGTGGCCGGACTATCGAACGTAGGTCCACTGTCTATGAGCGCTGGGCGCAGCGCAGACTGAACTGAGCAGTGAGCGGGCCCGTGTCAGCAGTGTATTTTATTCGAATTTTATGTGCTTTAAAATAGTACATTACGATACAAGTGCGTAAAAAGGAAGTTCGAAACGAGTGGCGATAAATTAAAACACGACCGAAGGGAGTGTTTTAAATCGACACGAGTTACGAATTTCCTTTTCGCACGTGTATCGTACGACGTTTTTCAGTACAGATGAGCCTCCAAAGTTTCGACCTGGCATATAATGAACCACTTCTCGCACTAGTGCGTAAAAAAAACACCATCTGTACTGAAAAATATCTATCGACACAAATGTATGTCTTATACACGGTGTTTCCGGTATCACTCAAAACCTCAGACACCCCAACTGATTTTTATTTTTTTAAACTCATCTAGAGTATTCATCTTTTAATCTGATCGTTACTTTTTTTTAATTGAATTTTTAATTTTCTGTACAGCTCTACTTGACTTTTAGCTCT
Source organism: Leguminivora glycinivorella (assembly GCF_023078275.1). Classification (NCBI taxonomy): domain Eukaryota; kingdom Metazoa; phylum Arthropoda; class Insecta; order Lepidoptera; family Tortricidae; genus Leguminivora; species Leguminivora glycinivorella. The sequence goes on along the minus strand of NC_062987.1, from coordinate 16,113,007 downwards.
ACACTCAATAAAATAATTGCTAACTACCATCATAAACCATAGGACTATTTATTTGTGTACGTTACTGCAACGACATAAGGTTTACCAATAGACAGCTAAGATGTCACTGTAAAACACTTTAAAGCTTTGTCACAGTAAACTTCAAATTGGACAGGTAATCGCAGTAAGCAAATAAACTCAATATTCAAAATGACAAGGTTGTAATTAGGTACGAGTTCAATTTGTTATGACTTATGATAAACATTAAGATTAAACTGACAAACAACGTCAAACTAGTAGCGGAAAAAATAACCGTCCAAGTAACCGGCCAGTATTAATGCCCCTAAATACTGAAAAGAGGTAAACAACCTCTAGCAATGCGATATACACAATGTTGTATTACGAGTACAATAGAATGGGCACGTAAAAAATAACTAATAATACTAATTTAAATAAAAATATTACCCCCATCAAGATATAGCTCAATCGATTCTACTCTCGATTCTGAACAAACTGTTTTCAGGTTTTTAGTGTTAAGTGAAACACGGTGTATGTATTTTTTTTTAATATGGCAACAAGAAGTTCTGGTTTAGGATTATATCTCAATAAATGCAGGAATCGCAGGAATTACAATGAACGCCCTTTAAAGAGTAGTCTAATTATATTTTTTGTATGGGTACCTTTCCTTGTTAGTATAAAAGCCGGAGTTATTAAAAATAAAATAAAAATAAGAATGAAGATTCTTACAGAAAGAAAAAAGTAAACAATCAATTAATAAAAAATAAAAGAAACAAAAATAAAACTGCAAAAGCACGCCTCAGCCGAGGTTCGAACTCACACCGCTGGCGCGGCGTCCAGACGTCGAAACCGCTAGGCTACGAGCCCGTTGTAATAACTATAGTTAATTTTGTGATCCTATTCACCAAAGTCAAGTGCTAGTACATATATCGTAAGGTCATCGCACTAGTGTTTCATATTTTTAGTTCACACTTAAAGGGCCTGGCCGGACTGCCATGGTAAAATCGCCCCTGGCTCAATATGAAATATTGATATGCAGGATTATTCGTATTGTTACTACATGTACTACTACTGAATATTATGCCTCAAACTATTTCCGTTTATGAAAAAAATAAAAAAAAATAAATTTTGTTTTTTATTTTTTTCTTTAAAACCGCGTATCCGATTGACTTGTTCTTTGGATATTTTATAGATATATTAGGAATACATCAATTAAAAATAAATTAATAGTTTAAAAAACACTATAAAACACGCTTTTATAAATGCACGTAAAAGCCAAAAATAAATTATGGATCGTTCAAGTTGTCTCTATTTGTGAGCTGAAGTTTAAAAACTATGTGCTTTTAATTATAATATTTGATTGTAAAAGCGTGGGGCGCTGGAACAGGAAAGACTTTTTGTATAACTTGCTGAATTGCTGATAAATCAAATTATGCTATGTTACGGGAAGGAGGTTACACAGATTGACGCGCTAACTGGAGTTGCTATGACTAGTAGGTTCTACATTAAACAGTCAAATCAATTAAAAGTCAGTGTTCAAAGTAGGTACCAGTTTGTCGAACTCAGACAAAATATGCGCTAGTAGCGAGGAGAGTCGACAGTCACCGACACTTAGAACGCCGCTTTTTTCTGGTAATCAAAGTACAAAAGGGGAAAGTGTCTACAGTGACAGGATGCAGAGTTCTTGTTCGTGGACGAGATATCTTTGGTTCTCTTTGGTAACCCGGCGGCATATGTAAACGTTATGTTCTTATGCAACTTCATTCGCCAGGAAGTTCGGATTAGTATTTGTTTACAAGAAAGTCTTTCCTGTTCCAGCGCCCCACGCTTTTACAATCAAATATTATAATTAAAAGCACATAGTTTTTAAACTTCAGCTCACAAATAGAGACAACTTGAACGATCCATAATTTATTTTTGGCTTTTACGTGCATTTATAAAAGCGTGTTTTATAGTGTTTTTTAAACTATTAATTTATTTTATACTTTTTAGTCATTAATAATGAAATACTTTTAACATTTACACATAAATTTATTTCAAGTAGGCGGATTTTACATGCCATTCGTGGCTTAACGTGTACTTATTGCTAATTGCTACTTAATAATAACTAACAGCTACCTTCTTATTACGGTATTATCATAAAAATGTTTATACCTAGTAAGTTATCCGTAAAAGATAGACAATATAGAATGTGCCATCGCGGACTTTTTGAAGACATTAGAGAGACATACTTTCGCCATACATTGTTTTGAAGCTCTCAGCTAGTGGGATTTTGTTTGACTCGATTAGAAAATATTGTCACATTTCAACTAATTCAAACAAAATTTAAGTATTTCTTTTTTGCCGAGCTCCCCTTTATTTGGTCTTAAGGGTCACAGAAAAACCATTACCCAACTTATTTTAAATACAACGTTGATCTTTCTTTTATGCGGGGGGCTTCGCCCCCCGAGCCCCCCTTTCCTTTACTCTTAAGGATCACAAGAAAACCTTAACCCAACTTATTTTAAATACAACGTTGATCTTTCTTTTATACGGGGGGCTTCGCTCTCGAGCCCCCCTTTTCGTTACTCTTAAGGGTCACAAGAAAACCCTAAACCAAATTATTTTATATACAACGTTGATCTTTCTTTCATGCGGCGGGCTTCGCCCCCCGAGCCCCCTTTGTTTGCTCTTAAAGGTCACAAGAAAACGCTAACCCAACTTATTTTAAATACAACGTTGATCTTTCTTTTATGCGGGGGCTTCGCCCCCAAGCCCCTTTGTTTGCTCTTAAAGGTCACAAGAAAACGCTAACCCAACTTATTTTAAATACTACGTTAATCTTTCTTTTATGTGGGGGCTTCGCCCCCCGAGCCCCCCTTTTCGTTACTCTTAAGAGTAACAACAACACCCTAACCCAACTTATTTTAAATACAACGTTTATCTTTCTTTTGTGCGGGGGGCTTCGCCCCCCGAGCCCCCTTTGTTTGCTCTTAAAGGTCACAAGAAAACGCTAACCCAACTTATCTTAAATACTACGTTGATCTTTCTATCATGCGGGGGCTTCGCCCCCGAGGCCCCCTTTGTTTGCCCTTAAAGGTCAAAAGAAAACGCTAACCCAACTTATTTTAAATACTACGTTGATTTCTTTTTTATGCGGGGGGCTTCGCCCCCCGAGCCCCCCTTTTCGTTACTCTTAAGGGTCACAAGAAAACCCTAACCCAACTTCTTTTAAATACTACGTTGATCTTTCTTTTATGCGGAGGGCTTCGCCCCCCGAGCCCCCTTTTCGTTACTCTTAAGGGTCACAAGAAAACCCTAAACCAACTTATTTTAAATACAACGTTGATCTTTCTTTTATGCGGGGGGCTTCGCCCCCCGAGCCCCCATTTGTTTGCTCTTAAAGGTCACAAGAAAACGCTAACCCAACTTATTTTAAATACTACGTTGATCTTTTTTCACGCGGGGGCTTCGCCCCCCGAGCCCCCCTTTTCTTTGCTCTTAAGGATCACAAGAAAACCTTAACCCAACTTATTTTAAATACAACGTTTATCTTTCTTTTATGCGGGGGGCTTAGCCCCCCGAGCCCCCCTTTGTTTGCTCTTAAAGGTCACAAGAAAACGCTAACCCAACTTATCTTAAATACTACGTTGATCTTTCTTTCATGCGGGGGCTTCGCCCCCGAGCCCCTTTGTTTGCTCGCTAACCGAACTTAAAAAACTCGCTAACCGAACGAAAACGCTAACCCAACTTATTCTAAATACTACGTTAATCTTTCTTTCATGCGGGGGCTTCGCCCCCGAGCCCCCTTTTCTTTACTCTTAAGGATCACAAGAAAACCTTAACCCAACTTATTTTAAATACAACGTTGATCTTTCTTTTATGCGGGGGCTTTGCCCCCGATCCCCTTTGTTTGCTCTTAAAGGTCACAAGAAAACGCTAACCCAACTTATTCTAAATACTACGTTGATCTTTCTTTTATGCGGGGGGCTTCGCCCTCCGAGCCCCCCTTTTCTTTACTCTTAAAGGTCACAAGAAAACGCTAACCCAACTTATTTTAAATACAAAGTTGATCTTTCTTTTATGCGGGGGCTTCGCCCCCCGAGCCCCCCTTTGTTTGCTCTTAAAGGTCACAAGAAAACGCTAACCCCACTTATCTTAAATACTACGTTGATCTTTCTTTCATGCGGGGGGCTTCGCCCCCCGAGCCCCCCTTTTCTTTACTCTTAAAGGTCACTTTTCGTTACTCTTAAGGGTCACAAGAAAACCCTAACCCAACTTATTTTAAATACTACATTGATCTTTCTTTTATGCGGGGGCTTCGCCCCCGAGCCCCCTTTTCGTTACTCTTAAGGGTCACAAGAAAACCCTAAACCAACTTATTTTAAATACAACGTTGATCTTTCTTTCATGCGGGGGGCTTCGCCCCCGAGCCCCCCTTTTGTTTGCTCTTAAAGGTCACAAGAAAACGCTAACCCAACTTATTTTAAATACAACGTAGATCTTTCTTTTTTGCGGGGGGCTGCGCCCCCCGAGCCCCCTTTGTTTGCTCTTAAAGGTCACAAGAAAACGCTAACCCAACTTATTTTAAATACTACGTTGATCTTTCTTTCATGCGGGGGGCTTCGCCCCCCGAGCCCCCCTTTTCTTTGCTCTTAAGGATCACAAGAAAACCTTAACCCAACTTATTTTAAATACAACGTTTATCTTTCTTTTATGTGGGGGGCTTAGCCCCCCGAGCCCCCCTTTGTTTGCTCTTAAAGGTCACAAGAAAACGCTAACCCAACTTATCTTAAATACTACGTTGATCTTTCATTCATGCGGGGGCTTCGCCCCGAGCCCCCCTTTGTTTGCTCGCTAACCGAACTTAAAAAAACTCGCTAACCGAACGAAAACGCTAACCCAACTTATTCTAAATACTACGTTAATCTTTCTTTCATGCGGGGGCTTCGCCCCCGAGCCCCCCTTTCTTTACTCTTAAGGATCACAAGAAAACCTTAACCCAACTTATTTTAAATACAACGTTGATCTTTCTTTTATGCGGGGGGCTTCGCCCCCCGAGCCCCCCTTTGTTTGCTCTTAAAGGTCACAAGAAAACGCTAACCCAACTTATTCTAAATACTACGTTGATCTTTCTTTTATGCGGGGGGCTTCGCCCCCCGAGCCCCCCTTTTCTTTACTCTTAACCCAACTTATTTTAAATACAACGTTTATCTTTCTTTTATCCGGGGGCCTCGCCCCCCGAGCCCCCCTTTGTTTGCTCTTAAAGGTCACAAGAAAACGCTAACCCCACTTATCTTAAATGCTACGTTGATCTTTCTTTCATGCGGGGGGCTTCGCCCCCCGAGCCCCCCTTTGTATGCTCTTAAAGGTCACAAGAAAACGCTAACCCTACTTATTCTAAATACTACGTTAATCTTTCTTTCATGCGGGGGCTTCGCCCCCCGTGCCCCCCTTTTCTTTACTCTTAAGGATCACAAGAAAACCTTAACCCAACTTATTTTAAATACAACGTTGATCTTTCTTTTATGCGGGGGGCTTCGCCCCCGAGCCCCCCTTTGTTTGCTCTTAAAGGTCACAAGAAAACGCTAACCCAACTTATTCTAAATACTACGTTAATCTTTCTTTCATGCGGGGGCTTCGCCCCGAGCCCCCCTTTTCTTTACTCTTAAGGATCACAAGAAAACCTTAACCCAACTTATTTCAAATACAACGTTGATCTTTCTTTTATGCGGGGGCTTCGCCCCCCCGAGCCCCCTTTTGTTTGCTCTTAAAGGTCACAACAAAACGCTAACCCAACTTATTCTAAATACTACGTTGATCTTTCTTTTATGCGGGGGGCTTCGCCCCCCGAGCCCCCCTTTTCTTTACTCTTAAAGGTCACAAGAAAACGCTAACCCAACTTATTTTAAATACAACGTTGATCTTTCTTTTATGCGGGGGGCTTCGCCCCCCAAGCCCCTTTGTTTGCTCTTAAAGGTCACAAGAAAACGCTAACCCAACTTATTTTAAATACTACGTTGATCTTTCTTTTATGAGGGGGCTTCGCCCCCGAGCCCCCTTTTCTTTGCTCTTAAGGATCACAAGAAAACCTTAACCCAACTTATTTTAAATACAACGTTTATCTTTCTTTTATGCGGGGCTTCGCCCCCGAGCCCCCTTTGTTTGCTCTTAAAGGTCACAAGAAAACGCTAACAAAACTTATCTTAAATACTACGTTGATCTTTCTTTCATGCGGGGGCTTCGCCCCCGAGCCCCCTTTGTATGCTCTTAAAGGTCACAAGAAAACGCTAACCCAACTTATTCTAAATACTACGTTAATCTTTCTTTCATGCGGGGGCTTCGCCCCCGAGCCCCCTTTTCTTTACTCTTGAGGATCACAAGAAAACCTTAACCCAACTTATTTTAAATACAACGTTTATCTTTTTTTTAAGCCCCCCCTTTGTTTGCTCTTAAAGGTCACAAGAAAACGCTAACCCAAGTTATTCTAAATACTACGTTGATCTTTCTTTTATGCGGGGGGTTTCGCCCCCCGAGCCCTTCTTTTCTTTACTCTTAAAGATCACAAGAAAACCTTAACCCAACTTATTTTAAATACAACGTTGATCTTTGTTTTATGCGGGGGGCTTCGCCCCCCGAGCCCCCCTTTGTTTGCTCTGAAAGGTCACAAGAAAACGCTAACCCAACTTATTTTAAATACTACGTTAATCTTTCTTTTATGCGGGGGGCTTCGCCCCCCGAGCCCCCCTTTTCGTTACTCTTAAGGGTAACAAGAAAACCCTAACCCAACTTATTTTAAATACAACGTTTATCTTTCTTTTATGCGGGGGCTTCGCCCCCGAGCCCCCTTTGTTTGCTCTGAAAGGTCACAAGAAAACGCTAACCCAACTTATTTTAAATACTACGTTGATCTTTCTTTCATGCTTCCCCCTCGAGCCCCCCCCCCTTTTTTCTGTTCTTATCTTCCGGCACCATCATCAGGCCTTGAAACCTAATCGTAGTCAAAGTTCATTACAAGACTTTTCTAAGAAGCCCAAAAACAGCTATGATACGATGTTCCATCATGTAGTTCCAGTTCATATCTTCCGGCTCCATCATCAGACCTTGAAACCTAATCGTAGTCAAAGTTCATTACAAGACTTTTCTAAGAAACCCAAAAACAGCTATGATACGATGTTCCATCATGTACTTCCAGTTCATATCTTTCGGCTTCATCATCAGACCTTGAAACCTAATTGTAGTCAAAGTTCATTACAAGACTTTTCTAAGAAACCCAAAAACGGCTATGATACGATGTTCCATCATGTAGTTCCAGTTCATATCTTCCGACTCCATCATCAGATCAGCTCAACAGTACCATATTATTGTATTGTCATCGGAACTACATATAGCTGCCAATTTTCATTACGCTACGACTCCTGGAAGATGGTTAAATTAGCTTCCTTAGATTCCATTACATACATAGTTACATACACGACGACCTAATAAAAGCGTGTTAAAAAATGAACTTCCTGACTTTTTGTTAAGCACATTTTTTTTTAAATTTATGTTTTAAATTACATATATTTTTATCAAAAATATTAGTTTGGATCAACAATGTCAAAATAAGTTATTTATGTATTATTACCCTTTAGTACTTAGTACGTTGCTCCTGGAAAGTGATGTATGAAAATTTTGGCATAATTAATGGAAGATATTTTTTTAATTGGGATATGTACATTATAGGCCGAAGTTATTTTTCATCAACCCTCCCTACCCCTCCCCCCTCTGCGTCACCCTTTTACCCTCCCTTAAAGAGCCCAAAATGCGGTTTTTCTAAATTATTGACAAAACCGTTGAAGATACAGAAAAAACGTGTAGCAACGAAATAATTCCTAATAAATTTACTACAAATCTCTCATTAACACTTTAGTGCTAGCTCTTATAGTTTTCGCGTGATCCATCACAAAAGTTGGTCCTTGCTGCAATTTTCTTTAAAGAATATTAAAGTGTTCTCCCAAAAATGCTTACGAAATCGTCGAAATTTGTTTGATACGACTAAAATATTGTAAACTCATGACTATAATTAAATTAAGGGGATAAATCACTACCATGGATGGGACTTGAACTCACGGCTTCTGGATAGAAACTCGAGGGCTCTACCAACTGAGCCACCAAAAGCTCATCTCTAGTTAGCTTTCTACTATATGAATCAATGGTACCCCTAGCGTTATTTATCTATCATATCTATCAATCTAGAGGCCGTGAGTTCAAGTCCCGCCCATGGTAGTGATTTTTTCCCCTGAAATTAATTCTTCAGTTTATAATATTTTAGTACTATCAAACCGATGATTTCGTAAGCATTTAAGGAGAAAACTTTTCATTCATCAAAGAAAATTGAAGAAAGGAGCAACTTTCGTGACGGATTGCGCGAAAACTATAAGTGCTAGCACTAAAATGTTTATGAGAGATTTGTAGTAAATTTATTAAGGATTACTTTGTTCCTACACGCTTTTTTTGTATCTTTATCGGTTTTGTCAGAAATCGAGAAAAATCGCATTTTCGGCTCTTTAAGGGGGGGGGGAGGGGGTAGATGGGTGACGCAGAGGGGGGAGGGGTGGGGAGGCTTGATGAAAAATAACTTCGGCCTATAATGTACATATCCCAATTTAAAAAAATCTTCCATTAATTATACCAAAATTTTCATACATCTCTTTCCAGGAGCAACGTACTAAGTACTAAAGGGTAATAATATATAAATAACTTATTTTGACATTGTTGATCCAAACTAATATTTTTGATAAAAATATATGTAATATAGTATAAAATCGCGATTATTATATGAAAATATAGTAGGTGTCGCTAACTCGTATGTGGTAAAAAAAAATTATTTAAAATATAAATTAAAAAAAAAATGTGCTTAACAAAAAGTCAGGAAGTTCATTTTTTTTTAATTGATGTATCCCTAATATATCTATAAAATATCCAAAGAACAAGTCAATCGGATACGCGGTTTTAAAGAAAAAAATAAAAAACAAAATTTTTTTTTTAATTTTTTTCATAAACGGAAATAGTTTGAGGCATAATATTCAGTAGTAGTACATGTAGTAACAATACGAATAATCCTGCATATCAATATTTCATATTGAGCCAGGGGCGATTTTACCATGGCAGTCCGGCCAGGCCCTTTTAATATTTTACGCAGACAATCTCGTATCACCGTGCACATAATCAAAGGCTGTCAATACAAGTTACAAAAGTTGTAATTTCCTTACTTTTTAGGCACATTACTCCTTTGGTCAACTTATGTTAATTTGAATATTTTGAATTTTTATTATAAGAAAATATAAAGAATGAAATGTGAGACTAGTAATCAATCGTTATTTCTCTAGTCCGACCTCTCTACGTATTGAATTTGCTTCTAAAAATCAAATAGCTTGATCGCGCGCCCATCGCCATCGCATCGCGTCGCATCGCCGTCGCGGGCCGTCGCGTAAATACGTTTGCTTGATCTATGGTATATATGACATCTGTGGTACCAATCCACATGAAATTGTCATTAAGTTTTAGACCTTGTATGAAAAACAAAAGTCTTTCATTTCAATGACAATTTCAGATGGATTGGAACGACGTCTTCGAAATTAAGGGTGCTTTCAAAAAAAACGCCAAAAGAATGTAAAATTGATAGTTTTAGTCGGTGAAATACTACACTTTCCGTTATCCAATAGATTTATTAAATTCAAATTTCAGTTAGAGCGTCTTATTATCTTGATTTTTATGAGACTGGATTTTTGAAAACTAACTCACTAAATTAATTATGATTTTTTTTTCTAATGCACGTTTAGAAAAACTCACGTATAGAGCTGAATTAGTCGATCTTATTTGTAAAATTTGGACAATTTTGAATAGTAAAACAGGTACATTTATAATTCATATATATCCTGTGAAACTACAAAAATAAATCTTTCATACTACATTTTTATTAAGGTAAACTTCTTACAGCACATTGAATGTAATAGTTATTACGGATGCAGGATACTCGCCGATGCCTACTTACTAATACCTTCCCACTGAGCCACCTGCATTTTACACTGCCTAGATATCGATTGCCGACCGATTATTCCGACCCCAATCCCTATTCTTATCCCCGTCCCTATCTCTATCTTTGTCCTCGTCCCTATCTCTATCTTTGTCCCCGTCCCCGTCCCCTATTTTTATCCATATTTCTATCCCTATCCCTATCCCTATTTCTATCCCTATCCCTATCCCTATCCCTATCCCGATCCCGATCCCGATCCAGATCCAGATCCCTATCCCTATCCCCAGCCCTACCCCCACCCCCACCCCCACCCCCACCCCTACCCCTACCCCTACCCCTACCCCTATCCCTATCCCTATCCCTATCCCTATCCCTATCCCTATCCCTATCCATATCCCTATCCCTATCCCTATCCCTATCCCGATCCCGATCTCGATCCCGATCCCGATCCCGATCCCTATCTCCACCCTTACCCCCACCCCCACCCCTACCCCTACCACTACCACTACCCCTACCCCTACCCCTATCCCTATCCCAATCCCAATCCCAATCCCAATCCCAATCCCAATCCCAATCCCAATCCCAATCCCAATCCCAATCCCAATCCCAATCCCAACCCCAACCCCAACCCCAACCCCAACCCCTACCCCTACCCCTACCCCGTCCCCGTCCCCGTCCCCGTCCCTGTCCCTGTCCCTGTCCCTGTCCCTGTCCCTGTCCCTGTCCCTGTCCCTGTCCCTGGCCCTGTCCCTGTCCAGGACAGGTCCTTGCCCCTGTCAAATTATCATGCTAGGAGGTGAACTTTGAAAAATCCTTTCTTAGTGCTCCTCTATCCCTATCCCTATCCCTATCCCAATCCCAATCCCAATCCCAATCCCAATCCCAATCCCAATCCCAATCCCAATCCCAATCCCAATCCCAATCCCAATCCCAATCCCAATCCCAATCCCAATCCCAATCCCAATCCCAATCCCAATCCCAATCCCAATCCCAATCCCAATCCCAATCCCAATCCCAATCCCAATCCCAATCCCAACCCCAACCCCAACCCCAACCCCAACCCCTAGGTAGGGCAGGGTAGGGGTAGGGGTTGGCTAGGCCCCTACCCCTACCCCTATCCCTGTCCCCGTCCCGTCCCGTCCCTGTCCCTGTCCCTGTCCCTGTCCCTGTCCCTGTCCCTGTCCCTGTCCCTGTCCCTGTCCCTGTCCCTGTCCCTGTCCCTGTCCCTGTCCCTGTCCCTGTCCCTGTCCCTGTCCCTGTCCCTGTCCCTGTCCCTGTCCCTGTCCCTGTCCCTGTCCCTGTCCCTGTCCCTGTCCCTGTCCCTGTCCCTGTCCCTGTCCCTGTCCCTGTCCCTGTCCCTGTCCCTGTCCCTGTCCCTGTCCCTGTCCCTGTCCCTGTCCTTGCCCCTGTCAAATTATCATGCTAGGAGGTGAACTTTGAAAAATCCTTTCTTAGTGCTCCTCTAAGGAACTTCCGTGTCAATTTGAAATCTCTTGAACCAGAAGTAAAGATAAAAACTAAAGCTATACTTATGGCTATTTTGGATATTTTAACCCCATTGCACAACAACAGGGGAGAAAATTTCTTTTCCACCTCATTAGATTTTAAAATCGTTGTATTTATGGTGATCAGCGACCCGATAAACTATAAAAACGATACCCATATTGTGTTTTTGACTTTACCCCCTTTGCACCCCTTTAGGGGTCAAATTTTCAAAAAACCTGAAACATGTATTTAGTCATAATATGTCTTTAGGAATCCTCCTGTGAAGTTTCGAATAAAATAGTCAAACTAATCTTGTTTCCCCATACAAACTTTGAACCCCCATTTCACCCTTGTAAGAGGAGAATTTTGAAAAATCCTTTCTTAGTGCTCCTCTACGCCATATAAGGAACCTATGTGCCAAATTTGAAATCTCTAGGACCAGCGGTTTCGGCTGTGTGTTGATATATCAATCAGTCAGTCAATATCTTCTTTTATATATTTAAATCCCATTGCACCACAACAGGGGAGAAGGTATTTCACTTCCGCCTCGTTAGATTTTAAAAACGTTGTATTTATCGTGATCAGCGACCCGATAAACCATAAAAACGATACCCATATAGATTTTTTGACTTTATCACCCCCTTTTCACCCTTTTAGGGGTTAAATTTTCAAAAAACCTGAAACACGTATTCAGTCATATGTCTTAAGGAATCTTCCTGTGAAGTTTCGAATAAAATAGTCAAACTAATCTTGTTTCCCCATACAAACTTTGAACCCCCATTTGACCCCCTTAGGAGGTGAATTGTGGAAAATCCTTTCTTAGTGCTCCTCTACACCATATAAGGAACCTACGTGCCAAATTTGAAATCTCTAGGACCAGCGGTTTCGGCTGTGTTGATATATCAGTCAGTCAGTCAATATCTTCTTTTATATATTTTTTTGATATTTAAACCCCATTGCACTACAACAGGGGAGAAGGTATTTCACTTCCGCCTCGTTAGATTTTAAAAACGTTGTATTTATCGTGATCAGCGACCCGATAAACCATAAAAACGATACCCATATAGATTTTTTGACTTTATCACCCCCTTTTCACCATTTTAGGGGTTAAATTTTCAAAAAACCTGAAACACGTAGTCAGTCATATGTCTTAAGGAATCTTCCTGTGAAGTTTCGAATAAAATAGTCAATTTAATCTTGTTTCCCCATACAAACTTTGAACCCCCATTTGACCCCCTTAGGAGGTGAATTTTGAAAAATCCTTTCTTAGTGCTCCTCTACACTATATAAGGAACCTACGTGCCAAATTTGAAATCTCTAGGACCAGCGGTTTCGGCTGTGCGTTGATATGTCAGTCAGTCAGTCAGTCAGTCAGTCAGTCAGTCAGTCAGTCAGTCAGTCAGTCAGTCAGTCAGCTTCTTCTTTTATATAAATATAATTTTATATAAACCTTATCTACCTATGAAAAAGAGTAAACGAGGCTAAAACGAACTCAATTTTTTTCAGAAATTACCTAAAATTAAGAGTCAATTTCTTTGAAAATCTACATCACATCGAAGTAATTTTTGTACTGCAACGTTTACTTAAATTCTGTTATGCCTTAGTGATTATAAATTGATAATTATTATTTATTTTTGGCAACTTTCGAGTGAAACTGTCAAATGAGCCTACTTTAAAAGCGTAGAAAATTGTTACATGAGAAATCGTATTAAACAGTACTGTAATTAATTTCCTCCAATCTAAGTTTAGGTGCACAGTCAAGTAAGCCAGTAATAAATTAACAATGCCGTGGCACATTTCACTGAAACTTTAAGCCTTTATTTTCTGAGCGGCGGTAACCAATCGCAAAATTGAACAATACATTTTGTTGGCACCGAAGAAACTTTATTGGTTCGCTTGTTGAATTGTAATTCTTGTATAAAATTAAAGTTATTGACTTTAAAAAATACTTCATTATTTTCCTTGCGTTATCCTGGCATTTGCCGCGGCTCATGGGAGCCTGGGGTCCGCTATGACAACTAATCCCAAGATTTGACGTAGGCACTAGTTTTACGAAAGCGACTACCATCTAACCGTCTAACCTGAAGGGTAACTAGGCCTTATTGGGTTTAGTCCGGTTTCCTCACGTTTTCCTTCACCGAAAAGCGACTTCGCACATGAGTTCCGAAAAACTCATTGGCACGAGCTGGGGTTCGAACCCGCCACCTCCGAATTGAAAGTCGCACGCTTTTACCGCTGGGCCATCAGTCGGTTTTAGTCCTACGTAGGTAATTTATATGTGTATTTGTCAATATTTATCCAAGATATTACACGAACACTACACCCAAATTGTAACAACAACTGGCATCCCGGCCAACAGGAGGGGTCTGTTCCAAACGGTGTCAATTAAGCTCATGTCATAATCCGGCCCATGTTTGCCCAAGGCCGGCCCGCAAATAAGGTATGGATAAATGTGTTTCCTTCACATTGATATGTCACGAATTCGGGAGCTAATACGTTAGACTTATTAATATAATTGTAAGAATAAACATAACCACAAAATTAAAATTAAAAAAAAAAAAACCCGCCTGCAACATTGAGTACCGATTTTCATCTTTTCATTTAGTGACCAGTGTTTGTGACGAACGTGCACGTTTCTCTAGAGTTTGTCAAGAGGCTTACTTTGGTGAAAAATCTGGAGGTGTCGCTTACTTGATAATACTTTAAAAAAAAATTAAAAATATTTTTTTTTTAACTTTTTGTATGGCAATATAACACAACATTAATATCATAATTATAATTGTCCCTACTACATGCACAATATACGTGACGCACATCAAAATCGGCTGCCCAGAAAAAAACATCGAAGAAAGTTCAAATTTCGTTTTTTTTTAATTACTAAACTATAAAGTTTTGGGAGCTGTATTTTGGCATACTCGATACTAATACAAAGAAAAATCAATAAAAAAAATACAAACCAAAACTCGCTGGGGGCAGATTCACTTAGCTTATCCTGGCATGGCCTTTTAATTTTGTGGTTAGGTGATTAATGTATCAGATTATACTTGTATGTTTTTAATAAGAGGAACTACCTTTATGTTAAGTTGAATACAACGTACTTATACTTATTAATAATTGTGTGCAAAGTACAGGTAATATTAATTGAGATGTTCTAGATATGTAGGTACCTATAGTAATATATTAGTTAGTGTTAATTAACATAGGTTAATGGAATTAATTGATCAAAGCTTTGGCTATTTAGATCGCTGTTAATAGATTGTCCGCTAATCTGATAGGCAATAACTGTACCTATGTACCATCGTTATCATTAACCAATTACGCAAATAATCATAATATATATTTAATTATTTTTAATTTAAATATATTTGATGTCAATAAGTTCAGATACCATGAATCACATTATAATATTTAAAGGTAATTAGTTTGGTATTATGTACATAAGTACATGCACGAAATTACATAAGCATAAAATGTATTCCATTATATACTAATATTATAAACGGGAAAGTGTATGTCTGTTTGTTTGTCCGTCTTTGACGGCAAAACGGAGCGACGAATTGACATTATTTTTTAAGTGGAGATAGCTGACGGGACGGAGAGTGGCTAGTAGGCTACTTTTTGTCTCTTTCTATCGCGAGCGAAGTCGCGGACAAAAGCTTGTATACTATAAATAAATAAATTTAAATTCGCAAGTTTCAAACGGTTCGTTTCACTCACCCCTGTCCAATTTGTCAGCACAACTCATAATATCAATATCACATTTATAAATACACAAAATCACACAGACACAAAGCTTATTGTTAGTGTTACCAATGTTACCCTTACAATTCCGAATCGCAAGTTGAAATCGATTGGTTTTCATTAGATCCGGCTCTGGACAGCACGCCGGCCGGCTCGAAAATCGGCGTGACCACACATTTATCAGACTCGTGACCAGTTGGACCCCCGTGACAAAGGGAACACAATACAGTGGGTCAGCCTTACCTTTGTTTATCCAGGGTGGCTAGCCGAATGGCACAATCGCTCACGAAACGCTCACGAAACGAAGCGCTAGTAGATATCTATCTCTATCGCGCTTGCGTATTGGCGCGACAGAGCCAGCGGCGTATCGCTTTCGTTTGGCGTCGGAGAAATGCCATTCGGCTACGGGGCCTGAAGGCCCCCGGGTCTGACGCGCTGGAAATTCAAAAGACAGAAGACCTTTTTTTACGTTGGGGAAATGCTTTTACGCATACCACTCGGTCCGGGGGAACCAGGGGTGATGACGGGCTAACCTGATCTAGTTCTGCCGTCTAAAACCACCAACGACATTCCTCACAGTTAACCAAATATATACACATACACATACATTCATACTCGTACTTTTTGATTTTCCAAGCTAGATACACTGATCCCCCGCTGACCTACTGTGAGTATAGTCCCACTATGGCCTCCGCCAGATGGCCAACCAATTGACCGGATTCATTTCTATACAAAATCTCACCTAAATCTCGAATATTGCTTGCAACAGATGTTGTTGGATAGTTTACCAATTTTGTTAGTCCTGTGATGGTGTTCACGACAGCTTGCACGTGACGGCGGTTAATATCTCTTGTAGTTTTTAGTTTGGAGTTTGTTTATTGGTTTTGTATTGAAGGTATTATCCATTAATAACACAAATTTTTTTACCTATTATTTTTGTAAAGCAATTAAGCATTTATTTACTCTATAGGGTTAGGTAGCCATTCTAATCAGATAATTAAAAATATTTCTTATTTAAAGACGAAGGTTACGTGTATATTTCAATCGCAATATACAGTGTCATACTTCAATTACTGACATCTAAGTATTAAAATATCGCAGACCTAAGCAAAATGTTAAACAGCAGTAACACTGCACTTAAATCGACAAGTAAACCAATCCGCTCAGTATTCTTGTCTTATTTATGAAATATATTTATTTTCATTGAATAAACAAGTTCATCTTGCTTTAAACAAAGTAAATTATTTTAATAGGTACCTACTTACAATACAGTACAAAACAATACAATACAATACAATGCAATACAATACAAATAATCTTTTCCCCTCACTAGCTCGGCAACACGTGTTTTGTCCTTTAATACAAGCGGGTAAAAACGCATTTTATCCACTAGTGGGTAAAGTAATTTGACCTTGAATAAAGTCAAATTAACTGCTTTTAAATTGGAAAAAGTAGGTGAATCTAGTAATAAAGATGATTTACCACCTGTGGAACTACTGGAAGCAGTGATAAATGCATTTTTTGCGTTGTAGTTTCCTCGCTATAGTGAGGGGAAAAGTTTTGTGTTACACTCGGGTGCAAATGTATTTTACTTCTCGTGTGTTAAAAAACTCGCAAGTTCAGGATTCTATTCTTGAACCACTCGCTTCGCTCGTGGTTCAACTATAGAATCCTTTCACTTGCTCGTTTTTCAATTCCACACTCGACGTTAAAATACAACTTTGCCCCCTTGTATAACAAATAACTATTATTGCACACCTCAATACAGGAAACAACATAGTAAGTATACACAACAACTTAAGAGGTAAAAAAAGAGGCGGTCTTGTCGCTAAAGAGCTATCTCTTCCAGACAACCTAGGTAGTGGAGAATAATAAAGTTAACCTTGTAAGTAGGTGTACTAAATGTAGACTTAGAGGAAATCTAGCACAAACTATACTACGCAAAACAATATACCTTACCTATAAGATACAAGTTTTAAAAAACAACTAGGTACTCAAAAGACGCAACTTGCTAAAATCTTTTTTTTCACACTTTCTTACTAATCATCAAGCTTAAGTTCGTTAATACAACTATGAATAAAATGCCTTTGTATAGAATATAATAGTCCCAAACATGACATATCGTTCACACCTTATTTTACTCAAATGGATGTTTACGCGCGAGTAAAAGGGACCACCTGACTTTCACTACCAATTGTTCATCTCATTCACTCAACACAATAGATTATCGCTGGGATTCCTATAGAAAGGTGACCATGATTTTGTATAAATTGGAACAGAAGTGGTTTTTTTTCTGTTGTAGTATAACTTAATTCTTAAAACAAACAAAGAATCACTAGTTGACCCTATGGTCAACTACCTTTAAGTATAATTTTCTACATATAGGCAGGTAGGACAAATAAGTACGGTCGGCCGGTCTGGCCTAATGGGTAGGGATATTGCCGGTGAAACCTATGCTCCTAGGTTCGAATGCCGCTATTTGTCAGATAACTGAGTATCACACACAAATCCATTTATTTTAAAATAACAAAAATCTAAATAGGAAACTGTATCAAAAGAGTGATATTTTATATGTAGTCTGCATTTGTAAAACAGAAAAGTATGGAAATAGATAATCCGAGGCCCGAGAATCAGAATTATTTTTAACATTATTGGAACCTTACTAAGTTCGAATAGTGATGGAAATATAAATAATAGCATGTAAATAATTTAATACTTGTCCGCACAAATTCGATTTCGTGGACACCGTACACTGGAGAAGGTCCTCTCGCGGCGAGTTGGAAAGTGTTGACCATTGTAGCATGGTCACGAAAACATTCGGTGGACTATATATGTATCTGGATAGAAAGCCAAGACATAGGTTTGTATATTTGTTTTTCAATGCTAAGAGATAGGTGTATTTTTGACAGACATGGTGACAAATGACAGACAGCCGTCCATCTAACATCGTGGCTTGCGTGGAAGATGCGACGCGACAGCGATGCGACTGGACGCGGCGCGACGAATTCAAACCTTCGATCTGTAGGGAACAGGATACGAACAAAGAAGTTTTGAGTAGAATAAGGAAGTCTCCAGAAATACTCAACATCATTAAGAGACGAAAAACATACTATGGGGCACATAAATAGAAATAAGAAATACGACTTATTACAGATAACTATCGGAGGAACATTCAAGGGAAGAAGAGGGAGAGGTAGACCTAGATATAAATGGATAGATAACATTAAAGACTGGACGCATACGAAAGACGCAGCCACCCTCAAGATGTTGGCAAAGACCAGAAAGCTTAATGCCATGCTGACCGCCGACGCCCATTAGATGGACATGGCACCAAAAAAGAAGAAGAAGAAGACGTCGATGAACTATCGATGATAGGCAGGGAGCGTACTTTTCGTGCCGATGACATCAATTTGACGTCACGCTCCATATAGGGTGATCACAAATTGTTTTATTTTAAATTATTAATCATTAGTCATCAATCATTTTAAGTTATGAATTTCTTTGCATGGTAATATGAATGCAAGAAGGATGGTGTGCTTTACGTTAGAGAGAAATTCTCTTTTCTACGTATTTATTGTAATGTGTTCTTAGCAATACTATTTAATTAAATTTATTTATAAAAACAAATCAAATAATTTTATTCATGTTTCACATTTCAAGTAGGTATTATTTATGCCACATGTAAATGGACTACTGTATTTGAAGTAACTTGTATACGATTAAAATGATTGACGACTAATGATTAATAATTTACAATAAAACTGTTTGGGATCATCCTATACGGAGCGTGACGTCAGATTAATGTCATCGGCATGAAAAGTACGCTCCCTGATGATAGGTGATGCGATGCGACGGCGACGGTCGCGTGATCGTGGTACACGCAAGCCACCGTATGGATAGTATGCCATCAATCGTCACAGGATTGTATGGATAGAAAGCCGTAGGAGCGATTCCGATTTGATACTGTCCGTTCACGAGGCAAAGATTACAATTATTATACCTAACTGTACAATTTTTGGTTGCCAGCATACATCTGCCGGCCTATCCGAAGTAACAACTCTTGACACTACACTACGATCGAAATGCAATCTGGTTCTGTCCCACCACTACAGACAAGCGATACCTAGTAGCTACGAAAAGCTTACGAAACGTAAGCGATTGTGTAACTGGCTAGAGTGGCTAGGTACCCTGTTTGACTATTTGATGCTGCTTTGAAATGCTTGAGATATAGCCTCGCGCCGAACTAACGAAGATGTTTCTTCATTAACACTTTCGAAACCGGGCTCTACGCGGCGCTACGACATTTTCGCTACATACGGGTTTCCCCATGTAATCGGCTACGCTTCTACGAGCGGTGTGCCCGACAGTCGGGTTCTTGGTAGCGAAAGTGTTAAACTTTCATATACCGAAACTGGAAAGGTGTAATATGTAGAACTATCTAGTATATAAGACCATTTTGTAACCATATTACTGCGAATAAACCATTTGTATTGTATTGTATTATTGTATTGAAAAATAAAACAATAATCATCTTGGCTACGACCTCTGATTCGCAACTCTAACGAAAATGTCATTGATGAATCCACCACCTGTGATTTATAAATAAACAGTGTTAAGAAACACGACAGAATAGAAGTACACACAAAGGGCTTTGTTTCACTGAGGCGACAGAAATACCATGACAGAGTTGCATGGTGACATAAGTACGTTTTCACTTTATCCGATATCGGATGTCGGAAAGATTTTAATGGAAAAAATTCAAGATGGGGCCTTTAATGTATGGGATATCGGTCCGACATCCGATATCGGATCGGATAATGTGAAAACGCACTAACTGCGTAGATCATTCATTTACTATTTATTTTTAGGTAATAAATACAACGTTAGATCTAACTGGGATGAACCAAAATATTGCAACAACCGAAGTTATGTAAGGGAACGCATGCCAGCAAATAATTTATAGAAAGCCACTGCAGGCTTGGCCATAAATCGTGGAGCTAACGACAGTTTACTTGGAAACCGGGGAACTAACGCATCGCGAGGATCGAACGGGTTACAAGTGGTTACTCAACGGGGCGAAGTGGTTACTTAACGGGGCGAAGTGTGTGAACTATTGCAATGCTTATTCCGATTCTCTTTAGTAATTTTGTACCTATATTATTGTACCTGTATTATATCACAGTTTCGTTTTCTTTCAACCCCTTATTTGCCAACAGTGGCACCTAAGCTTTAGTAGTTTCATGTGCTCTGCCTAACCCTTTATGGGATACAGGCGTGATTGTATGTATGTATGTATGTATGTATGTATGTATGTATGTATATTATTGTTTTGGTAAAAATATGACCGTGAGCACGACTCAGCTGTAGCAGATCCTTATCATCCTCCTTGCGTTATCGTGGCATTTTCCACGGCTCATGGGAGCCTTGGGTCCGCTTTGACAACTAATCCCAAGATTTGGCACAAGCACTAGTTTACGAAAGCGACTGCCATCTGACCTTCCAACCCGAAGGGTAAACTAGACCTTATTGGAATTAGCCCGACTAAACCTAACTAGCGACTGAAGTTAATAGCATCATAATTTTTAACCCCCGACGCAAAAACGACGGGGTGTTATTAAGTTTGACGTGTCTGTCTGTGGCATCGTAGCTCCCGAACGGATGAACCGATTTAGATTTAGTTTTTTTTGTCTGAAAGCTGAGTTAGTCGGGAGTGTTCTTAGCCATGTTTCATGAAAATCGGTCAACTATGTCGCGGTCGGGGGTTTCAAAATTTTCATTTTGTGGTTATGACAAATGTGTAGGTACAAACATAAGATCTTTTGAAAGATACTTCTCAAATGAGATGAAGCGCTGGTGGCCTAGCGGTAAGAGTGGTAGTTCTGTATATTTTTTACATGTAAAATGATAAAATGGTGCAATAAAGAATATTTACTTACTTACTTAAGAGCGTGCGAATTTCGATTTTAATTTTGTGGTTAGGTTCCGAGGTGTGGCGCGAGCGACTTATAGTTCGTCACCGTGCATGAACTAAATCGCTGAACAAAACTTGTACCTACTTACATTCCCTTTTGCTATTGCGGGTAGAACGCTCGCTCTCTCTATTATTTGAGCATTTCTTTTTTTTTGCCACTTTTATGAAATGTGATATCAAAATTAAAAAAAATGCTATTTCTACTCAAAATCACTAGCTTTTTCAATCCTAGTAGTTAAAAAAATTGTCCCATATGATTTTTTCTTATTTTGTTACCTTTTCCCGTACATGTTGTGTGGGGTAACAAAAGAGGAAAGCAACAAAAATGTATGGAAATTCTGGGACAATTTTTTTCTCCCAGTGAGATCGAAAGTACTTGTGATTCTGAGTACAATTGACCTAAATTTCCCTAAAAAAATAAAAAACAAATGGCAAAATAAAAGAAATGCTCATTTACACGGGAGCGACTATCTTTTGTTCGTTTCTATGGCCTATTAGCTCATCGCTTACTCGCTTTTGGTGGGACCAGTGCCTTAGCCAATTTTCTATAAGGTTATAAATTTATCAAACAGGTATTTATATCATAAACCCGTCATAATTAAAGCTTACAGGCCCCGTAGTCGCATGACATTTCTGCGACGCGAATCGCTACCGAAACGCCGCAGAAATGTAGTCTGGCTCTGTCGTGCTAATACGCATGAGCGATAGAGATGGCTATGACAGAGATATTATCGTGAGCGTTTGTGCATTCGGCTACGCACACAGGTGAGCCTGTTGGTTTAAAATTTGAAATTTCGCTCAAGTTGGGCCGTTAAAGTTTGGCACGCCGCTTGTAGCTGAGCTTGTAGGTACTTATTATTATTATTCAATTATAGGCGAGCAGCTATTCAGCTGATGAGCCTATGTCACACAGTGTCTCATGATTTATAGTTAGCAAAGTCATGTCACTATCTTATTATTTAAAAGCCACTTGTCTAGTCTGTTTTTAAACACATTCACTGAGGGAGCAGTAACAACACTATCCGGTAAACTGTTCCAAGCCGCTACAACACGATTGGATAGGGAATGATATGCAGCTTTAGTAGTAGTAGGAGTGCGAATCAGTTTTAGGCTGTGACCTCGGGTTTCGCGGCTGGTACTTCTCATAGCGACTACTTTGTGAATTTTAATTTCGTAGTAATGAACTAAGAGCCCGAGCCGCCAGACCTTCATTTTCTCAAGGGTGAAACTTTGGGATAATATAACCGGCCGTCGCGTTGTGGCCGGCGCAAATGGTTTATCAATTCTCTTAGTCCATAAGTCCTTCTTACACGAGCGAAAATATAACCTATCATCAATTTCAATATTATAGATCAGTCATTCTCAAAGTGTGCTCCGCGAATACCTAGGGCTCCGCAAAGCCTCTCTGGGGGCTCCGTGTGAATTTTGGGTACCTGATATGCAACTTCAACTCTCTTCCATAAAACCAAATATTCACCAATTGTTAAAAAATAAAAAACAGTTCCATTAATACCTCACATTAGAATCTAGTGATTAGATTTGACTATCATAATTGCTAATTAAAATAAAGATTGGAATAAAAAAAAATAAGGGTTCCGTCAGATGTTTTACTTTCTAAAAGGGTTCCATGGGAAAATAAGTTTGAGAACCGCTGTTATAGATTAATAGTATTTAATGCAACAGGCATTTAAAGGAGGTCAAAAAAGACAAGTGGCGTGGGTAACAATTTGAGACGAAGCCGAAAATTGGACGCATTTTTTGACTCAGTTAAACACCGTTGCATACAATAGTTTTTCTACGACCATGCATTTAGTTTTTAATAGTTTTCCAGAATAACTTTTGTGAAATTCACACTGTTTCCTGTATTTTGACGCAAAGGTTTGCACTGCCCAGAAACACTGCACTGTAGAAAACATACAAGACCCAGGAACAAATATTTGTGCCAATTTCATATGATAAATACTATCTTCCTATAAGCAATCAAAACTATTTTTGGTCTTGTATATTTATTTCAGGTATCCGACATAATTTATATTCTCCATAACACGTAATAATGTCACAAATATCCACTGTACCTACTGACAATATCAATAGGCTTTTTACTCCCTTTGTGATCCAATAACAATGGTCCAGCCGCCATCAGATATATCGGAGCTGTCAAAGTTCTCACAAATATGGGAACACACTACAATATGCTACTAGACTCATTGAATTTGGCACAATAAATGATTTTCTTCTGTAGTATTTGACATAAACACCGATTTTCATGAAACATGGCTAAGAACACTCCCGAACTCAGCTTTCAAACAAAAAAAAAACTAAATCTAAATCGGTTCATCCGTTCGGGAGCTACGATGCCACAGACAGACACATACACAGACAAACACAGACAGACACACACACAGACACAGACAGATAAATAGACAGACAGGCAGACAGACAGACGAACAAACAGACACACATACAGACACGTCAAACTTATAACACCCCGTCGTTTTTGCGTCGAGGGTTAAAAAAAACTATGGGTATTAAAAGTGTATAATGACTACGTATTTTCGATTAAAAATGTGTGTATTTTTTTATTTATTTTGGTCACTGTCAGCGATGTAGTGACGTCATCGAATAGGAACCGTACTTCATGTCGAAATAATCACTGACATAATGAACGTTATGCCTCATACTTAAAATTCAGAAAATGTCGTTTTCAAGTAGAATTATTTGATGCACAGATAATCTATAGATTATGATGACTGTGTTGTTTTCGCCTGATTACGTAAAAGTCATATGGTAATTTTAATTCGGTTAATTTGACAGTACTTACAGTAGCGGAAAATAATGTATCATATTTTTTCGTACATATTTCGCATCCTTATTTAATTTTTTTTTAATGTCTATTGCGATGTCGATGAAATACAATGTAGGTGCGTATAAAAAATACAATTTGGGCAACTTAAGGTTCAGAATAAATTTAAAAGTGGAAAATGTCTGCCCTTCAATGGGATCCAGAGGCCGTGAGTTCAAGTCTCACCCAGGGCAGACATTTTCCACTTTTAAATTTATTCTAAGCCTAACGGCATCGATTGCAGACGTTTCTGCTAATCAGAAGTTAAAACTTAAGTTTCATTTTTAAAACAACTCGTATGCCCACAGACCAACCCCTATAGACATTCATTACAAGATGACTCGCGGTCGCCAGCCTTCCTAGTATTTGCACTGATATAAGCGCGGGCGCTCGCCGTGCCCGATCAGTAGCGACCAAGTAACAGACCCGAAAGCAGCGCGTGTTTTTCGCAGTAAAAAAATTGAAAAAGGGTATTTTGATGTCTTAAAAATGTCCACCTGTAGTGTGGAAAGGTAACAAGAAGCTCAAATTTAAAAACAGACGTCATTACATTCCACATAAAAGTCATATTTATAATTTATTCAGAGCCGGCATAGGTCAACTTACATTGGCCACTTACGCGTCAGTAGAGGGACAGTCCCTTTCATCTGGCGCGACTGCCCGCCGTCCTTGAAACGGCCAATCACAGCGCGCTTAACACATTCCCCGCCCGCTCCTCGCACCCCTGGCACTGGTGACTCGTATCGCGAACAAAATATACAAGAATGCTACTCTATAGGAGGTTCTCTGTGCGTATGCCCGAGTTATGCAGGGTAGCCCTGTGGGCCTCAAATAGTAAAATAATGATGTGGTGTAATTTTAATACCAACGAATTCTGAGATTGATAATTCAATCCATCTATATTATATTGCTAGTAGGATTCGCTATTTTGTGTTTTTTATAATAAGAAGTTCAATATTAGTAACATAAACGATTGGTTTGTGTAAAGTTTCTAATCCCCATCAGGCTCTCGATGGCTGCCCACAGGCTCTCGTGGCTGCCCACGGGCTACGTACAGGGACTCCTAAGACTCGTTATTGTTTTCGATATATAGACAGTATGATAGATTTTTTTCCGCTACTGTAATCATACAAGACGGACTTTAAAAAATGGTAATTTAGCCAATAGAGGCGTGTTTAGATATTTGAGAGAGCATTGCTAGCTCCGATATTTATGAAGGCCACTGTCCATGCATGGTCAATACTGAATGAAGATGGATTCCTATTATATTGGTATAAATAGATTTTGCGATCAAGTTTGTTGGTAATCCGACTTAGTGTGGCAATAAATACCTAATAAAAAAATAGAGCTCCAGGAATTTTCATTTAATCGTGTTTGATGTTCTTATGAAAAGCTTGTTTTCTGTTTGGTCCTTTTAAAGTATTTGTCTCATAAATTATTTTAAGTCAGTAGGTATAGATGTAGTGCGAAAAGGGTTTCCTTCGTATTTTTCCGGAAGCGTTCGTATTTATTATTTTTTATTATTTATTTATTTATTAACTTAAGTGTATACAGCTTATACAAGTACAGTGTCCCACAAAACAGTTTCCACGGTTTGACTGTGGGATCGTGCAGTCTCTACTCTCTTATAAAACAATCTATATCATTAAATACTTATGATAAACCATTTCTATACACAATTTATGAGGTAACTACGCAGCTTTTTACCAAATTTAACTTTGTTGGCTTCCTGTCTGGTGTCAGTGGGCAGGCTGTTGAGTATGTAGGGAAGGCGTTTGTGAAGACATCTATCGCCGTAGTAGTTAGTGACCCTGGGCACATTTTGTCATACTAGTTCATACAGTGTCAGTATTTGTCATACTAGTTCATACAGTGTCATTACATCTTGTACTGAGACTTACTGAAATAGCATGCCACGTTCTTACGTTTCTGTAACAATACGAAGGCAAACCTTTTAGCGCTACATCTGTACTAATATGGAGCGGGGTAGCTAAAGAAGCAATCCTCCGATGTAATACGAGTATTATTTAGTTAGATTTGGCATACTTAGTTCAAACTGCAATTTCAGATGTATTTTAAATTAAACACAATTTTATAACTTAGTCAAGTTTTCTCTAGGATCAAAACTATATAGTTTCTCCAATGGCTAGTCGATTACGTATTTAGTAAACACGTGTGACTATTCGCTATTATTCATTCAATTTTTTTTTTAATATGGGTACAACCATCTACCTAGCTATTAAAAATTATAACTGAAATCCCTAAAATTTATTTGACTGTAAGCAAATATTTTTATCATATTTAAAGAACGCTATAAAATAAAACTTTCCAACTACAAAAGATATAAAAAGGGCACATATTAGGTAAATAAAAGTACGAAAAAACCTTCCGTCCCTCAGGTTGATGGGGTCACGTACGAAAAGTTTTTCGGTATTTAGCGAAGGCTTTCGGGCATTTCGCTCGAGTGGAAATAACTGGAGAATCATTTGAAAAGGCAAAAAAGATTCCCTTGGATTCACCGGGAAGGTGACAATAAAATGGGCTTCGGGAAACTTTATTCAATATTTCTTTCATAGTGCTGAATTTTTACTACATATACAAATATATACAGATACAAAAATAAATAGGGTAATCAGTGTATGATTGAAGATTTTCAGGATGTGTTCATGTGTTACTTAAATGGTTTAAGATATTTATTTCTCAAAAGATTGACATAAATCACTTACTGAGAAAACAATATATAAATAATTTTGCTTATATCTAAATGGGAGAGGGTATCATGCAAACACGGTGGACGACTTAAATACTCGTATGCCCACAGTCCCTTTCATCTGGCGCGACTGCCCGCCGTCCTTGAAACGGCCAATCACAGCGCGCTTAACACATTCCCCGCCCGCTCCTCGCACCCCTGGCACTGGTGACTCGTATCGCGAACAAAATATACAAGAATGCTACTCTATAGGAGGTTCTCTGTGCGTATGCCCGAGTTATGCAGGGTAGCCCTGTGGGCCTCAAATAGTAAAATAATGATGTGGTGTAATTTTAATACCAACGAATTCTGAGATTGATAATTCAATCCATCTATATTATATTGCTAGTAGGATTCGCTATTTTGTGTTTTTTATAATAAGAAGTTCAATATTAGTAACATAAACGATTGGTTTGTGTAAAGTTTCTAATCCCCATCAGGCTCTCGTGGCTGCCCACGGGCTACGTACAGGGACTCCTAAGACTCGTTATTGTTTTCGATATATAGACAGTATGATAGATTTTTTTCCGCTACTGTAATCATACAAGACGGACTTTAAAAAATGGTAATTTAGCCAATAGAGGCGTGTTTAGATATTTGAGAGAGCATTGCTAGCTCCGATATTTATGAAGGCCACTGTCCATGCATGGTCAATACTGAATGAAGATGGATTCCTATTATATTGGTATAAATAGATTTTGCGATCAAGTTTGTTGGTAATCCGACTTAGTGTGGCAATAAATACCTAATAAAAAAATAGAGCTCCAGGAATTTTCATTTAATCGTGTTTGATGTTCTTATGAAAAGCTTGTTTTCTGTTTGGTCCTTTTAAAGTATTTGTCTCATTTAAATTATTTTAAGTCAGTAGGTATAGATGTAGTGCGAAAAGGGTTTCCTTCGTATTTTTCCGGAAGCGTTCGTATTTATTATTTTTTATTATTTATTTATTTATTAACTTAAGTGTATACAGCTTATACAAGTACAGTGTCCCACAAAACAGTTTCCACGGTTTGACTGTGGGATCGTGCAGTCTCTACTCTCTTATAAAACAATCTATATCATTAAATACTTATGATAAACCATTTCTATACACAATTTATGAGGTAACTACGCAGCTTTTTACCAAATTTAACTTTGTTGGCTTCCTGTCTGGTGTCAGTGGGCAGGCTGTTGAGTATGTAGGGAAGGCGTTTGTGAAGACATCTATCGCCGTAGTAGTTAGTGACCCTGGGCACATTTTGTCATACTAGTTCATACAGTGTCAGTATTTGTCATACTAGTTCATACAGTGTCATTACATCTTGTACTGAGACTTACTGAAATAGCATGCCACGTTCTTACGTTTCTGTAACAATACGAAGGCAAACCTTTTAGCGCTACATCTGTACTAATATGGAGCGGGGTAGCTAAAGAAGCAATCCTCCGATGTAATACGAGTATTATTTAGTTAGATTTGGCATACTTAGTTCAAACTGCAATTTCAAATGTATTTTAAATTAAACACAATTTTATAACTTAGTCAAGTTTTCTCTGGGATCAAAACAATCTAGTTTCTCCAATGTCTAGTCAATTATGTATTTAGTAAACACGTCTGACTATTCGCTATTATTCATTCAATTTTTTTTTTATATGGGTACAGCTATTAAAAATTATAACTGAAATCCCTAAAATTGATTTGACTGTAAGTAAATATTTTTTATCACATTTAAAGAACGCTATAAAATAAAACTTTCCAACTACAAAAGATATAAAAAGGGCACATATTAGGTAAATAAAAGTACGAAAAAACCTTCCGTCCCTCAGGTTGATGGGGTCACGTACGAAAAGTTTTTCGGTATTTAGCGAAGGCTTTCGGGCATTTCGCTCGAGTGGAAATAACTGGAGAATCATTTGAAAAGGCGAAAAAGATTCCCTTGGATTCACCGGGAAGGTGACAATAAAATGGGCTTCGGGAAACTTTATTCAATATTTCTTTCATAGTGCTGAATTTTTACTACATATACAAATATATACAGATACAAAAATAAATAGGGTAATCAGTGTATGATTGAAGATTTTCAGGATGTGTTCATGTGTTACTTAAATGGTTTAAGATATTTATTTCTCAAAAGATTGACATAAATCACTTACTGAGAAAACAATATATAAATAATTTTGCTTATATCTAAATGGGAGAGGGTATCATGCAAACACGGTGGACGACTTAAATAATACAACGAAAAAAAGTTTAAAGGTGGACTTCCGGTTCGAACGCCATCTTAGCGGTATCGTGTCGTGAATAATTTCTCCTTCTTTTGCTTATTAATGTTGTTTATAGTGTAATATCTGCTGACTGCTTGTCAAATTCTGGAAATGTGAATGATATGGTTAGTGTTTTCAATAACAGCTTACTATCTTTATTTAACCTACATGCGCCTCTTAAAACAATCAGGCTCAAAGGAAATTCTAACCCATGGATTACAGACACAGTCAAGGATATGATGCGACTACGCGATAAGGCTGCAGCTGACTATCATAAGAACCAGTCTGAAGGTAAAAAACAATATTACAAGGACATGAAATCCATAGTAAACAGGGCTCTATATTATGAAAAATCAGCATATTTTAAATTAAATATAAATAACAAAATAAACGACCCTAAGTCACTATGGAAAAATCTAAAATCAACTTTATTGCCTAAGAAAAATACTGAACTACCGAATAATTTCAACGATCCTGAAATAATTAATACTCATTTTCTGACTCTTCCTGGTACTTCAAAAATTAGTATGTCTGATCTCACCTATTATGAATTTCACAGGTTTAATAACTCCATCTTTCATTTACACCCAGCTAACTCTGACCATATAATTAAAATTGTTAAGAGTCTTAAGTCAAATGCTGAGGGATGTGATGGAATTACTTTGAATATGTTATTATTGACATTTCCACACACTATTGACATAATCACCAAAATAATTAATACCTCATTTTTGACATGTACATTCCCTGATATCTGGAAACTAGCTCTAGTCAGACCATTACCAAAAATATTAAACCCGTCTGAACTCAAAGATTTAAGACCGATTAGCATCCTGCCCTGCCTCTCTAAAATAATAGAAAAAGTGGTGAGTCAGCAGTTAACTGATTATTTAGAGACCAACAATATCTTACCAGATGTTCAGTCGGGTTTCAGGAAGGGGCGCGGCACAGTGACAGCCTTGTTGGATGTCACTGACAACATCTTGTGTTCCCAGGATGAAGGGATGTGCACGCTGTTAGTGCTGCTAGATTTTTCCCGGGCTTTTGACTGTTTAAATATTGATTTGCTGATTTCTAAGCTTGCTTACTATGGATTTGACTGTAATGCAGTAAAGTGGTTTGATAGCTACCTCAATAATCGATATCAATGTGTAAAATTGAGTCAGAGCAATGGTACCACACAAACTTCAGTTCAGGCCGGCCTTAAAAGAGGAGTTCCTCAAGGATCAGTTCTCGGCCCGATCCTATTTATACTGTACTCCGCAGACATAGCCACACAGATCACACACTGTAAGTATCATATCTATGCCGATGATATTCAAGTTTATATTACTTGCAAGCCAGGGGAAGTAGATAATGCAGTCGAAATGTTAAATCATGATCTTGGCAAA
This sequence comes from Leguminivora glycinivorella, assembly GCF_023078275.1. Taxonomy (NCBI): domain Eukaryota; kingdom Metazoa; phylum Arthropoda; class Insecta; order Lepidoptera; family Tortricidae; genus Leguminivora; species Leguminivora glycinivorella. The sequence goes on along the minus strand of NC_062987.1, from coordinate 16,082,593 downwards.
GTTGCTGCTTGGGCCACAAAAAATGGTTTAGTGCTTAATCCTAGCAAGACCAAATATTTAGCTTTTGGCAGCAAGCATCAACTGACCAGACTTAATCCCACATCCAAAGTATTGTTAATGGGGCAATCAATTGAGGAAGTGCAAGAAGCTCGTAATCTAGGGCTTATTATGGATAGCAGCCTTCGATTTGAGTGTCACACAGTAAATGTAGTCCGGAGTTGTTTTTACAAACTGAAAGTACTTTATAAAATAAGGCCATTTGTAAGTGAGAGTGTGCGTATACAGCTGGTCGAGTCTCTCATACTTTCCAAACTAAATTATGTTGATAGTGTCTATGGTCCACGTCTACTTGCCAAGACTAAGAAACTTATACAGCGCGTCCAAAATGCCTGTGCTCGTTTCTGTTTCAGTATTCCTCCAAGATCACATGTCACGCCTTTCCTTAACAAGCATAATATGTTAAAATTGCAACATCGACGCAAACTGCATTTAGCCTGTCTTCTCTTTGGTGTCTTGAAGTTCAATGCCCCAAAATATCTGTACGACAAGCTCTCGATCATCAGGGCGCGTGAACGCCGGCAGTGTGCTGTACAGCTGGTGACGCCCCGGCACACCTCATCAGCATTCCGTGGTTCGTTCAGATACGCCAGTACGAAGATCTGGAATAACATTCCCCCGCCTATAAGGAACCTGCAAAATGTATATAGTTTTAGATGTAAACTAAAAGATTTCATGCTTCAACATCAAAGAACGCAGGAAACTTTGAGTCATGACACTAGTTGCATATGATCTAAACATATAATATATCCGTACCAGTCGTTTTTGTCCCATTTGCATTGCCATATCACTCCAGCTTGTTAATTTATGTATGTTTTTTAGGTTAGATCACGCTGCTTTCTGTGTCGCGGAATGCCCATTTTACTTGAGGCTGTAACATTACCGCAACCGCATATACACCGAAATAATAGTCTTAAGGATGTTTGTTACATGACGCGACCACATCAGTAAAACAAATTATATTTGCTTGTGCTTTGTAGCCTTTTTCGCTGCGAATTGCACCAATAACACGTTAGTTACGTTTGTTGCCACCGGGCTGGGTGGCGCTAGATGCGGCAGGCTGGGCTGACAGCTGATGTGGTCGCGTTCAATGTAATGTATTGATAATGTTGACATATTAGTTGATAATGTTTTATTAAAATTTGTGTTCTGTTATGTTTTCCTTTTTTTCCCGTTTTTTGTGATTTATGTGTATTCTTGGTTTTTTTGTGTATTCTTGTGTATTTATGTGTATTCTTGGTTTTTTTATGTAAATAGTTTTATTTTTTCTGTCTCTTTTCTTCATTTTCTTTTTCTTTGTTGTGTGTTTGTTATCTGTCGTGGCATCACCGAATGGGCCCTACGGAAGACCAGCGCTGGCTTCCAGCTAGCATTATGCTGAGTTGGGTCCATTTCGTGATGCGCACTTACTTAATGTTCTGTTCTCTGTTTTTTGTCCTATTCTTGTGTGTACATGTACGTACGTGTTTGTGAGCGTCATGAATAAATGTCTTTTATCTTTATCTTTTATCTTTAATATCGATAGCGAGAAGCTGATGAAGAAGTAATCTCGAAACGCGTTTCCACTTATTTGTCGTCAACGGCCGATAGTCCACGTGCCCTTGTAAAATCTAGCTATTAATTTACTAGTGCCAACTACCGAACACTGTCGTACTTACCGTACCAAAATCAATAACAATTTGCTTATAATATAATATTATTACCTTGACACTGTCAAAATAGTCCCACCAATGGACTGATTTTAAAAATTCAATTCAAGCTTAAGGGCGCTTGGTGACAGAGCAAAGCAAAATCTTCTCGCACTTTTCGCACTATCTGTAAGTGCGATAAGGACGCAACAATCCGATAAAGTTTATCCAACTAGTGTACTACGCCCGCAGGACGTACCTAAATAAATACAGACACAGTCAAGGATATGATGCGACTACGCGATAAGGCTGCAGCTGACTATCATAAGAACCAGTCTGAAGGTAAAAAACAATATTACAAGGACATGAAATCCATAGTAAACAGGGCTCTATATTATGAAAAATCAGCATATTTTAAATTAAATATAAATAACAAAATAAACGACCCTAAGTCACTATGGAAAAATCTAAAATCAACTTTATTGCCTAAGAAAAATACTGAACTACCGAATAATTTCAACGATCCTGAAATAATTAATACTCATTTTCTGACTCTTCCTGGTACTTCAAAAATTAGTATGTCTGATCTCACCTATTATGAATTTCACAGGTTTAATAACTCCATCTTTCATTTACACCCAGCTAACTCTGACCATATAATTAAAATTGTTAAGAGTCTTAAGTCAAATGCTGAGGGATGTGATGGAATTACTTTGAATATGTTATTATTGACATTTCCACACACTATTGACATAATCACCAAAATAATTAATACCTCATTTTTGACATGTACATTCCCTGATATCTGGAAACTAGCTCTAGTCAGACCATTACCAAAAATATTAAACCCGTCTGAACTCAAAGATTTAAGACCGATTAGCATCCTGCCCTGCCTCTCTAAAATAATAGAAAAAGTGGTGAGTCAGCAGTTAACTGATTATTTAGAGACCAACAATATCTTACCAGATGTTCAGTCGGGTTTCAGGAAGGGGCGCGGCACAGTGACAGCCTTGTTGGATGTCACTGACAACATCTTGTGTTCCCAGGATGAAGGGATGTGCACGCTGTTAGTGCTGCTAGATTTTTCCCGGGCTTTTGACTGTTTAAATATTGATTTGCTGATTTCTAAGCTTGCTTACTATGGATTTGACTGTAATGCAGTAAAGTGGTTTGATAGCTACCTCAATAATCGATATCAATGTGTAAAATTGAGTCAGAGCAATGGTACCACACAAACTTCAGTTCAGGCCGGCCTTAAAAGAGGAGTTCCTCAAGGATCAGTTCTCGGCCCGATCCTATTTATACTGTACTCCGCAGACATAGCCACACAGATCACACACTGTAAGTATCATATCTATGCCGATGATATTCAAGTTTATATTACTTGCAAGCCAGGGGAAGTAGATAATGCAGTCGAAATGTTAAATCATGATCTTGGCAAAGTTGCTGCTTGGGCCACAAAAAATGGTTTAGTGCTTAATCCTAGCAAGACCAAATATTTAGCTTTTGGCAGCAAGCATCAACTGACCAGACTTAATCCCACATCCAAAGTATTGTTAATGGGGCAATCAATTGAGGAAGTGCAAGAAGCTCGTAATCTAGGGCTTATTATGGATAGCAGCCTTCGATTTGAGTGTCACACAGTAAATGTAGTCCGGAGTTGTTTTTACAAACTGAAAGTACTTTATAAAATAAGGCCATTTGTAAGTGAGAGTGTGCGTATACAGCTGGTCGAGTCTCTCATACTTTCCAAACTAAATTATGTTGATAGTGTCTATGGTCCACGTCTACTTGCCAAGACTAAGAAACTTATACAGCGCGTCCAAAATGCCTGTGCTCGTTTCTGTTTCAGTATTCCTCCAAGATCACATGTCACGCCTTTCCTTAACAAGCATAATATGTTAAAATTGCAACATCGACGCAAACTGCATTTAGCCTGTCTTCTCTTTGGTGTCTTGAAGTTCAATGCCCCAAAATATCTGTACGACAAGCTCTCGATCATCAGGGCGCGTGAACGCCGGCAGTGTGCTGTACAGCTGGTGACGCCCCGGCACACCTCATCAGCATTCCGTGGTTCGTTCAGATACGCCAGTACGAAGATCTGGAATAACATTCCCCCGCCTATAAGGAACCTGCAAAATGTATATAGTTTTAGATGTAAACTAAAAGATTTCATGCTTCAACATCAAAGAACGCAGGAAACTTTGAGTCATGACACTAGTTGCATATGATCTAAACATATAATATATCCGTACCAGTCGTTTTTGTCCCATTTGCATTGCCATATCACTCCAGCTTGTTAATTTATGTATGTTTTTTAGGTTAGATCACGCTGCTTTCTGTGTCGCGGAATGCCCATTTTACTTGAGGCTGTAACATTACCGCAACCGCATATACACCGAAATAATAGTCTTAAGGATGTTTGTTACATGACGCGACCACATCAGTAAAACAAATTATATTTGCTTGTGCTTTGTAGCCTTTTTCGCTGCGAATTGCACCAATAACACGTTAGTTACGTTTGTTGCCACCGGGCTGGGTGGCGCTAGATGCGGCAGGCTGGGCTGACAGCTGATGTGGTCGCGTTCAATGTAATGTATTGATAATGTTGACATATTAGTTGATAATGTTTTATTAAAATTTGTGTTCTGTTATGTTTTCCTTTTTTCCCGTTTTTTGTGATTTATGTGTATTCTTGGTTTTTTTGTGTATTCTTGTGTATTTATGTGTATTCTTGGTTTTTTTATGTAAATAGTTTTATTTTTTCTGTCTCTTTTCTTCATTTTCTTTTTCTTTGTTGTGTGTTTGTTATCTGTCGTGGCATCACCGAATGGGCCCTACGGAAGACCAGCGCTGGCTTCCAGCTAGCATTATGCTGAGTTGGGTCCATTTCGTGATGCGCACTTACTTAATGTTCTGTTCTCTGTTTTTTGTCCTATTCTTGTGTGTACATGTACGTACGTGTTTGTGAGCGTCATGAATAAATGTCTTTTATCTTTATCTTTTATCTTTAATATCGATAGCGAGAAGCTGATGAAGAAGTAATCTCGAAACGCGTTTCCACTTATTTGTCGTCAACGGCCGATAGTCCACGTGCCCTTGTAAAATCTAGCTATTAATTTACTAGTGCCAACTACCGAACACTGTCGTACTTACCGTACCAAAATCAATAACAATTTGCTTATAATATAATATTATTACCTTGACACTGTCAAAATAGTCCCACCAATGGACTGATTTTAAAAATTCAATTCAAGCTTAAGGGCGCTTGGTGACAGAGCAAAGCAAAATCTTCTCGCACTTTTCGCACTATCTGTAAGTGCGATAAGGACGCAACAATCCGATAAAGTTTATCCAACTAGTGTACTACGCCCGCAGGACGTACCTAAATAAGTAAAGCTAGTACCACGTCAGCCACATAAAAACGTGTGTGAGTTACGGCACTCTAGCTCACACTAACGGCTGCTACTGTGTGAGCACGAACTTTGTTTCCACCATATCCTGTCTATAAACTACCGGGGAGATAAAACCCAAACGTTGCGTTGGTTCTCGAGAAAATACAAATTTCAAAATTCTATTCTATTCTGCTTTTTCTCCGATGATTTAAAAGATAGACGTGAATACACAAAACCTGTATGACGTTACGGTCGATGTTTTCTAATGATTAAGTTTCGTTGGTTCGGAGGACAGCAACAAAAAAAAATTACTTACCCAATCTAAGTAAGTTTCATTCATTCATTCATAATTCTTAAATTAACTAAGGCAATCTCGCGAGAAGAATAACCAAAAATATTTTTTCTCAGATAGGTAAATTTTATGTTTTTCCTACTCAGAATCACGAGCCCTTTCGATTTAAGACAAAATTTTCTATTATTTTGTAACCGCTATACTGTTTTAAAAAATGTTAACAAAGGGGAGAAATGAAATTTGAGACGCTTTTTCCGCCTAGTAGGATGGAAAGGGCTCGTGATTCTGAGTAGTAAAAACATTAAATTTACATATTTTAGAAAAAAAAGTTTTTGAATCTATTTTCGCGAAAATGGTCACAACTAAAACTTTTATTTACTTTTTTTTTTGCCTTTGCTTATTTACTCGTATAAGGGTAAATCCTTTACAACCACATTGTTCCTCGGAATAGCTGTAACAAAGCTTGGAAGTAAAGTGCCAAATTTCGGACAATGGAGGTGATAACGATTTTTATATCCAGAATCTAAATCGGCAATTACTCCAGCAATTCAGTTTTACAATCTTACCGCGTACAGAACAAATGTAAAAGTTTACAACCCTTTTATTTGGCACGTAATAAAGTTTTACGATATGGCATTTACTTAACGCGCGGGCTGACCCTCCGCCCCTGCTAGAAAAGTTTATAATTTAATTACAGCACCCTTAGGAGCTGTTATCTAGCGAATCTTGCGTGCAGAGCTAGCTAGAGGCTGATTCGAACTCATGTTTTCATCTCTTGATATCGTGTTGTTATCCGACGCTACAAATAGCTTCGATATGTTTCAATACTTTCGAGATAACCACAAATCGAATCAATGGCATCGACGTATCTTATTGATAGGATTTCATAAGAAAAATAAAAAAAAAACTAGTAAATGATAAGTGAATTATATGTATATTTTAATCTGCTAAAACTACCATTAACCTTCATACATGATCGATCGAAAATACATTATGCGAATTGCACTAATCCTAATAAAAAGAATTCGGTATCGAAATCAAATTTAGATGGCTTCCCGCTGCCGTCTGGCTAACAATAATAATTTTAAAATTAGAAGCTTTTGGGATAGTCATGCATGCAAACACCTTTGAATGTGAACACCATTGTTGACTTATAGAGAGTTACTATCGAAGTAAAATGTGTAATCACAGTGCATAGACTGCCATCTCTTGACACAGGCTTAAAACTTTTGAACCTCAGTTTTGACAATTTGGCCCATATTCTTAGCTTGATATGTTTTAAAATGTCAAATATTAATATTAGCGCCATCTAGCTGAGCGTACCCCAAAGGTGTAATGCCATCTAGGCCACCGTACCTTTTTCTGTATAGTACTGAGGTACGTTTTTTTCTTAGACTTTATCTGTCTATACGGAGTTATATATGTCTTTGGTTTTAATAATCAAGTGTCAAATTAAGTTTGAATTTCAATGCTACATGGCGCAATCGGTAGGATGTGTCAACCGTATCATAGCTCAGTATTGCCGCTGTATAAAGCCGTCATGTGCATTCTGTAAGTGTGCGACAAGGTTAAGAACTCGTCATCTGTGTCTCTTTCATCGCTCTAAAATTGTCTACTGACCAGTCCACAAAATGTAAATCAATGCCAATTACTTTAAATGACTTGTAGGCCTAGCACATGATGGCCGCGAGAGTATGTCGCCGCGAGATAGATGACACGTCTTCTTCTAACTGTATACATAAGGACGGGTAGGCTATCTCGCAGCAACATACTCTCGCGGCAATCATATGCTAGGCCTACTGGGTACGAAGCCAAATGCACAACAGCAATTCCCGTCAACTTTATACAATGCCACGTCAGCAAATTTTAATTGATCCTATTTTGTTACCAACATTTAGTAATATAATTCGACTTTCGTAAGATATATACAGGATAATTGTTATAATTAAGAAAATATAGATACTAGAGAACCTTAATGACGAAATAAAACTTAATAAAATCTCAATTCATCAACAAAATCTTGGTAACAAAATAGGAATTAATAAAAACAAATTTAACTTTTCCCTTAATTTTTGTACAAAGTTGACGGGAATTGCTGACAAATGCTATAACAATAATGTCCTTAAGCATAGCCATACCACACCTCGGACACTGGCGATCCAATATATGAAAGAAGCGCGTTCCTAGCACACAGTCTAAGTTCGTGTAGGTAAACGCGTACTGTGCTTGTATGAGTGAGATATGACAGGTCGACTGTTCGCGTTTTTGACAGGCGGTAACTGTGAGGTAACCGAGAGGGGGTGGGCGGCACTTTCAGCGGGGAGCGGGAGTGGCCATACTGTACGATAGTACTCTTTATTATACTGTGGCCATACTGTGTTTCGATTGGCGTCTAGCGACAACGTTTTCATTTCGGCTAGGCCGGCTGGTGTAAGTGTGTAAGGTTCGACAAGTGCACTAGGGCCGTCTAAATGGGCTTCTCCACTTTCACCCGCTGAACGCAGCTGTGCTTGTTTTATCGCGACTGCGAGCCCTGTCTGAGAGGTGACTGTGTTTGGGTTTGTCCCATGTCAAAAGAAAGGTTTTTTTAATTATTATTAATGGTGTTACTCTTGGCCACGGACTAGCCAAAGGAAAAGACGTGGCCTACGATGGAGTGAGCTCGCCCAGAAGATGGCTGTTCACCCTTGATTTGAAGGTTACCGGGTTATATGAGCTCGGAAGCATAGCCGCCGGCAAAGATTTCCACTCCTTGCAGTGCGCATATGAAAAGAAGAAGCAAAGCGCTTCGAGCGAATTCGCAGAATGTCTACCAAGTAAGGATGGAAACCGGCCGTGGGTCTATTTAAAGAGTCCGATGGTAGAATGGTGGAATAATAATAATTTAGGTATTTTAGACTGGGATTTTGATGAGGAGGTGGATAAACTTTTTAGGGACGCGGATTTTTACGTAAGACAAATAAAAATGTAAAGTTTATAGTAGTTGTAGTTTCCAGTCCAAAAAGTCCAAACTACAATTAATGTGATTGAAAATCACTGTTAAGTTACTTCACTGTCCACTTACCCACATGATTAACTTTTATCTATATGATTGTGTTTTATAATCACTCTGAATGTTTATCTGTTGGTTCTCCGAACATTAAATGAATAAATAAACAAATGATTGCTAGACCTCCCAAAACGATTTTAGAGCATTCAATTATAGGGTACCTGTATTTTTTGTTTATTTTTATCTAATACTTACAGATGCCTACGCTACAGTATATAGTCCTCCACATCGATTTCGATGACGGTGACCTCAGCAGTCAAGAGTTTTCCCTCTTGTGAGCTCTTATGTGGCTAGCCAAGCCACACTTGCTCTTAAAAATGCGATCACATTCACGGCAGTACAGTTGACCAGCCGTGTTGTATGTATACACGTAGGAGGGTTTAGGTCTTTCCTTACGTAATTGGCGTTTTGGTGTCTAATGTCGTGAGGCGATTTTCTCAAACAATTTGATGGATTCGAATACGGCTACGATATGATTCGGTTACAGTATAAACTATTATCAAACTACAGAATTAGAATGGACTTTAAAACAATGCGCGACCATTATCTAATACTTTACAGTACTGGCATTAGTTTCTTTAAGTTATTATTTCTGATCACGTTCTAAAATTTCACCGTGTGCGCTAAAACACAATACTTTCCAAGATTTTGCACCAACACCGTTGGGACTTCAAAACCTCCATTTACATGAAAAATTGAGCATTACGACTAAACTGCACTCTTTATTTAAAGCGGTGCTACGTGTGTCGCCACCCTAAATATCCAGAAAGCTGAAGAACTTATAGAGGTAGACAGAGAGCTAGCTCCAGAAAATTATACGCAACGTGCTAACACGAATTGCGTTCTCACGCGCGATTTAAATCTAGGATCGCGAAAGATTCATAAGTGCTCTAATATTATTAATGGGAAAGTGTGTGTGTCTGTTTGTTTGTCCGTCCTTCACAGCAAAACGGAGCCACGAATTGTCGTGATTTTTTAAGTGGAGATAGGAGATAGTGACATAGGCTACTTTTTATCTCTTCCTAAAGCGAGCGCAGACGCGGGAAAAAGTAAATAAAAAAAGAATAGTGCACAACATGAAATAAACAATGGCGCACGCCCTCGTCTCTCACTTCGCATTCCTTTTTAACTGCCGCCCCAAATCTCAAGGAAGGGGGTTCTGAATTCGTCTGTATATGATAATTGCCCAAATTATTGAAAAAACATCATGAAATACGCACAAATTCAAGAGTTTCACTTCAAAAATGGCAAATTACTGGCATCATACTAGCAATTTTTCAAAATTCGAGTTGGCAACACTGAGCGTTAATCGTTCAATGCTGTCAGTTAGAAGTCGCATTAGAACTTTCACTTCAATAATAGCATTTGCACCAGCTATGCTGTTAAAATCGTTACCAACTTACCGTAATCCTTGTTCGTATTGTCCAGGGTGCGTAGCCGAAGTGGCACAAACGCTCACGAAACGAAACGCTCGTAGATATCTATCTCTATCTCTCTTGCGTATTGGCGCGACAGAGCCAGACTACCTTTCGCGGCATTTCGTTTTTGTTTCGCATCGTAGAAATACTATTCAGCTACGGATTTGTTCTTGTTATTGTTTAATTTTCCGCTGTTAGCTCTTAGTCTATCAGAAAAGGTTGCACTATTTTACGTGTAGCTTTATTTAGATACCGGTAAGTGCATTAAAGGTGGAAGTTATTAGCTTGTCCGATGCAAGTGCTAATGGAAAATGTTTGTGCGGTAAACTTGTTGCTATGCGGGTTTCGCAGGCGCTTCGTTAATTTTGGACTGATATAACAATAAAGTTATTACATACTTGATGCTTTACCTTTATGTACACTTTGGTATGATATTTACTTGTAATATATATAGCAGGGTGAAAAGAGTAATTTACGTCACTTGCACACATAAGGGGGTGATGGAATTCTTAACCCGAGTCAAGAGTATGTTTTTGTTTTGTTTGATGATTTAGATTTGTAAACCTTTTTATCGAGTAAATTACTTATTTTACCAGAGTTTAGTAAATAGTAAGACTATCAGCCATACAATACTGCGAGATACAAATAAGTTACAGCGGGTCAAATCTCGACTGGGGGAAAGGGTAACTAATGCATTTTTTCCATTATTACACTATGATGTTGAGTTCTACATGTAGGTATCCACTGAACAGTGAACACGCCTACCATATACAGGATTTATTTTGATAGCGGGTAAGTAAGGGCAGCTATGAGATCCCGTGGTCCTACGCGAAAATGGTCTAAGGAGACCAATCGTCGATTTCAAATTGATGAAAAATGGCATTTACAGATTTTGGAAAAAACATACAGGGTGCGAGAAAAAATAGAATAGAATAGAATAGAATAGAAATATTTTTATTCGTAAGCCCTTAACAACGACGATAACAATATAATATACTTACACAAAAATTACCGACACACAAACAAATAATCAAACATCCACACAAAAGGCTAAGAGAGAAAAGTGCCACGAAATGGTCTCATCTCAGCATGTTGCTGGCGACTTCCAGCACAGCAGCAGCATATACAGGGTCGATCCCATTCCTATCTAGGATCAAAAGCCTGTATGGGATCAAAAAAAAATTAACGGAACACGATTAATAAACTAGTGGACGTGAAAAATCTTGCCCTCTTCTTTTAAGTCAAATTAAACTAAAATATTTAAGTAGGTCATTTGAAAATCCTATTAAACATCATAAAACAAAATTGGCTTTGCTCAGATCCCTACGAATAACACAATAACAATACAAAATACAAAAGAATACAAAAATAAGCAAGGTTCATTCAAAATATAATGTACGTAATAAAATTATTCTTTCTTGGAGCAATATTTAATTTTATGGAGTGGAAAACGTTCCTACGAGGGAGGACAAAAGCATGATTTGTTGCTGCAACCATATCTAGAAGATTTTCATTTAAGAAAGGGGAAGCCACGAAACCGATTTTTCATACAAATGTAATCCTCATTGTCTTCCATTTCAATATTTTAATTTTTATGTACCTATTTTACACAAATTTTGACATCATTTTTCAAAACAAAATTCATTCATTCATTTCATTCATTCAAAAGAAAGTAGTAAAGTTTGATTATTTCTTCAGTTATTGAAGAAATTAGGAGCAAAAAACTGATTCCTAATTTTTTTTAATAAATGTGAGTCAACCGGGTTATTTGCGTCTGGTGGATTATATGGATTTTTTTAACACATTTTTAAACGGAATATTTTACAACTATCAACCCTCTATGTTGGAAATATAGTTATCAAACTTTAAATTTAATAAACATAGGTAAGTAGTTCTTATAATATATATAGTATATTTCGTTTAGAAAATATCTTCAAAGACACATTTCTCACCAAACACAAACAACCCGGTTGAGCTATATAAACCTTTCATAATAATTAGGCATTAAGTCCGCCATTTGTACTTTTTTTTCCAATTGTGCAATAAAGTTTAAATAAATAATAAATAAATAAATAAATAATTAAAAAAAAAAAAAATCAAACATAGGACAACAAACTATGATTAAAATACATCAAAATTATGTAAAAACATTTTCCATGTCCTTTAAATGTATAACTATGTATTGTGTTGTTTCTATGACAAAATCATATATAGATATAATTACAATAATCTTACATTAACATTTTCCATAATAACACAAGTCATCTTGAACTTACCGTTGGACTCAGTCAATGTGTGTAAGAATGTCATATAGTATTTATTTATTTCTTCGGTGAGATTGCCAATTCCGCTATGTGCATTTTAGCTACTTTTCAGGAGAGACAAAAAATCGATTTACTAGAGAATTAGGTACAAACATCATTTCAATTTGTATCCAAAATGTGTCAAAAATAGCAAGAAATATGTTGTGTGAAAAAAAATGGGAAATAATAAATCACAAATTAAGATATACTCGTTTTTCTTAATTTTGTGCACATATGGGTATTGGTTTTGAGCTTACTAAATACATATGTGATATAACAATCACTTGTATCAGAAATAAATGATATTATCCAAAGGAAAATGTCAGTATCTGACAAAACTAAAGACCTTCCTTGTCAATTACTAATAATATATATTTACGTACATACATACATACAATCACGCCCGTACCCCATAAAGGGGTAGGCAGAGCACATGAACTACTCAAGTTTCAGTGCCACTCTTGGCAAAAAGGGGTTGAAAGAAAACGAAATTAAAAAAAAGAACATAAAACTCGTTCTGACTAAATTCAACGTAATTATAACGACAACCTATGCCATAGCGACATACTTTGCCACATAGCTGACAAGGGAAGCTTGCAACCAATTGAGACGGTTTGCTACGGTACCTTGTTTCCCTTTTGTCTGCAAGTGCCGCAAACCAGGTCCATGGACGAACTTGCGACCATCTTCAATGCACTTACGCCACTCCCTCCGTTTCTTAGCAAGCGTGTCCTAGTTTCGGTAGTCGATCTTAAAGGCAGCCATGTCCTATCAGTTGCAAAAGTGCATGGTGAATTTATCAATGAATTCATTTCTAACTTCTCCGTGCACTTTTGCAGCTGATAGTACCTCTTGGCGCAGTCTTTGAAGCGAAGCAATGAGCTCCCAACATCTTTTTTGGCATTCGCTACTGTGCCCAGAAGAACACAGCGTGGTAAACGAGAGGGTTCCATCCTGTGCATATACCCCATCAACGCAGTCGCCTCTGTTTGAGAAGCACGGTCAGACTGGGCAGCGATTTCTAGAACTCTCTGGTTTGACGACCTGTGATGATATGCCCAACATCTTACGCAGGCATCGCTTATAGAAGGAGATGCCACGGCGTTTGACTTTGGCATACGTCTCGGCTTCGTACAAGAGTATGGTCTATACACAAGATAATAAATTTTATTACTAGCTTTTGCCAGCGGTTTCGCTCGCGTTAGAAAGAGACAAAAAGTAGCCTATGTCGCTCTCCATGCATCCCTTCAACTATCTCCACTTAAAAAATAAATTAATAGTTTAAAAAACACTATAAAACACGCTTTTATAAATGCACGTAAAAGCCAAAAATAAATTATGGATCGTTCAAGTTGTCTCTATTTGTGAGCTGAAGTTTAAAAACTATGTGCTTTTAATTATAATATTTGATTGTAAAAGCGTGGGGCGCTGGAACAGGAAAGACTTTTTGTATAACTTGCTGTTAAATCAAATTATGCTATGTTACGGGAAGGAGGTTACACAGATTGACGCGCTAACTGGAGTTGCTATGACTAGTAGGTTCTACATTAAACAGTCAAATCAATTAAAAGTCAGTGTTCAAAGTAGGTACCAGTTTGTCGAACTCAGACAAAATATGCGCTAGTAGCGAGGAGAGTCGACAGTCACCGACACTTAGAACGCCGCTTTTTTCCGGTAATCAAAGTACAAAAGGGGAAAGTGTCTACAGTGACAGGATGCAGAGTTCTTGTTCGTGGACGAGATATCTTTGGTTCTCTTTGGTAACCCTTAGGCGGCATATGTAAACGTTATGTTCTTATGCAACTTCATTCGCCAGGAAGTTCGGATTAGTATTTGTTTACAAGAAAGTCTTTCCTGTTCCAGCGCCCCACGCTTTTACAATCAAATATTATAATTAAAAGCACATAGTTTTTAAACTTCAGCTCACAAATAGAGACAACTTGAACGATCCATAATTTATTTTTGGCATTTACGTGCATTTATAAAAGCGTGTTTTATAGTGTTTTTTAAACTATTAATTTATTTTATACTTTTTAGTCATTAATAATGAAATACTTTTAACATTTATACATAAATTTATTTCAAGTAGGCGGATTTTACATGCCATTTGTGGCTTAACGTGTGCTTATTGCTAATTGCTACTTAATAATAGCTAGCGGCTACCTTCTTATTACGGTATTATCATAAAAATGTTTATACCTAGTAAGTTATCCGTAAAAGATAGACAATATAGACATGTGCCATCGCGGACTTTTTGAAGACATTAGAGAGACATACTTTAGCCATACATTGTTTTGAAGCTCTCAGCTAGTGGGATTTTGTTTGACTCGATTAGAAAATATTGTCACATTTCAACTAATTCAAACAAAATTTAAGTATTTCTTTTTTGCCGAGCCCCCCTTTATTTGGTCTTAAGGGTCACAGAAAAACCATTACCCAACTTATTTTAAATACAACGTTGATCTTTCTTTTATGCGGGGGGCTTCGCCCCCCGAGCCCCCCTTTGTTTGCTCTTAAAGGTCACAAGAAAACGCTAACCCAACTTATTTTAAATACTACGTTGATCTTTGTTTTATGCGGGGGGCTTCGCCCCCCGAGCCCCCCTTTGTTTGCTCTTAAAGGTCACAAGAAAACCCTAACCCAACTTATTTTAAATACAACGTTTATCTTTCTTTTGTGCGGGGGGCTTCGCCCCCCGAGCCCCCCTTTGTTTGCTCTTAAAGGTCACAAGAAAACGCTAACCTAACTTATCTTAAATACTACGTTGATCTTTCTTTCATGCGGGGGCTTCGCCCCCGAGCCCCCTTTGTTTGCTCTTAAAGGTCACAAGAAAACGCTAACCCAACTTTTTTTAAATACTACGTTGATTTTTCTTTTATGCGGGGGGGCTTCGCCCCCCGAGCCCCCCTTTTCGTTACTCTTAAGGGTCACAAGAAAACCCTAACCCAACGACGACTTTTTGAAGACATTAGAGAGACATACTTTAGCCATACATTGTTTTGAAGCTCTCAGCTAGTGGGATTTTGTTTGACTCGATTAGAAAATATTGTCACATTTCAACTAATTCAAACAAAATTTAAGTATTTCTTTTTTGCCGAGCCCCCCTTTATTTGGTCTTAAGGGTCACAGAAAAACCATTACCCAACTTATTTTAAATACAACGTTGATCTTTCTTTTATGCGGGGGGCTTCGCCCCCGAGCCCCCTTTGTTTGCTCTTAAAGGTCACAAGAAAACGCTAACCCAACTTATTTTAAATACTACGTTGATCTTTGTTTTATGCGGGGGGCTTCGCCCCCCGAGCCCCCCTTTGTTTGCTCTTAAAGGTCACAAGAAAACCCTAACCCAACTTATTTTAAATACAACGTTTATCTTTCTTTTGTGCGGGGGGCTTCGCCCCCGAGCCCCCTTTGTTTGCTCTTAAAGGTCACAAGAAAACGCTAACCTAACTTATCTTAAATACTACGTTGATCTTTCTTTCATGAGGGGGGTTCGCCCCCCGAGCCCCCCTTTGTTTGCTCTTAAAGGTCACAAGAAAACGCTAACCCAACTTTTTTAAATACTACGTTGATTTTTCTTTTATGCGGGGGGGCTTCGCCCCCCGAGCCCCCCTTTTCGTTACTCTTAAGGGTCACAAGAAAACCCTAACCCAACTTTTTTAAATACTACGTTGATCTTTCTTTTATGCGGGGGGCTTCGCCCCCCGAGCCCCCCTTTTCGTTACTCTTAAGGGTCACAAGAAAACCCTAAACCAACTTATTTTAAATACAACTTTGATCTTTCTTTTATGCGGGGGGCTTCGCCCCCCGAGACCCCCTTTTCTTTGCTCTTAAGGATCACAAGAAAACCTTAACCCAACTTATTTTAAATACAACGTTTATCTTTCTTTTATGCGGGGGGCTTCGCCCCCGAGCCCCCTTTGTTTGCTCTTAAAGGTCACAAGAAAACGCTAACCCAACTTATCTTAAATACTACGTTGATCTTTCTTTCATGCGGGGGCTTCGCCCCCCGAGCCCCCCTTTGTTTGCTCTTAAAGGTCACAAGAAAACGCTAACCCAACTTATTCTAAATACTACGTTAATTTTTCTTTCATGCGGGGGCTTCGCCCCCCGAGCCCCCCTTTTCTTTACTCTTAAGGATCACAAGAAAACCTCAACCCAACTTATTTTAAATACAAAGTTGATCTTTCTTTCATGCGGGGGGCTTGGCCCCCCGAGCCCCCCTTTGTTTGCTCTTAAAGGTCACAAGAAAATGCTTACCCAACTTATTCTAAATACTACGTTGATCTTTCTTTTATGCGGGGGGCTTCGCCCCCCGAGCCCCCCTTTTCTTTACTCTTAAAGATCACAAGAAAACCCTAACCCAACTTATTTTAAATACAACGTTTATCTTTCTTTTGTGCGGGGGGCTTCGCCCCCGAGCCCCCTTTGTTTGCTCTTAAGGGTCACAAGAAAACGCTAACCCAACTTATTTTAAATACTACGTTGATTTTTCTTTTATGCGGGGGCTTCGCCCCCGAGCCCCCTTTTCGTTACTCTTAAGGGTCACAAGAAAACCCTAACCCAACTTATTTTAAATACTACGTTGATCTTTCTTTTATGCGGGGGGCTTCGCCCCCCGAGCCCCCCTTTTCGTTACTCTTAAGGATCACAAGAAAACCCTAAACCAACTTATTTTAAATACAACGTTGATCTTTCTTTCAGCGGGGTGCTTCGCCCCCCGAGCCCCCCTTTTGTTTGCTCTTATAGGTCACAAGAAAACGCTAACGGCCCAGCCACGACATTGGTCTAAGCGCGACAGCGGCGAGCGGCAGCCATACGTGCGAATGAAAAGTCCCATCGCTGTGTCTCGCTTCAATGTATGGCTGCCGCTCACCGCGGTCGCGCTTTGAACTTTGATCTTTCTTTTATGCGGGGGGCTTCGCCCCAAAAGCCCCCCTTTGTTTGCTCTTAAAGGTCACAAGAAAACCCTAACCCAACTTATTTTAAATACAACGTTTATCTTTCTTTTGTGCGGGGGGCTTCGCCCCCCGAGCCCCCCTTTGTTTGCTCTTAAAGGTCACAAGAAAACGCTAACCCAACTTTTTTTAAATACTACGTTGATTTTTCTTTTATACGGGGGGCTTCGCCCCCCGAGCCCCCCTTTTCGTTACTCTTAAGGGTCACAAGAAAACCCTAAACCAACTTATTTTAAATACAACTTTGATCTTTCTTTTATGCGAGCCCCCCTTTTCTTTGCTCTTAAGGATCACAAGAAAACATTAACCCAACTTATTTTAAATACAACGTTTATCTTTCTTTTATGCGGGGGGCTTCGCCCCCGAGCCCCCTTTGTTTGCTCTTAAAGGTCACAAGAAAACGCTAACCCAACTTATCTTAAATACTACGTTGATCTTTCTTTCATGCGGGGGGCTTCGCCCCCCGAGCCCCCCTTTGTTTGCTCTTAAAGGTCACAAGATAACGCTAACCCAACTTATTCTAAATACTACGTTAATTTTTCTTTCATGCGGGGGGCTTCGCCCCCGAGCCCCCTTTTCTCTCTCTCTTAAGGATCACAAGAAAACCTCAACCCAACTTATTTTAAATACAACGTTGATCTTTCTTTCATGCGGGGGCTTCGCCCCCGAGCCCCCTTTGTTTGCTCTTAAAGGTCACAAGAAAATGCTTACCCAACTTATTCTAAATACTACGTTGATCTTTCTTTTATGCGGGGGCTTCGCCCCCGAGCCCCCTTTTCTTTACTCTTAAAGATCACAAGAAAACCTTAACCCAACTTATTTTAAATACAACGTTGATCTTTGTTTTATGCGGAGGGCTTCGCCCCCCGAGCCCCCCTTTTTTTGCTCTGAAAGGTCACAAGAAAACGCTAACCCAACTTATTTTAAATACTACGTTAATCTTTCTTTTATGCGGGGGGCTTCGCCCCCCGAGCTCCCCTTTTCGTTACTCTTAAGGGTAACAAGAAAACGCTAACCCAACTTATTTTAAATACTACGTTGATCTTTCTTTCATGCTTCCCCCCTCGAGCCCCCCCCCCTTTTTTTTTGTTCTTATCTTCCGGCACCATCAACAGGCCTTGAAACCTAATCGTAGTCATAGTTCATTACAAGACTTTTCTAAGAAGCCCAAAAACAGCTATGATACGATGTTCCATCATGTAGTTCCAGTTCATATCTTCCGGCTCCATCATCAGACCTTGAAACCTAATCGTAGTCAAAGTTCATTACAAGACTTTTCTAAGAAGCCCAAAAACAGCTATGATACGATGTTCCATCATGTAGTTCCAGTTCATATCTTCCGGCTCCATCATCAGACCTTGAAACCTAATCGTAGTCAAAGTTCATTACAAGACTTTTCTAAGAAGCCCAAAAACAGCTATGATACGATGTTCCATCATGTAGTTCCAGTTCATATCTTCCGGCTCCATCATCAGACCTTGAAACCTAATCGTAGTCAAAGTTCATTACAAGACTTTTCTAAGAAGCCCAAAAACAGCTATGATACGATGTTCCATCATGTAGTTCCAGTTCATATCTTCCGGCTCCATCATCAGACCTTGAAACCTAATCGTAGTCAAAGTTCTTTACAAGACTTTTCTAAGAAACCCAAAAACAGCTATGATACGATGTTCCATCATGTAGTTCCAGTTCATATCTTTCGGCTTCATCATCAGACCTTGAAACCTAATTGTAGTCAAAGTTCATTACAAGACTTTTCTAAGAAACCCAAAAACGGCTATGATACGATGTTCCATCATGTAGTTCCAGTTCATATCTTCCGACTCCATCATCAGATCAGCTCAACAGTACCATATTATTGTATTGTCATCGGAACTACATATAGCTGCCAATTTTCATTACGCTACGACTCCTGGAAGATGGTTAAATTAGCTTCCTTAGATTCCATTACATACATAGTTACATACACGACGACCTAATAAAAGCGTGTTAAAAATCAATCAATTCGTCGCTCCGTTTTGCCTTGAAGACGGACAAAAAACGGACACACACACTTTCCCATTTGTAATATTAGTATAGATAATATCAATAGCAAGGAAGGAAAATGCAGTTTAATTTGTATGGAGAATCGTCCCCTATCCTCTTAACAAAGCTTATATATTAAAGAAGATTTTCTCAACATTTCTTCGTAATGGAGCGACTTTTTATACCCCTTTTTAGCGTCTAACTGAGCTTGTTAAAATATTGTGAACGTCCTTTGGTTTTTCACTTCGCTTTCTCGTCAAGAAACGTAAGAAGATTATTACTCACCTAATTTTAATGCTCTTTCTAGAACATTATAAATAAAAATACAGTGTGTTTATTAAAAGTTGAATTTTCATTTGTATGAGATTTTCAAAATTTCAAACAAAATGCGGAGGCAGAAGATGTTGATTTAAAAAGCTGAAAATTTGGCTTCATAGATAAGGGGCATTGATTGATAACAAACAGAAAAGTGTTTTTTCGCTCCACCCTAGTGTTTATTTTGATACTTGCAATAATTTACGAGTGGAGATAGGTCATACTTTGTATGGGACTAACTCCAATGTAATGATTAAAAAAAAGACTCTCCCAGTCTATTTTTATAGCGATTTCAGAAACGGTCTCAAAGTAATTTAGAGTGAGTACCCACAACACAAGCCTTAAGCATACCGTGGGACTTGGTCAAACTTTGTAAGAAGTTCCATAAATAACATTTATATTTATATCCAACACGTACACTAGGTAATCTAGGTATGCACTCTAGTACCTATATATTTACCCCACAATTATTGCAGGTAATTAAAACACACTGTATAACCCTTTCGTCAAGACACAACTCAGGGCATACATAGGTACATTCCCGCCATAAGAGGATTATAATGTGGTAACAAAATTAATTCTCAGTGTCTCAAAGACTTAAAATTCAGATCTTAAAGGGTATTACCGCATGTATACTTAAAGTATACATATATGCTGAATCAGCTTACGTCTTGCAGAGAAGGGTGATATATGACTAGGCCCTTAAACGTAAAGTGGGTTGACTCAAATAAAGGTTTTTAACCCCCGACGCAAAAACGACGGGGTATTATAAGTTTGACGTGTCTGTCTGTCTGCCTGTTTGTTTGTCGCTGTCTGTCTGTCTGTGTGTCTGTCTATGGCATCGTAGCTCTCGAACGGATGAACCGATTTTAATTTAGTTTTTTTGTTTGAAAGCTGAATTAATCGGGAGTGTTCTCCCGTTAAGAAATACATATTTTCGTATTTACGAACGCCCAGCTACACTTTTCAAACGGTTGAAACATGTGCGTTTCAGACACTGCATATATTCCTTGAGCACAATTTAATACGAAGGGACCTAGTATCAAATTACTTTGTTCTATACGTGACGATATGAGATATATCCTAGTTTTTAAATCAAGAACAAATGTAGTGAACACAGTACATCAAGGTTAAGGGTTTCCCCAAACCTATCGACGATGAATCGACTCTGGCAGACCAAAAATCGCTGGCCCCATAGCCGAATGGCATTTATTTTCTGCGACGCGAAACGCCGCAGAAATCTAGTCTGGCTCTGTCGCGCCAATGGACCATTTTTTTTGAAGTTGTCCACCACACTTTTTTTGTAACATGGGTATTTTTTACGCGATTCATACTGAGAATCTTTAGTCTTTTTTTTTCGATCCTGATAGGAGAAAAAAAATGTCCCAAGATTTCCATACACTTTTCAAACCTTCCATTCCGTTACCGCCTACAAAATATATTAAAAAATGGTAACGGAATGGGAAAAAAACCTTGGGGGCACTTTTTTTCTCCTATTAGGATTGAAAGAGCTCGCGATTCTGAGTGGAAACCACATAAAAATTTCCAAATCCAAAAAAAAGTGGGGTTTGAAAAAAATTGCCCCAATACGCAAGAGCGATATTGTCGTGAGCGTTTTGTGAGCGTTTGTGCATTTGGCTACTACGCACACTGATCACTATAACACTTGCGTTGTGCGTCGTCGTTGCTGAGCGCATACGTACTCAAGTTCGTACTCACGAGCAATATTTGGTCGGCGAAAACGGATTCCGCGTCGATATGTTTAGGTAGACCCAAATCTGGAACCTTCTTACTACTACTCCGTATAGACAGATAAAGTCTAAGAAAAAAACGTACCTCAAAGCCCTAGAGAAAAAGGTGCGGTGGCCTAGATGGCGTTACACCTTTGGGGAACGCTCGGCTAGATGGCGCTAATATTAATATTTGACATTTTAACACATGTCAAGCTAACAATATGGGCCAAATTGTCAAAACTGAGGTTCAGAAGGTTTAAGCTTGTGTCGAGTAATGGCAGTCTATGAGTGCATAGACTCACAGTGGTAATTACACATTTGACAGTCTATAATACTCGATCCTAACATGTAGACTAGACGGTTGTAAACCAAATAATACCTCGATACGCTCGATTGCTTTAATTTCAAGATACATTTCCATTTCAGGCAATTTAAATTAGCGTATTCGACTCCTTCATTAATAAAATAATATATAATTCGCAACTCTTTATCAGTCTGATAATTGAACAAATGTTGAAATTAATTAGCGTCAGTCCTGCTCGTAAATTACACGCCGCTGTTTTACTCTGTTTTCTCTAATTAATGGAAGAGAACTTTTCTGAAGGTCTTAAGAGGATGAACGAATCTCCATACAAAGGGGGTGGCTTTCTCCTCTACGGGTATTGGAATAAGGGCAAAAAGAAATTAAACAATAGATGAGACGACTAAAAAAACTAATTAGTCCGTCAGTTAGATTATCAAAGAATTTTAGACACTTATTTTTTTCTTTTTCTCTTAAACGAAAAATGGCGGTACACGGGTACAGAGCGTTGAAGTTTCGCGTGACGTCACGCCTAGGTACAATTTTTACTTAGGAGTGACGTCACAAGCCCCCACTCCCAAAAAAAAAACACCATCTGTTTCAGTACAGATGGTGATTTTTTTACGCACTAGTGCGAGAAGTGGTTCATTATATGTCAGGTCGAAACTTCGGAGGGCCATCTGTACTGAAAAACGTCGTACGATACACGTGCGAAAAGGAAATTCGTAACTCGTGTCGATTTAAAACACTCCCTTCGGTCGTGTTCTAATTTATCGCCACTCGTTTCGAACTTCCTTTTTTACGCACTTGTATCGTAATGTACTATTACAGTACATATTTTATGGCGCTGCATTACCGCACTAGTTAAGTAATGAGCTCATTACGCAACTATGTCAATCATTGAATTGGCCATATGTACTGTAAAATGCCGTACGATACACGAGCGAAGAGTGGATTCGTGTTGATTTAAATCATTCCCTTCAGTAGTGTTTTAATTTATCGCCACACTTTTCGGATTTCCTCTTTTCCGCATTTGTATCGTAATGTACAATTTATTGCACACCTTGCGCGAAAACGACCATGTACTGAATCCCGTTTAAATACCCTAATATTGAAAACATACCGGGTGGACCCTGTAACAAAAGCAAAAAAAAAACCGTAGGATATAATACTCCAACATTTTATCAGCGACTTTTAAAAATAACGTGTATTTTGATTTTTATCACCCCTGAAAGTTTATCCTAAGAGGAAGTAATGTAGGTATTGCGAATTCTGTTTAGTCTAAAGTACGAGTATGACTGACAACGTCAATGACGACAATAATGGCGAACATTGAAGCTAACATAATATTTTGTATAAAAATGAATCACCTACCTTCTAAGGTGTTTCCCTTCCCATATGGGGTTCTTCAAGCAGGTATTTAGGGTTCTCAAACGTCAGCTAACATAATATTTTGTATAAAAATGAATCACCTACCTTCTAAGGTGTTTCCCTTCCCATATGGGGTTCTTCAAGCAGGTATTTAGGGTTCTCAAACGTCGGCAACGCATAAGTGGTTCCCCTGATGTTGCTTATGCGGCTTATGCCCATGGGCGGCGCTGACTGCTTCCCGTCAGGCGGCTCGTCTGCTCGTTTGCGTTTGCTGCCTGTTGTTCAGTTCAAAATGTTGATCAGTTTAAGGAGTATAGCTTACAGTTAGGTATTTTTTTGCTTTTGTTACATACCTCACCCTAGGTATGTTAACTTTTTCCCCTTACTAGCTCGGAAACACGTGTTTTGTCCTTTAATACCAGCGGGTAAAAACGCATTTTATCCACTAGTGGGTAAAGTAATTTGACCTTGAATAAAGCCAAATTAACTGCTTTAAAATTGATAAAAGTAGGTGAATCTAGTAATAAAGACGATTTACCACCTGTGGAACTACTGGAAGCAGTTATAAACTCATTTTTTGCGTTGTAGTTTCCTCGCTATAGTGAGGGGAAAAGTTTTGTGTTACATAAAAACTCGCGCAAGTTCAGGATTCTATTCTCGAACCACTCGCTTCGCTCGTGGTTCAACTATAGAATCCTTTCACTTGCTCGTTTTTCAATTCCACACTCGGCGTTAAAATACAACTTTGCCCCCTTGTATAACAAATAACTATTATTAACCACTACAGCATATATCATCATCAATAAAAAAATAAGATAAATAAGCTATATCCAATACCAGTAACAAATTAACTCTCGATAAATCCCAATAACGGTAATAAAATATTGTTTAATAAAACATTTCATGTGGTCCGCACTGAATAATTAACATTATGCTGTTTACCTTATTTTAATGAATGCTCTTGCTCATACGTATTTTCAATAATAAACTTCATTCAGTACACAGATGATAAAGGATGTTAATCTTTGATTGAAAATTAAGTAATAAAAAATTAAATACGTTTTCTTTTAAGAAGCTTTTCTTTTACTTTATTTACAATTTACAATGCGGATTCGGTCGTTGTAACACGAGAAATTAAATTAAATGCCCTTCCTTAAACGAAGCAATATTTCAGTAACTTTTAAAATAAATAAATAAATATTGAGAACTCCGTACATAATTATATCGGCCTACGATTTTTTCGATACGGCCTATAATATACATACAAAACAACAAGGACTCGGGAACAAATGTATATTTGCTCTTTTCCAAATTAAATTCCCTTACTGGTATTTGAACCTAGGATCATCGTCTTCCTAAACAGGGTCACCACTCTACTACTAAGGCGGTCGGATACAAGTAACGGCACATATCTTTAGCGCTGAGTGAAATGTGGAGGGGATAGCTGTGCATGGGGTTGGGGACGCCCCCTGTAATCCCCTGAGAAACCTGTTGTTGACTTCTGCACAATAACGGTCAGCGCTAAACTTACGTGCCGCTACTGTACCTAGGATAAATGTAAAATAAATTGTATTTGGATTTTTAGAGCACTCTAAAATTTATTCCAAGCCGTTGCAATTATTGTCATGATTGTAAAGCGTAACAAAGCAACATCAATTACAATGTAAATGACAGTCATATAATTGAGTGGCGGTTGACCTCCGTGAGCTCGGCTTCGACGAAAGCTGGCGCGATACCGCTCAAGAAGACCGCGAGCAAACTGGCGTGCTCTTGTGTTGGAGGCCAAAACTCATTTTGGGTTATCGCGCCAGCCAAGTAAGTAGGTAAGTAAGTAGTTCAGAAAGTTATGTAATTTTTCATAAAAATTAAAGGATTCTTTATTTTTAATCGTTGAATTTTTATTTAGTTTGAGGATTTGATACAGTCTAAATCAATTTTCTCGTGCTACATCCTGTGTACAGTACCCAGAATACAGTGATAAATAAATCTTATACTTTTAAACGAGCAATTCTTGTATATTTATTTATTTATATATACCGACGATCTCGGAAACCGCTCTAACGATTTCGCTGAAATTTGTTATATGGGGGTTTTCAGGGGTAAAAAATCGATCTAGCGTAGCCTTAGATCCCGGAAAACGCGAATTTTCGAGTTTTCATGAGTTTTTCTTTCGTGTTAGTAAACGTAAAATATGGTCGTTAATTTCACCGCGCGTGCATAGATTCTGCTTAGCTCAGTCGTACGAGGTCGGTCTAATGTACGCAGATAGATCGTAGGTGTCAGGGTTTCGAATCCCGGCCAGAAATTAAGTTTTTGTTTTTTGTCTTTTTTTTGTTTTTGTATTTATAAGAGTTTTTTTATCTAAAGACGTGATATATATTAAAATAGAACCGAGTGAAGCTCGGTCGCCCAGATATTATACAAAAATATTTAATATTTATAGCAAAGAGAAATGTGAAACTACTTTTATTTTACATTTGCTAATGGACTGTGAAGCTTTTTTCTGCAAATAGTTGCAGCTTTGATAAAAAATGATCCGTTATAAAAGATGCAAATACTTAGTAAAACATTTGCAATGTAACTTATCTAAATAATTTCATCCAGTAGGTGCCTACGTAAGATAATTTCACGTTGTTTTTGAAAGTACGAACAGGGGCAGCTCACTCCGCGATTCTTTCGCCTGAACGCTTGGTTCATAATAAAGCTTTAATAGCTAAAATACAAAAGATATACATGTACACATAAGAATCTATTTCGTGTCCTTTTTCATCTACTGTACCGTATTAGTTAGGGGGCTTCCCGCCGGGACGAAATTACTCCTAACAAGCTGACGCATCTTCGCCGGTCGGCGTTGTCTTTGTGTTGTCTCGTCTTGTCTATGGCTTTATGTGACATTTTGAGTTAATTCTTTGTGATAGTCAGGTATAAGTGTATAAGTTTACTT
Organism: Leguminivora glycinivorella; assembly: GCF_023078275.1. Lineage (NCBI taxonomy): Eukaryota > Metazoa > Arthropoda > Insecta > Lepidoptera > Tortricidae > Leguminivora > Leguminivora glycinivorella. Next base: position 16,056,807 of record NC_062987.1, on the reverse strand, counting down.
AATTTGTTTGAGATATACAGTATTTATTTTTTCAGTCACCAGAAATAATTGGTTTAAAGCAAGTATGCGCTCCAAGCTTTATCAGCGCGATACCTGGGGCCTATTTCTTGAAAGATAAATAAATAAATATTATATGACATTCGTACACAGATTGACTGAGTACACAGACAGACAGACAACGATATATATATATTATTAATATTATACAAATACTTATATACTTAGAAAACATCCATGACTCGGGAAAAAATATCTGTGCTCATCACACAAATACCTATTCTCCTACGCCGGGACCGCGGTAGGCAGGGTCACTACGCGCTAGGCCAGACCGGTCATCAAGATATTAAGAAGATATATTATTAGTCTAATTTATGTTGCCATGACAATCCATACGATTTGACATTTCATGGACTAATGATTTTAGTCAAATATCGTAAAGTCGCCGTCAGTAGAATTTATGAACAATGTAAACAAACCTTGTAGTCAAAATATCATTAATTTCCATTCTAACACATCAGACACTGGCTAAATCCATGTGTTATTTAATCAATTAATCTCACATTATGATCCTCAACCTTTAAAATAATAAAATTGAGCTAGATAAGATAATAGATATTTTAAAGAATGGTTTGTTTACATTGTTGACAATTTCTATTGACAGCGATTTTACGAGAAAATTGGCCCCTGTTTGCCACGCGCATGCTACACATACATATATCAGAGTTGTGGTCGTGTTTGTCGCTATCGTATTGGCTTACACAGCCATGAAAAACTTTGTCGCCCCTCAACACTGCTCGTATAGTCTGTTAGACTTGAAGGCCATGATGATGATGAAGTGATTTACAGGGGGAATATAAAACGTAATAAATATTGGGGACCCCACACACTGATCAACTTAGCCCCAAACTACCTCTAAGCAAAGCTTGTACTATGGATGCTAAGCGACGATATACATACTTAAATAGATAAATACATACTTATATACATAGAAAACATCCATGACTCAGGAAAATATCCGTGCTCATCACAAAAATAAATGCCCTTACCGGGATTCGAACCCAGGACCGAGGCTTAGCAGGCAGGGTTAACCGACTGAGCCAGGCCGGTCGTCAACCGGTCGTGACTTTGCAACGAAAGAACAATCCCAAAATCATCCGTCTTTCATTGCTAACATGAAAGTGACATATGACTGAACCAAGATATTTTTTTTTATATGCAACTTATTAAAGTTATTCTAATTGTAGATTGACCCTTATATAAATCAGGTCACTTGGTCCTTTTATTTCACCTGTTGGCACACTTAGCCGATTGCATTCAGTAAAAGCACGCCATATATTTTGCCTCCGAGATCATAACCAAGCATTTACAGGAACATTATTTTTATTTCCATACTAAAAGCAACGGGAGATTTGCGATAGGAAAGCACAATAAAACGCATAAGCAATATTTATTATTTTATCGTGAACGCGACTTTTATAGTGAAAATGATTTATGGGTGAACAATTTTGGGGCGGACGCGATTTCCGATTTTACGCATCGCAGACGCTTCCGCAAATCTTGGAGTTTTCTAAATGTTGTAACTTCTTTTTCAAATATCAATAAATCGGCAGAATATGATTGTGACTCGTGCAGTAAGGGTTCCTTAGGCCTGATTTAGACGGCGTGCGAACTCGCATGCGATTTTAGTTACATTGCGGGCTGTTGAGATAACATACAATTTTGCACAGCCATCAAATAGCGCAATGTCATAAAACTCGTATAACACGAGGAAAATATTAACTGTAAACAATCAAACTAAATCAAATTCATCGATTTATAAATCATTATTTAAATGTCAATTCTGTCAGACAGCTTTGGGCAACTAGTTGGTCATTCGTTTTGGAAGTATCAATAAGTCTAATCTTTTCCATGCTACCCCTTTCTGTGACGTGTTACTATTTTCTATTTTTTACGGTTCCGTACCAAAAAGGTACAACAGGAACCCTTATGGTGCGACTCTGTCCGTCTGTCTGTCCGTCTGTCACATTCCTAAATATCTCGAGAACTACTAATGCTATCAACTTGAAATTTGGAATAGTTATGAACATTGTGAACCTCTACAAATAGAAGGTATAATTTTTTTAAATTTATTAATTTTAATTGTAGAAAATGGCCAAAATGAAAGGGGGGCAAACTGTAAATTTCAAGTTACTAGGTCAAGTGGGGTATCGTTAGAAAGAGCTCAAATTGAACGTAAATAAACTATTTTTTATAATTTTTTTGTTGTGGAAAAAAAAGAATTTTGAAGGAAAATGTAAAAAATAATACCGTTCCCCCCCCCCTTATCTCCGAAGTTTACCAACGAAAAATTACGAAAATTTCGTTTTTTTTTATTGTAACATGTTATTATTTTGATGTACAATGGGGTGCTAACTACGAAAACTAAACTCTAATTTCTGTGTCCATCACTCTTTCATATTAGTACGATAGAGGGATACAAAGCGTTTTTAGAAGCGTATGACGCTTCATACCGGGCCCGGACCATTCTACAAGTAGTATGAACATACTTATACATAGGTACCCCACATGAAAATAAAGGACAGTGCATTCAAATAACAAACAAATTATATCCCATTCCTTACACAATTCTCCACACGTACCAAAATATTACTCAAAAACAACCTTTTACCCCCAAATGAACCGTAACTTAAGGAAATCAGTCTTTATACCGACCTCATAACGCACCTCCTGGATACTTCAATTTTATTTTATGTTGATCCCAGGCTCCCAAGAATGGCTGCTAAGGGAACGGTAAAGCCGAGGCTTACTCCGCCGAAACACGTTAGTAACCTGCATCGAGATAAAGAATTCATTCCAAACAGAATTTTAAATTCGCCGAACTATGTAGACTGGTGTGTTTTGAGTTAAGGGAATCTTTATGGGTTTCTGGAAGCTTTGATGGAAGTTCAAAATTGATGTGACTTATGTTTCACGTCACATGTATGTCTACTCTTAATCATGTACTATCAGCTGCAAAAGTGCATGAAGAAATTATGAATGAATTCATTGATAAATTCGCCATCCAGTTTTGTACCTTGAGACTACACTTTGAATAGAATGGAATAGATATATTAGGAAAGTAGCTAGTTATATAGTTATGATACGATACGGAAGCTCTATTTTCCTTAGATTTGTACAAAAAACACTTTGTTTATACGTTTTGGTCCAAACAACACAGGCAATGGCTTCCCACATCTCTCAGTGACAACCCTTTGACTCACCCGATTCCCAGCATTCCGGGAATTTTTGAGCGATGTTTTCGCTGAAAATATAGATGTAAAACCACAAGGTACTTTGTCCTTACATGTCACTCAATAACGTGTAAAAAAGAAAAAATAAGCTGAAGTAAAAGTTGGTTTGATTATTTTATTGGTCTTCATTCCCAGAGAAAATTTTCACGATAGTTCTAATAAGTTTTTTCTGGTCTCGTCGAGTTCATTCGTACTATTCGGTTCTCGTCACCCACTCTTTTTCGTCACTTTAATTTTTATAGTCTCTCATAAGTAGTTATTAGTTGTTTGCCAAATAATGCTTATTAGGTCACATAAAAAACGAAAAATATGAAACTAATAACATTTTGTGTGAGGAATCAAAATTTTCAATGTGTGCTACCCCGTAAAATGGAACGGATTTTTTTTTAGTGGCAAAAAAAAAACAATGTAAGGGGTAGTATTTACGTTCGTTATACACAACATTTCAAAATCAAATAAATATAATAAAATGCAATACCAAATGTTTATTGAAGCGACACAAAAATATTGACAGCCAAAACAGCGGTATCCATGAAACAGATAAAATAAAACATGTGCAACAGAAATGCCTCCACTCACTGCATTGCGTTTTACAAGCCTATTGAAACGGGATATCTATTGGAAAATGTAAACAGTTTTGTTTGTCTACTTAAAAAAACTTGTGGAAAAAAATATAGACAGTAAATTTTGATGTTTTAGAACGAAACCGACCTAATGCTGAAACAAATCGCTATTTAGTTGTTTGTTCTGAAGGTGGGAAATTGTCACAGAACTAGATTTATGGTATTAACTGGTATATTTACATCTGTGGGTTTTGTTCATATCAAATATCAATGCATTAATCTGACTAAGCCATGGAATTTTTTGAACTCGGTAATTTGGCAGTGTATAGTCAGCATCAATTAGCGCATGAAACAACGCATTAAAAATATCTGGAATCTTGAATACCTAACTTACCACACTTACTACACTTACTACACTTACTTACTTGGGGTTAGAGGGCGCTACGAGTCCTTGTATAGGTTACTCATATGAGAGATAATTTCGACCTCGACAGCTGTGACCTGGGTGGCCGAGCGGATAAAGAGGCATCTCCCGCGATTGGAGAGTACGCTGGTTCGATTCCAGCCTCAGGCACCAGAGGACTTGGTCACTTTTTCTTTCATATGTGTAATTTATTTCGGTTTTAACCTAACTTTTGAATGAATGAATTAAGATAAATAAATATGTTTCTGTTAACCGGTTGCACAATGATAGACAATTCAAAAGCGTTGTTTGATCCGCTACTTTTAATGATGTCGGTACCTAAAGTAATATCAATTCTCTCAATTATTAAGTACAGTACCTAACTACGATTCATACTTAGGAAAATAAAGCCAATGAATATTTCTTCATATAAGCATAATATGCTTACATATTATGTATTTACACTACCGCTCAAAAGTTTTTTTTTTTTAAGCCCGTTTATGTGTCCCACTGCTGGGCAAAGGCCTCTCCCCGTGATTTCCACAGCTCCCGTTGGTGTGCTATTTCTGGCCAATTAGTCATGAAGGTGTCAAAGTCGTCCCGCCATCTTCGTCTGGGCCTTCCACGTCCGCGCTTAATTTGAGCCATCTACTTGGTGGCTATGCTGGCCCACCTATCCGGGTGCATGCGACAAACGTGGCCTGCCCAGTCCCACTTTAGTCTGGCGGTCTTCTCCCCCACATCAGCTATTCGTGTTTTGGAGCGCAGTGTAGTGTTTCGGATGCGAAGTATTTAGGCACTATTTATTAAAAATGACAGTTTTAATCAATAACAACAAAAGATATATTTTTATTTTCAGACCTAGAATAACAATACAAAGAAAATAAACAAAATTATAGTAAGGTGCATTAGGGTGATTCCGAAAGTCGTCTAATTACGAAAATTGCATACAAATCACCATTATTTCCACCATCATATCAACGATTCCCCTTTCGGAATTTCCAGAGCACTTCTGTCATTCGGAATTACCTTAATGCACCTTAGTAGAAAGTAAACCTGGTATCAATTAGTCGCCTTCCAGATGGTACATGCAATCACAAAACAATTTTACATAAGTAATCAAAACTGAATGTGCTAACACATTAAATTTGCTTTGCACAACCTCATTACCAAAACTCCGACAAAGCATCAAAAACACTCCCTCATTACTGGACCAACCAGACTCATGTGACCAAAATAACAATTACTGGACCAACCAGACTCATGTGACCAAAATAACAATTTCAGGGAGGGGGAAAAACAACAAGGTATGTTGTCAATAAAATCAGCAGGTGTCCGAAGGGACGGGGTCGTTCACCTTTAGTCTGTACTTAGCCTTTATTGCGAACTGTGGTTGGGATTAACAAGTTACAGTTTCGGGTTTATTGAAATGTATGGGTGTGTGCAAATTGACCGAGTGAGATTGCAAGATACTGCAACTGGATAGCGGAGTTGTAAATTGCTTTTCGATACCTGTGAGAGTTTAGTCAACCAATTGGAACCCTAGGCCATGCTACAACCTACAACCATGTCAAAATGACAAGCAGTAAGAGATTTCATACAATCTGATTTATAACGTCACTATGACATAGTCCTACAGTGGCCTAGGGTTCCAATTGGTTGACTGTACCTACAAAATATGCGAAAACTAGTTGTATTTTTAACCGCCTTCCAAATCTCAAGGGAAGGGGTTTTCAATTCGTCTGTATTTTTTTTTTAATGTTTGTTCCTCGATATCTCCGTCGTTACTGGACCGATTTTGAAAATTTTTTTTTTGGTTGAATGTATATGCATACAGATTGGTCCCATTTTTCTCAGAACCCAGTTCTGGTGGTGGGATCCTGGAGAAATCGAGGGAACTCATCAAATCTGAAAGGCATACATATGGTGATTTTTGTGTTTTTAAAGGAACAGCATGCATTTACGTACGGAACAGTGACATTTGGTGCAGTGGAACTCCTGATGATGGTCAGAATGGAACTCCTCAAATCTTAACGGCACACTTATACTGACTTTGGTATTTTTATAAGAACAGCATGCACTTACGTCCAGAACAGTGACATTTGGTGCAGTGGAACTGCTAATGATGGTCAGAACGGAACTCCTCAAATCTGAACGGCACGCTTATAGTGACTTTGGTATTTTTATAAGAACAGCATGCACTTACGTCCAGAACAGTGACATTTGGTGCAGTGGAACTGCTGATGAAGAGTGAGCCGCCCCTGGTTAGAGTTTCGTTCTGATAATCATTCTCATCTGTACTTCAGAATCATCCAAATTTCAAAATTGGTTCAGAAATGACGGAGATATCGAATAACAAACATTTAAAAATTATGAATAAAAGAAAAGAAAATATGTCAGTATTATCCTTATGGGTTCTCTCATAAGTATCAGCGCTATAATAAAGTTATATTTATACAATAAAAACAAAGGGCAGTAGGTCCCAAAGGAGCGGTGCATGTCCGCCGTCCCTTAATAAATTCTTTATTCCCTTCCAGTATACGATACAACACCCAACGTCACAATCGCTTACGTTTCGTAAGCGTATCGTAGCTAACTCTCTCTATCTCTCTTCTGCGTACGAAAAATGCACAAACGCTTACGATAATATCATCATCGTAGCTAGCTATCTCTATCGCTCTTCCGTATCGGCACGACAGAGATAGACTGTGTTTTTATCGGCGTCTGGCGTGGGGTTGCAAAAAAACGGTTTATTTTCTGGCTTAAAACAAAACATGAAAAAAAAACCGTGAAAAAAAACAGGTTTTTTTCTGGAGTATGTTTTTTTTCTAAAGGACGAAATCTCAAAATTTAAAACAGTTAATTTCTTGTTTTATAAACTAACATTTATGTTAACTATTAAACGAATTTAATTTAATAACTTTAATTTCTGGTTTTATAAAACTATTTGTAAGTGCGATAGGGACGGTCTGATATTTTATCGTCTACAATCTGTAGTTAGTAGTTGTCGCTATGGCAACACCACCGCCTCTCCACGCTCCACGCCGCATCGGGGATTCCCCAATAAAAGTTTGCATACTGAATGTTTATCGAATTAAAATGTATGTTATTGTTATTGAAACGTTAGAAAACACGAAAAACAGTTATTGTCGTATTATTTGTACATCTAAAAAAAAAACATATTTACAAAAAAACCAGGGTGCTTGGTTTTTTTTCATGTTTTTTTTTATAATTCTGAAAAAAAAACATTTGGTTTTTTTTTTCTATTTACAACCCTAGTCTGGCGTCAACGATTGTCATTTAATTTTGCTGTGCCGGCTGTAGTGGCGCGACAGAGACAGACTGCGTTTCAATCGCTACGTAGTTCGTAGCGTCAAAGATTGTCACTTTGGCTAGGCCGTCTGATCTCCACTGTTGTTGTTATGTGGGCTAGCGGGAGATTTTCGTAATCTCCTCGGTTTTTTTGGATTTGAACGTTATTTTGTTTGGGTTACTCAACAACTGTAGGTACTGACACTGTGTGCCAGTAGGATTATTAAAGAATAAATAAATAATAATTTCTGACACCCACAGATCAACACTAAGCAAAGCACTATGGGTGAAACGACGATATACATACTTAAATCATTAGGTACTTTATACATAGAAAACATCCATGACTCAGGAACAAATATTGCTCATCACACAAATAAATGGAATCGGATTGAACCCAGGACCGCCGTTCAGCAGGCAGGGTGACACCGTGGCTTGAGCCAGACCGGTTATTAATGAATAGATTTATATTCTAGAGACATGGATACAACTATATATTTACTAGATATTTGCGCCAACTGTCTCACTATTTACGCTACATACAGTAATAAAGTTATAAATAGTGTGTTATTAATGTGAATAAAGCTATGTAATTATCTATCAGAATTATATATTACGTCATAATCTTTTCGCGTTTTCAACTCCCGATAAATATTAGAAGTACGTTATATAAGGGCATTTAATCTTATTTTACTTTCAGTACTCACAAACTGTTAACTACTATACCGCAGACGCAGACGGCGCAGACTAAATATTTATACTAACAACTTAGTCATACCACTACGAATCAAACACCGCACATTCATTTGGCTCTCAATTGAGATTAATTAATTAGGTATTATATCTTCAAGTTAGCTACTAAATTGAATGAAAGAAGATCTTGTCCTAAAATATTTATTTGCATTATTTTATGTACGTTAACAGCAATTCCCGTCAACTTTGTACAAAAATTAAGGGAAAAGTTAAATTTGTTTTTATTAATTCCTATTTTGTTACCAAGATTTTGTTGATTAATTGAGATTTTATTAAGTTTTATTTCGTCATTAAGGTTCTCTAGTATCTATATTTTCTTAATTATAACAATTATCCGGTATATATCTTACGAAAGTCGAATTATATTACTAAATGTTGGTAACAAAATAGGATCAATTAAAATTTGCTGACGTGGCATTGTACAAAGTTGACGGGAATTGCTGTTAAATGGGATGGCCGGAGCAAACATGGATTGTGTTTTTCCAATTTCTTTACAGAATACTGCAGAAATTGTATAATTTGATTGAAAACAACAGCAAAATTGACACGTGTGTGATTTACCTAATATTTACTAAATACATATTTTTTTTTCATTCATTTATTCAGAACACCAACAGTCATATAAACAAATGAGTTGGTGTACACCAACTATGTGTCTGTTTTTATTTTAATTACTAGTACATTGCAGTACTACAATGTACTAGTAATTATTAAAATAAAACAGACCTGGAGGTACTATCAGATGCCAAAAGTGCATGGCGAATTTATGAATGAATTCATTATATTGTTGTTTGTTTCTATTTTATGTTTCGTCCCTATTCACCCCGTTTGACGGCACGTTTCAAAGTATCCACTTTATATTACCTCCATCATGAGCACTAAACAGTAATTAAAATAAAGTTACATGTTGAACAAATTAGTATCTTGCCTCTGTTGAAAGTTGAAAGTTTTTACTTCATAGATTATGAAGTTTAGTGTAGCGCTGTATAATAAAGTTAGTTCAGAACAGTTCTAATTGCTGCAGCGAGCGTGGGTGGCTTTTGTGGGAGTCTCTGAGACTTGGACAGGTGAATTTAATCACTTTTTAATCAAAGTGGCAAATTACAAACAGAAATAGATATCAATTATTATACATAAAAGAAAAAAAACTAAATTTTACAGTGGAAAAGCAGGAAATTAAACACGGGTCTTCAGTTTTTAACCCCCCCCCCCCCCCCCCCCGCAAAAACGAAGGGGCGTTATAAGTTTGACGTGTCTGTCTGTGTGTTTGTCTGTCTGTCTGTGTGTGTGTCTGTCTGTGGCATCGTAGCTCCCGAACGGATGAACCGATTTAGATTAAGTTTTTTTTGTCTGAAAGCTGAGTTCGGGAGTGTTCTTAGCCATGTTTCATGAAAAATGGTCTACTATGTCGCGCTCGGGGTTATTTCAAAATTTTAATTTTGTGGTTAGGTTATACCACTTCGGGTCGGGTCGGGTGGTCTAATGGTAAATATATTAGCCGCGTAACCCGGGTTCGATTCTACCTATATTACAAGAAAAAATCCTACACTAGAGTAGCTGCCAAAACGTTGTACCTATGACGTTAAAAATATTTAAGGAACAAAATATGTACTTACACATTTATATTTCTAAAAAATGATCATGAAATTATTTAAAAAAACCCTAAAAATGGAAATTTGTATTTATACTGTGAATCTCACCCACGCATAAGCGATATCAGAAAGAAAGTAAAAGTGAGAGCAATGTCAAACCAATATTATTTTTAACCCCCGACGCAAAAACGACGTGTTTGTCTGTTTGTCTGTCTGTCTGTGTGTGTCTGTCTGTGGCATTGTAGCTCCGGAACGGATGAACCGATTTAGATTTCGTTTTTTTTTTGTTTGAAGCTGAGTTAGTCGGGAGTGTTCATAGCCATGTTTCATGACAATCTGTCCACTGTGTCGCGGTCGGGGGCTTTTCAAAAAAAAAAATTGTGGTTATTTATTATATAAACGCTCTTCGCGAAGTGATTGGAATATCTCTAGGCTGATCGCTGGCGATGAACACAAGGTTGAAAGTTTTAAGAGCTCTGTACACAGACGCGATCAATCTCTGGCGTCTACCCAACATTACTTAGTCTTTGCTTCTGACAAGACACTATAAAGTCAAAAGTGATAAGTTGATAATGATGAAAATATTGAATTGATTAGAATATTAATAATGTTTATTCCGAACCATGCTACAATTCAGCTGTTACAACGGGTAAAAAAGATCACAGAGCATCCAGGTGGGGTGTGGCAAATACCTATCCTTTGATTAGGTCGCGTATAGTAATATCTTAGAAAGTCATACAATTTTCAAATGTTATAAAAGTATAATTATTAGTTTAATACAAAATTGGGTCACTATTCCAAAATGACCGAAGCATCGACCGTGACGTGAAAAATATAATAAATGCGGGATGGATGAACTGGCGAAAGGCCTCAGGGACAACGTGCGATCGACGGATGCCCCTAAACTTAAGGCGAAAATCTACAAGACGATTGTGAGGCCCTTTGTAATGTATGGATCTGAATGCTGGGCGACAAAAGTGGAGGATGAAAGGAGAGTGCACGTAGCGGAAATGAGAATGTTGAGATGGATGTGTGGAGTGACCAGGATGGATCAGATCAGGAATGAGTATATTAGGGGAAGTTTTAAAGTTGCGCTTATAACGGCAAAGATGAGGAGTGGCAGGTTGGCGTGGTACGGTTACGGTCATGTAATGAGGAGGGATGAATGTCATATAAGCAAAAGAATGTTGATGGATGGAGAGGGAGGGGTAAACCCAAACAACGATGGATGGATTGTGTGAAAGAGGATATGAGAAAGAAAGAAGTGAGTGTTGAGATGACGAAAGATAGAGGAGAATGGAAAAGGAAGACATGTTGTACCGACCCTACATAACGTGGGATAAGGGTAGGAGGAAGAAGAATACAAAATAAACGTAGCCTGCAGCTTACAGTTTAATACACAAACTCCTAACGTATATCGCACCTACATTTGTTGATCCGACGATCACCCATAATCACTTACATCACATCTGGAAATCGCTGGAATCGCGGACGACCTAGCTAGGCGCTAGTCTGAAAATCAGCGCTAGATAGCTTACACTGTCTAACTAGCACATTCTGAGACTGGTATCCATTGCCTAGACAAGGGAAATAAGGCTTTTTTTAATAATTTTAGAATATAAGGTAGAATGCTGATGCTTATGCTGTTATTTAATGTCTACTTTTATTTATCCTTTCTCTGTAAATTTATAACGCAATATTAAGTTGTACAGTAGGTATTCCTACTTGTGGCAATAAATATATATTTTATTTATTTTTTTACATACTTATTACCTATACTAGTACTATGTACAGCTAATTAGCTAGCAGCACTATTACTAATATATAAGCAAACATCGCGTGGTCAATTTGGATAATTAAATTTCGGTAGCCAGATCGGGCTGGCTTTCGGCGTAGATAATTAATTAATTGACAGGACAATGGAGGGGTAACTTCGGGATCACTCAGCCATTTACAACGTGTGTTTTGCGTGACTAATCACCACATGTCATCCCCCCGATAATATTTATACGTGATATCGATTTGTATCGCGTGGAATACATTTTGATTCCGCAAATGTTCCTTATTTTCAACACCTCGTATTTCATTTGCATCTTATCGAAAAATAAGCTTTATTGCATGGTTGTACAAGAGTTATTTGTAAAAATGTGGGAACAAATGACCGAGGGTTGTCCTATAAATGTCAACAGTTCGCGTGCTCGAGTAGTAATATATTGGGTTTCAATCTGGCACGGATTGTATTTGAAATCTGGAGACTGGTGACAGAATAAGAGATAACGCTGGTTTATACCAGCATGATAATATTGTTATCATAGCTATTTCTACATACACCGTCTTTTTATTGAATTCCGTTAACTTCGGCATATAGTTAGATCTATGTCAGGCCCCGTAGCCGAATGGCATTTCTCCGACGCCAAACGAAAGCGATACGCCGCTGGCTCTGTCGCGCCAATACGCAAGCGCGATAGAGATAGAGATCTACTAGCGCTTCGTTTCGTGAGCGTTTCGTGAGCGATTGTGCCATTCGGCTAGCCACCCTGGAAACTTAATAGCATAGTTAGTTTTTTTTTAATTCGATAGATGTTACATCAATTACTGTTAAGAGACGGGCTTTGTGTGTTTGATATGCGATTGACATGTCATAGTTTTGACACTTACTTAGTGTGAGTTAAAGGTAAAACCCGTTTCTCAATCAGCAATTAAAGTAACATCTATCGCAGGTGTATGGTTTTTTTAGAAAAAAATACGAATTTAAGAAAACTAATTATACCATTATCACACAATAATATTAATTATAGCACAGTTTTCGTTTTCTTTCAACCCTTATTTGCCAAGAGTGGCACTGAAACTAGTAGTTTCATGTGCTCTGCCTACCCCTTCATGGGACACAAGCGTGATTGTATGTATGTATTATACCATTCTGTTACCTATAATGGACTTAACTGTATGACGAAGTTAACGGAATTCAATAAAAACCCGATGTATAATGCTCGTATTGGCGCGACAGAGTCAGACTACATTAAATTTCGATCGGCGTCTAGCGTCAGCGATTGCTATTTCGCCTAGACCGACAGTGACAATATGTACTTCGTGTAAAAATCAGTCTGGAATTAAGAATTTATTACGCAGAAATAAGGTTTAAACTTTAATGCATTTTCCAATTCGTGATTTTGCCTGACGCGTATCAGACTGCCACTTATGCACTAGTGTTGCAATTTGGTTAGGCAATTTAATGTAGCTCGGTAAGGGACGAAAGCCCACTCGATATTTGATTCGATTTTCTATCGGGTGAACATTTTATGAACTATTGCAACTTTATACATACTCGAAAACATTTTTTTCTACTCGTCGACTTTAATCTGTCAATTAGGACATCACAGACTAAACTGTAAGTGCTGAATTTTCAGTATTGGATAGTATTTGACACTTAGTCAACTATAATATTTCATTACACTTCACTTTAGTTAATTGAAAAAAAATCAAAAATAGAACTTCATACAAACTAATTTGCGATACCTGGCAAATTTTTCTGCATCTGAAACACATTTTTTTTATCTAACGCGTTATCGACCAATCGCAGACGGTTATTAGTATTACAAACAATTGGTTGCCAAGTAATTCGATGTTGATACAACGGTGAACGACGCTATTAACATTAATTTTAACTTGAATGATGATATTTTTCGTCCATTGATGATGAAGATGATGACTCATAGAAAAAGTATTGTATACAATAGTGATATAATTAAGCTTTTCACTCTCGTACCGTACTATTAGGCCACTCAGCAAGCTTCGTGGCCTAAACATGGTCCTCGACTGGAAAGCTTAGTATTATATCACGATTGTATAAAATACTATTTTTGCGTACGTTTCAGCGCCGCCGCCGAGTTAAGTTACATGATGTAACTAAAATTTGGAATTTTTAATCGCAGCGAAAATAAGTACTATTTATTATACTGTAGTCGCGGTGTGCGCGGTATGTTTTTAGGGTTCCGCACCAAAATGGTACAAAAGGAACCCGTATATTGCGATTCTGTCTGTCTTTATATTTTCGAAATTTACAAGTAGAGGATCCCATAGAAGCATTATCAACTCACGGGATGTAGATTCAATTAAAACGTTTAAAAAACATTCTTGTATGATTGTATTTCGCTATGTAGGTGCCTATGGTAATTCCGAAAGGGGAATCTTGATATGATGGAAATAATGGTGATTTTTATGCAACTTTCGAAATTACCCTGATGCACCTTACCTATTTCATTCTGGTAGGTAATCCAATAATCTAAAATGTAGGTACCATCGTTTTACATTCAAATATTGGTAACATTAATAGCTTTAAGATAAAATATTGTCGTTTTCATAAATATCTAGCCAGGTAATGCGAACAAAATCGAATTTAGCTAACAAACGATTGCAGACTCAGTAAATGACTACACTTTGTGAACTCGTAAATACTCGATTTGACAGCCACCGGAGACAAACATAATACAGACAGGTAAAGCTTATACATACACGTTGTAACATGACGAAACCGAATAATTTTAACAGCGTATTCCTCATCATATTAGACGAGTAAAATGACATATAAACTTTTCTGGATTTCGCCTACTTTCAGAGTTATAAGCAATGCAAAAAAATAACAATTACTTATTATTTCTCAGAACAAAACGCTATTTTGATGGCGATGATGCCGTTATCGGACATAATCTAACTATACTCGTTGATAGATGTGAAAAAATAACTAGTAACTCATTGCAAAAAAAAAAATCTTTTAGAATAAAAAAAATTTTTTTTTTTATTCTAAGTGCTAGAAAACATTTACTTTTACTAATAACATTTACTTTTTATGTGAAAATACATAAAAAAAAAATCTGGCAAAATTTGCTTGACGTCATAACATTTTATCTTTATTTTGCCCTCTGAAATGCGTAGTTAAAATCTTTCGGAAATAAATCATTCTCAGTTGTAACATTTAAAAAAACACAACCTTCTAGATGAAAGTAGGCAACAAACGAGGCCGGAACCCCGAAACGCCATTCATTGGATTCATTGGAAGCCAAGTCTCTTCAATAGGCTCAGTTCAGTACTCCCCGGTACCGATGTACTTTTATTTTTTTAGATGTTTTGTTGAAGGTTTCGACCACTCGTTGCTCTGCCGGTTGCTGCTATTATTTAAATTATTTATACCTAAGGAATCCGCCTCGAACTATAAAAGATAGAACTTATACATACATTACTGTATACATACATAGTTCTTATGAGGTTTTTTAGTTGACAAGCGGGATATCTGGGCAGTGGGTAACTATGTAGGTAAGCCTAATTGCTAATGCTCCGTAAATTAAGCTCACCATTTCATCAAAGTTTGACGTTGAAAAGAATGAAATGAAATATTTATTTTCCAAGTAGGCATATTACAATGCGCTTATGAACGTCAAATAAAGCTACGCCGGCTCTAACCCTACGCCTCAGCCTCGAGAAGATTTCAGTCCCCCCTCAGTTGGAGGGGGGTATCCACTATGGGACCGGCAAGAAACTCGGCGGGCCACTTCTTTTCAAAACAATACATCTTATAATTAACATGCATTAAAAAACGAAATACAATTTAATCAGCAAAAGTATTCATCAAAAACCGGCCAAGAGCGTGTCGGGCCACGCTCAGTGTAGGGTTCCGTAGTTTTCCGTATTTTTCTCAAAAAGTACTGAACCTATCAAGTTCAAAACAATTTTCCTAGAAAGTCTTTATAAAGTTCTACTTTTGTGATTTTTTTCATATTTTTTAAACTTATGGTTCAAAAGTTAGAGGGGGGGGGGATGCACTTTATTTTCTTTTAGGAGTGATTATTTCCGAGAATATTAATATTATCAAAAAACGATCTTAGTAAACCCTTATTCATTTTTAAATACCTATCCAACAATATATCACACGGGGTTGGAATGAAAAAAAAAATCAGCCCCCACTTTACATGTAGGGGGGGGGTACCCCAATAAAACATTTTTTTCCATTTTTTATTTTTGCACTTTGTTGGCGTGATTGATATACATATTTGTACCAAATTTTAAGCTTTCTAGTGCTAACGGTTACTGAGATTATCCGCGGACGGACGGACGGACGGACGGACGGACGGACGGACGGACAGACAGACATGGCGAAACTATAAGGGTTCCTAGTTGACTACGGAACCCTAAAAAAAGAAATATTAACAGACTAGGTACCTACTCTATGTTTGCACCAGCGAGGTTATCAAAATCGTTGCAATCTTATCGTGGTCTGGTTCTAACTACGCTACGGAGCATGATCTATCGATATGTCTAAGGACCTAGGGCCTTAAAATCATAGTTTACCTACAGCAAAAAACATTAACTTGATACATTTCCGGCGTCCGATTTGTGGACATGATAGAGCTTTGCTCTAAATTCCAGGGTGGCTAGCCGAATGGCACAATCGCTCACGAAACGCTCACGAAACGAAGCGCTAGTAGATATCTATCTCTATCGCGCTTGCGTATTGGCGCGACAGAGCCAGCGGCGTATCGCTTTCGTTTGGCGTCGGAGAAATGCCATTCGGCTACGGGGCCTGGGTGGCTAGCCGAATGGCACAATCGCTCACGAAACGCTCACGAAACGAAGCGCTAGTAGATATCTATCTCTATCGCGCTTGCGTATTGGCGCGACAAAGCCAGCGGCGTATCGCTTTCGTTTGGCGTCGGAGAAATGCCATTCGGCTACGGGGCCTGGGTGGCTAGCCGAATGGCACAATCGCTCACGAAACGCTCACGAAACGAAGCGCTAGTAGACATCTATCTCTATCGCGCTTGCGTATTGGCGCGACAGAGCCAGCGGCGTATCGCTTTCGTTTGGCGTCGGAGAAATGCCATTCGGCTACGGGGTCTGGTACTCAAATAAAAAAAATTGATACATTTCCGAAGACAAAGTATGAAGAATGAAGAATACCTAAATAGTAAAACGATTATAACCAGTGATCGGTTTTTTGGATTCGACATGGGGTGAACGACCTAAATCCATAGATTTAGAATTATTAAACTAGATTGTGGAGTTAGGTCAAAAAGTGTGTCCACATGAGAGGTAATTGTTTGGGCTGGTGTCCCTCTCGCACTTACTGACAATGTCAACATTATTCAGTGACGTCATCACTGTCATAAATTGGGGATACCAGTCAATTTTCAAAGTTACTATCAAATCTACTAATACCCAATTGAAGGTATTTTTTAATTATACAAATCTTTGATTTATTGGCATCAAAATAATTATATTATAATTAGTTTCCAATTTTATAAAATATATCGAAACCCTAGTTTGAATATAACACTAAAATAATATAAGAAGTTATAAAGTCAGGTAATATACAGATAAAAATACTACTACTATGGGAACCTCATTAACACTGGCAACACGTGCGAGAGGGACACCAGCCCAAACAATGCCCTCTCATGTGGACCGTTTTCGCTAGTCTGATACGATCGACTTTCTGTTTCACTAATAAGGTTCAATTTCGTATGGCAAAAAATGTGATTGAGCTGTCCCCTGTAAAGGTCTTTGCCTAAATCATTATGTTAGTATGGATATGCCCCGGGAATCCGGGCTTAATGTTGTTAGAAAAGGCAAAAAAATATGTACAATGTCCACAATGCCAAATGGTTTTATTGCTCAACCAAAAATATAAAGCAACAACATTAACATTATAAACTTAAACTAAAAATAGTACATAACGTAATAGGCCTTACTAACATGCGATTTCATAACCACTATAAATCTCTCCAACAATTTAAAAATGTGAACTCTTTACAATAAAATTTAGAAAAACAATTTAAATTTAATGTTCGGTTCGTATAAATATCATGATAGATGTAAGGTAATACTTTGTGGAGGTTCTAATATATTTTGCTTAATAGAGTGTAGAGATAAGGAAAAGAATAGAAGTTTTTGTCTGAACTGGTTGCCATGTAAGAGTAAAAAGTTCCTTAGAGATAATTTCGTCGTATCAATATTAACTTTTCTACTTGATATCCCGCGAGGTTGAATCCAAAAAACCGATCACTGATTATAACTCGTCTCTGCCCGTGATTTAATTTAACTCCGTACAGTTTGTAGCGTCCACGGTTTACGCGGAAAGTTTGCGGAAATTGCGGGCTCACTGTTTTGTTTAGTTGGCAAACCTGACTATCATGTAACAAACTACTGTGCTCATATTTACTACCATAGACATATAATAGTTATTTGTTTTACAAGGGATCAAAGTTAGCGAGTGGTTCAGAAAGTGGAATCTTGAGCGTGGCGAGGTTTTCAAGGCACGAAGGTTAAACATACTTTGCCACCGAGTGAAACACAAAACTTTTCACCACACCAACACGAACAAAATATTGGATATAAAACATCAAACTAAATCAAATCCATCAATTTATTCAATATTTATGATTCAAAATTATCATTTATAGGTAAAATCTAAGTGATATATTTACATACACGCCATCTAGAGGTTTTTTACAATAAACAAACTACTTTTGCGCATACTACGGTACCCTTACCGCGAGTTACAGTATCAATAATGACGACCGGTCTGGCTCAGTCGGTAATGACCCTGCCTGCTGAGCCGCGGCCCTGGGTTCTAATCCCGGTAAGGGCATTTATTTGTGTGATGAGCACAGATATTTGTTCTTGAGTCATGGATGTTTTCTGTGTATGTATTTATCTATTTAAGTATGTATATCGTCGCCTAGCATCCATAGTACAAGCTTTGCTTAGTTTGGGGCTAAGTTGATTTGTGTAAGGTGTCCCCAATATTTATTTATTTATTAAAAATAATTTTTAAGAAAAAAAAACCGCCGCCTTTGGGGTTCTGGTGAAAGCTACTTGCGAATGTTGGATTATGTAGAAATGTATTTGTAGGTATTTTTTTAAACTGCTTTTAATGCTTTAATTATTTGATGGCAACAAAAATCAATATACGTATACCGCTAAGGTTTGAGGAGTTTCCTGAATTCCTCATGAATCCGATTATAAGAAATCGAAGCTTGAAAAAATTTGACTAGAAAACTCAATATGCTTAACAAACATAACTAAATAAATGTTACTGTTCTGAACCTAAATGCATGCTGTTCTTATAAAAATACCAAAGTCACTATAAGTGTGCCGTTCAAATTTGAGGAGTTCCGTTCTTACCATCATCAGCACTTCCACTGCACCAAATGTCACTGTTCTGGACGTAAGTGCATGCTGTTCTTATAAAAATACCAAAGTCACTATAAACGTGCCGTTCAGATTTGAGGAGTTCCGTTCTGACCATCATCAGGAGTTCCACTGCACCAAATGTCACTGTTCTGGACGTAAGTGCATGCTGTTCTTATAAAAATACCAAAGTCACTATAAGCGTGCCGTTCAGATTTGAGGAGTTCCGTTCTGACCATCATCAGGAGTTCCACTGACCAAATGTCATGGACATCATGCTGTTCTTATAAAAATACCAAAGTCACTATAAGTTCCAGATTTGAGGAGTTCCGTTCTGACCATCATCAGCAGTTCCACTGCATCAAATGTCACTGTTCCGTACGTAAATGTATGCTGTTCCTTTAAAAACACAAAAATCACTATATGTATGCCTTTCAGATTTGAGGAGTTCCCTCGATTTCTCCAGGATCCCATCATCAGAACTGGATTCTGAGAAAAATGGGACAAATCTGTATGCATATAATTATACTATCAACCAAAAAAAAATTTTTTTTCAAAATCGGTCCAGTAACGACGGATATATCGAGGAACAAACATTAAAAAAAAAAAAACAGACGAATTGAGAACCCCTTCCTTTGAGATTTGAGGCGGCGGTTAAAAATAAAAAATAATGATAAAGCTAAAGCACATATTAGTGGTGTGAGAGACGTAGAAAGTAAGTCACGCAGACGTTGCCGTATGTATATCTCAGTGTAGACACTGTCAGTGACTCCTTGTAAGGGTATTAAGGTAAGAATTTGCTTATACATAATCGTGAGAATAAAAACGTTGCTGGCTTTAAGACTTATTTAGGTATTATTTGCTCTTTGAGTTTTATATGTTACAAATAGATTCTGTCCGCGGTTTTTTTGCGTGGAATGGTATGATGATAAATAACAAATTTAGATGTCATATTGTCTTCGGTTACCGCGATAGTTACTCATGAAATAAAACTACAAATTTAGATGTCGTCAAATTACCTTTTTTACATTCCAAATATTATCTAAATTTCTCGATTCGATCGAATTTCTCGCTCGCATTAGAAAGGGACAAAAAGTAGCATAATTATGTCACTCTCCATCCCACTGTCTATCTCCACCTAAAAAATCACGTCGATTCGTCGCTCCGTTTTGCCGTGAAAGACGGACAAACAAACAGACATACACACTTTCCCATTTATAACATTAGTATGGAAGTATGGATGTAAATATGAATTCCTCTGTGTTTAGATACATTTTAAGCTTCACCATCATCACGGAAACGTTATTTATTTTCTAAAGAGACGAGAGAGAGAAAAGCCCCAGAGTTTTTTTGAGTAGGTATAAAACAAATTCAATCACTACATTCTTTAAAAATGTCTGATATTTTTAACATCGTACCGTTTTCATAATAGAGTAGCCATGATAAATCGCAAATAACTCGAGGCGTTGGATTGATTGAATTCATAATATCCATCCAACGGAAGATTCGAACCAGCCTCGTTAGCAGATCTGCATTCGCTTCGTTTTCACGATATACATACAGTATGTAACTGAACGAGAACGAAACACTTCTTCTTCTCAGCATATTTGCGTCCACTGCTGAACATATGCCTCTTTCATGGATTTCCATTTTGTTCTATAAGCCAGGTCGGCCCTGCCGTCTTTTTGATGTCGTCCGACCATCTGGCTCGTGGTTTCCCGTCACCTCGGCCTCCCAGTCTAGGTCTCCACAGCAATACTTGCCGGCCCCATCGATCGTCATCTCTGCGACAAATATGACCGGCCCATTCCCACTTGAGTTGCTAAGAAGAAGAAGAATATTTAACTCGTACTAAGCAACTTTCATTGTGGGAAATTATGTCGTGTGACGCTGAAATTTTATTAGGAAGCTATTTTTTTCCCGTGATTTCAGTGTGGCCTAAACTTTAACGGGATTGAGCGTTCGGTTTTTGTTTAGTTACACACTGTATAGGTATCTAGAAATTCTAAATACAAACTAGCAAGTTCAGTGAGCTGCGAACATCATTCGGTTCAAAAACTTAATTGGCTGGTACGTACTTTTTTTTTAAATAATAAATAAAAATATTATAGGACATTCTTACACAGATTGACTGAGGCCCACGGTAAGCTCAAGAAGGCTTGTGTTGTGGGTACTCAGACAATCATATATAAATATTTATTATATACATAGCAAACATCAAAATATCTGTGCTCATCACACAAATAAATGCCCTTACCGGGATTCGAACCCGGGACCACGGCGTAGCAGGCAGGGTCACTACCGACTGCACCAGACCGGTCGTACTGTATGTGTATACTCTGTTGCAGAAGATCAACTAACTAATAGTTGATTGTCTTGGTATCTATCAATTTGTGCAATATCGCCAGCAACTTGGCGCGTACCAGGATCGCATAGTTGCAAACAATATTAGAACAGGAGGGATGGAAGTCTCGTCTCGGAGCAACTTAGGCGGGTAAATAATTGTTTTATAATTAAGTGCCTTAGAATACTCTGTTAATTATGTGTGGTTACTTAAGCAAAAGGTACAATGTCGATTAAGCAAAAGGGCGCTCAGGTTATTCGTGGAAAATTACAAGACAATTTTCGTGTTTATGGTAAGCGGCAATGTGGTTTTTGCTATGTCACATATTCGTCACTACTTTGAAAAAGTGACTTACAGATGAAAAGCGATTACTCCTTACATTTAAAACGTTTCAGTTCAAATCGGATATGCAGGTCCATACATACTTTACATTATCATCATTTTCTTAACGTCTATTGCAGACGATTTATGGTATAACTAGCTTTTGCCCACTTCGCTCGCGTTAGAAAAGTAGTGGCACTCTCCATCCCTTATATCTCCATAAAAAATCACGTTTACATCTTAACTAGACACAAACTCCCATTTATAATATTGATGGATATGGATATTCGAGGACACTGATGACGTATTAGATCACGACCAACAGTATGCGTCGAAGCTTCGAAAACATGAAACACCCTGACGTCGCTCTGTCTCTTATCAGCGAGTGCAGCAAAAGATCATCGCAAATTTTGGATCGAAACATGTAGATGCATTATTCAGAATGCATTCATTTGCGCCACTTAGTTGTTCACAACTTTGAGTCGGCAGTTTGAAAAATATCCCTCTTGCGCAATCTTTAAAACGAAGTTTACATCTTTTCAAAGCACTTTACAACAGCACCGAAGAACACGATTAGGTATCGAGAGGGTTACATCTGATGTTTCGCATGCCCGCCCGCCCTAACCAACGCAGTCGTCCCACGGAAAACTAATAATTACATAAACAATTACTTCTACATATAAACAGTTACATATACCTACTACGGCCATTATAGGCATTAGGTATAGTCGCAATTAATATATTAACTAAGTATATCTAGTAATATCCCTCTCGCATACAAAAATATCTTTCTTTGGCCGCAACTAGTGAGACGGGCGATATTTCGAGTTTTCACTTTTCACATGTCATCCGCTACGCTCGTACCGCGTAGCATCCGATTCAAATAAACGCTTATAAGATGTCACAGAGATGTCTGATATATCTCAATGCTTGAACGCGTTCCGGACACTCCAAAAATGTTTTGAATTATACTGTATAAACATTAGTTGAGTCATTCATCATAAAAATACATGAATAAATAAATATTGGGGGCCACTTTACACAGATCAACCTAGCTCCAAACTAAGCAAAGCTTGTACTATGGGTGCTAGGCGACGATATACATACTTATATAGATAAATACATACTTATATACATAGAAAACATACATGACTCAGGAACAAACAGGGACCGCGGCTTAGTAGGCAGTGTCACTACCAACTACGCCAGACCGGTCGTCAATAATTATGGTAATTATGGTCGCAAATAGTTCTACGGCTATGATAAATCTTTTTTCTCCTCACTAGCTCGGAAACACGTGTTTTGTCCTTTAATACCAGCGGGTAAAAACGCATTTTATCCACTAGTGGGTAAAGTAATTTGACCTTGAATAAAGTCAAATTAACTGCTTTAAAATTGATAAAAGTAGGTGAATCTAGTAATAAAGATGACTTACCACCTGTGGAACTACGGAAGCAGTGATAAACGCATTTTTTTCGTTGTAGTTTCCTTGCGAGGGGAAAAGTTTTGTGTTACACTCGGGTGCAAATGTATTTTACTTCTCGTGTGTTAAAAAACTCGCAAGTTCAGGATTCTATTCTCGAACCACTCGCTTCGCTCGTGGTTCAACTATAGAATCCTTTCACTTGCTCGTTTTTCAATTCCACACTCGGCGTTAAAATACAACTTTGCCCCCTTGTATAACAAATAACTATTCGGATCGGGCATAGTGCGAATCCGCTCGCAATATTTTAAAATGATGTGTCTGCAAGCCAATGCAGCATTAGCCGATACAAACACTTGCCTAGAATACGCAGATTTTACTCAAATTCTCCCATTAACTCCCCACAGCATCATACCTGACACTGCTGAAACTTAAAAATCATAAAACCGAATTTCTCGCACGATAATATATATCCGTCAGGGAAACTTCGTTGGAATTTACAGTATCAGTATGCTGGGGGTGTATCGCTGAGGCGACAGGAATACCTATGGCGTTTCATTACGGCAAGGGGCTGCACTGAGGCCAAGCCTGCACAGCGATATATCTACGAGTTGTATAGTACTTTAGGGCGAACAGGAATACTCTCAAAGTAGGTGAGCAGATGTTTTGAAATTTTTGAATTAATAATATCTGGGAGAAAGAGAAAAATAATAACTTGGAATAGTTATTTGTTATACAAGTAGTTGTTTAACCGCACGTGCCAATATTGATACCTGAGCAAGCGAAAGATTCCAATATTGAACCGCGAGCGTAGCGAGTGGTTAAAAAAGTGGAATCTTGAGCGTTGCGAGGGTATCAAGGCACGAAGGTTAAACAAACTTTGCCACCGAGTGAAACACAAAATTTTTCACCACACCAACACGAACAAAATACCGACTATAAAACATCAAAATAAATCAAATCCATCAATTTATTCAATATTTATAATCAAAATCATCATTTATAAGTAAAATCTAGCAGCCAGATTAAGACATCGAGTTAAAATTTGTATGAAATTACTTTGTCCCCTTGTGGATAAAATGCGATTTTGCTATATGTTTTCGAATAGCAAAGAAAGCCTTTACCAGTTGGTGTGGTGAAAAATAATATAATAACTCAAAAATGTGCGTTTTCCCAGAGATAAGACCAAGCTAGATAGCGACTAGTCGAAGACCAGGATAAATCTAGAGTACTTATTATTAACTCTTTTATAATAACAATATTTCCTCACAAAATTTAAACCACGATATTTAATTATGTGTGCACCATACACTTAATTAAATATTACGGTTTAAAATTTTTAAATGTAGATGTAGAAAACATAACTTGTGTGTTAACCCAATTTAGTCATACAGAAAGGCAAGCTAAACTCATTACATAAACATGTAATAACATTTTTATTCGAAACACATTGTCAAAGATTTGTCTCTTAATGCGGATTTCCCCTACAAAATTCTTACAGGAAAACCGTAACCGAAAAAGCTATTCATCGCACGTTCAAAGTTTTATTGGAATTAAGCTATACGGAACCCTTTACCGAGTCTTTGTCTTTCCGGGGATTACTAGAAGGGTGAAAAGCGGACGGGAATTATAAGAGCAGAATTTAAATCCCTATTATCCATAAATACGTCAAATCCTATGCTTGTTTTGTCAGAAGGATTATGTTCGTGGAATCTTCGTGATTTATTTCTTGTTTAGAGGATACGGCACGATTCTGCATACAAAGTTAGTCCTGATTTTCCTCCCCAGATAGCTGCGGTATAGATTTTTTTCAGTCCTCGGCCGCAAAGCGTTAGATTTCAGGCCGCTGTGCTAAGCGATGTTATCGCTTCCCAGCACAAATTGGTCAGTGATAAGAAAGCCTCAGGTCACGTGTTTGTTGACCTCGGCTCCGCCTAGGCCCAAAATTACATGTGATCTGAGACATTTCTTACTTTACTGGCCTAGGGATATAATCTACTATTTCAAAATTTGATGTATTTTAATTGAAGTTATCATGAGCTGATATGCCTCTACCTTAAGTACTATTATTTTCATTTCATTTCATTTTCATTTGTTGTCAATTCAATTAAATTTTTATAAAAGTTTTTTTTTTAACTAACTAGAAAAACACCGAAGGTACGGTCACGGGCTTTAATTGTTTTTTAACTGGACACGTCATGATCCACTTCTAGCTTAATAGCTTAAACTAGAAAATCACCGAAGGTACACTACTAAATACATGAAACTATCTAAAAAAAAAACAATAATATCTAACCTACTACCCAGGGAGAAATGGGGACTATGTTTATATGATAACCGGTTTTAGGGCGGTCGTCCCTTTTCGTATGTGTTGGATATTTTGATATTTGTGCAAAATTTCTGTGAAACATTTTAACATACAAATACGTCCGACCCACTGGGGTTTCCGACAAACGAACTGAACATGGGGCATGTAAATGTAAAAAGATAAAATATGCATGTTCCCTACAGACTCTTAAAATGTAAACTCAGTTCTAGAAACGTCAAAAGCGTGTTTTAAACTTTAACAAGAACATAAGATTGCATAAAATGTACGGATAGGTTATATAGGTATTTATTCATTTTTGTAATTTCGATGATTTCAACATTTTAATAATAGCTATTAAGTCTCTCACAACAAAATGTTTTATTCCAAATAAACATAGGTTTTATCACTTCATTAGTTACAGTTAAAGTTAAAACAAAAATAATTAATTTAATTAAATTAAAGAAATTAATTAAAACGTATTATGTTTTAATTAATTTCTAGAGATAAAACTATGGAAACGGATTAAATCGCGTATAATGAATTTAAAATACATCCCGACGATTCGAACTCTTTACAGTTTCGCGGTAACCGAAGACAATATTAATTTCTAGAGGTTAACAATGTCCATAACTATTCCAAATTTTATATCGATAGCATAAGTAGATTTCGAGATATTTAGTAATGTGACAGACGGACAGAGTCGCATCATAAGGGTTCCTTTTGTACTTTTTGGTACGGAACCTAAAAAGAATACAAATATTATTTCATTATTAAAAAATCATACCCTGAATATTTATACTTTATTCAATCATTTTTTAAACTGTAGCTAACCGGAGTTTACAATCTACTTCCACACTGTCCTAAAACAATCGCGAACTGTATGGAAAAAGACGCCGCGTCGACGCGACGCATCCTACAATTTGTAGACGCTAGATGTGGGGGGAGTGGGACATTTAGAAATTTCACCAAAGTTTTGTCAAGTGCGAATGAAAAGGCATGTTAGGGTGCAGCAAAATTTGGTGCAAACAAATAAGTAAAAAGAACATGAATACTAATATTATAAATGGGAAAGTATGTGTGTCTGTTCGTTTGTCTTCCACGTCACGACAAAACAGAGCAACCAATTGACGTGATTTTTTAAGTGGAGATAGTTGAAGGGATAGAGATTAACATAGGCTACTTTTTGTCTTTTCCAGCCCCCACTCCCCTAAAATAGGGGGTGGAAGTTTGTATGAAGCATTCCGTAATTTACGAATTTAACGCGAGCGAGAATTTAAAGCTAGTTATAAATAAATGAATATCTTATTTATTTGTTATTATTTACAATTTTATTTTATTTATTTAGTTATAAATAAATGAATACTTATTTATTTGTTATTATTTACAATATTTACACATCTTTTAAACTAGAATATACGGACCTTTATCATCTAAGTACTTCAACGACTTCATCAACCCACAATTTTACAGACATTTCATCACCAAAGTTTTGTCGATTGCGAATAAAACGGCGCGCGGCGTGTTAGGGTGCAGCGGCCATAAAATTCGGTGCGTGGTGAAGTATGGCGCGTTTTTATGATTCATCTCCAGTGTTTGCGGACCCTTACGAGCGAACTGCGGGAAGATGGTGATAGGTGTGGAAGTACAGTCGATAACGTAAGTCTTTGAGAAAGAGTTTCTTGCAGTAAAATATCACGGCATATCCATAGTACATATACAATAGGGCAGACGACGCAACCACAGTATAATAAAGAGTACTATCGTACAGTATGGACACTCCCGCTCCCCTCTGAAAGTGCCGCCCACTCCCTCTCGGTTACCTGACAGTTACCGTCTGTCAAAAACGCGAACAATCGACCTGTCATATCTCACTCATACAAGCATGGTATGCGTTCACCTACACGAGCTTAGAATGTGTGCTAGGAACGCGCCTCTTTCATACATTTGATCGCCAGTGTCCGAGATGTGACGCAACGAAGCCTCGACGTTATGACGTCAGATAAACCTAGTTTATCTCTTCTTTTGTTGCATTTTTTTTATTTCACAGTGCTTTGGTTTTTACTGTTATACTGTGTAACGTATTTGAATAATCAACAAATAGTATACCTATGTAACTCATGAAGGAGTTGAAGGACTAAGGTAAGTAATGTGTTTACTAAGGGTAAGTAATCCAAACTTTAAAATACATCAAAGAAAAACGTCACTTTTGACGCTGATAAATTTAATCTATAATTATTGAATCTACAGCTAATATTTGACGTTTTTGACGATCGGTCTGGCCTAGCGCGTAGTGACCCTGCCTGCTAAGCCGCGATCCCGGGTTCGAATCCCGGTAAGGGCATTTATTTGTATGTGATGAACACAGATATTTGTTCCTGAGTCATGGATGTTTTCTATGTATATAAGTATGTATTTATCTATTTAAGTATGTATATCGTCTCATAGCACCCATAGTACAAGCTTTGCTTAGTTTGGGGCTAGGTTGATCTGTGTAAGGTGACCCCAATATTTATTTTATGTTTTATATGGGATCTACAGCTAATATTTGACATATTTGTAAAGTTACGCATTTCAGAATTCCCGCCCGAATATATTTTTACGAATTGAAAAGAGTTGGCGGCGTAATGCGTGAATGGGCAGAGACCGCAAGTGCCACTGAGCTGTTGACCCTTGTCAAAGTAAGAGAGTAATTGTAATAAATGTGCGCAGCTGACTGACAACCTTTCCCAGTTGCAGGGAAAAAGCAGAAAAAATATGTTTTTAGGGGCATCACTATAATGGCTACAAAGTACAAATACCGTACGTACATACCTACACTATCACTATTCACTATTATAATAATGATGTATAGTATAAAACAGTCGTTTCCGACCGGCGTAGATGAATGGCAATCGTTGAAATCAGACGCTGACAGAAAATGCAGTCTGGCTCTGTCGCGCCAATAAGAGTGATAGAGATAGATAGCTAGGAAACAGATATTATCGTGAGCGTTTGCGTATTTAATTAATTTGGCTACGTACCCTGCTGCCTGTACTTATGTATGTTAGTTCTTTAAAACTAAGCAACGAATAAAGTAGAGTGATTCAGAAGGTGTATTGTACACCGTGGGAAGCCTGTGTCGTATAAAAGCTTCGTTGAATAAATATTTTACTAAAGATAAAACGCTTATTAGGCGCCACGGACTAAGCTACATAAAAGTCTATTCGCTAACGCCGTGGCTTGCGTGGGCGACGGTCGCGCGATGGTCTCGCGACGGCGATGCAACGCATACGAAATCAAACCTTATCGATATGGAAGTATGAGACGCGACGGCGACGGTCGCCAGCCCCCGCCGGCTTACCGCGCACGCGCGCAGTAACGAAAAAATTGAAAACACATTGTTTGGCTCTGTAACCATGGCAACGCATTGTTATAACGTTACTGCACGCGTGTGCGGGAAGCCGGCGGGGGATGACTTTGGGCAGCTGGCTCGAGCGCTGGCAATCAGTCAACCTCTGCGTCAAAATACAGGAAACAGTGTGAATTTCACGAAAGTTATTCTAGGAAACTATTAAAGAATAAGTTTAAAAGTATTGTGTAAAAGTAAAATAGTACATTACGATACAAGTGCGTAAAAAAGGAAGTTCGAAACGAGTGGCGATAAATTAAAACACGACCGGGAGTGTTTTAAATCGACACGAGTTATGAATTTCCTTTACGCACGTGTATCGTACGACGTTTTTCAGTACAGATGGCCCTCCGAAGTTTCGACCTGGCATATAATGAACCACTTCTCGCACTAGTGCGTAAAAAAAGCACCATCTGTACAGAAAAAAGTATTGTGTTGTATGTTAACGGTATACTCGTGGCGTCTTCTTTGACCTCTTTTAAACGCGGCCGGTTGCATACTGTATCAGTTTTATTTCCTAGATAAAAAGTCACTTAGACTACACCCTAATACAGCTTAGGTAGTTACTTTAATACAAGCCTGGTAATATCATAAATGCAAACCGATGTCAACGGCACGACCTGTGTGAATAATACATGCGCCATATCATGCATTGTGGTCAAACGTTTGCAACGGTACCTACTGTATCTAGGTCATGCATAGGTTTTACTTACTTGAGGCAACCCTTGTGTACACGTACAGTTACAATTTTCTCACATCGAGTTAATTTTTTCATGATATTTATATTGTTGGCATACATTATAGAAAATAGATGACGTCATCATGATTCTGCTTTTCCATTACGACAATATATGACTGATAGCCAGTTGGTGACTAAACATTCGTATACTTTTCATAAAAGTTGTTCAAAAAAGCGGTATCATCATACCTACTCCTGAAGATTGATCAGTAGCTATGAAGTTACATTTGTCTCTTTTAGCAAATGGTATATGTGTTATGAAAGTGTATCTAGGATAACATAATAGTTCTTTTTACCACACTAACTGGTAAAGGTCAATTAATTTTGCTATTCGAAAACGGATAACAAAATTGCATTTTATCCACAAGAGTGCAAAGTAATTTCATACAAATTTTAAATTGATGCCTCGAGCTGGCTGGTAGGTTTACCTATAAATAATTATTTTGAATCATAAATATTGAATAGATTGCTGGATTTGATTTAGTTTGATGTTTTATAGTCAGTATTTTCTTGGTGTTGGTGTGGTGAAAAATTTTGTGTTTCACTCGGTGGCAAAGTTTGTTTAACCATCGCAACGCTCAAGATTCCACTATTAGAATATTTCGCTTGCTCAGGTATCAAATATTGGCACGTGCGGTTAAACAACAACTTAGCCCCCTTGTATTCAAATTACTGCACCCATGCAATTAAAAAAAAAAAAAAAAACTGCACGAGGCTTGGCGAGGAATAGATGCATATGGAGGGACCTAGTCTTCAACAGAATGACATGACGTCACGATCCTCATCATTGAGGGACCGACTGAAGAAGAAGCCCCCTTGTAAAACAAAATTATCTACTAATTTAGCTGCCGGTTAAAACTTTCCATCTATATTTTTCCTGTCTATGATTGATGGTTTGTTGGTTTCCAAAATCAAATAATGGTTATATAAATTGCCGTACATTTCTAGTCCAACAGGTAAATATTGTCGAATCTAATAGTGCCATACCATATCTGCCATTTCTTGACAACTACCCGGAAATAGACAGGAAATTGTCGGCGTCAGATGTCAGTGTTGTGAAACAGGCCCCTAGTTAGCTTCAAATATGTAGTTTGATAAACTGAGCCCGATGAGAAAGAGAAACATTTATTTTTGTTTCTTATAAGGGAAAAGCTATTTATCAAGGGTATTATTTACAGTTAGTATTTTGTTGTGTCGGTAATGAAAATAGTACATTAGTTACATACAAGTGCTGAAAAGATGAGTTGCGAAACCAGTGGCGATAAATTAAAACACGACCGAATTTAGTGCTTTTAATACTACACGAGTTACGAATTGTCTTTACACACGTGTATTGTACGACGTTATTCAATACATACGGTCCTCTGAAATTTAGACGACAAGACTACTTTGCGAACTAGTGCGGAAATATTTAAAGCACGATATGCACACAAAAAAAAACTGTTTAACCTTTGTGCCTTCAAACCCTTCTCAAGATTCTCCTTTTCGAACTTTCGACAAAATATTCAAATAAATAACGCCATTTTTGTAGACGAGCATTACTTTGACATAAGAAATACATTTTATAGCAAGATAAAAATAAATGAAGTCCGATATTTCGCGCGCGACAGTACTACCACGGTATATTGGCACAGTACTCGCGTCTAAGTAAATTTGGTCATCTCGCCCAATCTCCGCTCACGAGGGGTCAGCCCCCGACTATCGAGATTTGAGGGCGCTAACAATGAATCATGGAAGACTTTTATTTAATTTGTGCTTTGTTTATCGCAGACACGTGATAAAGTAGGCTTCAATGCATGTTTGGAAAAGAATCACAATCACAACAAATGATTCTTGAAAATAATTCTTAGATGATAAAGACTTGTGAATATTTAGAATATAATTGATGCAACTGGCTGTCTATCGAATTCAGCGTGGGAACGCATCGAGTGTGATGGGCACCTTTGCATCTGAGAGGGCTCGGAACGAGTTTTGTGAATAGAATTTAGTTTTATAGTAATGTTAGTTTTAATAGAGTAGTATTATATTAATTAGTATTTTTAAGTTAGTTTTACATGTACCGATGACTTTTGAATAAATATTATTTCTAGCAGTAGTATGTCTTAGTTATATTTACGACTGTTGTTATTATGTAGGTAATTATTAATTTATACTTTGACATGCATGCTCTCAAATTTGTATGCCGTAAGGCGCCACATAGTGAAACTGAACTGAAATGTAATGTAACAACTTATGTACACCTATGTTGGACAAATAAATGATTCTGTATTCTGTATTCTGATAAATGGTATTATTTATATCGAAATATTTAGTACATAACCTAACCACAAAATTAAAATTTTGAAAAAACCCCCGACCGCGACCTAGTGGATCGATTTTCATGAAACATGGCTAAGAACACTCTCGACTAACACAGCTTTCAAATGAAAAAAACTAAATCGAAATCGGTTTATCCGTTCGGGAACTACGATGCCACAGACAGACACACACACAGACAGACAAACAGACAGACAGACAGACAGACAGACAGACAGACAGACAAGTCAAACTTATAACACCCCGTCGTTTTTGCGTCGGGGGTTAATAATAGCTTATTTTACATTTTCGTAACATTACTGAAACATCCAAACCAGACTTTTATCTGTCTGAAATTCACCTGCAATTATTATTTATTGATACAAAACCCGTACAACGGTTCACCGCTCCCCACTCAATAACTGCTAGATTTTTTGGAATAAAATCGAGGTAATATTTTGGCAGGCACGTATTGCTGAGATCCTCAATATTCAAATATACGTTCGGTACATGCCAATCTGTTTTTTTATCCCTTTTTTGAGGTTTATCTGTGCCCGTATTGCTGCTGTCATTATTCGTAAACTAAATATGTTATAGGTAAGATTATAGGATTTTCATGAATCATTTCATAGAGTCGACATAGGGACAACCTTCCTATACCTACAGTAAATCATTATGCAAAAGGTTATATGGTATGCTAGTCAATTTAAAAGTTGGTTATCGTTTGTAGCTCGCTCTAGCAACAATAGCGATGCTACGATTTTAATAAAAGCATCTCTTCTTCTTCCTCGTTCCCTCAATGCTGAGGATCGCGACCACAAGTAGCGTGTCTCCAGAGCGGATAAGCCATGTGGACTGACGAGGCTGCCGCTAGTCGACTTTTTAATCAGACCATAGCATACCAAGCCCCGATTAAAAGCATAAGCAGAAGCGAAATTGTCTAGGTACCGTAGTGCTTAAGGCAAACGTATTTTGTGAGGGGTGACTCTGACTGCAGAAAATAAGAATTACCTAATTCAGTTATTAACAAAGTCTAACAGCCTACCTAGTTGAGTTACTTATACGAGAAACTATTGAAATACTTAATAAAGAACAAAAATGTTCAAGAAACTGTTTTCACATCTCATAAACTACGAGCACCTTCAGCGTGTAAACGTACACATCTTTTCAAAGGTCTCATTACACTGAAACTGCTCCGAGAAGCCATAGATTAAATATAGAAAGATCATACCATCCCATACATTAAAATGCGACCGCCTAAGAACGCGCATACAC
This sequence comes from Leguminivora glycinivorella, assembly GCF_023078275.1. Taxonomy (NCBI): domain Eukaryota; kingdom Metazoa; phylum Arthropoda; class Insecta; order Lepidoptera; family Tortricidae; genus Leguminivora; species Leguminivora glycinivorella. Next base: position 16,023,618 of record NC_062987.1, on the reverse strand, counting down.
TACACCACACATAGATGGCGCCTCAAAAAAATGTCTTGTAGCTTTCGATTATACTTGTAGATGGCGTTAAGTGTCACTTTTGACATAGATTTATGGCTCCAAAGCAACACTTAACGCCAATCTACAAATAATCGATGACAACAAGGCATTTTTTGTGGCGCCATCTATGTGTGGTGTAGTGTATGCGCGTTCTTAGGCGGTCGCATTTTAATGTATGGGATGGTATGATTTTCTTAATATTTAATCTATGGAGAAGCACATAAGAGCCATAAAGTTACATGCTTAGTCTTACAAATTATAGTTTACTAGCAACCCGCTGCGAACGGGGAGTAAAGACACAAAAATGGTTATAGTCTGTCATCCTATTGTGTAGACCTATAAAAGAGCTACAATTTCACCATACATTGTATAAATTGTATTGTTACATCTTGTTTTATGTGCGTATTCGATTAAAACTGTATCTATACAGAATCGTCATATTTCAATCAATTTATGACCTAACTACAAAATTAAAATTTTGAAAAAACCCCCAACCGCGACGTAGTGGACCGATTTCCATGAAACGTGACTAAGAACTCTCCTGACTAATTCAGCTTTCAAACAAAAAAAAACTAATCAGTTCATCCGTTAGGGAGCTACGATGCCACAGACAGACATACACACAAACAGACACGTCAAACTTATAACACCCCGTCGTTTTTGCGTCGGAGGTTATAAAAACAAAACCTTAACAAAGTATACCTAAATATTCCTCAAGAATCACTCTATTTATGGGTGGAAATAGCATGAAAACCCGTTTAGTAGTTTTTGAGCTTATTGCAAACACACACAGACGCACAGTCCACACAGAAGTATAATATGCGGCGGGAGAATTTGTTTTATAAGGTGTAGTAAAATAAAAATACACTATCAAGTGATTCTTGTACTTAAATGGCAGTATATTTTTACTTTAAACTAAAGCGTACATATTAATATAATCGCAGAGATACTTGAATTTAAAATGAAACAGCAAACAATGTAGCAAAATGAGATATAAGTCATATAAGCATTTATGATAATTTTAAACATGGCCGTCTCGCAGCACGGAAACTAGCGGTCTCTATTTGTTTGACAATGTATATGTAGCGGTAGTGCAATGAGTTTTGGGTGCATTCACTATTATTTGTATTAAGTATTTTTGTTTTTCTAAAGTCTACGAGGGAGATAGGACAGTATGTAAATTATACTAATTTATGTTCAATTGCCGTTCCATAATAATTATGTTCATTCCATAATATGTTCTGGTTTGGTTCTGGTCATTCCATAATATGTTTTTTGAATCATTTTTTAAGAGCAGACAAGCCGCCTGATGGGAAGCAGTCATCGCCGCCCATGAACATCAGACACGGACGGACACAAGCATCAGGGGACCCACTTATGCGTTGCCGACCTTTTAGAGTTTATTTCTAAGTTGCGTCAAAGAAGTTTATTTATTTCAAAATTACAACGAGTTTAATTTCTTATTTTGCCTCCACGGGCTGTCGCGAATTATAACACTCGTTATTAATATCCCCCTTACATCCAATGTTGCACAATGTACTATAATAAACGCGAGTCAGCCAAGCCTTTCTAAACAAACAAAAACAACTGTAAAACAATGGCATTGCAGCCAGCGACTAGACTAGTGAGATGCGTTTGACGTGACGCTTGCCATACGGGCCGAGTGAAACCAAGTCATTGAGTTACATATTACTTTGTAAGGACGTGGCATACGGGAACTGAGATACGTTTATTCGAAAGCAAACAGACGAATAATAAAGTGCCACGAAATGGCCTCGCCTCGGCATATTGCTGGCGAATTCCTGCGCTGGTCTTCCGGTGAGACCATTGAGTGAGAAAAATCACGGTAGGCAACATACAAAAATGAAGAAACATAAAACGTAAATAACAAAAGAAAGCGTATAAAATAATAACACGAACCTGATTAACACTAATAATTAGGTACATATGTCTTTGCCTTTGCCTATACGTAGTTACGTGCGCGCGTACGCGTCTGGAAAGATGAAATCAGTAGGTTAGGTACTTTAGATTAAAAAACACATACCTAACGTTATTTTCACTCGATAAGTTTCTAACAGATAAAATAAAGATAGAATGCATTAAAGCTACCTTAGTCGTGTTATATTATATATTATATATATTATTAATTTTAATACAGCCAGTTAAACAAATCTGTATCTTAAATGACTTGACAGAATTTACGATTTTCGAATACAAGTAGAGTATACAGTCTATGCGCGCTGCGCGCATCATGCGGATTGCGAATTCATCAAGCAATTTCGTTGTAGCATTTCAACAAGGCGCATTAAACGATAATGTTCGGTTCGAAAGACCCACGTTGCAGTGAATATTTACTGGTTCTAAAGTAGTTGAACGGATTAAAATAGATATTAAAACGCCGTCTTCTGATCAGATCAGATTCCCTATGGGAGCGTAGCTTCGTATCCTACCGGCTGCGCCATGTAAAATATGTATTGAGACGGAGGAGTAAATAATAACACACATAAGCTGATTCTAAGACTGAATACTTATTCATTTACACACATTCGTTTTACTTCATTAAGTTCACGCCGTGGTAGACAATTTTCTATTATATTCTTCGTTCTCTCCGTTCGGTTGTCTTAGCAAACGACAAACCAGAGAAAAAAGTAAAAAAACCCGTTGGACTTTTCAACAATATGAACCTCGTCCTTATTTTTGAAATCTTTGAGCGAGCTTCCATAATTAATCTGTTTCGGCGGTCGCCAACGTAAACAGGCTCGGGGGATTGTGTCGGATTCTGACATAGGCTAATTTGAAAGCGCGCTGCTATCAGATTGATATCACTCAGAAATCGCTCTTAGGCTGGTTTTAGTGTCATTTGGACCGACCACGCGGAGCGATCCGCACGACGGATGTGTAGGAAGTTGATGTTGTCGTCCGCACGGACTCGTCCATTTTTAACCCCCACGTGTCTGTCTGCGTGTGTCTGTCTGTCTGTCTGTCTGTGTCTGTCTGTCTGTCTGTCTGTTTGTCTGTCTGTCTGTGGCATCGTAGCTGCCGAACGGATGAACCGATTTGGATTTCGTTTTTTCATCTGAAAGCTGAGTAAGTCGGGAGTGTTCTTAGCCATGTTTCATGAAAATCGGTCTACTATGTCGCGGTCGGGGGTTTTTTCAAAATTAAAATATTGTGGTTAGGTTAACCTCGTAAGGCCCAATGTACATTACAATGTACGTAGAGTTGCAATCTAATTTAAACCTTCTATGAACGGAATAAAGTAGAATTTCCATTGTTACATATATTTTTGAAACAAACGAAAATCTTACCAATTTATTTATAGAATAAGGTTCAAATTCAAAATGGGAAAACTAACTATGGTGGGCTTTACGAGGTTAAATATTCAAAAACGCTTCCAGTGGCCCGTTTCTCGAAGCTACAAGTTACAAGTTAAGTGGTAGTAAATGTCTAATATGACAAGTTGAAAAGAGACTTCCGCTTGTAACTTGTAATTTTCAGCTTTGAGAAATAGGGCCCTGAACTTAATTAAATATCAGTCCGGGGCGGATCGCTCCACGCGGTCGGTCCGCGTGACACCAAAACCAGCCTTACTTCTGTACAATATTAGCTCTGATACGAGTGATACTACCTAAATAATGACATTATTTTAAATATAATTAATGTCAACGTAAGTTCGGATTGTCCTGATAATCGGAGAGTAAAGTGGTTGTTACATTGTTATATCACAAAGCGCAGTCAAGTACAGTCAGCAAGTTATTTTAAATATCCGGAAAAGAAGAAAAGAGAGATAGCAGAGATCGGAAGCAAACAAATGGCAATCAAGATACATAACTGTTACAAATCATCGGTGTTGAAAAACTAACGATGATTTGTGACAATTATCTACCTTGATTTGCAAGATGTTGATCCCAGTCTTCTTCGAGGTCACGGGAAAAACGTCGTCCTTGAAACGTCAGAGGTTAGTATCAAAAACTAGTTACCTAAGTAAATAAAATAAATAAATAAAATAAAAAAGCTTTATTTGTTCCACACATACTTAAAACATAAATGAGAATTAATTGACAATAAGAGAAAAAATAAAATTAACTTAAAATAAATATGTGGGCCCCTTTCGGGTAAAAGCCTCCCCCAAGGAATTCCACTCTTCTCTGTCTTGAGCTGTCTCTGTCCATTTTGGACCTGCCGTTGCCACTAATTCGTCCGACCATCTCACACGTGGACGGCCTCTGCCGCTTGAGCCCTAATTATACTTCCTATCCAAATCCGAGACAACAAATATTATTTACTATGCAGCACACGGAATCGTACCGTCCAAAGTCACACATTTCAGAGATATAAAATTTAAAAAACAAGTTCTCGCCATGCATACCTACTACCTTCAACATAGCCCAGCGCCCTGCGGCGTAAACCCATCATTACATGTTTTTGTGTCGTCCGAGTCACACGTAATTTCGTCAAAATAAGTGTTCCTCTAAAAGTGTAAATGTTGTGAATTTATGAAGTTCGGTAAGTGATTTAATACCTACTTATGTACCTATAGTGCGCTAAATGGTGATTATAGAATTCAAACCATATTTGAACAACTGCCGACCGCCGTATAGTACCGGCGAGTTTAGTCTAGTTATCGGCGAGTGTATAATAGTTTTGTTTTTCATTCGATCGTAGCTACGAGCTAATGTGATTTTACACATTAACACACAATTGTACTATCATTTAAGTAGCTTGCCTCACTTGCCTATTGATAACTAGAACTAAGAAGTTAACGAAATACTAAATTTATTTGCGGTCATATTTGGTCATACGATAGGATTTTCTACGACTACCTTCTTTTTCAAACAAAAGGCTTTCGGTATGAATACTTAAGTTGCAGTAGGAAAGTAATACGATGTAGTGTTACCTTATTACTAGTATATGTGTTTAAGTAATACGTAAATCACAGATTACTTACAGTAATATGTAACTATTAAACTACCTACTGACAATCGATGTGATCTCTGACTTCAATATTTACGAATATGATTTTACTCGTATATATCGTAGGCGTATAGAACAGTATATTATACGTTAACAACATGTCTGATCTATAAACATATTTTTTCTGGTTGGTGATAAAGCGCCTTTTATAAAAAGTTTAAAAGAAAAACGCATCGTTATGTAAATTGTAACAACATTCAACAATATTTATAAGTCAAACGAGCAATAGTTGTAGCAATATTTACAAATACTGGAACCAATAATTAAACTATATTTTTTCTGTTGATTCATTCAATAATGTATTAATAAATATAATGACCGACTGCACATTGCCAGTAACTGATGCATTTAAACAGGATGCGCTTGCACGATCTTACCTAAGGCGCCTTAACTAATACCGAATCCATGGCACAAACAGCAACACCTTTAACTGACTATCGTTAGACTTTATGCCGTGGTAATAGGGATCACAAATGTGTTGACAGTGTTGCCTGTTGCTTGCTGTTGTATATAGTACGGGCCGTACTTCGATGCCGACGAAAGGATTTATGCGAACATTACGGGTTTCTAGCTCGGCATCATGGTCACATCAAAATTTTTTCTATCAGTTTTGTGTGAAGACAAGTACCCTATGTGAGCAAGTCTCTTTTTGTAAGTAATTACCTACTATTTGGATGACATGTGTCTATGTCCAGCAATTAAATCATAAAGAAATAAAAATAAAGACATTAGAACATTAGATATTGTTTGACATTGTTAAGACATTAGAGATTATAATTATAAGAGCTTATTGTAAATAAAGATTTACTTGTGTCAATAATAAATATTGTAAGCATGTCTTGAAATAGTATTCCGATAGTATAATAGCGTCAAGGATGATTGGTTGAGTATCGGGTAGAAAAGAAATAAAACCCTGATGAGTGATGAAAATTGAGATTACAATGTTGGGTACCCCACTAAAAAAAAAAAAAAAAAATCGAGAGAGCTCCGCTATATGCGTTGTAACTATATGTACCAAATTTTAATAGTGGCGTACGTATTTTTCTCCACAAATAGTGTCGCGGGCTCCGCTAAATGCGTTGTAGCCATTTGTGAATGAATTGAATGAATTACTTTATTGCGATAAACATGGTATACATTAGTTGGTACATTACTATTTTTGACTAGCAATACATGTTTAGCCAAAAATGGCATGCAAAATTATATCTGAACCTACAGTAAAATGCCCTTCTTTATTAGTAGCGTGACTATTTTTTCTCCACGAATTGTGTCGAGGGCTCCGCTAAATGCGTTGTAGCCATATGTGCCCCACTTTAATAGTGGCGTGGCTATTTTTTCTCCACAAATTGTGTCGAGTGCTCCGCTAAATGCGTTGTAGCTATATGTGCCCCACTTTAACAGTGTCGTGGCTATTTTCCTCCACAAATTGTGTCGAGGGCTCCGCTAAATGCGTTGTAGCTATATGTGCCCCACTTTAACAGTGTCGTGGCTATTTTTTTTTTCATGAATTGTGTCGAGGGCTCCGCTAAATGCGTTGTAGCTATATGTGCCCTACTTTAACAGTAACGTTGCTATCTTTGTTCACAAGTTGTATCGAAGGCTCCGCTTAAGGCGTAGTAGCTGTTTGTGGCACATTTTAACAGTGATAGGCTATCCATTCAACTCAATTCAAAACCTTTAATGGCATAAACAAAACATGTCAAAAATACAAAAATAATAATACAATAAATAAGGAATTAAAATAATCTTAAACAACTTAGTCAAAAAATAATGATAAATTTAAATACTAACCATAATTATATATATAAAACACAAGAAATTAAAACAAAATGTTATCATTTTAAATTAAACTTACTATGTAATTCTCCACGAATGAAGTCAAGATCTCCGCTCTCTGACTGTTGAAACTTTGTGGGCTCCACTTTATTAGGAAATAAATAAAATAAACATTAATAGTGTGATCTTTGCTTCAAAACTGTATCGATGGCTCCACTTTTATAGATACATTTTATAGAGAACATTGTATTTATAGCGTTCTAGCTATATGCACATCAAGTCAACCTTAAAATGACTATATTTTCTCCACAAATTGTCTCAGGAGCTCTTCTTTCGTTCAAACTACATTGAGAATTCCGGTCTCACAGTGCATTGTCCACTGTGTTTTTTCAATCGGTTTACGCTTCGGTGGATTCACGCTTCTGTCGCTACGTTCATCGGTCACTTCGCTCTTCGCTCGCAACTCCAACGTTCTTAGATTGCTTCTCTCCTCGCTGTATTCAATCTGTTTATTCTTCGGCCGCTCCGCTCCTTGGTCTCTCACAAATTAAAGATAGTAACATTACTCCGCTTTAAAAGTGTTAATGTTAATGAGATTTACATTATCTCGAGACTTGTTAATCAGATTTAATGTAATGTAATGTTGTTATATAACTTATGTAGGTACCTACCTACTTAACGCACATTATACAGAATGAATATAAGAACACTTTCGTCTAAGGATTGAACCAATGAACCAATGATTGAACAGTAAACAAAAATGTAAATCTTATTTTCCTTAAAATTGCTAATACTATTGCTCTGACAAGACATACAATATAATGTTGCTACACCATATGAGCATCATGCATACACTAAAATAATAAAATATACGCCGTATTAACCCTTCAGTCATAGCTCTATGACCTATACCACAGCCTATACCTACACAAATCACTTTACAATGCTTAGTACGTGTCATCATTAATTACTCGCTGTTATAATAGTTATAATAATGAAAATAAATAATCAAGGCGCAATAAATCCCTTTCAGGGTGGCTAGCCGAATGGCACAAACGCTCATGAAACGCTCACGAAACGAAGCGCTAGTAGATATCTATCTCTATCGCGCTTGCGTATTGGTGCGACAGAGCCAGCGGCGTATCGCTTTCGTTTGGCGTCGGAGAAATGCCATTCGGCTACGGGGCCAGGCGAGCAACGACTATACCTGTACGTTGCCACATACGCATTAACTACCTACATCCTACACTTTAATTAACATACCTCGATTGAAAGAGAAATCTAATACAATATTTAGAGCTCTAAACTATAGGGGAATTGTGGTACGGAAAACAGGGGCTGACTCGTGGGTGGTGCACATTATCTAGGCCTATATACCCGGGGCGTAAAATCGCCGATGGAAACTAATACACACAATATAGTTGTGCAGTTATGCAGAGTTATTGCAGCCGTGAACAGCTAGATTAATAAATCCAATTAGAAAATAAAGTTTCCAATGAAATTAATATTTAAATTTGAAATCCCTGATTGACATACAGTCTCGCTTAGTAACTAGAAAGTTTAAATAGTTATGATAGTTGATGGTATAACCCAACTACATATTTTCTTTCTTGTTAATTGTAGTTTTGTATCACAATACATAGTACAGCTTTACTGTAACGTTATTTTATTTTATTAGTATGTATGTTTGTTGTTTGTTACTCCCTCAATTAATTAATAAAGGAAACTGTGGCAAGTGTGGAATAAGCAGAACTGTCTTCTGAAGGATTACCGGACAAACACACCTTTAAAAAAGTTCTAATGCTTCAGGTTTTTGGTGTTCATGGGTGACAGCGATCTGTCTGCTCATTTGCCTTCTTTACAACTTTACAATCAGATGTTAAAATTGAATGTTGTATATTTTGTCCTCAAAACATCGGCAATAATTACATAATAATTAAACTAGTAACTAGCTAAGTTTACTTCTTCCTTTTTAAGTATAGGAGCCTTTTTTGTTGGCATCTATATAAATTAATATAATACTTACCAGGTTACTTATGTTATATGAACAAAGTGATATGACGTTTTAAAACAATATTTAGAAAGTAGTATACTAAGGCATTGTATGGACTTACTTTTTAATTGCATAGTAACTGAATTTGACTTTTAATTCACCTTAGAATATAAATAAAACATTGTAACTGCGTATGCTTATTGCTTGCATTGCCAATGCACAAAAGGGAATTTGTTGCTACGCATAATTTTACATGAGATTTCTTGTACATCAGAAAAACCTTAAATGAAAACTGATGAAACTATAATGACCTTGACTTTAAAACGTAATTAATACTAATTTAAAAACATTTCATTAAAAGCCAAAAAGCGCCGTTCTAAGACCTTAGAAGTTGCAAACTAATCAGTGTTACCATAACCAGGGAATATCAAAAACATTCATAAAGCTTAATATAATTATAACATTTTCAATAGGTTATATATAAAATAATAGGAATAACTTAACTTTAAATAATAGGAATAACTTTTAATTTGCTTAATGACGTCATCATGACGTCACATCATCAGATACTTAATACCATTAAGTAGGTACTTATACGAAACTTAACACTATATCATATTTTGATGTTCTTACTTTATTTTATTTTCGCATGCAGTATTTGTATTGACATGCAAGGCTCTGAACATCTGCATAGTAAATAATATTTGTTGTCTCGGATTTGGATAGGAAGTATAATTAATAATCAAACGAACTTACCTGTGAAGTTTGATTACAATTATACGAGTATCCAAATCCGAGACAACAAAGTCCCGCCCCCAACCCCGAAAATAACAATAAAATGGTTTCACGACACAAAAAGATCTACTCTAAAATAATGATGGGTTTACGCCGCAGGGCGCTGGGCTATGTTGAAGGTAGTAGGTATGCATGGCGAGAACTTGTTTTTTAAATTTTATATCTCTGAAATGTGTGACTTTGGACGGTACGATTCCGTGTGCTGCATAGTAAATAATATTTGTTGTCTCGGATTTGGATACTCGTATAATTGTAATCAAACTTCACAGGTAAGTTCGTTTGATTATTAAGTATACGGTACTAAATCCTGTTCTAGTTATAATGTGTAAGAATTGCGAAAGTTAAAACCTGTGTTTTAAATTGATTTGACATGACGCTTGCTGCCATACGGACCGAGCCGAGCTCCATAATTAATCTGTTTCGGCGGTGGCCAACGTAAACGGGCTCCGGGGATAGAGCCTGGAGCCTGGTGACATTGTCGGATAAAAGGCAGGTTTAAGTGGTGGTTAAACAACGGCATATAATTAACCGGGCAACTAAAGTATTAAACGGGAAGTTAAGTCGGGCATACAATAATATAATGTGGCAGTGTTTTAATATTGTGGCGACAAAAAAAATATATGAGCCTCAAATATTAAGCATCATTATTATTGAAAAGACGGCAGCAAATTTTAAGCGACAAAAATATTGCCGAGGAACATTAAACTATACTTTGGCGACTAAAATAATAATTGGCACCTAGTATTATAAAGCGTAATTTGTAGTCATATATATGTTAGCACCTATATAATTATACTTAGCTCATCGTTTAAAGTAGTATTTAAATTGCGGAGGCAACTAAAAAAAAATATTGGGAAGTAGGTTTTTTTTAAATACATATAAAATCGTTTCTTTATGAGTATTAAGTACACAGTAAAAAGGAGTGTATAAGCTTCTAATGGTTCGGTAACGCGCATATGATATCCCTTGAGTTGCAAGCGTACATAGGTTACGGTGACCGCTTTCCATTAGGCCGATCGTATGCTTGTTTGCCACCGACGTGGTATTGAAAAAAAATTACCATGATAATCGTATAGTATAATATTACAAGAGCAGAATTATTTTATGCTAGCAGAAAAGTGGGTTAGGTTTAGGTTATTTTTTTAGTAGAATATATTGTTTAAGTCCTACCAAATTTGTTATGGCATATAATTCTTAAGTACTTTGTATGAACAAAACAACGATAGCAAAAAGGAAATGAAATATAGTCCTAGAGGCACCGTTAGGTACGACGACGAGCGAAGCGAGGAGGAGTTTTAGGTATCTTGCATCCCCAACACACATGACTCGCTATCAAAAAAGAAATAGGAAGAAGATGGACAACGTTTTACCGCCTAAATATAATGCAAACAAAAATCTACGTAAGTACTCTTAATTTAGAAGATTATTTTGCTCATTAACATTATGCCAGCATAAGATTCGATATTATAAAATCTGCGGAACGATTTACAAAACATATTCTGAGTAAGGTTTTCCTGCCAAAAAACTGAATCTTTCAGAGTGATGTTAAGTTAAGGTTAAGACTAAGACTGCGTAAGGCCGGCCTTAGAGATTCGATAGAGTAAACGTCATGAAAAGTTAAATTCATTGTTTAGACGAAGTTGACAGCACTCCCAAATACCTAATTTCTTACCCATAAGTATAATATTTTGTCTACCATTATATTTTATAAGAATCCTTTTTTTTATTAAAATGACAGCTCAGGTGATGAGTGCCGATGTATAAATTTTAAATGTACTTTTTATGTTAATTTGCTATATAAATATTTTAAAAGAACTGTATTGTTTATATTAATAGACAGCCGTTTTCCTATTAAAGTGTATCTCTTAAATTGTTGGTACTCGCGTCTGAATAAACCGTAGCCGTAATGACATTAAATTGCTACCTCATATTGAAATATTTTGAGGCCCCATTTTAGTCGCCAAACTATTATTTTTGATACCCATTTCTATGGTTATTTAGTCGCCCGGTTAAATACGTGCCTTAAACAACTTTGTACAACGGGGCCTCTATCATGACTTTCTGACGTTTTAGTGTAAAAAAATACCCAATGGACGTAACTTTTTTTCATTAGGTAGTTTCATTTTTGGCAGTGTTTTAATGTAGGCAAAACTAAGTACCTACACACGGTGTAACATAAGGAAAAACAAAACGCTGTTTTGATGACGATGATGCCGGGACAAAATCTAACTATCCTCGTTGATAAATATCAAAAACTAACTGCATAAAAGTATTGTTTTAGAAAAAAATGTTAATTTTATGTTTAGTTCCAGTTTTTGGAATAATATTTACTTTTTATGTGAAAATACATCCAATTTATAAAACATTTTATCATTATTTTCCCCTTAGATTTATGCGTAGTTAAAATCTTTCAGTAGCCTCATGTTACACCGTGTATAATTAATTCAAAATCAGTAAAACTGAGAACTTGGGTACTACTCAATTCATTAAAAACGGATACATTAATAAATAATAAAATCCGTACAAAATGATAAATAGCATAAAACAAATAATTAACTATAGAGACAGCAAAATAGTATTTTATACAATACAAAGCTTTTCGGTCAAGTACCATGTTTAGGCCACGAAGCTTGCTGAGTGGCCTAATAGTACTACGGTACGAGAGTGAAAAGCTTAATTATATCACTATTGTATACAATACTTTTTCTATGAGTCATCATCTTCATCATCAATGGACGAAAAATATCATCATTCAAATTAAAATCAATGTCAACAGCGTCGTTCACCGTTGTATCAACATCGAATTTCCTGGCAACCAATTGTTTGTAATAACTGTCTCTAATTGGTCGATAACGCGATCGATAAAAAAAATGTGTTCAGGTATCGCAACTTATGGAATTCTATTTTTGAAATTATTACAGTTAACTAAAGTGTAATGAAATATTATAGTTGACTAAGAGTCAAAGACTATCCAACACTGAAAATTCAGCACTTATAGTTTAGTCTGTGCTGTCCTAATTGACAGATTAAAGTCGACGAGTAGAAAAAAAGTAATTAAGGCGCATAAACAAACGTTATCATTAACTGTCAAATATTTAAACCTATCTTGTTACAGACAATAAAAGTGTTGATCCACAAACATTAGAACAAAACGCAATATCGAGAAAGAGATATTTGCAAAAGGGGGAACGATGACAAAAGAACATTTCATTGCATTTACACTAAGGGAAATAAAATCACAATTTTTGGAAAGAAATGAACTGAGAGGGAAAAGGGTTGAATGGGACGCGGTCTGAATAGATGATGCTCAGCCAGTTGTTGATTTTCGGCCGCTGCGCGCATACCAATGAGTTTTGGTGTCAGAGCATATAATAATGGAGATTGGAGAGCGGACTAGCCCCCGGCGGGAGTGTCGCAGTCGTTAGCTCATTCAGCATACAGTTGCCATTGTCACTTCGCACGTACATCCATATACTATACTATACTTATTACTTATATATCTATTACTTATATTACTTATCCATACTAATATTATAAATGGGAAAGAGTGTGTGTCTGTTTGTTTGTCCGTCTTTCGCAGCAAAACGGAACGACGAATTAACTTGATTTTTTAAGCGGAGATAGTTGATGGGATGGAGAGTGACATAGATTACTTCTTGTCTCCTTCTAACCCTCCAATTCCCTAAAATGGGGGATGGAATTTTGTATGGAGCACCGCAATTTTCGAAGTAAATGCGAGCAAAGCCGCGGGCAAAAGCTAGTACAATAATAATTATACATGACCATTATGACCAATATAGTACTAAACTAGGTTCAAAAACATTTTTATGTACTTTTCATTATTTTCTATCATTTCGTGGAAGTACTTATCAATACTTGATATTTTTTCTATTACTTTTCCAAGAATTACCTCCACAAGAGGCATCAAAATCGCACCTTGAAAAAAATATTTTTACACATTGAGCGATCCGCTCTATTTGTACAATAGCCTAGGAGCGTCTATCTAGAAGTGTGTGTTGGTTCAAGAACTTACGACATTATTTAATACAAATTTCCCGGCAAGTCCGATCTACGTCTTTCCTACATCTGTGGTTTTGGTGCAGTTGAATTAATTTTTAGACTCGAATTGTAAAAAATGGCAGAATTGTAAACTCGATTTGTCATACGCTTGGATTCTTCGCTCTGCTGTCGTGAATACTAAAGGTAGCTCTCTCTTTGATTTAATTTTGTGCAGTGTGCATGTCTCTTAGCTTTTACAATTTGCTTGTATTATGAGTTTCAAGTGCTCGTTTTCCAAAAATACTTACGTATGCACGGGGATGCCTTTTGGGTTGTTATTTGATGACATTTTCCTAGAATACGCGGAATATTTTTGAAAACGAGCTCGTCTTACTTAAGAAAATAAAACGACTTGTTAAGGCTCGCCATATAAATACGAGTAGCAATAGAAGTAGAAAAACTCTATGGATGTGGAATTCTGATAATAGTGTTACAGATTTAGACTACTCTAACTATAGACCAATCGCTGTGCTATCGGTCATCAATAAAATAGTTGAGAAAGTTATTGTGAGTCAAATTAGTATGTTTTTAGAAAATAATAATATCTTATCAGACGTTCAGCACGGGTTCAGAAAAAATCGTAGCACCGCGACCGCTTTAGCGCAGTTTGCAGATAACATTAACGATAAATTAAATAAACCAATAATAATATATTTAATAATAAATTTGCCTGTGTGGTGACGGGTTAAGAATTTCACCACCCCCTTTCTTCCCGTGGGTGTCGTAGAAGGCGACTATGGGATATGGGTTAAATTGTGGCGTAGGCGAGATGCTGGCAACCTGTCACTGCAATGTCATAGTTTCGTTTTCTTTCAACCCCTTATTTGCCAAGAGTGGCCCTGAAGCTTTAGTAGTTTCATGTGCTCTGCCTACCCCTTTATGGGATACAGGCGTGATTGTATGTATGTATGTATGTAAATTAAATAAAAAAATGTTAGTAGGTATATTGTTCATAGACTTTAAAAAAGCCTTTGACACTTTGGACCACGAATTACTGTTAAGAGCCATGTCAGAATGCGGTATCCGTGGTCCAACGAGTCAATGGTTCCGTAGCTATTTAACTAATCGAACATTGCGTACAAAGGTCAACGGTTGTACTGGGGAGGAGGCGGCCGTTAGGTACGGAGTTCCGACTGGATCAGTGTACGGACCGGTCGGGTACATCATGCACGTGAACAGCATCAGCAACGTGGTGGAGCACTGCTCCACGTACATGTACGCGGACGACACGTGTCTGGTGTACGTCGACCGGGACGTCGCGCAGCTCCAGTCCAGACTACAGTCTGATTATAACAAACTTTTAAAGTGGTCCCACGATAATGGCATCTTGTTAAACTCATCAAAAACTAAATGTATGTTAGTCAAGTCCCCTTATATGAAAACGCAATGTGAATATATGCAAATTGTAGGTCATTCATACGAATGCCTACACAACGATATGAACTTGTGTCATTGTAACAATCTGGAGCTTGTAAACACCTACAAGTATCTTGGTCTTAATATAGATAACCAATTTAACTGGCAACCTCATGTAGACGCAGTTTGTAACAAGTTGAGGTCCATTTTATGTAGGTTCAATAATATAAAGCACTTCACTGATAAGGCGACCCTGTATACTTTGTATCACGCTTTAGCTGACTCAGTTTTTAGTTACGGGCTCATAGTTTATGGTGGGACTTTTAAAACACAAATAGATAGAATATACAGTCTTCAACTTCGATTAATTAAAACCTTGGTAAATAAAAAAACTCGAGAGAAATGTAATAAACGTTATGAAACACTTTTTAAAAAATGTAATGTATTACCAGTGCAAGAAAAATTTAAATTTCTGCTAGCAGTCAATCAATTTAACTGTTTAAATTTCAAAACGCCTAAATCGTACCCTAGTTCCCTAAGATCCTTACCGGTAGCGAGGAAAACCTTTATGAACCGCAGGCTAGTAACTATTACGGTAAGGACTAGATACTATTTAATACCTAGAATATTTAATGTTATTCCATGTCATAACGATTGTACGAGTAATAGCCTAGTGTCCTTCAAAAATAAGATAAAAAGGTTTTTATTAGATAATTATCAGAAAACGGGTTAGCGTAAATGTATCAATTAGACATTAGAATTAGCACCTAAGTAATGTAGTTTAATTAGATTAAGTATGAATCAGCATCAAAATTGTGCAATGGTTTCACAGTTCTCCGACCGCCTTCAAAACTTGTTTTTGTAGTTAGATAATGGCCACCAGCTGGTCGGACAAGTGTGTTGCTGTTGCTACCTACCTTACACAGTAGACGATAAGGAAATAATAGTGAGTGCTTGCATTCGCCAACAAACTGTCATACAGTTTGGCGAAAATACTATAATTAGAATAATACTGTGTAACCTTTTTTAGGGTTCCGTAGTCAACTAGGAACCCTTATAGTTTCGCCATGTCTGTCTGTCCGTCCGTCCGTCCGTCCGTCCGTCCGTCCGTCCGTCCGTCCGTCCGCGGATAATCTCAGTAACCGTAAGCACTAGAAAGCAAAAATTTGGTACCAATATGTATATCAATCACGCCAACAAAGTGCAAAAATAAAAAATGGGAAAAAATGTTTTATTAGGGTACCCCCTACATGCAAAGTGGGGCTGATATTTTTTTTCATTCCAACCCCAACGTGTGATATATTGTTGGATAGGTATTTAAAAATGAATAAGGGTTTACTAAAATCATTTTTTGATAATATTAATAGTTTCGGAAATAATCGCTCTTAAAGGAAAAAAAAGTGCGTCCCCCCCCCTCTAACTTTTGAATCATATGTTTAAAAAATACGAAAAAAATCACCAAAGTAGAACTTTGTAAAGACTTTCTAGGAAAATTGTTTTGAACTTGATAGGTTCAGTAGTTTTTGAGAAAAATACGAAAAACTACGGAACCCTACACTGAGCGTGGCCCGACACGCTCTTGGCCGGTTTTTGAGTAAATAAATTAAAAAAAAAAAGATTAATTATTATTACCGTTCAATGACCACAAAATACTCATTTCCGTACCTGAAACGATATAAAGTGGCAGGAATGGTGAGTCCAAAATTTGATTATTCTTAGATGTAGATCGTCTTCACGATCTAATATTGACTAATGATGAACCATCTAGCTCCTTTAGATATTTTAGTCCTGAAACTTTGATAAAAAACGAAGCATTAACTAACGAGGGAAACAACTATTTCACTACACCTCAGCGAGGTTTCCAAGTAAATAAATCCATTTCATACCGCCCGTCAGTCCAACGGATACAGCGGGAAATGCACAATTAGAGGGCCCGAATCGTCGGGGCAAATCCTTTAGCCAACAGTGCATCCGTTGACGCTGCGTTACTTATTTTAGTTTTCTCTCTCTCTCGCTCTCGCTCTCCATCAACCTTCGGTATTCGCGGCAGAGAGACAGTTGTAATTATTATAAATGGGCATACTAATGGCTACAGACTAGCCAAGGCGAAGACGTGGCCTATATTGGAGCGAAGGTCGCCCAGAAGATGCCGGTTCACCCTTAATTTGGTTGCTGGAAGAGGAAGAGGAATTCCAGTCCTTTGCAGCACGTATAAGAAAAGAAGAAGCAAAGCGCTTCGTGCGAATTGGTGGAATATCTACCAAGTGTAGGTGGGAACCGGCCGTGCGTCTAAAAAGTCAGATAGTACAATAAGGACGGTGGAATAAGCTCGTGTCGCTCTTGAGCACACTCCCCGATGTGCAAGCTGTAAAATACCGATAGACTTTTTTTTAATACTACGTCGGTGGCAAACAAGCGTACGACCCGCCTGATGGAAAGCGGTAACCGTAACCTATGGACGCCTGCAACTTAAAGAGTGTCACATGCGCGTTGCCACCCCATTAGAAACTTCTACATTCTCTTTTGCTGCATTAAATACACAGTAAAAAGGAGTGCACAAGTTCCAAGGAGGGTTCGGGTTGCCGACGACTCAAAGGACAAAAGACGGAATTAAATAAGTCAGTTCCGTAAGTCCTCCCGTCATCAGCACACCGCACCCTCGTTGAGCTCTGGCAGCTTTACTCACCGGCAGGAACACAACACTATGAGTAGGGTCTAGTGCTATTTGGCTGCGGTCTTCTGTAAGACTAGCGACTTCCCGTCGATATGGGTCAAAGACTGTAGCTGGGTCAATCAGGGGCAATAGTTACATAAGTCACGATTTTATGGCATGTTCCATTTATTCTCGATGCAAGTTTTAGTGATAATCTATCTCTAAATAAGTGTTACTTTCCCGATATGTGCATAGATCTTTTCATTTGCAGCTGTAGTTCAAATAAACAGTCAATGAAGTCGTGACTCACGTTAATTTTACGTGGATTCACCCAGCTTAGTCGTTAACTCCTTGTTACCAATCATTCTCCTGGCTCTGCTCTCCACTGTATCCAAGCAGTTGTGTATCGTTATCCTCAGAGTTTCAACGATGTTACTCTTGGCTAGAGGACCGGAGTGCTTTTATTTTTCCACATCCCGCCAGTTTATGGCCTCCGATGGCCAGTATTGTGGGGATTTACGATGTGTGTTACGCTGTGAGTTTTGGGGATTAACTAAAATGAAACGATTCTATTTTTCACTGATTGCCATTATCGACGCGTTCTTGAAATTAGTTAGCATGTTTCTTAGTGCTAGATATATGTATGCATTATTTAGGTATTGTAGATAACATAAATGATGTGTAGGAGAGGAAACCAAATATATTATAATACTGATGGTTTTATTTTTAACCAAGTGTTGGCGACTGGCTGGTGCGCGACCTTCTTAAACGTTTGAAATCATGTCACTTCATATACTGTTTGTAATATGACATTTATTATCCATTCAGTCTGCCTATTGTCACCGAACTATCTGTTTGTTTATGAACTTAAATTAATTAAAATAAGTGTCTTCAATACGTGTTTTCATCATCCACATTAAGTTATACAGTCCACACATAACCACGCTAGCTATCACCAAGCCACAGTATAATAAAGACTTTATTAAAAAGAGTACTATCGTACAGTATGGTCACTCCCGCTCCCCGCTGAAAGTGCCGCCCGCCCCCTCTCGGTTACCTCACGGTTACCGCCTGTCAAAAATGCGAACAGTCGACATGTCATATTTCACTTACACAAGCATAGGACGCCTTCACCTACACGAGCTTAGACTGTGTGCTAGGAACGCGCCTCTTTCATATAATTATTCAATGTTCATATATTTGAACGCCAGTGTCCGAGGTGTGACCAAGCTTTGGATATTTGTCAAAAGACAAGTATTTATTTTTTGTTAATAATTAACAACAATTTAATATGAATAACAAAAGACTTGGTGTCCATGTCTGTATTTCGTATAAGTAGATCTTCATAAGTAGTACAAATAAATTACGCACGTGTGTGTCGTAATTTCTACGCCCCAAAGCTCTTTCCCGTTTCGCTGCCCTAAACTATTTAGACTACGAAGTAAAACCAACTAATTTCCTCAAGTTGCGAAATTATCTTTCACCAAACTTAACTAAATAACTAACATTTTGGCTCAGGGATCCAAAGTGAATCTTGGCCGAAACGAGAGATCGCCACCTGTCCCGATCCTGCGCAGCCTCTTGCCAGTCACTAAATAACTACTTACTTAAATATTAAACTGAGAACATTTCAGACAAGATACGAGTACACCACAATGTTGATTTCAAAGAGCATTACTAACTACCCAAAGTAATATTAAAGTTGACATTTGTAGTAATTTACTTAAATGATATCGTATAGAACTTGATTCTCAAAATTGGTGGATCTGCAGTTTGCTTATGTTCTAAGAATAACTAAAATAACTTAATTAACATACGATTTCTCAATGCTTTAAGTAGGTACCTATGATTTTTTCTACATGCTTTTAAAAATACGACATATTTTCGAGGTTAAAAAATCACCAAAAACGCCTTCAATGAGCGAAAGAGAAAGCTTCAATCAATAGGTATTTCCATTACACTCTTAAATATGATTTTTAAAGTTATTATCTTCTACCATAAAAATGGGTCCAGTCCCAAGACCAAAAGACTCAGGAAATGATGCTCATAGTTACCTAGTTTCAGATTGAAGGCATTCCATACGGTGTTCCCGAGGGGCCAGCTAGCGATGACTACGATAAATTCCTGGCCCGCCGCTCGGAAAACATGCTTTTACCGCCCACCACAGTGGCCAAGGTTGTGTAGAAAACATGAATAGAATAACCACGAGACACAATAAATTTTG
This sequence comes from Leguminivora glycinivorella, assembly GCF_023078275.1. NCBI lineage: Eukaryota > Metazoa > Arthropoda > Insecta > Lepidoptera > Tortricidae > Leguminivora > Leguminivora glycinivorella. The sequence continues at coordinate 16,003,749 of NC_062987.1, read as the reverse complement.
ATAAAACCCCCGACAAAGTGGACAACCCCCGACAAAGTGGACCGATTTTCATCAACCACACACAAGCACACTCCCGACTAATTCAGCTTTCATACAAAAAAATCGGTTCATCCGTTCGGGAGCTACGATGCCACAGACAGATACACAAACAGACAGACAGACACGTCAAACTTATAACAGCCCCAAAGTAGTTTCTCCTTTCCTTTATAACTGTTAATTATGTTGATACTACTTAAATAAATCGATAATCTCGCTATTCTCGCGATTTTGCATATTAATGTTCTACTGTGTCCAAATGCATTATACACGCACGGTATATTCTGAATAGGCTATCATCCCAACACGAAGTCTCTCAGCCGTGGTAATAACGCATATTTTTCATCTCGCATCTCACTCTATTTCACCTATCTATGCGAGATGAAAAACTTGGCATTCTTTTAAACTGCTCGACATTACCTGCCTTATGTGAGATTTTTGTAATGCGATGTAGAATATGTTGGCACTACAGCGATTTACAATTAGCTTCGCGGTTTTGTTGCGAAGCAACACTGCGTCACTTTTGTTTCAAATATTGAGGAAAGAAATAGTTATTTGTTAAAGTGTTAAAGAAATAGTAAAATAGTTGACAGCCCACTAACCTTGAGTTGAATGAGTGGTAACCATAGTTAACCACCATAGCTATAGTTAAATTTTCTTTTTGCATTTAAATATTACTTGCATTTTTATGGTTCTGTAGCTAACCAGGAACCCTTATAGTTTCGTCAAGTCTGTCCGTCCGTCCGTCCGTCCGCTGAAACTTGGTACCAATAAGATGTATATCAATCACGCCGACAAAGTGGTAAAATAAAAAAATTGAAAAAATATGTTTTATTAGGGTACCCCCCCTACACGCAAAGTGGAGAGTGTTGTTTTTCCCCTTCCAATCAAATAGGTATTTAAAAATAAGATGTATATCAATCACGCCGACAAAGTGGTAAAATAAAAAAATTTAAAAAATATGTTTTATTAGGGTACCCCCCCTACACGCAAAGTGGAGAGTGTTGTTTTTTCCCCTTCCAATCAAATAGGTATTTAAAAATGAATAGGGTTGCCGAAAATGAAAAAATGTGTCCCCCCTGTAACTTTTGAACCATAAGTATAAAAAATATGAATAAAATCACAAAAGTAGAACTTTATAAAGAATTTCTAGGAAAATTGTTTTGAACTTGATAGGTTGAATATACTCTGTCAAACAAGTCTGTCAGTAAATAAGAACAAAGAAAACTATAGGTATCCTTTTCTCTAGCACCCTAAAGAAAAGGATGCATATAGTTTTCTTTGTTCTTATTTACTGACAGACTTGTTTGACAGAATATAGTTTTTCAGTAAAATACGGGAAACTACGGAACCCTACACTGAGCGTAGCCCGAAACGCTCTTGGCCGGTTTTTCTTCCAAGTATTTGCTATGAAAATTAGCACAAAAAACTCAATCTCTTTTTCCCCAAAGTTGTTGCCGTGTAAACGAGGATTTAATTTCATTAGCAAGAAGCAATTTCCTTAATTTTCCCACTTAAAGTCATAAAAAAGAGCAGCTATCAATAACTAATTAAAAAACAAAACGCTGTAAGCGGTGTGAAATTACTAGCGGGACATTGAATATGCAAAAATATTCAAATAGGAACAAAAAACCATTAAAAACTCATTTGGCGGAAGAGATGAAAGAATGGAGTCTGGTTACTGTTTTATAAGGGACTTTTAAATTGTAGAATGTAGGTAAATAAAAATATGAGCTATACGGTATTGCATGCTAAGCTTCTACCGTAAGTTTTTTCAAAGAGGATCGAGTATTATAGAGAGTTACTGTCGAAGTAAAAAGTGTAATCACGTTGCATAGACTGCCATCTCTTGACACAGGCTTAAAACTTTTTTTGGCGCCATCTATGTGTGGTGTAGTGTATGCGCGTTCTGGCCCCTGTTTCAAAAAGGCTACAATTGTCAGTGACATATGTCGAGCGACAATTGTCGATGACAGGTGACAAATTACAATTTTATAAAATATTTTCTATAGAATTGCTTACAAACATGACAGGCATTTTGCTACAATTGTATGTATTACAATTATGTTGTGAAACAATAATTATTATTTCTAGGCGACATATTTGTAGAATTGTCGGTGAATCTCGACAGGAGGATTAAGATGTGTCGAATTGTGTGACAATTGTTGTAATTTGTGGTTGACATACGCGTTGTTCAAAATGGCTGCCCATGCGAGTAGTATAGTGACACTATTAGTGATAGTGACAGTAATTCCTACCTATATACTTAGGTTTTCGTACTTAGTTAGGAGTTCCTGTTACTTCGCCGTCGATATAAGTTTCAATAATGCTACGTAAATATGAATTTAAATTTGTAGCAAACTACGGATATCTCAATTTATTTTTATCATTGTACCATCGGCAGCAATGTTAGTACCTTATTACAAGGGCATAAAGCCTACCGATTATTAGTTAAGAGTGTTGCTGTTAGTAAACGCTATTGGCCCCTTCGTAACATTATTAGTACTTAGGTATATTTTTGAGATTTCTCTACGTTATATGTATTATTATACTAAATTGTGTTTTTAAACTTATGTATCATAAAAAATACTACATACCTATGTACCTAAATAGCTATCATTAATATTATTTTATACAAATACTTACCATCAAATTAATTTGAGCGTTTTTAAATGAACGAGTTACCTTCGTATTTAGGTACACAGAATTCCAAATTCAAATATTTTTAGTTTAGTTAAGCATTTTAACTATTAGTTTAGAATAGTTTTAATTTGTTTTATTTGTTATTTGTATATTTTTATTGTAGTAATGGTCAATGTTTTTACTTTTTCTTCTTTTATTCACGTTTATAAGAAATAAATTTTACATATCTTAATAATTAATAATTCAAACTTATTAAATACTTAGTATAGTGCCAAGTTAGGTATTTAGATATTTCTATTTCTTTGCCATAAGTACACGCGTTTTAATCAAACGTTGAGCTTTTCCTTTATATTTAAGTATTAACTTTCATTGCGGATGTTAATTTGTTATCAAATTTATCAAATAACACGAATTTGCGGTCGGAAATCAATTTTAAGATAGTCATCTTTCTTATTATATCCATACTGCAATATTGTTTTTGAAACAAAATACTAACACATAAATAATGTTACCGAAGAAAATTATATAATGGTGGGAGAGGATTTAGGTAATGAGTAGTTTTAAATAAGTTTTATCGAAGTTAACAAAGGCATTTATATTTATAGTCAGCCAATAAACATAAAAATATCCATTAAATAAATTTACTTATTGCCATTTGAGTCAACTACTATTAATAATTTGATACATTTATCCCTATGGTTAGTCGTGACAATTGTATTCTACAATTGTCGCACCTGTCAGCGTGGTGAAACCAATAATTCTACATATGTAATATTTTGTGACAATTGTCGCACCTGTCACCTATATGAAATTGGGGCCTGGCGTTCTTAGGCGGTCGCATTTTAATGTGTGGGATGGTATGATCTTCTTATATTTAATCTATGATAGTAGGTACTGAGGTACGTTTTTTTCTTAGACTTTATCTGTCTATAGGGAGTTATATATGTCTTTGTTTTTTTTTTTAAGTTTCAGAACACTGAAAACAGAAAGAGTTATTTGTTTTACAAGGGGCCAAAGTTGTTCAGTCGCCACCTGTTTCGAACTTCCTCTTTTATGCACTGGTAACGTAATGTACTATTTCAGTACAGATGTTGTTTTTATGCGCACTAGTGCGAGAAGTGGTTCATATTTTGTCAGGTCGAAACTTCGGAGGGGCATCTGTACTGAAAAACTTCGGACGATACACGTTAGGCTTTTGCCGTTTCGTTCGTGGATCGGAGCGCTTCGATCTCGTTCAATCGCTCCCATGAACTAGTGCGCTCTTTTAGGTCTTTTGCTCATTTAGTTCATCCAGGCCAGTGACCACTGCGGTCAGAAAAATCAGAACGAATGGGACCGAATAGTGTCAAAATGATACGAATAGTCCACAGATAGTAACTATCCGGGCCGAAAGGTTGTAAGTAACCAAAGTTTAATATGAAAACATGACGTTTTTTTGTAGCTGTTGTAAGTAGCTCTCGCTCTCGGTCGGCGCAGTCACACGCTCGTTCTCGATCCAAACCGCTCGCGCTCGCCGATCCTATACTGAACTAAATGAGCAAAGATCGATTCTCAGAGCACGGAAAGATTCAGTTCATTTCGGTCATTGATGGGATTTTATTCCTAACAGTTCATAGTTCGTGAACGACACAAGCCTAATACACGTGCGAAAAGGAAATTTGTAACTCGTGTCGATTTAAAAATTAATCTCCGCTCGTTTCGAACTACCTTTTTTCCCCACTTGTATCGAAATGTACCTACTATTTCATTCTTAGTTTTTGTGAGCTCCAAATCTTAGTTAATATTTTTCAGCTAATATGTATTAAAAGTAATGTCTTTTATAGGTTTTATCTAACCTTTTATGATCATGAAAAGAGGAAATATAATTTTGCTGCGTAGGTCGAACGCCGGAAAATTGAGTAAACTGGGGAATTAAGGTTTGTAAAAATATTTCTTCAGCACAAAAAAACGCTGAAAGACGCCAAATTTAATAAGTTTGTATTATTATATATAACAGGAACCTACAGTAACTGCCAATAATAAATAGGTAACCGACTTATGTTCGTTTGTAGACTGCATATTTTGGTATGTTTCTATTGTACAAATTCATGATTAATAGTGACTAGTGTAAATTAACTTAGAGGCCATTACTAGCTCAAAACACTGCTACTACCTTTACTTAAAGTAGTGAAGTGGAATCCAGATACAAATATTAAAAAAAAAAAAAAACCGGCCAAGAGCGTGTCGGGCCACGCTCAGTGTAGGGTTCCGTAGTTTTCCGTATTTTTCTCAAAAACTACTGAACCTATCAAGTTCAAAACAATTTTCCTAGAAAGTCTTTATAAAGTTCTACTTTTGTGATTTTTTTCATATTTTTGAAACAAATGGTTCAAAAGTTAGAGGGGGGGGACGCACTTTTTTTTCCTTTAGGAGCGATTATTTCCGAAAATATAAATATTATCAAAAAACGATCTTCGTAAACCCTTATTCATTTTTAAATACCTATCCAACAATATATCACACGTTGGGGTTGGAATGAAAAAAAATATCAGCCCCCACTTTACATGTAGGGGGGGTACCCTAATAAAACATTTTTTGCCATTTTTTATTTTTGCACTTTGTTGGCGTGATTGATATACATATTGGTACCAAATTTCAGCTTTCTAGTGCTAACGGTTACTGAGATTATCCGCGGACGGACGGACGGACGGACGGACGGACGGACGGACGGACAGACAGACATGGCGAAACTATAAGGGTTCCTAGTTGACTACGGAACCCTAAAAAACGGAAAAAACAAAATATGATATGACCATGGCTGCTTACCTACTAATATTAATCACACACATTTTTTAACCCCCGACGCAAAAACGAAGGGGTGTTATAAGTTGACGTGTCGTGTCTGTCTGTCTGTCTGTTTGTCTGTCTGTTTGTGTGTGTGTCTGTCTGTGGCATCGTAGCTCCCGAACGGATGAACCGATTTAGATTTAGTTTTTTTTGTCTGAAAGCTGAGTTAGTCTGGTGTGTTCTTAGCCATGTTTCATGATCATGAAAATCGGTCAACTATGTCGCAGTCGGGGGTTTTTTCAAATTTTTAATTTTGTAGTTAGGTTAGGTTATTAGCAATATTGTTATCAAAACTGTGTCGCAAATATAAACGCGACAAAAATTAGTTCATTAATCCTATCCAACATTTACCAACAAACCCTCTATTAAAAGGCCACCATGCTGTTACTCACTTAAGGGTCATCAACACGCCGTGCTCCCGCGTTGCCTAGCAACGGCGGCGTCGCGACGGCGCGACTCCGCGGCGCTGCCTTCGAGTCACTACCCTGATGATTCATGCTGAAAATGGGATTTCATTAAACTTAGTGAGAATATGAATAAGATTATAATTTTACGGAGGGTAAACGAAGGGACGAAAGGTCGTGTGTTCTTTATAGTTTAACATTTGTTAGACAGCACTCTTTGGGGTGACGTGATAGTTGGCTATATAATGTCGTTTACAAGCAATAAGTCCCAACTCGCAACGTGATTATAAAGGTATTAATCACGTTGCGCGTTGAGGTTTATTCTTATAAACACCTATCCTCTTCAGTTCTCGTGTACAATTTTTGTACATATTGCAAAATTTATTTTGAACGTCTATTGATTAACAAAAGGTTCCAGATTCAATAACAAAACAAATGCTGCCGTCAGTAACAAAACAAATGCTTCCGTCAGGAGGTTATTGTAAGGGTCAGTTGCATCAACCACATTTGACAGACACGTCATCGTCACGCAGCAGATGTCTATGGAACTTCCCATACAATAAAAAAATACCTAACGTAGGGTTTTAATTGAGTGATAGGGCACAACACAACAAATGCTATTCCAGGTCTAAAGTGTGGCTTTTTACTAGAATACTAAATTGTTCCATATTAAGTGGCGTATTTGGTAAAATAAACGGGCATTTTCGTGAGAACAATCACCAAAAAATATTTTTCTAAGGTAGGTAAATTTAATGTTTTTTTCTACTCAGAATCATGAGACCTTTCGATCTACGACAAAAAACAAGAGACATAAAAATGGTCCCAAAATTTTATATTATTTTGCATACTCTTTGTAACCGCTGTACAGTGTTTAAAAAAAACCGGCCAAGAGCGTGTCGGGCCACGCTCAGTGTAGGGTTCCGTAGTTTTCCGTATTTTTCTCAAAAACTATCTAGTTCAAAATAATTTTCCTAGATAGTCTTTATAAAGTTCTACTTTTGTGATTTTTTTCATATTTTTTAAACATAATTATGGTTCAAAAGTTAGAGGGGGGGCACTTTTTTTTCCTTTAGGAGCGATTAATATTATCAAAAAAGGATTTTAGTAAACCCTTATTCATTTATAAATACCTACCTAAAAATGGTAACGAAGAGGAAAAATTAAATTTGGGACGCTTTCTTTACGTAGTAGGATCTAAAGCGCTCGTGATTCTGAGTGGGAAAAACATTAAATTTACCTATTTAGGAAAAAAAGTTTTTGAATCTTTTTTCGCGAATATGCCCAAACGTCACTTTTGACACAAACAGATCGGTACATTATCATTTAAACATCTTATAAATATTGTTCGAATCAGCCATGTGTCTCCACCCTAAAGATGAATCATAGCGTGAAAATGCGATTTTCATTATACTTCCGAGATGTGAGAGAGTCGTGAGACGAATACGAATTAGATTGTAATAACTTTCCGGTGCGTAAACTTAATATTAGAGCAACACACCGTCTGGGTATTCCGTGTTTTGTGAATTTGTTTGTAAAGGAATATACTTTGCAAGAACCCAGACTCTTTGTTACTAATCTACTGATGAATCACTATATTGATTTAAACTAACAAAATTTGCACTCATAAATTTTACATTGAGAGAAATTCGCATTGTGAATTTAACAAGTTCGACTTGTTGCGGGTTTATCCGTTTGAAACAAAAGTAAACGGAATAAATCACAATGTTGATTCAAATAAAATATTGATTCAAATAAAATGAAACTTGTAGAATGTACTAGTTACACTTAACAAAATCTAACTTGTTGTTTGAACCAAGGAGCACGTAGGCGCTATTTTAACCAAAAAACTTGTTGAACGAACATAAAAATTGGTTGTTTTTTCTCTCAGTGTAGAACTATTATAATAATATATTATTATATTTTAGGGAATTTCTTTGCCGTGGAATTTAGTAATTAGGAAGAATAAGCGTGAAAAAACTTGGGAAATACCGGCTGATATCATGAGTATTGTTTGTAGGCAGTGACAACTCTAGTGCAAAAGTGATTAATCAAGATCAAGTGCGGGTAGTTCGAAAAACTCGCGCGGCTAGAAGATTTTGATGCAATTCCTCGCCAGTCTGCCCGTGACCACGAACGTAATGTGACGTTCCGAACGTCAGGCCAAATATAAACCGAGGATTGACTGGTGAAACCAGATAAATCGAGATAATTTGTCCTTGAAATAACAACATTGTGGAAATTGCAGATAGTTCGAATTTCAAAAATCAGTTTGCTCAACTTATCGGGTTTCACCAGTAAACCCTCTATTAACGTAAGTGTTACGCGATTAAGTCCCGTTTACTAAAAATGTATGTACTTTGTACACTCCCATGAAAATACAATGTCTATTTAACTTGCGAGCCGTGAGTATTGATATGACTTCAATACCATATCAGCTGAAAGAACTTGGGTTCGGTATGACATGTGCATCGATCTGATACTAAGTTTTTAGTACAGGGGGGTTACCATGACGTACTAAAGACGTTCAGTTTAGGTTGAGAGAAAGGGACACAGCTATAGCAGTTACATAGCTCCGTCCCTCTCTCTCAACCTAAACTGAACGGCTTTAGAACGTCATGGTAACCCCCCTGATGGTTCTTTTTACGCACTAAATAGTACGAGAAGAGGTTCATTTCTTATCAGTTCGAAAATGCAGAGCCATCCTGTACTGAAAAACGTCGTACGATACGATACACGTGCTAAAAGGAAATTCGAGCGAGAGTAGCGAGTGGTTCAAATTATTGAGCGTTGCGAGGGTTTCAAGGCACGAAGAAGGTGAAACAAACTTTGCCACCTAGTGAAACACAAAATTTTTCACCACGTGACATTAGCATGAACAAAAATATTGACTATAAAATATCAAACTAAATCAAATGCATCAATTTATTCAATATTTATGATTCAAAATCATCATTTATAGGTAAAATCTACCAGCCAGCTTAAGACATCAAGTTAAAATTTGTATGAAATTACTTTGCACTTCTTGTGGATTAAATGCGATTTCAATTTCTATTTTTTTCTTAATAGCAAAAAAAGCCTTTACCAACCCGTAACATGATGGTAATAATTTATAGCTGAGTAAACTTCAAGCGCAAAAACATAATGTGCTCCGTAGTTCATTTAAATGGAAACTGGCAGTGCTCAACGAGCATACATACAACTGTGTGTAAGTATTTAAGAAACTTAGACACTAAACCGTCAGACTATAATCCTTCTTGTTGCCGTCTGCCGGCCCTAGCGCTTCGTTTCGTGAGCGTTTCGTGAGCGATTGTGCCATTCGGCTAGCCACCCTGACCAAAATGACTATCGTTGACGCTAGACGCCGATCGAAACGCAATCTGGCTCTGTCGCGTCAATGGGCATTTTCAGAATTTGGGACCCCCCCCCCCCAACTAGCGCAAGTTCTTACCGAAAATTAACTCGCTGTCAGTTTTGTGACGACAATTAGGCATAAAATCTGTCTAAAAATTTACATTCTGAATGTAGATTATCGCTAACACAAAAACTATATTTTTAAAACAAATTTCATGCTTAATTATCGTCACAAAACTGACAGTGAGTTAATTTTTGTAGTCCCCCAAATAGCGTAAGTTGTTAAACTTACGCTATTTGGGGGGTCCCAAATTCTGAAAATGCCCCAATACTGAAGAGCGATAGGTACCTACTCTAAGAACAAATTAAATTATTTTCATAGAAAATATTTTTATTTGTATTTTTAAGTAGTCACACTACTATTATACCTACCATATAAACATGAAAAAAATGTCATAGCGTCACTTTTTCTTTGAATATGACATTTATTTCATGTTTAATACTGAAGAGCGATAGCAACAGCTACGATAACGATATTAGGTACCGTAAACGTTGTACATTTGGCTACGTATCCCTCCGTCTGCTGTAGTTTAGAATTCCGTATTTATCGCAAGAACACAGTTCCCAAACTGCCCATTAAACACGCCGTGTGCTGTCTTGTGAGAAAGCACTTGAACCAAGTACATTAGGAGCAACACTTCTAACCACCTGACCGGGTTAAAATATGAACACTTGAATTTAAATACTTAGTTAGGACTTATTAATGCAAAGCGTAGCGTAAGAAGGCCGTCGCTTTGTTTTAAAGACTGCACAAAGAGGGATATGATTGCCTTTCATATTGACCACCAACAGTGGGAGATGGTCGCAGATCAACGAACGGAGTGGCGTAAATGCGTTGTGGAGGGTCGCAGAATTTTTGATGAGACATGGTTTGCTGCACTTGCTGATAAGAGACAGAAGCGACGCCAAGGTGTTTCAGCGCCGATTTCCGCAAACTTCTTTTTTCAGTCCTGCGGTAGACATGTCGGTCTCGCATCGGTCTATTAAGTCACCAAAAAAGGTGCCTCTTGAATGTTACACCATAAACTGTCTGCAATAGACGTTAAGTCCAATGATGATGAGTTAGGACTTATGTTAGAGATGAGAAGAGTCGATAAGATAAGAAATGAGTATATTAGAGGGAGTCTGAAAGTTGCGCCTATAACAGAAAAAGTAAGGGAGGAGCGCGCGTGGTACGGTCACATGATGCGGAGGGATGAAAGTCATGTTACGAGACAAGTATTACGGATGAATGTGGAAGGAGAAAGCGGAATAGGAGAGCCGAAGAAAAGGATGGACTGTGAGAGATGATATGAAACGAATTAAAATGATACCAATAGTAATATAATACTAGTACTAACATGTGTACCTAGGTACACCATCTTCCTAAGTAGCTTTTGGTCACGGCTCAATTATGTTACATATATAATCACGCCTGTGTCCCATAAAAGGGGTAGGCAGCGCACATAAACTACTAGGTTTCAGTGCCACTTGTCAATTATGTTAATGGCATGTAATCTGGTAACGGATCAGAAAAAATAGTGCGTGGAGTCCTTCGTGAGAGAAGTGGAACATCGTAATGTGGAAATAAAAATAGGAAGGGGTATCTTAGTCGAGTTGGTAACACTGAGCGCTAAATGTTTAACGCTGTCAGTGAGCGTTAAACGTTTAACGCTATCAGTTGGAAGTCGCATTAGAAGTTCCACTTCAAAAACTTAATAACTAGTCAAACCAATTTAAAAAATCTAGTGTTGTTTCTGCAGCAATTAGGTTCAAACAATAGTTTCCTAACAATATTTTCGTTAATTTAAAACCAATAGGCTACTTTCCTTTTAGTCAAATCAGCTTTTTTTTAAAAACTGTCAAACGATTTAGAACGATTTGTTAAATCGAGTTGAGTGACGCTACGGTCAACTGATTTAGTTAATTTATTTCTATCTGAATTATAAAATATAAATTGGAGTTAAAAATAACTTCTGTCCCTGTTTTTCTTATAATTATCTGATGCTTTATTTCGTGCATGGTATAAAATATTTTATTTTAAGTACAGTCCAGTTCCCTATTGGGGAATTATTTTAGACATTCAGTAAGTACTCAGTTCTACAAATAAGGCTCAACATGGGGTTGCGGCTTGCACATTTTATATCACTAAAAAGTACCTACAAATTCCCTAATAATTTCATAACAAAAGCATCCAAAACAAATATTCAAAAACCCCATTAGTCATTCCAAATACGTCAAAAGTTTGTCGCATTAATTAGGATACGGTGCTAAGTTGCTAATCCCGATAATCCCGACGTGTCGAGCCCTAATGTGTCCGGGCTTAGGCTGTTGTCCAATTTGGAGGTCTGATCGCGCCTGCAGCGGTGGGGTTGCAATCGGTTTACCGGTGGGTGGATTTTGGACGAAGTTTTATTTTTGACGAGTTTATACAGTCATCAACAGCATCTAAAGTAGAGTATCAAACAACACTTCAGAAGTAACGATCATTCTGTAAACGCTAAACAATAAATCTTATTTTAAATACAACTTTGATCTTTTTTTTATGGGGGGGCTTCGCCCCCGAGCCCCCTTTGTTTGCTCTTAAAGGTCACAAGAAAACCCTAACCCAACTTATTTTAAATACAACGTTTATCTTTCTTTTGTGAGGGGGCTTCGCCCCCGAACCCCCTTTGTTTGCTCTTAAAGGTCACAAGAAAACGCTAACCTAACTTATCTTAAATACTACGTTGATCTTTCTTTCATGCGGGGGCTCCGCCCCCGAGCCCCCTTTGTTTGCTCTTAAAGGTCTCAAGAAAACGCTAACCCAACTTATTTTAAATACTACGTTGATTTTTCTTTTATGCGGGGGGGCTTCCACCCCGAGCCCCCCTTTTCGTTACTCTTAAGGGTCACAAGAAAACCCTAACCCAACTTATTTTAAATACTACGTTGATCTTTCTTTTATGCGGGGGGCTTCGCCCCTCGAGCCCTCCTTTTCGTTACTCTTAAGGGTCACAAGAAAACCCTAAACCAACTTATTTTAAATACAACGTTGATCTTTCTTTCATGCGGGGGGCTTCGCCCCCCGAGCCCCCCTTTTGTTTGCTCTTATAGGTCACAAGAAAACGCTAACCCAACTTATTTTAAATACAACTTTGATCTTTCTTTTATGCGGGGGCTTCGCCCCCGAGCCCCCCTTTGTTTGCTCTTAAAGGTCACAAGAAAACCCTAACCCAACTTATTTTAAATACAACGTTTATCTTTCTTTTGTGCGGGGCTTCGCCCCCCGAGCCCCCCTTTGTTTGCTCTTAAAGGTCACAATTAAACGCTAACCTAACTTATCTTAAATACTACGTTGATCTTTCTTTCATGCGGGGGGCTTCGCCCCCCGAGCCCCCCTTTGTTTGCTCTTAAAGGTCACAAGAAAACGCTAACCCAACTTTTTTTAAATACTACGTTGATTTTTCTTTTATGCGGGGGGGCTTCGCCCCCCGAGCCCCCCTTTTCGTTACTCTTAAGGGTCACAAGAAAACCCTAACCCAACTTATTTTAAATACTACGTTGATCTTTCTTTTATGCGGGGGGCTTCGCCCCCCGAGCCCCCCTTTTCGTTACTCTTAAGGGTCACAAGAAAACCCTAAACCAACTTATTTTAAATACAACTTTGATCTTTCTTTTATGCGGGGGGCTTCGCCCCCCGAGCCCCCCTTTGTTTGCTCTTAAAGGTCACAAGAAAACGCTAACCCAACTTATTTTAAATACTACGTTGATCTTTCTTTCATGCGGGGGGCTTCGCCCCCCGAGCCCCCCTTTTCTTTGCTCTTAAGGATCACAAGAAAACCTTAACCCAACTTATTTTAAATACAACGTTTATCTTTCTTTTATGCGGGGGCTTCGCCCCCCGAGCCCCCTTTGTTTGCTCTTAAAGGTCACAAGAAAACGCTAACCCAACTTATTCTAAATACTACGTTAATTTTTCTTTCATGCGTGGGGCTTCGCCCCCCGAGCCCCCCTTTTCTTTACTCTTAAGGATCACAAGAAAACCTCAACCCAACTTATTTTAAATACAACGTTGATCTTTCTTTTATGCGGGGGGCTTCGCCCCCCGAGCCCCCCTTTGTTTGCTCTTAAAGGTCACAAGAAAATGCTTACCCAACTTATTCTAAATACTACGTTGATCTTTCTTTTATGCGGGGGGCTTCGCCCCCCGAGCCTCCCTTTTCTTTACTCTTAAAGATCACAAGAAAACCTTAACCCAACTTATTTTAAATACAACGTTGATCTTTGTTTTATGCGGAGGGCTTCGCCCCCCGAGCCCCCTTTGTTTGCTCTGAAAGGTCACAAGAAAACGCTAACCCAACTTATTTTAAATACTACGTTAATCTTTCTTTTATGCGGGGGGCTTCGCCCCCCGAGCTCCCCTTTTCGTTACTCTTAAGGGTAACAAGAAAACCCTAACCCAACTTATTTTAAATACAACGTTTATCTTTCTTTTGTGCGGGGGCTTCGCCCCCCGAGCCCCCCTTTGTTTGCTCTGAAAGGTCACAAGAAAACGCTAACCCAACTTATTTTAAATACTACGTTGATCTTTCTTTCATGCTTCCCCCCTCGAGCCCCCCCCCTTTTTTCTGTTCTTATCTTCCGGCACCATCAACAGGCCTTGAAACCTAATCGTGGTCATAGTTCATTACAAGACTTTTCTAAGAAGCCCAAAAACAGCTATGATACGATGTTCCATCATGTAGTTCCAGTTCATATCTTCCGGCTCCATCATCAGACCTTGAAACCTAATCGTAGTCAAAGTTCATTACAAGACTTTTCTAAGAAACCCAAAAACAGCTATGATACGATGTTCCATCATGTAGTTCCAGTTCATATCTTCCGACTCCATCATCAGATCAGCTCAACAGTACCATATTATTGTATTGTCATCGGAACTACATATAGCTGCCAATTTTCATTACGCTACGACTCCTGGAAGATGGTTAAATTAGCTTCCTTAGATTCCATTACATACATAGTTACATACACGACGACCTAATAAAAGCGTGTTAAAAATAGATGAATGAATGAATGAATTACTTTATTGCGATAAACATGGTATACATTAGGTGGTGCATTATTATTTTTGGGGTGTAGTGGGTCGCCTAGCATTCATTATTTTAAGGCATCACCAACCGGTCTATTGAAGACGTTGGTGCCTTAATGACTGCAAAGGCTCCCATACTCTCACCAGTGGCTCCAAGAAGCTGTAGTGCATGCAGCGGCCACACCCTGGTAAACCGCGTCGGTTCGCGGGCTAAACTGGTGAGGGGAACCTGCTTATGGTAGGTCTTACAGCGAATACCCCTCGCTTAAAATGCATAAGTTTATCCCGGTGGTAAGGCAGGTCAGAGCAGATATGCAGTCGAGTTTGGTGGACCCGGCGGGATAACAAGGCAAGGTGGATGGCCTAGGGCGATGGTAGGGGGCACAGTTATCATCGGCCAGACACAACATCGGACCCCATCTCCGGTCGTAACGGTTCTCCGCTCCACTGGGTCAGGATGGGTGACGACGAGAGCGTGCATCTGTGTTTGCGCGTACGCTTATGCACCTTAATATCTCCTGCGCACTTGACTGTTTCAGAATAAAGGACTCCGATTATTCACTAAGTCCAGTGGCGATAGGTTGAGGTAGAGAGGTTCGGTTTGATGCAAGCCGGGCTTTGTCTGATGCCTGCACACTGGCGACCCTGGGGGCGCAGTATGCGCCGTGGTCGTTTTCGCTCTGCACTGGGGTGACAGAAAGGACTCGGCAGCACCCAGGGTGACAAAGCAGCCCTGTTTAGGGAGGCACTGCTTTCCCCGCTTAGCCGGGGAGGGGGCTAGAAAAGGTGCCCTAAACAAAGCTCACCCCTCAACTAGGGATGGCAGTAACCGCGGCTGCCTCCGCATCTTTTAAATCGTGGTCGACGCAACAAAAATAAGGCTGTCCAAAACAAAAAAATGATATTCGGCGCGTGGAACGTGCGAACGCTTCTTGACCGCGATGAGAATGCCTGTCCTGAAAGAAAGACCGCCATAGTAGCTTGGGAACTCGGCCGATACAATGTGGATGTAGCTGCCATCAGCGAGACACACCTTGCCGACGAAGGAGAGCTGGTAGAGAACGGGGGAGGTTATACTTTCTTTTGGAAAGGAACTGATTCTTCAGAACCCCGAAGATCAGGTGTCGGATTCGCAGTCAAGAATAGTCTTGTAAGTTCGCTACAGGAATATCCCGTCCATATTTCTGATCGCATTACCACATTACGTCTCCATCTCGACAATGATAAATACCTGAATGTCATCAGTGTCTATGCTCCGACGCTAGACAAATCTGATGACATTAAGGATAAATTCTATGAGGAATTAACACAATGTCTCGACCGCATAAGTGCTAGGGAGCAGGTCCTTCTGCTTGGCGATTTTAATGCCAGAGTTGGGCGTGACTTTGAAGCTTGGCCTAATGTGCTAGGCAGACACGGCGTCGGCAATATGAACAGCAATGGTCAGCTGCTGCTTAGCTTATGTGCACAATATGGTCTTGCAATAACTAACACCATGTTCAGATTACCTGCCAAGCACAAGACGACGTGGATGCATCCAAGATCTAAACATTGGCACTTAATAGACTATGCTATTGTGAGGCATAAGGATGTTTCCCAAGTTCAGATCACTCGTGTAATGCGTGGCGCGCACTGTTGGACAGATCATCGGCTTGTTGTCATCAAACTGTCTCTGAGTCTTCGTCGCCCTCGAAGATCTGGCAAAAAGAAACCTGTATGCTTAAATATTAACAGTCTAGAAAATCCGGAGGTAAGGAGAGAGTATGTTGACAGCTTGTCTTGTGAGCTTCCGCCATCTATCGACGACAGCTTGAGTGTTGATGCTCTGTGGAACTCTTTGTCCTCTCATATACTTGTCACAGCTGAGACTACGCTCGGTTTAGCAGTCCGTAAGAACGAAGACTGGTTTGACAAACATGACAGGGTTCTGGTAGAAGCTTTGGATAAACACCGTCAGATCCTAAGACAACACCGAGGAGAGCGTCAAAACGGAGACATTAGACGAAGTGAACTGGAGGTGAGAAGACTATGCCGGGAAACCAAGGAACGGTGGTGGCAGAACAAGGCTCGTCATATGCAATGGCTCGCTGACTCAAACCAGCTCGGAGAGTTTTACGGGGAGGTCAGAAGGCTGATCGGCACCAACTCCCAAGCTAAGATACCACTAAAATCAGTTGATGGTGAGTGTCTTCTAAAAACTAGGGAGGATGTGCTGAACAGATGGGCTGAACATTTTAACGCTTTGCTCAATGTAGATCGTACAGCAGATCTAATGCATATTAGCCTAATACCTCAGCTCTCCACACGCGTGGAGCTGGATGAGCCTTTGTCGCGCGACGAGGTAGTTCTTGCCATCAAACAACAGCAGAATAAGCGTGCGGTCGGCACTGACTCTATACCAGGTGAACTGCTAAAGTACGGAGGCGAGGAGTTGCACTCGTCAGTTTGGACACTTTTTGTTCGTATGTGGGAGACAGAACAGGTTCCATCTGCCTTTAAAATTTCACGTATTAAGGCCCTGTATAAGAACAAAGGTGACCGAGCGGATTGTAACTCGTACCGCGGTATTTCGCTTCTCTCAGTTCCTGGAAAGGTCTTTGCCAGAGTTCTTTTGAACCGCCTTATAAATCTCTCTGAAGAGATCCTACCCGAAACACAGTTTGGCTTCCGTCCTAATCGGGGTACCTGTAAAGCCATCTTTTCATTGCGTCAACTGCAGGAAAAAAGCAGGGAACAGGGACAAAGTCTGTACTTTTGCTTCGTTGACCTTGAGAAGGCCTTCGACAGTGTCCCCCGTGAAGCTCTGTGGATGGTGCTAAGTAAGCTAGGGTGTACGGATAAATTCGTTCGACTTCTGAGACTTTTGCATGACAATATGGAGTGCTGCGTCGCTGTGGATGGCGAAGAGTCTAGCTTCTTTCCCGTTACCTGTGGGGTGAAGCAAGGCTGCGTCCTAGCACCAACACTCTTTGCTCTCTACTTTGCTGTGGCTGTCCGTGAAGTCTTGCAGAGGCAGAGCTCGTCGAATGGAATTCGCATCCGTTTCCGTACTGACGCTGGTCTTTTTAACTTGGCTAGATTCAAAGCTCGCACTAAAGTCTCGTACGCTGTGATCACAGAGATCATGTACGCGGATGACTTGTGCTTTATTGCGGAATCTCCTGGTAACCTGCAGGAGCTTGTCACTGACTTTCACGAGTCCTGCAACAAGTTTGGACTGAAAATCAGTGTTAAGAAGACAGAAGTTATGTCACTAGACATCCGCGGTCGTGAGACACTGACTGTCCGGCTTGGGGAGGATGTGTTGAAACAGGTAGATAGGTTCCGTTACCTGGGGAGCACAGTTACTTCTACGTGTGACCTCGACACTGAAATAAACAACCGAATCGGTGCCGCTGCTGCAGCATTTGGTAAGCTGGATGCAAAGGTCTTCCGTTCACATGACTTAACATTAGCGACAAAGATCTCTATATACATGGCGATTGTGCTTCCTAATATCTTGTATTCTTCTGAAACGTGGACCGTATATCGTCGCCACATCCGCGCATTAGACCGATTCCACCTTAAATGCCTTCGCAAAATCTTAAAGATCAGCTGGTCCGATCGTGTACGGAACACCGAAGTTTTGCGGAGAGCCAAAGTAGGTGGGATCGAAGTTTATATTATGCGACGACAACTTCGTTGGGGCGGCCACGTTTCAAGAATGGCTGAGGGTCGGGTGGCTAAGCGCATCTTTTACTCGGAGCTAGAGGAGGGCAAGCGAAAGCATGGCGGGCAACTCCTCAGGTATAAAGATGTGCTTAAACGCCACATGAAGAGCTGTGACATTGACCCGTTTCTCTGGGAGAAGCAAGCCGCCGACCGCCCTGGGTGGAGATCTTTTGTTGCTAAGAAAACAAATGACTTTGAGTCCCGTCGACTTTTAGAACTGGATATCCGACGGGATGAGCTGAAGGCCCGCCCACCTGCGGTTATTCCATATAATTATTTTAACGGTGTGCTGTCATGCCCGTCGTGTGCACGGGTTTTCGCAAATAAAATCGGCTACGTGAGCCACATGCGAGCACATCAGCGTAATCAACAAAGGAGTTGAAAACAGTCACCATGGTCGGATACGGCCGGGAGAGATATATATATTATTTTTGAGTAGCAATACATGTTTAGCCACAAATTACATGCAAAATTATATCTTAACCTACAGTAAAATTAAAATTAAATAAATAAATATTAGGCCATTTTTATAAATAGAAAATGTCTATTGACAAAAGGCATGCAAATATACTAGTAAGTCAGCTGGCTGTCTATATATCACAAAACATATAAATTACAAACTGGCCACTGATTGACCTTAGTCGCACCTGATGGAAAGTGACAACAACGCCGAAGCGAAGTTGTAGCTCACTAGTTCAAGTAATAGCCTATTCACTCTTGACTTGAATAATACACCCACATTTTATTAATAGTAATTAAAATTTTGAAAAAACCCCCGACATAGTGGAGCGATTTTCATGAAACATGGCTAAGAACACTGGGAGACTAACTCAGCTTTCAAACAAAAAAAAACTAAAACTAAATCGGTTCATCCGGTCGAGAGCTACGATGCCACAGACAGACATACACACATACAGATAGACTGACAGATAGACAGACACGTCAAACTTATAACACTCCGTCGTTTTTCGGGGTTAAAAATACAACCTACCAGAAACATTGCTAATCCACACATGAATTCTCGAGTTAGTTTATATACAAATAAACATCCCAAGCACACAAGGTCTGACCTGTTATTAATACTCAGACATGACAGTTTCCTTACGTCTCCATTCATCCTGGGTCGCTCGCGCGGCATAAGCGGATCAACCTCTTTGAACTGTGGAAATAGGTCAGCTAACATATAATGTGTACAGGTTGCAAAGACTTACCTAATTAGTAGACAGTATAAGACGATACAGGAGGGGTCAATTCTCCATACAAACGCTCTCGACTATTTCCTCCCTGGCATACTATTATTATTTTTGAAGATAGATCAAACGCAATGATTATTTTTCAACACAGTACATCCGGTGAGTTCTAGCATGCTTGCATGTTTTATATAAAGAATATTAATTGACTGAGTTCCATTTTCCATCTTCTTGGTGGTTACCACGGTGGTGAAGGATACCAGAGGCTTCCTAAAAATGTGCATGTGATGCCAAGCAGGTACATACGAAATTCGGCTGTTTGTCCCTAAGATGAAACTCTTACGATAGGGATTTTATTTTCCATGAATTCCGATAATTTAGTACATTATAGACCTCTTAATAGACCTATTATAGTAAAAAAGGTTACGAACCTTTTCCTTCATGTACATCATGACAAATCATGATTACAAACATAGTTGCCTGGCAACTGTTATGTTGGTAAACAACTGTCAAAACATAGATGTTATATTTTAAATAGAAAAGTTAACTAATTAAGATTTTAATTACAGTTCAGGTATGATCCATGACATTACAAACTGTGTTCGTGCTTACATCTAAAACTTGTCATGCTCGGATGAAAATTAACATTACAGGTGAACCTATTTGAGCGTAGTGTCCTCCGGCAGCCCGGGCCTTCACGGGATTCACCTGGATGTATATCAGACAGACGACCCACGAACACCAGCCACGTATGAGCTACGTAGCCCTGTCCGTATTCTTGAGGTGTAATTAAGGGAAGGTTTCGTTCTACTTTAACGTGTATTTAGGGGTACACTGACGACAGCTTTGCAGGAAGTTGCGGCAAGAATCTTTGATTATATTAATAAATCACAAAATTCTCACCGATATTTAGCCGTAAACTATGCATAGAACTATGCTTACAACAATGGTTGCCATTTCGTGAGCTTCGCTTCATGTGCAGCAACAAAATACTATTGCTGTTGATTTCTACATTAAGGCATAAGTAAATTTAGTTTTTCCCACGATACTAGCGCAACCCTCAACAGTAAAGTCTATGCATGCCTCGCTTGGTTACTTGCTTGCTCATACTACTCGCGTGAATATGGTTTCACGCTGACTTTAACACATCACGATTATCGACACCATTTTGAAGTATGTATGAATTTATTTACGTTCAAAATTAACCCTTTAACCATTTTGACGTTTGATTTACTCATTCGATTTTAAACTGTATTTTTCATAGTAGAGATGTGTTTATATTTTACATATGATGTCAAATATCTTGCCGCTGCTAATTAAAGAGTTCAGAAGCTTGAATCTGTCCCATTGGCCAGTACGTACCAGAAAAACGTTGTTGAAATGGAATTTTCAAAGTAATGTTATGTTTGTTATTAGAGAAGAATAAGCGATGTTTAAAATCACGCAGTATCTAAAAGTACGAGGTTGAAGTCAACGCCATGAAAATATTACCTACCTAGTTTGTTTTCCGACCAATATTATTTGCACTTTGATATTTTTATGATTGTTGAGATGTGGTCAAAATTCTGCTGTAGGTGCGCCGTAACACACATCCTTAGAAAACAAATTACTGCTTAGTATTCATGCGATATAAACACAATTCCAGGAAAGTCTTGCTATGGCAAACAGAAGATCTGCTGCCGCTACTATTGCTTTAGCTGCATGCTGCACGCCGCTTAAACTGTTTAACTTCGTGTCCGGTTGGTGTTGGTGTGAAGACTTGGTTGAAGGAACGCTCCTGTCCTGCTGACGATGCATTGCACCTGACAGATTTGGTGAGCCGTTTTCATGTTGGTGACTTTTTGATAGCAAATATGTTTTAGTTAACACGCAGCCAATATTTTGGCAAGAATATTTATTGTGTGAAACTGTATTAAACGCGGTGAGCGACTACGAAGTTAGTATGAAAAATAATGAGAATAATGCGCTCTTTTAATTCGATCGGAATTAGTACATTGACTGATTTTGGTACGACTATTGAAGAAAGAATTTATGAACCTTTGTTATTCACATAATAATATTTGAATTCGTTACAACCTAAGCAGTAAACTGCTTTACTGCACCTGACTTTACGCTCTTTTGCTATAAATTGCAATAAAATCACATACTACAAAAAAAAACATCTTAAATGTGCTGCGAGCTTAGCCGAAGTGTCAGTCGTGAGCGCTGCGCGGCAATCGAAACGCATCAGTCTGGCTCTGTCGCGCCGCTGCAGAGGAGCGATGGGGAGGACTGACTGCGATGCGCTTGCGAAGCGTGAGCGATTGTGACGTTGGCTAGGTACCGTGCTGACAAAGAAACTGTATCTTCTTTCTCTTCATTTCTGCATTTGATGTATTAAAGTTGTTTATGTGCTAACTGTGGCGGGCACGACAACTTTAAATGCCTTTGTTCATGATCACTTGATCAGACGAGACGACGACAATAAAGATAAAAGAAAAGTAAAAAAAAAACGTATCACGGAACCATAACTACGAGTTAAGCCCTGATTCGACCCTGTTACGGGGTGTGTCGGACTGTGCAAAACTTGGCTACACATTTTGCTTTGACAAAAATCCTCTCTATCCATTATCTTTGAACGATATTTGCGACATTGACGCCTCTAACACAAAAAAAAAAATTGTCTATCTTTTGGTAAGATTGATGAATATGACATACACTTAATTGAGATGACTGCTCGACATTGATAAACAAAAATTAAATAGAGCCGTTCACTCTTCATAACGTTTAAAAACAAAAAAATACGTAGTTTGTTTACGTGAATTGGCACTAAAGCGATTGAAGCTAATGTGTTGTATAATGTGTAAAGCTAACATTATTAGTTTTACGGATTCAGATATCAGTTTATCCAGAAATTACTAATGTCTAGATTAGGTATTATAATACCCGATCGACTCCGTATTATAACGTTTCTTTCAAGCGATATATATGTCGCAGTAAGATAGATAAAGCCGTTATATAGTTATAACCCTAGGAATATAATTATACGTCGTAACATAGTTAAACGAAAGCGATTAATTGCTATCTTACTAGGAACATAACTATAATACGTTACTAGTTTAGTCAAATAGTTATATGACTGGATTCAGTTTAGTGAAATGATTGTAGACAGGAGTGTGGTGGTGCGGCGGAGGTATAGTTATAACCCTAGGGATATAATTATATGCGTTAAACAAACAAACCACAGTGAAGAATTGTTAAGGGCAAGAATTTGTTAATTATTTCCAATTCAATGTGCTTATTCTCTCTAAACACACAGACGGATGGACAGAGTCGCGACATAAGTGTTCCTTTTGATTTTTATGGTACAGAACTATAAAGAACCGGGACTCCCGGTTGCAGTCCCACTTAGAGACGTATTATAATTATATCCGTAGACTAAGTTTAATCCAGTGATATAATTATATAACTAAACTAGTACCTACCGCATTATAATTATATTCCTAGTAAGATGGTTAGCTAGGGTTATAACTAAACCTCTGCCGCACCGGCGCACTCCTGCCTACAATCATTTCACTAGACTGAATCCAGTCATATAACTATTTGACTAAACTAGTAACGTATTATAGTTATATTCCTAGTAAGATAGCAATTAATCGCTTTCGTTTAACTATGTTACGACGTATAATTATATTCCTAGGGTTATAACTATATAACGGTTTTATCTATCTTACTGCGACATATACATAGTTTACATATGTTTGAATTTATTAGAACCGTCTTGATGCCAGTCCATAAAAAACAAAGAAGTGTGTTTAACTTAACATTGAAATGCGTAATTCTACGGTTATAGTATAATTACTTGACGATTAAATGCACTTACCTCCTAAATTGCGTGATTGATATTTTCTTGGGCTTAAATCTTGGCAATACTTATAGAAGTTTGGACACTGAATGCAAGTGTCGAACGTTTAATCTCATTGCTGAATTTTTTTCTGCTTAAACGCTTCGTTCGCACGTCTTCACGCTCTTAATTTTCGCATACAAAAAAAACGGTCACATGTGTGCAGCGCGGCGTACAACGGCTTAAAATGTAGCGGGTAATAAGACTACCTTCATTCGATTTTTTTTTCTTCTCTCCCAAGGGGTAGGATGAATGGAAATCAAATCAACAAATCAAGAAAGTCAAATAACAACGTTGTCAATTACAATTATTATTTGTTTTCTGTTTATTTAAAATGCCCAGCGATGACAATGAGATATAAAATGACAACGTTAGTTTTTAAATAGCTATTCTGGCATAGGTATACACTTACTAAAACAAAGGAAATCGAAGAAATCCTGGCTCCTTTATTACTAGGTCCTGAACCGCGACGAGAATGCGATTAAGCACATTTGCCATATTTAAGTTGTGT
Source organism: Leguminivora glycinivorella (assembly GCF_023078275.1). Lineage (NCBI taxonomy): Eukaryota > Metazoa > Arthropoda > Insecta > Lepidoptera > Tortricidae > Leguminivora > Leguminivora glycinivorella. The sequence continues at coordinate 15,980,084 of NC_062987.1, read as the reverse complement.
TTAATAAGGTGAAATTTATCACAGTAGAGTATGCGGATAAATGAAAATACTCAATTCAGTACACAATCAATAGTCTTCATTGCAGGAACAGCATAGAAGATAAAAGCCATGTATCTACTAAGTAAAAATGTTCACTATTCACATTTTTAATGGATTAACACTTTCACTGCAGTAGGGGGTCTTTAGACTTCTTACGAAGTATACATACTTTAATTGCCGCAACGAAGGTGTTAAGAAATTTATATTAAAAGTTATACTTTGATGTGCTCACTGTACTTTTAAATCGCATTCCTATTTCGTTCAAATATTACGATGGATGATATCATAAAGTTCACGTCGTCAAGTGTAAAATACTGACCAGTATTACATAACAAAAAGCGTTCGTGAATGATGATTGGTTGCATATGATTGGTTGAATAACAGCATTGGTTGAACGTGATATGAAAATACGACTTGATGCGAAACGGATTTAATTTGAAATGGAACCCAGAGGATGTGTATTACCAGTCAATTAGATACCTTTATGTACATCATGTTGCGGGGTACAATGGTGGACCGTACCTATATAGTTTGCTGTAGGACAGCTGAACCGTGCTATCGTGCATCGTTTCGAATAAATGCCTTTTGAGTGCCTAGTACCTAGTAACAACGGAAGACAAAAGTGATAGAACACATTAGAACCATTAATTGGCAATCGGTTTACCAACAATAACATTAGTTTAAAATGACACAATACTACATCCAACTAATCTAGATGGTGACGATACTGATGAAGCATAGGCTGAATCAAGTTCGCAATGAGTACTTCATTACTGTACCTTCATTTCATACATACATTTTTCATTGGTCGTTTTGGCCAATGATGCAGATTGCGGGTTACGCAATATGGCTGTGTGCCGTGTGTTTTTCATTGGTCGTTTTGGCCAATGATGCAGATTGCGGGTTACGCAATGTGGCTGTGTGCCGTGTGTTTTTCATTGGTCATTTTGGCCAATGATGCAGATTGCGGGTTACGCAATGTGGCTGTGTGCCGTGTGTTTTTCATTGGTCGTTTTGGACAATGATGCAGATTGCGGGTTACGCAATGTGGCTGTGTGCCGTGTGTTTTTCATTGGTCGTTTTGGCCAATGATGCAGATTGCGGGTTACGCAATATGGCTGTGTGCCGTGTGTTTTTCATTGGTCGTTTTGGCCAATGATGCAGATTGCGGGTTACGCAATAAGGGCTGTGTGCCGTTTGATTTTCATTGGTCGTTTTGGCCAATGATGCAGATTGCGGGTTACGCAATAAGGGCTGTGTGCCGTTTGATTTTCATTGGTCGTTTTGGCCAATGATGCAGATTGCGGGTTACGCAATAAGGGCTGTGTGCCGTTTGATTTTCATTGGTGGTTTTAGCCAATGATGCAGATTGCGGGTTACGCAATTAGGGCATTGTTTCATTTTCATTACTCATTTAAAAATGGTTATTGCGAACTTGTTTTGGCTTTTGCATGTATGATTGTGGTCAGGATAACCGAGTGGATGTTTGCTCCTGTACCTAAAGTGTTTACTTGTGCGGTCCTGATCGTATTCTCCACACGCGGACGTGTGGAAGGTCAGAATGGCCGTGTCGCAGCATGACGGCTGCGGATGTTGGAATGTCAAGATATAGTCTATGGAAATAGTCTATGCTTGAGTGTGTTTGACTGCGATACTGTGTCTGTTATTTATATGACCCGAACAGCTTAAATGGATTAGTTCCTGGCTGGTTAAGATGACATTAAGGAAAGCGGTGGTGAGTTGGCATCCTGAGAGGAACCGTCAGTTAGATTTGAATTGGAAAGTATCGCAGTCAACTGCACTGCATTCTTTAAAATATTTTAGTATATTTCTTTAATGAGGCTCTAATCTAAGCCTCCAACATATACAATAATATTGTATATTATACCTACTAAAAACCATTGGCCAAAAGTGAATAATCAAGAACAAGTGCGGGTAGTTCGAAAAACTCGCGCGGCTAGAAGATGTTGAATATGTTGATGCAATTCCTCGCCAGTCTACTCGTGACCATAAACTGTGATGTTCTAAACTTCGGGCCAAATATAAATAAGTGTTAATTAACGCGATTAAGTCCCGTTTAGTTCTAAAATTATGAGTGTAAATCGTGTCAAAGAGTTTTAATTAAATCAATATACAATTGCTCAGCTTTTTGATACTAGTTTGGTGGATATCAGCTACTCCTTTCACTTTTATGTACATCATAAAGCGACATTTTCCGTCCGCTCTATTGACTGCACATTATTGGCCGCTTCAATTCCGGCGGCCATTAGGGCCTACGCTAGCTTACGCAGATTACCCGCAACGGACGCCCGCCTCAAAGAAATTGTATAGACACCGCTAACTGGCGCGGGCGCGTGCGACGGACGTTCATCCGCGCGGCGGGCGGCGGGTGTCCGCTCCGTGCGCACGCGGCGGGCACACGCTCGCGGACTTGTTTCTTGAATCCAGTCGAGCGCCGCATCGTGCCGCGGATACACGCGCCGGACAGTACAGTTGAGACAATATAATGATCGACACGGAGCGCGTAATATTAGAAGTGCAAGCTCGACCAGTATTATGGAATATGAGAAATGAATTATTATAAAGACAGAGATGCATTCACTCGGGCAACTCTTACCTTCGTCGAAAAAATTTTTTTTTACTTGTATCGAAATGTACTATTTTTACTTACCTTATAGCTATTGCAAGCCTTTCTATGGGTTTTATCGGAACATTGATTCTATAATCATTTTTCTTCAAATGCGGCTCTAATCTTGTGAATAATTCATCAAATGTCTTTGAAATCATTTTAAACTATCTGTAAAATGCTTTCTCATCTTCTCTCAAAAGCGAAAATTTGGTTACAAATTCACTATTCAGCAACCTATTTTTCAGGAAGACGGAGATCTGTCGACGTTTCTGTTTCTGCCGACGTTTTTTCGCCAAATAATAAATTATTAAAAAATCCATTATCTAGCGGATACGCTGCGAACCAAAATTATACTGGTAGCGCTAAGTTAGGCGTGCACCCGTCGCGGGCGCCCGTCGCGGCCTCGCTGGCCCGCGGCGGGTGTCCGGAGCGGGACCCGCGAGCGTGCGCACGCGGCGGGCGTCCGCGTAAGCTAGCGTAGGCCCTTAAGCTTGATAAATAATATCATGAAATATCGTGACGTCACGTGCGGCCGCGTCATTGTCATTAACACAGGGGCTCGATTTGCATATGTGGATGCTTGAAAAATAGCAATTGCTATTATTTTATAAAAATAATACGTCATGCTCTCTGGCAACCCCATACTATATTTTGAAAACTTTTGGTAAAGGATTTATTACCTACACATTCATTTGTGTCCCACTGCTGGGCAAAGGCCTCCCCTGTTTTCCGCCACTCGTCACAGCTTTGTGCATGCCCGCCAGTCGCCACAAAATGAGTCCAGGGGGGTTACCATGACGTGCTAAAGCCGTTCAGTTTAGGTTGAGAGAGAGGACGGAGCTATGTAACTGCTATAGCTGTGTCCCTTTCTCTCAACCTTGTACTTACGCAGGTCTTTCCGCCACCTCTTTTTGGCCGGTTTTTGGCAATCATTATTTATAAAAAAAAACGTGTACTTAAAGAAAATTTGAATTTGGAATTGCTGTGTCCTTGTACCCTGAAGAATCCGAATATTCATTTCTTCTTTTGAAACAATAATGATTCGATCTGGTTCTTATTTCACATTTACGTTTTTCTTTATTTATGTTCACATTATCAGTGTTGATTGAATTTTTTATACGGCATCGTTTATAAACGAGCAAAACAGTGTCACCCACCTCTTAGTGCGTGGTCTCCAAAGCATATGGACGCCTGGAACTCAATGGGTGTTTAACATGCGCGTTGCCGATCATTTAAAAACCTTATACACTACTTTTTTGAAGTAATACATTCTGTAAAAAATAATGTCTCAGAAGTAATGAGACATTTTTTAAAGTGAGGCTGCCTAAAAATGTTATTAAGGAAGAAATTCTTTGGTTTCATGGCGTCTTTGGTTTTGTTATTTATCTTTTCAATCGGAAATTTCGTTATTGAACAGTATTTTTTTAAGGAAACGTCAAAAATGCTAATATAAATAATATTCTATTTATGAGTCTCACATTTAAATAATACAATAAAACATTTTCTTCAAGAAAGACTTCTGCTAGAGGGACTAGTACTCTCGATAAACAGCAAGTCAAAACAGCAACCTTTTAAGTAAAATAGCAATATCAATATTTGCAATAAACCTAATTAGAAATAAATGTCAACATCAATAAAGCTCACAAATAATGAGTATGGAGGAAAGCCAACGAAGTAAATTAAACAAACAATGATTAATTCGGAGACGGGAAAGAAACGTCATTAATCAAATGCTGGACAAATTAATGGAACAGCGGTGTTTGTTCGGCTTCTCTATATTTGGCCAGGAGAATGGTTCTGATTTACTAAATTGTTGAAGTTTATATTGTGATTACACGATCTATCGATCACTTATGATGATTTCGCGCTACTAAAAAACAGCGATAAATCGATTTAGGGCGTAATGGTTTCCGCTTGCCGGGTATATTCCAGGTGAGGGTCACTTTGGATAGTTTGGATAGATATAGGTAGTTTATTAGAGGCACAGTGAATTCAGAGTTGTGTCATATAATTTTATATAGAATGTAATCACGAGCTTCGGTAAGCGTGAAGTTTCGATCCAGCGGTTTTGTGTCGCATTTTGAGCCGCTCACATGTACCACAAGGTAACAGCTTGTCTTAGTCCGACAATCCACTACTCATGCTATAAGAAGCTAAGCTACACGCTGACTATATCATTAAAAACAGGCAGTTTTATTGAATGGCAATCATCGACGCCAGACGCCGACAGAAATGCAGTCTGGCTCTGTCCCGCCAAAACGCAAGGGCGATAGAGATAGATCGCTACGAAACCGATATTATTATGAGCGTTTGTGCATTTGGCTGTTTTTTTTTTTTATTATTATTATAAATGGGCTTACTCTTGGCCGCAGACTAGCCAAAGGCAAAGACGTGGCCTACGATGGAGTGAGCTCGGACAGAAGATGCCTGTTCACTCTTGATTTGAAGGTTGCCGGGTTATATGAGCTCGGAAATATGGCCGCCGGCAAGGAATTCCACTCCTTGGCAGTGCGCAAAAGAAAAGAAGCAAAGCGCTTCTCGCGAATTCGCGGAATATCTACCAAGTAAGGATGGAAACCGGCCGTTATTTAAAATCTTTAGCTTATAGCAGCACGGTGTAAGCGATTTTTAATAAGCTATTAAAACTTGGTGTTAACGACGTCGCCAGTTTGTAATCACCTCCGGATTAAAGCCTCGAGCGGGATAAGCCGACAATATCGTTACCTACTTAATAACGCTTCGTTTAATACTAGGGAATGTCTACCACAGACACTAGAGTTATGCCTGTTCGTTCACTGAAAAGAACGCTCCCAACTAGTACGATCTCCGAAGTGTACTAGTTCGTTCTTTTAGAACATTTAGGACAGTAGTACACCGAGAGAGCGAGAGACAAATTGTGCATATGGCGTAACAGTAACGCTCGCTCGTACTAGCCGAGCGCTGATCGGCCGTTTTCGCGCGCTCTCGGTCCGAGTCAGTCGGTTCTAGTTCGGTTGTAGTCGGATCACACGGATCGCTTTGCTGTCATTGTCACTCCTCGGCTCTTCGGTCCTTTCGCTCCTATTCTGTTGCGCGTGTGTGAGTGTACTAAATGTACTAGAGAGCAGAATCATTTGGGAGTAGTTCGGTCTAGTACAGTGCAGGGAATCTTTGTACTATCTGTGTCTTTTGTGCTATTAGTACATGTACTACACAAGCCTAACAGACACAATATGTCGTTGAAAGAAACTTTGCTGTACCGTTGTTGTGTTGTACCGTCAGTTTATTTTATAGGTATCACAATAATCAATGACCATGCAGTCGCCTGTTTTACCACTTTGTTTAACAACGGCGACTTTCGTATTAGTATGAAAAGTTGCGTCGCCTCGTGTGCACACTTTCATACTAGGCCATGGTCGCGACAACAGTTGCCCGCAACAGTTGCCGGCAACAGTTGCCCATGTGCGCGCTCTCTTAATGATACTTTGCCGTATATTGCTTGTTCGACAAGTAAATATTGACGCTGAGTAATAATGTTACTAATCGACCCAGAAATAGGCACCGTAATGTCAGTTTCAAGGTCACTGTGGCGAAATAGACCACAGTCACGCATATTATACCGCTAACATGCACTCGGATATTTAGCAAAAAGATCACACTGTTTTGAAATATGGATTGTTCTGAAATCTGAAAAGAACAGTCTTTTTACTTCTCAGCGACCAAATCTTAATGCTCTTTTTGAAATCGGTAAATAAAGAATCGGTGAATATAATTATGTGTAACCGGGCCTTCTTTTAAAGTTGTCCATCCCACTTTTTTGGATTTGGAAATTTTTATGTGGTTTCCACTCAGAATCGCGAGCTCTTTCAATCCTAATAGGAGAAAAAAAGTGTCTTATGGTTTTTTCCCATTACGTTACCATTTTTTCATACATTTTGTATGGCGGTAAGGGAATGGAAGGTTTGAAAAATATATCTTGTAGAAATCTTGGGACATTTTTTTTCTCCTATCAGGATTGAAAGACCTCGCGATTCTGAGTATGAATCGCGTAAAAAATACCCATGTTAAAAAATGGGGTAGAAAACTTTAAGAAAAATGGTCCAACCACACAGGCATTAGCTAATTATAAGCTTCAAATTCACTTGCTATATTCAAAATATATTAACAAAAGTTGCATAATAAGCTAGTAGTGGATGACCGCCCTTTTTTCCGCGAGGATGGATCTCGGCGCCGCAGCTGTTGCGAACTTGTTCGTGATTCGTGCACAATATGTTACTTACACAACCCAATTCGAGCTTTCAGATACGTCAAATATTAGCTTTAAAAAAAGAAAAGATCTGATGTCTCCGTGTCAATAAAATAAATAAATAATTAAGACTGGTTTTCGTGTCACGAGGACCGACCGCGCGGAGCGATCCGCACCGGACTAACGCCGTGTCTTGCGTGGGCGACGGTCGCGCGACGATAAGGTTTTATTATGATTTCGTATGCGTCGCATCGCCGTCGCGCGAACATCGCGCGACCGTCGCCCACGCAAGCCACAGCGTAATACGTGCGTCCGGGGCGTGCATGTGACGTCGCTGGTGCGGCGCGTGTGCGGCAGCGCCAACAGTCTCCTAGCCACGGTGGCTGACAGGGTAGATGGGGCTTTCTGGCAGTACTGAAGTAGCCTCCATGTTCACAATAATGTTAGTCAATAGGTATAAAATATATAATATAAAATGTCACTAACATAGGTTAAGAATAGCAGTAAGTTAAAATAAATAAATAAATAAATAAAATAAAATTTATTCAATAACTAAATATAACATTTCCATATCCATGCTGGCTTCTCTTTGTAAGTATTCAAGATACTTGTATTAAGAGATAACCGCTCTTCCGCAAAAATTAACAATATCAGTAAAAGATTACATACTACATGACAAAATTAAAAACTTGTGTGTGCGTGTGTGTGTGTGTGTCTGTGTGTGTGTGTGTGTGTGTGTGTGTGTGTGTGTGTGTGTGTGTGTGTGTGTGTGTGTGTGTGTGTGTGTGTGTGTGTGTGTGTGTGTGTGTGTGTGTGTGTGTGTGTGTGTGTGTGTGTGTGTGTGTGTGTGTGTGTGTGTGTGTGTGTGTGTGTGTGTGTGTGTGTGTGTGTGTGTGTGTGTGTGTGTGTGTGTGTGTGTGTGTGTGTGTGTGTGTGTGTGTGTGTGCGTGTGTGTGTGTGTGTGGGTGTGTGGGTAAAGTTACTAATACAATATGGAATTTTTTTTCTGAATTAAACGATATTTATTATTTATTTATTTATTAATATCTAGTAAGTTCAAGGAGCGTTTTACGCGGACGACAACATCATTAGTCGTGCGGATCGCTTCGCGCCTAGTGCGCGTGACACTAAAACCAGCCTTAGCCTTTATACATCCCACCGATGGGCACATGCTTCACTCAGACGCGAGAGGGCTTGGGCTACTATTTGACGTATCTGAAAGCTCGTATCGATCCGACAGTCCCTGATGCAACCAACTTACTGTCATGGATATTGTTTAACACTGCCGGAATTATAACTTTGGTTAGGCGTCACAACTGACATCTCAATATGGGGACAACTTTTGACAGAAAAGTGTATTTTAATTAAAACATAATAAGCTACTTTGCTTGTCCGTAAATATGTAATTCTATGTTTACATATCCAAGAAAAAGAATAATATATGAGTCGCACATTGACTGAAACAAATCGAAGACGGGCCATTTTTTTTTTTCAAAGTTGTCCACCTCACTTTTTTTGTAACATGGTTTTTTTTACGCAATTCATACTCAGAATCGCGAGGTCTTTCGATCCTGATAGGAGAAAAAAATGTCCCAAGATTTCCATACATTTTTCAGACCTTCCATTCCGTTACCGCCATACAAAATGTATGAAAAAATGGTAACGGAATGGGAAAAAACCTTGGGACACTTTTTTCTCCTATCAGGATTGAAAGAGGTCGCGATTTGAGTGGAAATCACATAAAAATTTCAAAATCCAAAAAAAAGTGGGATGGACAACTTTGAAAAAATGGCCCAGATAAGCAAATAATCAGCGTTCGATTGATGATTACCATCTTTCTTCTTATAGAGTCAAAATATCTGGGCGACCGAGCTTCGCTCGGTTCTATTTTAATATATCACGTCTTTAGATAAAAAAAAACTCTTATAAATATAAAAACAAAAAAAAAACAAAAACTTAATTTCTCTGCGTACATTAGACCGACCTCGTAAGACAAGACTGAGCTAAGCGGAATCGATGCGCGCGCGGCGAAATTAACGACCATATTTTACGTTTACTAACGCGAAAGAAAACTCGAAAATTCGCGTTTTCCGGGATCTAAGGCTACGCTAGATCGATTTATCACCCCCGAAAACCCCCACATAACAAATTTCAGCGAAATCGTTAGAGCGGTTTCCGAGATCGTCGGTATATATAAATAAATAAATAAATAAATAAATAAATATACAAGAATTGCTCGTTTAAAAGTATAAGATTAGTTCCAACGGCCGCCCCTAGCATTAATATTTGACATGTCTATAAGATTACGTGTCGTTTTTGTTATAAGTAGTCAGAGCGATACCTACGCGCACTTTGCCAATAAAAGTTATGTCCTTTGAGATATCATCAAATTTCCGCTAATTAATATGAAAGTGTCCAATACATTGCCGGATAATCTAGATGCAGCATCGTGCAAATAGATTGTTTGTCCAGCTTAATTAATTTGCGTGCGAACTGACACAATGCGTAAATATAGCAGGACAGTCAGCTAAATATAGTACTACCAGCTTTTGCCTGCGGTTCGACGCTCATGAGGGACGTCTGCGTCGGATTAAGATAGTGCCTGATAAAAAAATAAAAGCAATCTCATTCGAGCAAAATTCTTACATTCATTAACAGGCACTAGCAAAATATCTTGCGTTTTGTAGGGTCCATCTTGTGGGGACGAGTCACCGTCTGCCGGAAATAACATTGGATACCGTTTTATTAGGCAATCATGTGGTTTTTTTGGCCCATAGTTCAGGATAATTCATAACTTTCATCCAATAGCTTAGTCACTCATAGTTTTTCATCCAATGATCATCTATTAGGGTCAAAAACAAAAGGACAAAAATTACAATTCCAACTATAGCTGTAGCTATATTATAGCTTAGTTTATTTTATAATCCATATATTATATACTCTCAAATAGTATATAATGAGGGTGCGCCTCATGACACGGGCAATGGCCTCATCGCTCGGTGTACTTATATTTCAAGTGTCAAAAGGGACTCTACGTGTTGGCTGTGGCTCTCCCAAAGTTCTGGAGTTCCCAATGTTTTCCGTGTTGGGAAAGACCTACAAGATATATAATTGACGAATGATAAATGTTTTTCGTATAAGTCTAATATTACGACAGCCTCCAAATGAAAAGAAAAACAAACAAGATATCAAACGATTCGTCTTATCCCCGAGTGACTCCAACAATAGCCTTCGAAGCCTCTTATAAATCATGGACAAGGATGTTCATTTATCAACCAGGTTTTTTCTCACACTGACAGTCTCCGATACCTTATCTTGTGACCTTTCTCTGTCGCGGCCGGCAAACTTATGTTTTCCGGCGGGCCGGGAAACTGGCAATTGATGGCGTGCAGGTTAGTATGTAAAGATGTTGGTTTTCGGCTTGGGAAGCGATATAGGTAAGTTGGTGAAGGTTTTCTTCGGCTTAAGATAAGTTGGGCCGGACCCAAATTTTAGAGTAATTCGATTTGCTTCACCTACGTGGATTGATCGGGGGAATTGTTTCACCATTTGTTTTTATACTCAAGGGGAAGTACAATAAGATAAAACAAAAATGAGTCAAGTAGTTATTGTTGAATACTATATTCAGGTTAGTAATAACATGATTCACATAATTCGCCATGAACTTGATGATTCAATTGCTCACTGTGTTATTTTTATTAGCACTTGATTTTTTGGTAAAGGGTTAGGGAGGAATTACATATCTCTCTCTTTTCCTTGTCCTTTTCCCATTATTTGGGGTCGGCTCTCCTAGTTATGTTTCGCCAGGCTTCGCGGTCCTGGGTCGTCTCAGGTGGGATCTGGTATTCTACCATATCCCTCTTCACCGTAGCCAGCCATGTCAGTCGGGGTCTTCCTCGTCGTGATGCTGTAGGGAACATATCCAGCACCTTGCGTGTCATGTGCTCGGGAGGAATTACATATATGATCTATATTTGCATCGAGCTGCATTTTGTTTGTATAATAATGTCCGAGTATAAGCGAAAAAATAGATGTTAGTAATTAATACCACTTAGAGTATGTTTGTCAATACTGAATATTAAAACCTATAGTAAAATGAAAAACATAAAACAATAACTTTTCAAAGCCCTCTTCTTGTTACAACCAATAAAATTGATTAATCCTAAAGCATTACCTCAAAACACATTATCACCGAAGTAACGAAAGTCGTGCCGATATGAAATTGATTGGCAATCCACGTGAGCTCCCCTCACGGGTAATAACGGACCATCTGTGTCCTCCCTAACAAGGTGCCTAGCCAACGTTACAATCGCTTAGGACCTTATCACACATGCGATTTGCGGGCGATTTGAAAGCGAAGCTAACGCGCAGCGAGTTCGCCGCGAGTGCGTAGCGAGTTCGCCGCGTCTAGAGTTGAGACGTCATGCTGTATTCGTGAGCAAAATTAATTTCTATCCACTTTAGTTTAAGTCGATATTTGTAGTAGTTATCTACGAATGTGGGCAGATGGACAAGCAACAATAATGGCACCGTCGGATGATTCAAACTGTGTTCGAATTATAATTGAAATTTTTCGTTAAATTGTCAAAAAATTCAAGATTAGACGTCTATACAAATCATCCGCTATCCCGCGTCCACTGGCGTGCCAAGCCGAGTCGACGCGTAGCCGAAGTAATTCGTCTGGCGAGCGATGCGCCCGGCGCGCCTCGACTTTTTCGTCAACGGTCTGTTTCTTGGAAAATATACATCGTACACAGGGCGAATTATTTCGAATCGCCTCGACTCGGCTCGCCCTACCGCTCTTTTATATAGTGACGCGACGAAACAGACGGCATTTCGATCGCCACCTACCGTCAACGATTGTCACTTCGGCTAAGTCGGCAGTAGTAGGTATAGGGCAAACCGGGGAGGACGCAGCACTATCTTAGAGATATACCACCCATCCTCTTCTAACTGTATTTATCAAAGAGGGACAGATAGTGCGAGATATTTTGGTGAAAATCATGTATTAGCCTAGCAGGCAGAAACGTGTTTGCCTACCTTATTTGCACCATTTGTGAGCATGCGGTTATAGTGTCAATTGGGAAGATACGTTTTTACGAAGGGAAGTTTCTATTGTTTTTTGTTGGAGCATTAGGTATAAACATATATTTAGTTATTAACGTCATATTTTTCACATATTATTTTTAATAATTTGTGTGGTCAAAGGCACAACTGATGGTACATAGCTAAGATATTGTATTTTCGACTGGAACAAATATTTAAGAAATCGTTAAGGAACAAATACTGTTAAAATTAAGTTGTGTCAAGTAATATTTAGCACTTACCGTAGTATTTCATAATAATAACGATCTGTAGAACTCGACTGTCATGAATCGAATAAAATTTGACACCTAACAAAATAATAATTCTCAAAAACTTACCTTACCTTAAAAAGGTTACCTTTCACCTCGGCTAGTAATTATTGTATGTGCCTATTTTTATGACAGAAACCGTAACATAAATAAATAGCATTTTATTTAAACACTCTAATGATACCGAAGTCATTTTCAGAAAATAAATTTAAGTACATTATCTTCCCCTTTTAATCAACTAAATAGGGTTGTCCTTTAACTTGACATGGCCACCCTAATTTTTGCACTCAACTTTCCATTTTTAATAAAAATATTTAACAAGCATTCAATATTCAAATAAAAACTATGCAAAAATGCACTAGCCACGGTGACATGACGGGAGATACACGTCGTCATGACATGTCCTTAGGGAGAATGGCGACCTTTTAATCTAAAAGCTATTTGGTGTAGCCCCGTTTGCCGTGGGGAATTAATAAATGCTTATTTTTGCGAATCAATCATATTCCGAGCGTGGTTAACGGACAATGGCTCCATTTTCAAATTTTGACAACTTTGTCAGTTGGCGAATGAATTGACATAAAGTCCCGTACACACGTAAGTACATTCGCCATCAAAGCTCTCACAAATTTAATATCGGAACATGCACTGTTATGTCTATACCTAGATATATTCTGTCAAACAAGTCTGCTAGTAAATAAGAACTAAGAAAACTACAGGTATCCTTTACTCTAGCACCCTAAAGAAAAGGATGCATGTAGTTTTCTTTGTTCTTGTTTACTGACAGACTTGTTTGACAGAGTATATTTTTGTGACAGGAACGTCAAGTTGTTAGTGCTTAACAAAATAAAAACATCGACAATCCTGTTATCGATAAATAGCCTTACATAAGGTTATTAATTACCCCAAATAATAATGTCTAAAATCTTGAATAATCGTGTAAGAAATTATGTAAAAGATTAAAATACTTACGGTTCCTTTTATTATTATTGTCCATTTATTTTTAACACATGTGACATTTGGGTTAAATTGTGGCGTAGGCGAGAGGCTGGCAACCTGTCACTGCAATGTCACAGTTTCGTTTTCTTTCAACCCCTTATTTTCCAAGAATGGCACTGAAGCTTTAGTAGTTTCACGTGTTCTGCCTACCCCTTTATGGGATACAGGCGTGATTGCTATTGTATGTATGTGACATTTGTATAAAACATTAGTGTTCTCCCGTGTGGTGACGGGTTAAGAATTTCACCACCCCCTTTCTTCCCGTGGGTGTCGTAGAAGGCGACTGTGGGATATGGGTTAAATTGTGGCGTAGGCGAGAGGCTGGCAACCTGTCACTGCAATGTCACAGTTTCGTTTTCTTTCAACCCCTTATTTGCCAAGAGTGGCACTAAAACCTGAGTAGTTTCATGTGCTCTGTCTACCCCTTCATGGGACACGGGCGTGATTGTATGTATGTATGTTATATGTACACATAAAGTCAAGCCTGTTTTTCCCAAACGGCACATTCAACTAGGTACTTAAAATTCAGTGCCACGGCAATAATTAATGACATAATAATTATAGTAATTAATGACATAATTATAATAATTAATGACATATTATAAACAATGTAAGTTATCGATGAACTAAATATCGGAAGGAAGTCACTAGTGTCACTTCGTTCGTGCCAGAAAAATATCTAGGTATAGTTATGTCTTGAAAGTAAAGGCGCGTTCCGATGTATGTGGGTTCTTTGGCTGCTCCGATCTATCTGATGGCGACTGTACAGTGCGTGAGCTTTCAAAAAGGCCTTCGGGTTTTAGAGCGATGATACGCTAACAAGACAAATCAGGCCCCGTAGCCGAATGGCATTTCTGCGACGAGAAACGAAATCGAAACGCCGCAGAAAGGTAATCTGGCTCTGTCGCGCCAATACGCAAGAGCGATAGAGATAGATAGCTACGAAAGAGATATTATCGTGAGCATTTGTGCATTCGGCTACGCACACAGTCCATTTTACAATTAGGCCCATTCCACCCGAAAACCAATGGCCGTTTTGACATCTAATGGGCCATATACCGTGGTTTACGTAAATAATTTTTCACCACATCAACTGTATCTGATAATAAGGTACCTATTTTCAGTTTTCATTTGAATGTTATGCCCTCTAAATAATAGAGGTAAATTAAGTAATAGCATTAAATTACGGATTCATGTTATTGAAAATGTTAATATAAAATGCGAAAATTGGTTATTGATGCCATTACCGTTGGCAATGCTAGTTTTACGAGTAAATAATTTAAAAAAGGGTCGTTAAAGTCATTTAAGGTAAAGGCAATATTTTCCAGGACAACATAAAATTAATCATTAATTACCTAACCACAAAATTAAAATTTTGAAAAAAACCCCGACCGCGTCATAGTGGACCGATTTTCATGAAACATGGCTAAGAACTCTAACTAACTCAGCTTTCAGACAAAAAAGCTAAATCAAAATCGTTTCGTCCGTTCGAGAGCTACGATGCTACAGACATACACACACACAGGCAGACAGACAGACCCGTCAAACTTATAACACCCCTTCGTTTTTGCGTCGGGGGTTAAAAATAAATTGACGGGTAAAGCGGGTAGATAAAAAAGTAAATATTACGCCGTGTCTTGTGTGGGCGACGGTCGCGCGACCGTCGCCCACGCAAGACACGGTGTTACGCATCATCGTCGCTGAACGCATGCGTACGAATGTTCATACACACGAGGCATTTTTGGTTAGCTAGACCGATTCAGCGTCGATAGGTTTGGGAAACCCCTTAACAGAATCATTTATTTATTCGTTATATATTACTTTGTACTTATACCTACATGTAAATTTTAAATTAATTTTTAGCAAACAAACGTCTGCTAACGATTCTAAACATAAAAAAATCATTTTTTCCTTTAATATAAAAATGTAAATATTAGTACAGATTTCCTGACAAATCCACGATTACCTAACTAATTACCATAAATTACGCCAGCTTATAATATCGTTCGAAAATATTTCTCACTCATAGACGGTTTAAATTTCGATCACTCGTAATCCTAACTTCATAATGGAACAGGGGGATATTAACCATTACATCTTGAGCCCTCCGCGAACGCCAAATTTTGGTAAAGTAAAGCTATTTAAAAGGTTGGAAGGGTCTGGTTATTTTGGTGGGTGAATCGCGGGATTTCAAGCATAGATTTTCGTCATTTGTATGCGAGATATGAGCTAATAAATCTGGAGTCGAGGAAAGATTTGACTCGCTTTCGGATTTGCGATGTGAGACGTGAACATTTCAAGATTTTACTTATTAATTCAGTTGGCTGTTACTGCCTGTTACCTACTTAATCCATCAGGAGAAATGTGCTTGGCTGATTTGTGGTGTTTCCGATTCGATATTGTATAGAGGATGCTTTAATGAATCTTGTTTTGACGTAATAACGAGCCTACATAGTAGCTGCTTAGAACAATAAAATTAATGTTTACAAAATTTGTTAAGATTCGTTGAAATTACTCACCAGTCTAAGTTGTCTTCCTGTACCAAAGTAACTTCATTTATAAGCTAAATGTCTAGAATATCTACGTCTAGACAGATGACATAACCGAGATATTAATTAAATGGGAAGTTAAAAATAAAATGTTGGTCTAATTGACCACCAGACGAAAAATTTCATTGGATGACATCATGTTACGTACCTACCTACCTTAGCCGAATGGTATTTCTACGACGCGGAACGAAACCGAAACGCCGCGAAAGGTAGTCTGGCTCTGTCGCGTCAATACGCAAGAGCGATAGAGATAGATATCTACGTGCGTATTCAAACAAATAATGTATGTACAGTTGTACTCATACACATAATCAACAGGTAGGCAGGGCACATGAAACTACTCAAGTTTCAGTGCCACTCGTAGTTTTTTTTAAAGCAACATTGTGATATTGCAGTGACAGGCTGGCTGCCAATCGCTCACACCACAATAGTACCCATATCCCTGTCGATTTTGACTACACCCATGGAAGTTAGTAAAATTTTTTAAATTCGTGGAAATGTCCGCGATTATGATGCTCTGTCCTGCAATTATTTGACTTCGCACTTCACACTTTACGTAGGTTTAGGTACCTATATTATATAAGCAATACCTTTAAAAAAACTTTCGCATCCCACGTTCCTTGTGACAAAGTGTGCCCGTGAAACTTCCCAACAACTTGAGTCCTTACAAGTTGACGAGTTATTTTCGATGTGCGCGGCAAGTTTCACAACGACTCGCAATGGGGCGGGCTCATGTAATGTTTTCACCACACCAACTGTTAAAGGCTTATTTTGCTATTCGAAAACAGATAGCAAAAATTGCATTTTATCCACAAATGTGCAAAGTAATTTCATACAAATTTTAACTTGATGTCTTAATCTGGCTGGTAGAATTTACTCTGAAATAAAAATGATGATTTTGAATCATATAATTATAATGAATAAATTGATGGACTTGATTTAAATTAATGTTGTTGTGGTGAAAAATGTTGGTGTGGTGAAAAATTTTGAGTTTCACTCGGTGGCAAAGTTTGTTTAACCTTCGTGCCTTAAAACCCTCGCAACGCTCAAGATTCCACTTTTTGAACCACTCGCTACGCTCGCGGATATTTGAATCTTTCGCTTGCTCAGGTATCAATATTGGCTCGTGCGGTTAAACAACTACTTTGCCCAAAACAAACAAATAACTATTACTTGTTTAGAAAAGAGTTGTTGAATTTTCATTAATTCCGCACGCCGTTAGTAGAATGTTCATCTTCAGAGGGCGTCATGGCAAAATCTTTGCGATCAGATGTGTCCCGCCTGTGACGGTTTATCAACATGCCATAATTTGCCACTGTCGTGGTATTCAAATAAATCAATCATTCATGGCAAATGACACAGGTACAAAACCACAATACATGGAAACAGAATCGTTGGTACAAATTAGAGATTCTAGAATATGATATCTACGTCATTAACGATGCGAATAGGGTTCAGAGAAATCTAACGAAAAGGTAAATGTGACTTTGAAATTTGGTCGTTCATTACAATTTGATGGATGTTTGAAAAAGATATTGTACAATTCTACACTGTACTTAAATAATACGAATTAATTAGCCTTAGTTAACAATACATTTTTGAAGCTAAAAACATGACAATAAACCTCATTGTAGTAGTAGTAGTAGTATGTAGTAGTAATCACTTTATTGTGTACAACAGTTTATATACAATTTGTAGGAATAGAGATACAAAGGCGAGCTTATCCTAAACCTCATTGTTTTAGTCGTATATAACAGGTTGTGTTAACCTCTTGAGTTAATGCAATATAATTCACTCTCTCGTTCATGTCTCTGCATCCTCCTTCCTTAAAAGGAAAGGGGACATCCATTTTCTATACAAACGTAATCTTCATTTTCCTCCCAGTGTACCCCTAACCAACGTTACAATCGCTTCGTAACGTAAGCGTATTAGCTAGCTCTCCCCATCTTTCTTCTGCAATGGCGCGACAGAGCTAGTTGCATTTCGATCGCTACTTATATTATAGTCGCTTCGGCTAGGCCGGCTGGATAATAATAATAATAATAAGGCACGCCTCCCAAAACTCCGGGACCCCATGGTACCGAGAACTGGAAAGGATATACAAATAATAATAATATTCTTTATTGTGCACCATACAGAAAAAAAAATACACAAGATGGATCACGCTTAATAACTAGGTAACAACAGGCGGTCTTATCGCTAAGAAGCGATCTCTACCAGACAACCTTTAGGTAGCAGGAAACAATGAATTTAGATCATTAAACGGGTAGTGCCGATATGCCCGATATATATAAATTTACAATGAATAAAGTATTATATATAATATAGAAAATACATACATAAAGATATACTATAATAAATACCTGTATAATATATAAATACTATATACGTACATATACATAAATATATTATATTTAATAAGTAAATAAAGGCAGATTAAGATATTAACAGTGATTTGGATATTAACAGTGTTATGAGAATTTCTCTCAATTTTACAGCTTTTATCATCATCCTCCTTGCGTTTCCCGGCATTTGCCACGGCTCATGGGAGCATGGGGTCCGCATTGACAACTAATCCCAAGATTTGGCGTAGGCACTAGTTTTTACGAAAGTGACTGCCATCTGACCTTCCAACCCGAAGGGTAAACTAGACCTTATTAGAATTAATTTCACAGCTTTTATGTTAATGCCATCAATTGACTGTAACGTATTTGTCAAAATATGTAGGTAATAGCTTTTGCCCGCAGCTTCGCTCGCGTTAGAAAGAGACAAAAAGTAGCCTATGTCACTCTCCATCCATTTAACTATCTCCACTTAAAAAACACGACAAGGAGAATTCGTCGCTCCGTTTTGCCGTGAAAGACGGACAAACAGACACACACATTTTCCCATTTATAATATTAGTATGGATATCTCGTGTTCAGGCAAGAAACGATTCTAAAATAGACAATCTAAAACGATATTCGAACAACAGACATTAACAGTGGAATGTAATCTATAGAGTAAACATTCTTTTATCTCCTATTCAAGCGTAAACGTAAGAATGATGAAAAGATTGTTACTTCCCGATAGGAAAAGAAAGCTCTCTTTGTTTTGTATGCTGTATATAATGTGTATCTGTATGGTCGTTTCCATGGATTTTTATATTTATGTCAAAATTCTGTTTGATTACTTACTATCTTTGTCTTTTAGCCGAATAAAGCCCAGTTTTCTTATGGTTACTAAATTAAAAATACGCAAGAAACAGATTACCTACAAACGTAATTGAATCACTTGAATATTGGAGAAATTTCGTCGGGTACCACGGCGGGCGGGTGGTCTAGCTAGTGATAAAGACGTTAGCCGCGTAAGCTGAAGACCCGGGTTCGATTCCCAGCTCGGCCACCAGTGGGCCTTGTCGATTTTTCTTTCGTATCATACACGAATTCAATTTATAATTTATAT
The DNA here is from genome assembly GCF_023078275.1 of Leguminivora glycinivorella. NCBI lineage: Eukaryota > Metazoa > Arthropoda > Insecta > Lepidoptera > Tortricidae > Leguminivora > Leguminivora glycinivorella. The sequence goes on along the minus strand of NC_062987.1, from coordinate 15,960,848 downwards.
ATAGTAGTGTGACTACTTGAAAAAAGAAGAAATCAAAAAATATGCAATAAAATAATAGTCACTTGAATATTGTTAAACATAATAATGCACAGCTAAAAACCACGGAATGAATTTAAATTCTATGAAAAAATCGTAATCGATAAAAATAGATCATATTCGACGTAAGTATATACAATATTTCAATTAATAGTTGAGTCTCGTGAGTTTCGACGCAATGTCGAATGCAAACTTAGGTACTGAGATGAAAGATTACGGAAATGTCAAATCAAAACTAAAGCTGACCTTCATGCACGTTAATAATATACCTAATGTGCCACACCTCGGACTCTGGCGATCAAATACATATAATGATAGAGGCGCGTTTCTATTACGCACATAGTCTACGCTCGTGTACTATTTGTAAGTGCGTTAGAGACGGCCGCCATAGGCTACTTTTTGTCTCTTTCTAACGCGAGCGAAGACGCGGGAAAAGCTAGTACTTGATAATTCTACATTACTAGAATTTACCTCCTACCAATCTAGCGTACTTAGAATGACTCTTTCAAGGTATTTCATTAAGTAACAGACACTAATAACAGGGCACGGAGCAAACAGCCAGTGATTGAGAGGCTAATTGAAGAGTTTTTCTACCACGCCGCTATTGTAAACGTTTTCCTTTTCCCAACGCACCAGAGACAAACATTTTATTCGAACGTACCTGTGGCCAATTTCACAATAGTGACAGTTTGTCGTTCGACAATGAATGACACTTCACCGTTTGCTGCCTGTTTCACTAGGAAATATTGACTTTGAGTATATAAGTTTTTATTTGACCCTCGCCGCGTTGCGGATATTCAGCTGAACTAATTTCTTTTACTGGCAAAGATTTTTTGACACCCGTCTTCGAAAGTCATCGAATGTCAGTGATGTAAACTAGAAGTAAATATTTTAAAATTTCTAACGGTTTCGTCGCAAATGAACTTAAAATAATATTTAAAAAAGTGAAAATAATTATACTGAACGTGATACAAAGATGAAGGATTTCACAGCATTTCGATAACAATGTTCCGAGATCGGTTGTTGACGTGTCCGGTACTGACGGTTTATAGTGCGGTTCTCCCATAGCTGGGCATTAACTCGTTAATCCGTTAATCGTTAATTAACGAAGTTAACATTTCGGTTAACGGATTAACTTTTAAGTTAACTTTAAAAAATGTTAACGGATTCGTTAACTTCCGTTAAATTTCATCGAGTCCGTTAATCGTTAATCCAGCACCCCAAGCGGCTCGCTGCGTCGCGAATACCACGTCCTGACTGCTACTGTAAAAGCCCGTAGTACTCGTACGGCAAAACCTAGTATTTATCGGTAAAAGCAGATCCGTCGGTTATAAACAGTCTAAAGACCAATTGGCGACTTTGGATCACTTATTAGAGATCTTCTAAATCTTATTAGACGTGCTAGATCGATCACTAACCTGGGAATAGAGTGCAATCATCAGGCATGACAGACAAATCGCGCAACCGACGCATCGAGTCCGGCGGGCCTTAGATTACTCTACCAAGTTATCGTGGCCCACAGCATCGAATTGTCGTCTCAAATCTCAATCTGAAGAACCGACGCACCACGATCGCGACCGCATGATCCCAATAATTACCAATCCGAAGTAAAACCTAGGATTTAGCCAACCAATGGCGGTAAAAGCCCGAAGAGACCGTAATTATTACATTTCGGTTTTTTACCGATTGGCGTCACAGGTTTTAATGGTTTTTTGCTGATACTAAGTAAATACAAATACATAATACCTACAGTGAAGTCCTATTTTTATGACGTGTTAACGAATTATCGATTAACTTTAACTTCCGTTAAATCTACCGACATGTATCGCTTTAACGATTAACGAAGTTAACTTTTTAAGTAACGGATTAACGATTAACGAAGTTAACTATTTGATTAACGGTGCCCAGCTATGGGTTCTCCTATATTGATTAGTTGCTTTCGATTTAGCTTAATGTATTTTTTGTTCTTATTGATGGTGTATGTGGCTCTGCCTTGAAAAATATTTAAAGAAATAATGAGGCCGTTCCATCATTGCCACCACTACCACCAGTGCAAAACAAGGTCCCACATAAAAAGAAAACAAACATCGACGACTTCGATAAAGGTACAAGATTCATGGATTTAAGGCTGTGCGGAAAGAAGTAGCAAGTTTTAAAACCTAGCTTATTAAATTTGGATTCTCTAAAACCATGTTTTAATCTTCTACAAATATTAACGCGAAACCAGTACACGCTGTCCCCATTATACATGACGTCCGCGCATTATTGCCATATGAAAACGATTTGTAGCGACACTCTTTCAGGGTCAAATAAAAACTTGTCAGGCTTTACCAATGTTACTTATCAACCCAGAAATATGCACAGATTTTTGAGTGTCAAGTGTCAATGTCACTATCGTGAAATAGCCCACTGACATCAGAATAGCGACACTTATGCCAAAGAGTATTATCAAAAATTGCTTGTTAAGTAACCACAGTATAGTTTGCTAAATATTGAAAAATGTTGAAATATTCTTCAAATGATAGAAGTAGATAAGTACGAGTACTTAAGTAAATTTATTAATTAAATAAAACAGTCATAAGAAGCGACAACGTTTCACCCGATCTAACGTGAGTTACATGAGGATAACGATTTGATCATGCATCTCGCACACCCCTTATAAACACAAATAAATACACGATAGGTCATACCAAAATAGGCAAGACACTGTTTGTTTACAAACGAAATGATCCAGAATGGCATTAGTAAGATATCCTTAACATTCTGATACCATCGTTTGTTCGAATTTCCGTACGAAGGACGTAATGGCGAAATCTCCGGCTTATCACAGATTAGTCCGGACAACACCGAAGGAACTGTTCCGTTAATAGGTGTACATAATGCTCTTATCCCCGCATTTGGCTTAGTGGAAGTGAATTAAGAAATGGTTTCCTTTGTAATCAAATTACTTTTGCTTTGTAGCATCTAAGACAATTAACTTCTTGTTGTGTTTTTGTTATGGATCCTAACCTAATTTTTGTTTTGTTCGACATCATCTTCAACATCCTTTCTTCGTGTTATCCCGGCATTTTCGGACATTTCGCACATAAGTTCAGAAAAACTCATTGGTACGAGCCGGGTTCGAACCCGCGACCTCCGAATCGAAAGGCCACCAGCGCCTTTTGTCCAAGATTTTAAGTAATTGTGTTTTTTTTTTACTTTTTGATAAACATAAATGTTTGCAATCGATTCCACTAGGCTTAGAGTAAAAGTGGACATACTCCAGCGCTCTTCCAACTGAGTCACCGAGACTGCAACCAAGCCCGCGAAATATTCCACAATATTTAGTTTTGTTTTAAGTGGGTGATTTTTACCACTCTACGTATAAAAATTAAGACTAAGTAGTAAATACGCATAATAAACGCAAAGTTGACCTGTCAATCTCTAACCAATTTTCAAAGATATACTTAGATGTGATATTTCGCGTGGCAAAGACTTATTACAATGTAGACACCTAAATATATTTTATTGAGACAGTGACCTACTATGTATTAATCAACTTATAGCATGGTCGCGCGATAGACGATAAAATATCAGGCCGTCCCTATCGCACTTACAAATAGTGCGATAGGGAATCATTTTATCTTATACAGGATAGCAAAATAGTTTTCATGGAATTTATTCTATTATATTTTTTTTTTATATTAGAGTACCTACCTACTTATTTTTACTAACACAAAATAATGAAAAAAAAAACTTTTAACTTATAGGGAATGCATGCCATACCAGTAACGCCTAATGATTAATTTTACATAAATATTAAAACGCGACCTATTGCAGACATAAAAACTAATATACGCAGACAAAACGAACAGCTTTCAATAAAATAAACTACCTATAAAACCAACGTGTGTTTCCTTTCAAACTGCCAATTGCATTTCTATAGCAAAACAGATACTAGGTACGATATGTGGCACCCTCACAAGGGTCTGTCGGAATGTTTGCCCACCGCTCGGGGCGTTTACCTCCTATTAGGGTAAGGTGCCCGAACGTTTCAGAACCTTTACCATGGGATATTGTCTTTTTATAATATGTTTTTTTTATACTACGTCGGTGGCAAACAAGTATACGGCCCGCCTGACGTAAAGCGGTCACCGTAACCTATGGACGGACGCCTGCAACTCAAACAGTGTCACATGCGCGTTGCCACCCCATTAGAAACTTGTACATTCCCTTTTGCTGTGTTAAGTATACAGCAAAAAGGAGTGTACAAGTTCTAAGGAGGGTTCGGGTTGCCGACGATCAAAGGACAATAAACGGAACAAGTTAGTTCCGTAAGTCCTCCCGACCGTGTTACTCGATAGGGTCCGGGAAACCACATCCATTACATACAAGCAGGCAGTCAAAGCACGTCATGAAATTTCCGACTTTAAGGCCCACTTGCACCAATCACTTAACTCAGGGTTAGTGGGCTGTCATCTGTCAAATTTCATATAAAATGGTGGGGGTTAACCCTCCATTTTCGTTGGTGCAAGTGGCCCTAACCCGTTAAAAGAAATCGAAACTGTGACATTCCAATGACAGGTTAGGTACTAGCTCATCGCTCACACCACGATTCAACCCAAATCCCACGGTTGACTTCTGCGGCACCTACGGGAGGAAAGGGGTGAAATGCTTAGCCCGTCTCCACACAGCACATTCATTGTATGGAGAAAACAGCGTTTCCAAACGGTTACTTCTTCTTCAACCTAGCTTTATCCCCGCCTAGCGCTAGGGTCCGCTTTCCTGCCCAGTCTTCTCCACTTATAAAAAAAAAAAAAATATCTGTTTATTTCTAGGAAACGTACATGCATTTATAACATCTTCTGCTAATCACTTCGCCCGGTCTTCGGCATCCTCAGGTGTGAGATTGTTCTCTTACGTGTGCACTGTCACGGCGTCCAGCCAGCGCTTCTTAGGCCTACCACGGCCGCGTGACCTAGGCTACTAATATCATTAGCCTTCAAGTCTATATATAACATACAATACAAACAGTGTCAAGTGCGGTGACAACGTTTCTCATGGCAGTCATGGCTGTGTCAGCCAATACGGGAGCGACAAACACGGCCACAACTCTGGCAGGTGTAGTGCCCGTGGCGAATAGGGGTCCATTTCTCAAAACTGAAAGTTACAAAGGTCTCTTTCCAACTAGTCATTATTAGATATTGACAACCACTTGTAAATTGTAACTTGTAGCTTCGAGAAATGGGCCCCAGATATTGGGTTAGGTTACTTACTTCAACCAAAAATACATATATTTCCCACTATCCAAGACAAGGTTGTCTGGTAGAGATCGCTCTTTAGCGATAAGACCGCATGTTGTCTGCCTCTATTTATAATCATTTGTTTTGTCTCCACTGTATCTTTTGCTGAGGTGTGCCAATAAAGAGTATTCTATCTATCTATCTATCTATCTATCCAGTAACGTTAGTTATTCTAAAACTCATGGTAGGAGCTCTGTTATTCTTGAAAAAGGAACGTTTAGGAATAATCAGCTTTTCCCTTTCGTTTAGCAAGTTATTGTAGGCAATTGGGTCAGGAGTGTCTGTATGCTCCAGTGTTTGGAAAGAAAACATGGATTCTCGTACAATTTGACTCGATGATGGGACGTTGAGACAGTGTTGTTTCAACTTTTAAATGTCATCATGTGAATTACTAAGTAAATTTTACTTTGTGAAAGCCTTCGAAAGAAATCTTAATTTTACTTTACGAATGTTTGTTAAGGCCTTTTAGCTGTTTCGCAGCCTGCAAGTGGCAAAAGTCATATTTTCCCCAAATATTTTTGCGTTCTTATAACAAATAAAAATATTTTTTTATAAGAACAAATGACTTATTTTAGTAACATAATATTCATGATATCACGTCAATACCTACACATTTTGAAAAATAAGTTATTTGTTTTACAAGGGGGCAAAGTAGTTGTTTAACCGCACGTGCCAATATTGATACCTGAGCAAGCGAAAGATTCCAATATTGAACCGCGAGCGTAGCGAGTGGTTCAAAAAGTGGAATCTTGAGCGTTGCGAGGGTATCAAGGCACGAAGGTTAAACAAACTTTGCCACCGAGTGAAACACAAAATTTTTTTACCACACCAACACGAACAAAATACTGGCTATAAAACATCAAAATAAATGAAATCCATCAATTTATTCAATATTTATGATTCAAAAGCATCGTTTATAGGTAAAATCTAGCAGCCAGATTAAGACATCGAGTTAAAATATGTATGAAATTACTTTGCTCCCTTGTGGATAAAATGCAATTTTGCTATCTGTTTTCGAATAGCAAAGAAGGCCTTTACCAGTTGGTGTGGTGAAAATAATTTTGTAGACATTATCAGTGTAGTTACGATAGTATTTAATAAGTAGCGCCAAAAAAATGAGGTATATGGAGATTGTCAATCCTATAGAAATCATCCTTGGTAGATACGTACGAAACAAAGTATATAACACATTATTTGTGAATAAGGAATACACTATCTAATGAATAACTATTAAACATCAGTTATGTTTTCCACCTACAGTTTATTAAAAACAAACGAATGAAAGACACTTTTAGTAAATTTTATATAATGTTTTGGTGCCCGATCTGAAATCATACAACGGTCCAAAAAACAATGATACCTTTCAAAAACTCAAATAGGTAAGTATAACAAGACGCTAAACGGCCGACGTAGCCAACGGCCTAGCCGAAATGACCATCGTTTGATCGTTGACGCACAGAATATATAATAGTACAAGTACAGAAGGCCCACTGCTTTGATGTTTCCGAAATGCCGCCTTTTTAAATACCTACAATATTCTTACAAAGAAACGAGCCGCACGTGCGCGGCGTCCGGTGATAGGGTTACCAATGGATCCAAACGAATTAATACTCACATTAAATGTTCTATTATTATATTCAAGTCTTGAGTACTTTCTAGGTATATACGCTGTATTTATATATTTTTGTTCAAGGTTCCAACATCACAAGCCTTATTGAACTTTTCCGTGGGACTTAATCAGTAGTAGATCTGTATAAGAATGTCTTTTGGTATTTATTTTATTCAATATGTCTATTTAACTAAGTATTATTAGCCATTCCACCCGCGGACATCGCTTAAAAAACCTCGCGACGTAAAGTAACAATAGAAACTGCGAACGTGCATTCCGTGAGAATGTGCGCCATCCCTGAGTAGGCCGCGAACTCGCGGCCGCCAGGATATACTTGTAGCGCGGCGATAGGATCGCGGAGTGAGCCGCCCCTGGTTGACGTCAGACGCCAGTCAAAACGCAGTCTGGCTCTGTCGCGCCAATACGGAGCGATAGGTATTATGATACTAGCTACGATAACGATTTATTATCTTAAGACGATACAGGAGGGGTCAATTCTCCATACAAACGCTCTCGACTATTTCCTTCCTGGTTTTTGAAGATAGAGCAATGATTTTTTCAACACAGATTATTATTATTTTTATCTGTGTCGGACAGTTTTGATTTTTTTGATATTTTTATTTTTAAAGACGCTAGAGCCAACGAAAAATTTCCAAAAACGGCCTTTTTCATTATGGCGCAAAAAAGGTGTACTCAAGATTGGTAACAATTATCCAAAGAAACTAAACGGTTTAACACAGATTATTTCATTGTTATTCGGATTCTCAAATTTCGCCACGATTGATTAAGTTTTGAAGGAGGAAACAGTCGAGAGCGGAATCTCGATTTTAAAGATTTTTTCGCAATATCTTTAAAACTGAGTTGTTCTATAGAGGCATTTTTTTTTTCGATAAATCTAATTAATAACACTAGTATAATATTTAACTAAATTTCCCAAATAAAAAGGGAGGCTCCTTTCCATTTTAGCATTTTCGCTCCTGTTAGCCTCTTAGCGTTTGTGTGTTTGGCTACGTATTTTCTGATCTGAGACTTAAAACAATGATAATTATTTTACCTTTCAAAAACTCAAATTTAACAAACGCTAAAGGCCGACGTAGCTGGGTATCTCGTTATTCTCCATAAATTATTCCCCCTCACAATGTCAGCCATTTCATGAAGAATTCATTCTTAGCGGCGTCGTTATTGTTACTTTCCTTTTCATCGCCTTTTAAAATTACAGACATTTCAAATATTTTATTAGAATACTAACTCTAGTTGTATTTAATTGTAACTCAGTCTACTTTAGTTATAACTCATGTTGTTGAAATAATCAAAACTAAAATAGAATATTAAAACATTTTTTGTAATATATTTAAGTAAAATAAAACTATAAAAAAAACCTAAAAATAAATTGTTACGTATTAAAATATTCCACTATAGTTTTTGCCTTGAAAATAAAATAAAAGCATTATAAAATCATATTTCGCAATTTGCATAATGATTTATTATTATAAATTATTTTAAATTATACTATTTGGCAGGTCGTGTTTGGACGAAAAGTAGAGTATGTGGACGGAAACTAGCACAAGCCTTAACCTAATAGAAATTACAAATGTATGTACATTATTTTTATAACCTACCTAACAACGAAGATTCAAGACGTTAATGCAACATCTGTCAAGAAAATGAGAGGAGATATTAATCTGAAATTTGCACAAACAAACAATTAAGCAACGTTGCATCTTTTGTGCTGTCCCTCCTTTATCCGTGTTATCCGTTCTTAGCGCCATTACTGCCATTCTTTTTACAAGGCGATTTATTTAAGTAGGGCCAAAACACATTGCCGCTCATAACCCTCGTTATTTTTAAAAACAACACAAAAGGGTTGCCTGGCTGGAAAAAGTGAGATGCCTAAAAATAAGCGCGAATAAAAAAGGAAAATAGGTTCGTTAGGGTTACAAATAACTGTATTTTTTGCAAATACAGCATCATTAAACTGGTAAGCAATATTACGATCAAGAGTGCCGTATAATTTGGCCGTCTCTATAAATAAGCGTGATGTTTACGTTACAAAATATACGTCCTATTTGAGAGATTGTGTCGTGCAGCGAGCAACAAACGTCAGTCGCGCTATGCCACGCATCAAGAGATCACCGCCTACATAACTTGACGTTTTTCGGAACGCTCCTTTTGAAAATCGAACGCATTTGAATGAAAAAGGCGCGAAAGTAGAATGTGTCATTTACTTTTCTTTTTTGACGGCCAGTAATACTTTGTTTTTAATTTGTGTTTCGGTTTGGATTATTTGTTTTGATGCCTGAAAATGATATTGACACAAGGATTTGATGTTTTTGTTACAATTCTCGTAATTGTTTCATCGAACGGTGAGTTTTTTTTTAATTTCCTTATGTTTTTATTAAGAAATTATTAGTTTTAAATACGCCGGAAGATAGGGCTCTCGCTAGTTTCTGTCCACATAATAGACTAGAGCCTACTTTTCGTCCATACACGATATAGCAAATAATAAAATGCCTATTTTATTCTAATTATGATACTCGAGAAATATCATTTTTATTTAGATTGATGTAAACGATACGTATTACCACAATAATAAGAAGTAAAGTAAGATATATATATTCTCGTCAAGTGGACGGATACTAGGGCTAGATGGAAACTAGAAGATATATAACTTATCATTACTTAAAAACAGCTGATGATATTTATTAATTTTACTATCAATGGTTATTGTTTTGAAAAAAAACGAGAGGCTTTATTGTATAGGTACTCCATTGTAAGTGGAAATAAACACGCACCCTACTGCGTTCCAAATTAAGGTTATTCTTTCAATCAAATTGCGGTTCTCTTTGATTAAGAATGCCATAGTTAATTGTCTTAACGATGTCGTCGACGCTTGTCGGCTGAAAGATTCATACTTATATCTCTACATGTAGTAAATAAGATATTTGCATCAAACTAATAACATAGGCATCAATGCCTATATTTCCTGTTTTGAAAGACCTTATACAATTACTTTTATAAATCAATAACTTTTTCCCCTCACTAGCTCGGAAACACGTGTTTTGTCCTTTAATACCAGCGGGTAAAAACGCACTTTATCCACTAGTGGGTAAAGTAATTTGACCTTGAATAAAGTCAAATTAACTGCTTTAATATTGATAAAAGTAGGTAAATCTAGTAATAAAGATGATTTACCACCTGTGGAACTACTGGAAGCAGTGATAAACGCATTTTTTTCGTTGTAGTTTCCTCGCTATAGTGAGGGGAAAAGTTTTGTGTTACACTCGGGTGCAAATGTATTTTACTTCTCGTGTGTTAAAAAACTCGCAAGTTCAGGATTCTATTCTCGAACCACTCGCTTCTCTCGTGGTTCAACTATAGAATCCTTTCACTTGCTCGTTTTTCAATTCCACACTCGGCGTTAAAATACAACTTTGCCCCCTTGTATAACAAATAACTATTTTATGATTAACGTTATAAAATATTTCACTAAAAACTTCTAATTTTGTATCCTTACGTTTGTACCGTAATTATATCTTTTTTATATACGATACGATAAACATAGGTACTGCAACTTATAAAATACATAAAGACAAACAACTTTTCGATTTAAAATATTGAACACATTGAGTTTAAAGTGAGTGTAGAAAAATTGGGTGCCAATTTATTTGACAAATTGACATTTATCTGTGTGGCAGACGAATTGAGTTGTAGAGGTACTTACGTGAAGTAACTATGACAGCCAATATTTACCGTTTGATAAGTTAGGGTAAACTATTTTTAAATGTATTTTGTCTTTATTTTTTTTACCGAGGTCAGGTACATAAAATAGGGAATAAACATATACTTATTAGAAATAAGGTGAAATTGTACACAATAATTATTTAGAATGTACTATCAGCTGCAAAAGTGCATGGCGAATTTATCAATGAATTCATTCATAATTTCTCCATGGACTTTTGCAGCTGATAGTACATGTATCTACTTAGTTTTTGCCAGGTTGCGCAGGATCGGGACAGGTTGCGATTTCTCATTTCAAAGGACAAGATTCCCTAAAGGTCATTGAGCCTAAATAGTTAGTATTAATACTCAGTTCTTATCCATTGCTAGAATATAAAATTATGTTATTTATGTTTTAGAAGTAAAGTAAAATTATCTCAATTAGTTGTGAGAACCTCACAACCTTGTTGTTGATAACCAATCACGTGTCTATTTACTTGGTAGGTAATCAATCAAGCGATTACTGCGATGGGAAGATTTTTATATTTGCTACTGTTAGAGAGCAGTATTCCGTTTTTACAAGCGCAATACGCAATAAAAACAGTTTTTTTGTTTTATATAATACCTTCACCTATATTATAAATTTAATTTTAATACAGTTAAGTATCATTGCGTTAGTATCCGTCCAGGTGCTCTAGTGTTCGTCCACTTATGGGATATTTATACTTATAATTATTGCAATTATTGCAGCAAAGACGGTCTAGTTTATTAAATTTTACAAATGGACAAAAACTGGCTCTGGACGAAAACTAAGCAGAATGGAAGTTTCATTGGGACAGGTCAGGCGGACATGTTCTAACCTACAAGAAAAAAAATCCATTTGGACTTCGTAATCTTAAATATTAAAGATGTTTGAAGTTTTTAAAATATTTACTGAATCAGAGACATCTGGCAGGCACATGTGTTCGATACTCAGAAGTTTGACGTATTTTCTTTGAACTAGAATTTTCCTGAATTCAGCAATTCTAAATAAATGTTCCAAATATTTATTTTAGTACGCATTCTAGTAAATTCCATAAAAATACTAGAAACTTTTACGTTATAAGGAATTCCTAGTATTTCCTACATCAAACGTTCGAAGACGTTTATAAAGGTTTACAAATTCAAAGAATTCTTCTAAGTAGTAGAACGTTTCGCAGTAGCGATTACAAAGGATGATCATCATAACAATAGCGTTTGATTTGTATAAGTATAATATTAGATCTCGATAAAGTGACAGACGCCAAGTATTTGAGATTCTATAATGTTGTTGACCTTATATTGTACCTCAAACGAAGACCTCACTCGGCTTAGTTAATATTTAACCTTTGACGTAAAGTGTGTGTTATGCCATAGACTAAACTAAATAAAGGAAGACGTGTAACTCAGTACATCGTTTTATATGTTTGACTCGTAAAACAATAGATGGCATTACTATACTCTCGCGACAAATGGTATTGTTCAATTCACGAAATAATTTCATTTAAATGACCTAAGTCGTATTATTTCAAAATTTGGAACATGATCGTACAACATTATCACTATATAACACCGAAATTAACAAAAACAATTAAGTCATTTTTTACCAATCGGGTACTTGAATCAGATTCAATTCATGGGAAGTGTTTTGTACGTTTGATGACTAATAGCAAACATTATAATCCGGTAGATGGCGCGTATGCAACAACAACACTGCATGCTAAACAAAGTTGGCATATTGAAGATAAGTTTTAAATTCAATTTATTTATTGTTCGAATGTGATTAGTTAAAATCGCTGTCAATAGAAATTGCCAACAATGTAAACAAACCATTATACAAAATATCAATATTTTAGCACAATTTTATTATTTCAAAGGTTGGATTTAGCCAGTATCTGATGAGTTAGAATGAAAATTAAAGACATTTTGACAACGTACAAGGTTTGTTTACATTGTTCACAAATTCTATTGACGGCGACTTTATAAATGATGAATTGATGATAGGGTTAGTATTTTGTAACATCACAATCTGCCAGAATTTGGCGTACAATACTCTTGACTCTCAATATGCACATTCATTATCATTAGTATTTGTTTTTTTTTTGCACAAGTTTTAACGATTATTCTCTTATCTTGGACGTACATCCCAGAATAGGCAAAATATGCTAAGTAAAATATTACAACCCTAAGTGCGGATGTCAGGAAGGATTTCAAAGGCGAAAATCAAAAATGGCGGCTTAAATATATGGGATATCGGTCCTGCATCCGATATCGGATCGTATAATGTGAAAACGCACTAAGACGGAAGTATTACTTTCAGATTATTTTTATTACTATAAAAATGTTTTACCACAAACAGCTACATATATCAGCACGACAGAGTCAGATGGCACTATTATCAGAATAAGACAGAAGTTGTACGATTTGCGGCTAATTTATGATCAACATTCATCATTTCATCACCGATTTTTTTAAATATATGAATGTGGAATAAAACAATATATTTATAAGTCAATTTTATTAATTAAATTCTTTGAAAAGTTTTTTAATTATCATGCTAAGTGTTGAAATGCATTGAAATATTTATTTTCAGTACAGATGGTGTTTTTTTTACGCACTAGTGCGAGAAGTGGTTCATTACGAGTATATGTCAGGTCTAAACTTCGGAGGGCCATCTGTACTGAAAAACGTCGTACGATACACGTGCGAAAAGGAAATTCGTAACTCGTGTCGATTTTTACGCACTTGTATCGTAATGCACTATTTCCAAGTAGGCATGTTACAATGATATGAACGTCAAATAAAGCTACGCCGGCTTTAACCCTACGCCTCAGCCACTTTTTTTCAAAATACTCATGCAAAAGTATTCATAAAGAAAATATTAACAGACTGCTCTATGGAAATTAATTTCAATAAATTATACAAAGTACAAAGCTACTATGCTTAATAAGAGATGTTAGAGATACTGTATAGAGTCTCTAAGTGTCAAGGTATATCTAAAAAAATAAAAAAAATATACATGATGAAGAAAAAAAAAACGAACTGATACAAATAAAAAATAACTAAAATAACTTTAGAGTTTTAAAAGACTCTTGATGTCTCAACTAAAGAAAAAAATATATATAATGCCGCCGCGGGGCGGAGCGGCGGCGGGGGGCCGGCGGCCGAGGCTCAGGCTCGGCGATCAGCCACGACAGCGCCAGCTGCAGAAGGCTCGGCGGTCAGCCGCGACAGCGCCAGCTGCAGGAGGCTCGACGGCGACGGGGGCGCGCGACGGCGCACGGGCGCGGGCTTGTGGGAGCGGGGCTAAGCCGACTCGGGCGCGGCTCGAACAAGCGGGCGCAGGCGAGTCCATGCACACAGGGTACACGCTCGATGGATCTAGAACGTTATTCACAAAAGATGTACTCGTGTAATGCTTTACTTGTCAGTTCATACCTATTATTCAGGTCTTTTAGTTTCAATTCTAATTTGTGAAATTCATCGGTAGTGGAGTAAAAGTAAGGTACCCTGGACATAATTCAATAACTCGTCCTTTTTGATATTTTATTGGGTATTATTATTAAGCATCAAATAGTAATTATGTACATAGATAAAAAAAAGACGATCGTATTCATATCTTATAAAAATCATGAGATAAAGTACATTATCCCACTTTTCGCTAACAGCAAAATAGTTAACCGAAAACTTTGTTAGATTAACTTTGTGGTGCACTCAGATGCGATCAGTTATTAGCGATATTACACAGAAAATAAATCTGATTGTGTACTTTTTTTTACCGTTTTCATTTAATGTGAATATCTAGGTAGGTAAAAATGGTGACCATGATATATATATCAATTTGCATTGTATTAAGTATATATAGACATTTAACACCGATCTTAAACATATATTTTTAACGCTTAAATAAACATGAATTTCTCAGTAGGTATAAATTGTAACTGAGATTTTTTTGCTTAAGACCAGGTTTTTGTGTACTATAATCATGATTTTATCAAAATTAATACTGTGAAGGTCGCGCTTAAGAAACTGTAAATGTCAGTAATTTAAAAGGGTGCAAAGTTGTCGTAGAGCGGCTGTCGCGGGGCGGGGGAGCGCGCGGGGCGCGGGCCTGGGAGAGCGCGCCGCGCACCGGCCGCGTCACCGCGGCGGATCGGTTAATAGGTTAGGGACGTAAGGTACCGGCCACACCAGAGCGTCGCGTGTCTCGGGGCGCGGACGGACGTCCGCGCCACGCCACCTGAGTGTAATTCAAAAATCGTCTCCTCAGTACATTTTGTATAGGAAGGACGTAAGACGCGCCCCAGGCGGCGTGGCGGCGGCGTGGCGCGCGCCGCGCCGCCTGGGACTTGGTGCCAATAGGACCATCTCGGGGTTATACCCGTTCGATTAAAAAAATAATTTGAAAATCGGTCCACGATTCTCGGAGATATCGAGTAACAAAAAAACCGACCAAGAGCGTGTCGGTCCACGCTCAGTGTAGGGTTCCGTAGTTTATCGTATTTTTCTCAAAACAATTTTCCTAGAAAGTCTTTATAAAGTTCTACTTTTTTGATCTTTTTTCATATTTTTTTAAACATAAGGTTCAAAATATAGAGGGGGGGGGGACGCACTTTTTTTCCTTTAGGAGCGATTATTTCCGAAAATATTAATATGATCAAAAACCGGCCAAGAGCGTGTCGGGCCACGCTCAGTGTAGGGTTCCGTAGTTTTCAGTATTTTTCTCAAAAACTACTGAACCTATCAAGTTCAAAACAATTTTCCTAGAAAGTCTTTATAAAGTTCTACTTTTGTGATTTTTTTCATATTTTTTAAACATATGGTTCAAAAGTTAGAGGGGTGGGGACGCACTTTTTTTTTTCTTTAGGAGCGATTATTTCCGAAAATATTAATATTATCAAAAAACGATCTTAGTAAACCCTTATTCATTTTTAAATACCTATCCAACAATATATCATACGTTGGGGTTGGAATGAAAAAAAAAATCAGCCCCCACTTTACATGTAGGGGGGGTACCCTAATAAAACATTTTTTTCCATTTTTTATTTTTGCACTTTGTTGGCGTGATTGATACATTGGTACCAAATTTCAGCTTTCTAGTGCTTACGGTTACTGAGATTATCCGCGGACGGACGGACAGACAGACAGACAGGGGGAAACTATAAGGATTCCTAGTTGACTACGGAACCCTAAAAAACATTCAGTCGAATTGAGAACCTCCTACTTTTTTTGAAGTCGGTTAAAAAAACAACCTTTATTGCCGGCCGGCAAACGGCTAACCGATTGAAACAGAAACATAAATGAAAAGAGAGGGCGAACGGCGACACCTGTGTGTCGGCGATTTCAAAGGTAAGCGCACGTGCACCCGATCTCGCTACCTACGCCCAGGTGCGGGCGCGGCTTTCGACCTTCGCGCCGTGCAATAGAATTTAATGTCGGCTGCTCGTGTGCGGTCTGTTTGTTTTATAGAGTGGCGGCATTTTCAACATCAAAGGGCAAAATTCTGCAAAATTTTGTGCAAAATTCTGTTATATCAATAACTTCTCACGTCACTAGATTATCGACTTTGAATGTCGAGTATATTTATAGTATCATCACTTTATTTCAGTGTACGAATTTCGTATGTGTTAAAAATCATTGTTCTAGCTTCATAAACCAGGGAGGAAATAATGGAGAGCGTTTATATGTCTTGTTTTGCCTTAATTCAATATCATCACATATTTTTGTTGCTGATAAAATAATACATCCTATATATCAAGGCCTTGTAGCTCGGCGAAAGAATCGTGATCGCGGAGTGCGCCGGCACTGATTATAATTATTTTGTCCAGTTATTATAATAACCTATACAAAAAGTACCGATAGAATAGGTATTCTAATCTATATCTGCATAGAACTATTTAAAACAAACCACAAAAGTTCATAGTTGATCGTTATTGGTACAGTCAGCAACTCAGCTGTGAATACAGATAAAGTGCCAAATATATGTATACACATACCTTAATGTACCAAGTACCAACACTTGTACAGGAAATAAAATACTCTATACATATTTTTGGCACTTTGTCTTGCCAGCTGTGTTGTTGACTGTACACGATCTAAAAAGGAGCCGAACGGTTATTATAATTACGCGGCGACTTGCGTAGTCGGCGGCCGCGCGATACATAGTGCTGTCTCTGTTCAGGCCCCGTAGCCGAATGCCATTTCTCCGACGCGAAACGAAAACGAAACGCAGTCTGGCTCTGTCGCGCCAATACGCAAGAGCGATAGAGATAGATATCTACTAGCGTTTCGTTTCGTGAGCGTTTGTGCCATTCGGCTACGCACCCTGTTCTCACTACCACGAATTTGAAGAACAATATTGCTGTCTCTCTCAATCTTTAGGCGTCATTCATATATTACGTCATACTAAATGTGACAATCCATGTTAAAGGATTAAAAAGCGTGACATTGGGGGGTCCAAATAGTAGTCCATAAACCACGTCTTTGACCAACGTGAGTGATATCTCTGTCACTCTTTACGTCTTTACTAACAGAAATTTAAATAACAATAGTGCTATCTCTGTCACTCTTTACTAACAGAAATTTAAATAACAAAAATGCTATCTCTGTCACTCTTTACTACCAGGAACTTAAATTATTATAGTGCTATCTCTATTCTCTGTCACTCTTTACTATCAGGAACTTAAATTGTTATAGTGCTATCTCTGTCACTCTTTACTACCAGGACCTTAAATTATTATAGTGCTATCTCTGTCACTCTTTACTGTGTGCGGGAAGTGCACATACCACGAGTTTGACTAACATGAGTGCTATCTCTATCACTCTTTACTACCAGGAACTTTAATTATGATAGTGCTATCTCTGTCACTCTTTATTACCAGGAACATAAATTTTATTATTACAGTGCTATCTCTGTCACTCTTTACTACCAGGAACTTAAATGATTATAGTGCTATCTCTGTCACTCTTTACTGTGTACGGGAAGTGCACATACCACGAGTTTGACTAACATGAGTGCTATCTCTGTCACTCTTTACTACCAGGAACTTAAATGATTATAGTGCTATCTCTGTCACTCTTTACTTCTAGGAACTTAAATATTTTTTTCGGTTTCGGTTTTGGTCTTGGTTTCGGTGTCGGTTTTGGTGTAGGTTTCGGTGTCGGTTTCGGTTTCGATTTCGGTTTTCGTTTCCATTCCCGTTTCGGTTTCCGTTTTCGTTTTCAGTTTTGTTTTTGTTTAAACTAACAGAACTAAAACTAAAACCAAAACCAAACCAGAAACGGGAAACCGAACACGGGAAACCGGATATCGGATACCGTATATCGGATGCTGGTTACCGGTTACTGTCTACCGTTTACCGGATACCGGTTACCGTCTACCGGTTACCGGTCACCGTTTACCGGATACCGGTTAACGGTCATTGGTTACTGGTTACCGGTTACCGGTCACCGAATACCGGAGACCCGTCACCGGTTACCGGTTACCGGATACCGGTTACCGGATACCGGTTACCGGATACCGGATACCGGTTACCGGATACCGGTTACCGGATACCGGATACAGGATACAGGATACCGGATACCGGATACCGGTTACCGGTTACCGGTTACCGGTTACCGGGTACTAGATACCAGAAACCAGGTTTTGATTTCTGGTTTCTCATGTTACAACGTGTATAGATTAGTCGATACCAAGTCGGACACTTCCGATTAGGCGATTTCGGCTCGCATTGTTACGCAGCATTCGAGTGTTGAGTTTCTCACACATGAGGCCCCCTAATAAAATTTGTACCACTCATATTATTGATTTGACTCTCGCAACACAAACACCTCATGCCCACACAAATACACACAAAATAAAATCATTCACAAACTTCAAATCATTCAAAAACTCAACAGTCACACGCGCTCCTCGCGGTCCTCTAAGAACTCCCTCGCGAGAGTCGACACTTCAAAATGAAGCGACATCGCATCGGCTCATCATCCACAAATCCGAAAAGATCCACCGATAAATTTGTACCGGAAAGACCTCACCGCGACAATGTCATATTACCCAAATTACTTCAAAAATCCTCTGAAAGTGAAACAGTTCATTAGGTTTACCGTAAGAGTGAGTGAGACAGACACGCACTGTGCTTCAAATTTGCCTCGCCAAAATACGTTACACACGACTCGAAAGAATACAGTCTTAAGCGCCGCAAGCTTTCATACATATTACGTTGTTGTGATCCAAGCATCTCGTCAAGCTCGATAGGTACTATTATTGAGCTAACGACTTGACCAGTTTAACGTGACCTATCGGACTAATTGATTTGTATGACTTTTGTCACTTGTAATAAGGGAGCTCTCTTATACTGGACGGTGAAATATTTGTTATCGAAGCGTTTTGAAAACGCGGCGCCCTTGATATGAAACACGTGTTGACGACTCGCCGCCCGTTCCCGCTACTACTATACTAGCTATACCTACTCTGTGCACGACCTTATTCTGCAGGTAATAACGTTCATATTAAAGCGCAAGTAAGAAAAATATCAATTAAGTAATGAATCTTACATATTTGTTGTTTAATTGATTTCGTATAGTACTAAGAATATATTAACGGCAAAATTTACCATCTTTCAATTTAGTTAGGTATTTTTCCTTTCCTAAAATTATCAATATTTAAGATTTTGAACAAGCGCCAAAAGTATTGGTATAAGTTTTAATAATTTATCAACACACGTAATATTATATTCATAATAAATTGCAGGATTACGGTTAACAATATTTTCTAGTGAAATACGCCTGAAAATGTGTAACTTACTAAACCTTCTTTATAAATGATAGTTCTGTATGAATTATTTATAAAAATTAGATGTTTTTATATGAAATGCAGGTGTCACAACATAATACAAGCACTTTTTCCGGATTACATTTAATACTTTAGTTATAAAATCAAAAAATATTCAAAGTTCGTTTTTATTTTTTTTTAAATTGAATCAGAACCCTAATTTGATTAATAATTTGTATTTTAACTATCACTAATGATACTTTATACGACAGAAAAAGAAAATTACGGTTATCGAATTATGTCCAGGTCAAGCTATTTTTCCTGGTCTACGGAGCGATGGTTCAACTCCTGTGCTGTCAGGTCAAGTTGGTATTGACAGTTTAGAAGCTCATCGCTTAAGGCAGCTGTTACATTTTGATGTATTTTGAATTTGCTTAGCTTTAGATATTTTTTAATTTTATTTGACCCTTTCAACGTCACTCTGGGATCACTGCCGCCCTCTATGTGCACAGACTGTTTTAAATCTACAGGGTCTTTCATTGGGGAGCATGATGCACTGTCATGAACCACATCTAAATCAAATATATTATATTCAGCAAATATACTTAAATTGTTTTCAGCCAGAGCGGAGTTCCCGGAGCAATACTTGCAATACCATTTTGAATCCGACTCCTGCAGTTGCTGCTCGAGGTCCCGGATGCGTTGTAATGCCTGCTCATGTATCTCTTGGCATTGCTGGAACCGATCAATGACTGCCTAGAGGTCATCCCGTTGTCCTTGCAGGTCTTCATACTTGACATCTTGGTTGGCTGATTGCTGATTTTTGAGGCTTGTGTTTGTTTCATTCTAGCCACCATCACATCCCGGTGTGTTGTAACCTTGCTAGTTTGTTCTGTAACATTATTCATCATGTGAGATATTGAAGCCTAAATGTATTGTTAAAATATATTAAATAGGGCTTATAACAGGATATAATGTGATTAAGATACAAGAATATGGAACCACAGCCTTGATTTTGCTAACAAGATTTCATATAACAGACTTTGTAATTCACTTTGTTGCAAGTTACACGGGATAGCAGTGAGTAAGGTTTTATTATCTCGAGTTGGTTTAACAAAGAAAATGTAAATATGGAAGTTAAAATACTATTATGTACTTCAAATGTTTACAAACAGAAAACACAAAAATAACCTATGACAGTTACTAGTTCTAGACAAATAATCTGAAAAACTACACTTAAATATTAAGTAAGCTATACCCATCTGTAAAAAACGCTAATTAATTATAATTTTAAATCTTGAACGCTACTCCGTTGACGGTTGGCGTAGTTTTTTCGTCAATATTTGGCTTCTTAGGCTGCATGAAAACTTATGATAACACTTTCTCATTTTAATTAAAATACGATACATCACTGTAATTCCTTATATTTTACATTTTTAATATTTATAACACATTATTGAAATGATAGCCGCACGAAGCTTGAATTTGACGTTTAACCCGGTCGGTGTTGCTAGTCCAGGCCCCGTAGCCGAATGGCATTTCTCCGACGCCAAACGAAAGCGATACGCCGCTGGCTCTGTCGCGCCAATACGCAAGCGCGATAGAGATAGATATCTACTAGCGCTTCGTTTCGTGAGCGTTTCGTGAGCGATTGTGCCATTCGGCTAGCCACCCAGGCGTTGGTATCTCCTGCGAATTGAAAAGTATTCGTTAGGGCCCGCACAGACGGGTGACTCAATTTTTTTGTCTGCGGAGATCGGTCTATGGGCCAGTATGAAAGTGCGCACACGTTGCGACGCAACCTTTTTGTCTGCGGGTTCGACGAGTGACGACAAGCCTGCGACGTAACTGTCTCATTCTCTATATGTTTCAATGCAAGTGCGCACACGGTGACAAAATAGTCGCCGGTCGGTTGTCATTTTGACAGTTATCACTCAACCGCTTGGGCGAACGTATGTTATTATTCGAAAAAAATATAATTTTAAATGCCGATTGTTGAAGTCGACATTGATACCTGTCGTTTAATTTCAATTCTTCAGAAGTAGAGGTAAGACCGACTTTATATGACAAGAATTTAAAAGAATAGTCCTACAATATTGAGGAAAACGATGCCGGGTTGTAAAATTCTAACGAGTTCATCAAAACTTTTAAGCACTTATTCTGAAGTACCAAAAATGTTTTTTGGGTAGGCTCTTAATTTCATGAAAAAAGAAAAAGTTGCGTCCGTAGTATCTTCATAGTAGTCTGTGGTTGCATCGCTGTCGTTCCCGTGTGCGCACCTTTGAAATTGTCGCAAGGAGTTACGACAGAGACAAAAAAGTCGTCGAGTGACTTTGTCGCCCGTCTGCGCGGGCCCTTATAACAAATAGTTTAATGTTTTGTGAAGATTAAAGAAATATTGTTTGTTGATAACAATGATAACTATGACGGGAACTATTCCTCTCACTTCTTGTCACAGACAAAATTATGACGCGCCTTGGCTAGCTATCAATAGTGAAACAAAAACGATAAGAGATATAAGGCTTACGGCGAAACGAAATTGTGGTAAAAAAAGCTGCACTTTATGCAAAAAGCAAGCAACTTTGTACAGTGATACTAGGGACCAATATAAATGATTTCTTCCGAGGAAACACAATTTTCATCCACTAGAATTCAAGATGGCGGACATTTTCTATATTTCGTATTTTTAAAAATTTATAGAATCACAACGGCTGCACCGATTTTGATGGTTGGGGTGTCAATCAGTTTGTATTAAAACGCTTATTTTTTTTTTATACTACGTCGGTGGCAAACAAGCGTACGACTCGCTTGATGGAAAGCGGTCACCGTAACCTATGGACGCCTGCAACTCAAAGAGTGTCACATGAGCGTTGCCACCCCATTAGAAACTTGTACATTCCCTTTTCCTGTTTTAAGTACACAGTAAAAAGGAGTGTACAAGTTCTAAGGAGGGTTCGGTTTGCCGACGACTCAAAGGACAATAGACGAAATAAGTCAGTTCCGTAAGTCCTCCCGTCATCAGCACACCGCACCCTCATTAAGCTCTGTCAGCCTTACTCACCGACAGGAACACAACACTAAAAAAAAAATTAAAGATGGCGGGCGAATAATAAGAAAAATATAAAATTTTCAAACTTTTTCTTTCTAGTGAAATTTTCATTTTCTATGATATGGCCACATTTTTATATATTCAAATAATAATGAAAATCCGTTAAGTAGTTTTTGATCTATATATACTCGTTTCAAAGGAACGCGCGGATTTGAAAGACGTTTTTGCACGTGATGTAAAAATTTATGGAATCACAACGGCTGCACTGATTTTAATGATTGGGATGTCTATCAGTTTTCATTGAAAAGTTTATTCATATAAAAATCAAAATCATTGAAAAAATAAAAGACGGCGGCCGAAAAATGTGAAACTTAAAAAAATCAATCTCGTGAAATTGACTAGTAAATTTTCTAAGATATGGTCACATTTTTATTTATTAAAATAAAACCTGATAATGTCATCTGCAAAATAAAACAAAAATCATTTAAATCCGTTGAGTAGTTTTTGAACTATACGCAATGCAGATGAAGCGCGCGGGTTTGAAAGACGTCTTTGCACTTGATGTGATGCATCGCGTGTGATGTATCGTGGTTTTGGCTACGCAAGACGGTTTATTTATTTTGGTCACAGCTCACTGTATTAGTGTTTTTAGTATTTATACTAGTTTTTTAAAGGTGAGCGGGGCCCGAGGGCCCCGCGGTGTTCTTTTTGGGCTTTTGTGCTTTGCTTTTTTGTTTTTGTGCTTTGCTTTTTTGTTTTTTTGCTTTTGCTTTTTGTTTTTGAGCTATGCTTTTTTGTTTTTTTGCTTTGCTTATTTGCTTTTTTGCTTTAGCCTTTGAGTGCTTGGGAGCACTCTCTGCCCGCAGCTCGGCCTGCGGCCTCGCGTGCTTGGGAGCTTGTAAGACACGCTCGGGCCTTCGGCCCTCCGCGTAGTTACTGTGGGGGTTGTAGGGAAGTTGGAGCTTAAACACGACCCAATCCCGTCGTTTCGCTTCTCTAAGACACTTTTACTATTGGGTCGTGTTTAAACTCCAACTTCCCGATCCGCCGGCGAGCCGATCAGCACTTTTAAGCTTTTTCCTACCGTTACGGATCTATGGGGATTAAAAAAAAAGACCTCCATACAAATTTCAATTGGCCTTCAAAGGGCGCCATTTTGAATTTTTCAAAATTTTCTTATTGTATACTAATCTAAGGGCGGCTGTCCACCCGTGTGCAAAATTTCAGCGCGCTCAGAGCGTTTTGAAATTTTTCAAAAAAAAAGTCGGCCATTTTGATTATTTTTAAATGCCATGCTATGGACCTTGGATGACGGTATAACATTTGTTCGAGCACTTTTCACTTCTTTGTACCGTTACGGAGCTATGGCGATTAAAAAAAAACTTCCATACAAATTTCAATTGGCCCTCAAAAGCCGCCATTTTGAATTTTTCAAAATTTTCTTTTTGTATATAAATCTTGGGACTACTTTCCACCCGTGTGCCAAATCTCAGCGCGCTAGGACCATTTTGAAATTAAAAAAAAAAAAAGTCGGCCATTTTGAATTTTTTTAATGCAACTTTTTTCTACTCGGATACTTGTATGACATTTGGTCGAGCACCCCCCGGCTATCTCTTACGGTTTAAAAGTTGCCATACAAAATAAAAGTGGCCAGTTTTCCCACATTTGTAGCATTTTTCAATTTTTTTTTATTTCATTCGAATCAAGGCCACTTGGAGATTCTATGACCAAAATTTGAGCTCTCTACGACAAACTTGAAAAATCATCAAAAAAAAAGTCGGCCATTTTGAAAAAAAAATGGCGGCGTCAAAAACTGCCCAGGGTCCTCTATGACATTTGGTCGAACACTCCCCGGCTAACTCCAGCCGTTTGGCCAGGCCGTCCAACATTTTTTTACCCGGAACCGGTAGACCGACGGTCTGATCTATCCGGGGTCGCAGGACCAACCTCTATACGACCACATCAAACACTGCCACCTGCAAAAACTCCTTCTGCCCATTTTTTGAAAAATGTCAGTCGGGTTGTAGCTTTATATTATATATTGGGTTGGTAAGAAAGTAATGAGCCAATCATAACCAATATTGAAATTTTTATTTAATTTATTATTTTAATCATTTATCAAAAATATAACGGCCTTCGTTATCTACTACTTGTCTCCATCGTTCTGGTAAAGAATGAATAGCATCGGCGAAGAAGTTCTTAGGTTTAGATTCAAAAAACTCAGCTATGTACTGTCGTAGATGGGCTTGATCATCGAACTTTTTTTCATTCAAGGCATTGCTTAGCGATCTGAACAATGCGTAATCCGTAGGTGCCAAGTCTGGAGAGTACGGTGGATGAGGTATCACTTTCCAACCTAGCTCCAATAGCTTTAGCCGAGTCACTTTTGCAATGTGTGGGCGAGCATTGTCGTGTAAGAAAAAACTTTAGCATGCTGTGGACGATTCTGACAGATTTTTTGGTTTAAATTTTCAAGCTGATTACAGTATATTGATGCGGTAACAGTCATTTCACTTGGTAGGAGTTCCCAGTGAATAATACCATGAATATCCCACCAAACGGACAGCATAACTTCTTTCGGGTGAGGCTCTGTTTTTGGTGCCTCTATTCCTTTTTCGTTTGGAGCTAGCCACTGACGTTTGCGTGTGTGATTTATATATAAGACCCATTTTTCATCTCCAGTGATAAGATGGTCCAACCAGTTGAATGTGCGGCGAAAAGACAGAAGTTGTATGCAGATATCGGCACGGCGGTTTAGTTGATCTCTATCAAGTTCGTGCGGTATCCAAACACTGTATTTGTAGTTTTTTCCCAACTCGTGTAAATGTGTTTCTATGGTGACATGAGAGCAGCCTAACTCGGTAGCAATAGTACGACTCGTTAGCCTCGGATCTCCTTCAATTAAGGTTTTTAATTTGGCTACATCAATCTTCACCGGTCGACCAGACTTGGGTTGATCTGATAATGAAAAGTCGCCACTACGAAACCGCTGGAACCATCGTTTCGCCGTGGCCTCAGACACAACTTCAGGAGCAAGACGCGTCTCTAGAGCAGAGCCCAACTGGGGTAGTACCTCCGCCTTACAGAAGACCGCAGCCAAATAGCACTAGACCCTACTCGTAGTGTTGTGTTCCTGCCGGTGAGTAAGGCTGCCAAAGCTCAACGAGGGTGCGGTGTGCTGGTGACGGGACGACTTACGGAACTAACTTAACATCATTAGCCCTAACAGTCAAGTAATCAAGTGTATTTTTCTGCATACTATGCATTAATGACATTATAAACTTACACACAAATTTATTTATATATTCTAGCGTCTTTGTCTTTTTTAGGTGACATTTTAGCATTGAACATTTGCCATAATATTGGGATATACCTACTAATAAAAATACCCAGTACAGTCGAGAAATACATTTCTTACTCATCTAAGTGCGTATTCACATTATCCGATCTGATATCAAAGATATATTGAAATATTCTATTTTCTCTGCTGATATGGACAGTGGACCTATACATCTTTGACATCCTTCGTACATCCAATATATCTTTGGTACATCCGATATGGGGTCGAATAATGTGAAAATGAAAACCCAAGTGCGAAGTGTTGAAGTGTGTTTTCCCATTATCCGATCCGATATCAGATTTCGGACCGATATCCCATACATTACAGTCGCCATCTTGGATTTTTTCCATTGAAATCCTTCCGACATCCAATATCGGATCGGATAACGTGAAAACGGATTAAGGTTTAATATATGTAGTACAGAAAACTCACCATAAGATCTAGCTAGATGAAGACGTTGCTTTGATGATGTTGATGCATAAAACATTAGCAACGCTACTAAATTAGAAACACGTGTTTAGTTTCGGACGACACGCCTATAAGCAACCTACATAATTTGGTCGAGTTAATTTGAAATGTCAAAAACAGTGCTAAGTAATTTGACATTTCAATACTAGGTAAGTATAACCAAAGATATATATGGAATAAAATAAAATATTATATACGTATTTCTAACAACGATTCAATTAAATGGGCAGGGAATCAAATTCCTTGACTGTATAGCTGTAGGTGCCTAAATAAAGATTTTTAATACTTATGGGTACCGATAAATTTATATAAATACAGTAAAGGGCGATAAAACTTGCACATCGGTCTTTGGAAAGAGACAACGTCACATAAGTGATTGGAGAGTAGAGTAGGTAGATAGGTACCTCCCTATGGGCCTATGGGTTTTATAAACACACAACAAGTAGGCGCGAACAATTCATACTTACTTTTCTATGATTCAAACACACAACAAGTAGGCGCGAACAATTCATACTTACTTTTCTATGATTCAACTTCACATCATACTTATTTTTCTAATATTCAACTAGAAAAAAAAAGCGAAAAACAACAACATAATTCTTTTTAAACACATTAAAAAAAAACCGGAGCTGGGTCTCGAACCTGAGATCTCAAAAATGCAAGTCAGATACTCTAACCCCTAAGCCAAAAAACGAGGTGCCGCCGGCTCAAAATATTGAATCATATTCAGATGTGGTTACTCGGCAATGTAATTAATTATTATCTCACTAGGTGGCACTTTTCAACATTGAAAACAGCGCCATCTGTAAATAACTCGAAAACTAAGAGGTACCAGCGACGATAACTCGCGTTAAGTAGGTCGCTACACGATGTACTGAGTTACCAATCTTTCTTTATTTAATTAATCTATGGTTATGCTTATAGTCAACAGCGTTTACAAGAACATGTATAAGGCTGCTTATAATACTAGTAAATTTTTTAGTCGAAGTTTTCTTCTAACTATACATCAAGATATGGCTTGGTTTGTGCTAATAAACTCATCATTGGCCTTATTTTCTGTTGAACGATTTAAATGTAATATCTCGAATCAGCATTTTTCTGATGACAACTGAACGATATGAACCTTAAATAAAGAAATATGTACAAACAAAATGACAAATTTATCATTAACGTTATTTAAACAGGGCGCATAGACAGAGTTAGTAGTTTAACGCTCCATGGAGTACCTATCGTAGTCATCTCTCTAATCCTTCTTCCGTAGAGTAAAATAATAATTAAGTACGATAAGACCTCTTGTCTACCGCCCACATATCTCAATGCATACATTTGAATCGTCCTTGGCTGCATTCAATACACCTTTTCCTACTCTAAAAATGTACGTATGTATAAATTGTGCACTTGTATAGAAACCACGCGTTGTGTCAGCTAAAGTACATGTGACTGAAAATGATGTCACACGAGTATTGAATAGCAGCGCTTCGGGAAATCCGGAGTCCGGAACGGAATTAAAAATATAAAAATATAAAGTGTTGTACCTGTGAGTTCCTACGGCACTGTATGAAAAATGCAGTGTACCTAAGTATGTGTATATTTAATTAGTAGTTTAATTAATCATTGTTGACAACATAACAAAAAGACTTTACATTCAGACAGTTCATTCCATAGTTCCGATTTTTGAATCGTGAAATTTTCTAACAATTATTCATCTGGTAGATCTATGTACCTACTTTATTTGTGTTTTATCCTACTCTATAAACCCAAGTGACAAAATATCACGGCAGAAAACAATGTACTTGACATATTAATCTATTAAAAATAAATGATTATGATTATCCTAAACGGTTTTAGTAGGTGAGCAACCACGGTAAAGTGATATAGATGTCACGTTGCTGCGTTCTTTTCGCACTTCGTGCTTGCCCGCTAGATAGCACGATATAGAAATTAATGCGCAATGACTCCCATAAAATTTCTGTATTTTAAATAGCATAAAATCAACATTTCTAATAATAAAGTCAGGATATGAGTACAAGTTGTCTGTGTCAGTCCACTTACGCGTGCTTCCGTTGAAGCTCCTCTTAATGGAGCAAAACACGGCGAGAAATCTTGAAACATTTGAGTGATCCGTTTTAAAAAGTTTCTACATTGGTTTTCCACTGGATAACCAACATTAACTAAATACTAGTAGTAGGTACAAAATTAATTATAAAATAAGGCATGGAGGCAAGCGCGGTCGCGTGATAAACGATAAAAACGATAAAACATCGAAAAAGACGGCCTGACGGTATATCGTTTATCGCGCGACCACGTCGGTGCAGTTTTAACTTACACTTAAGTGCAATGTTGGTGTGACGTAGCTTGTTTTTAAAACTAAATTAGCCATAATTAATGTTACAGTTAACCTAAATGTATAACGCAGGCATCAATCTATATAAAGCATCTTCGAATATCTATCATTTAAATATGTTGCATAATTTAATCTTAAGCATTTAAATATGTTGCATTTCGCAAGTTCTGCCTGCAGCTAGACGCACAATAGCTAAAATTCAATCTTTTAGATATACCTCTAGGTACTTTTGATATCCGTTTATGTTCGAATAGGCTTATATCGTATTGTATGGCATTGATAGCGCTAGTTGTAACTTAGTGCTAAGTTTATTCAACCATCTCTTAATACTTACTGACTCTCAATAATATACTGAAAAGATTTAGACAACAGTTTACACTTTTCATTAAGAAGTAAGATATATATGTCAGGAGAGAAGTACCCGAAACTTTTTTTTTACAAATTCTAGCCGAATTTTGGTTTATCTTCATTAAATAATAATAATAATTATGTTTACAAAGTTTGATAATGTTATTTTAATCGTTTGCTACACCTTTAGTTTTTTGTAAAAATGTAAATGAAATTTCATACAAATTCTGCATTGCTCCTGCCTAACTCACTAAGACCTCAAAAATACTACAATATTTTCATAATGTCAAAATCCGGAGAGGAAAATGAGGCTTACGTTTGCATGGAGACTCAATCGCCCCCTATCCTCTCAAATTATTAAAATGCGTAACTAAATACTAGACGCGTACCAACGAGTATTTGAAGCAGGCACCGGCCAGTTGAGCTTGTTACAGTTCACACCCAAAACGGCTTATGTGCTATACATTCATCTAAGAACATGTTACGTTTCGTATTTGCGTGGTAGCATTCCGAATTATGTGCGCTATTCGTGTCAAACGATCGTGTAGCACAGACTAATGACAAATCATCGAAACGCTTTACACTCTGTTTGGAAATAGAAGAGATATAGTCCGTCAGAGTCGAATCTAGGTAGGGGCGATCCGGGGTTCTTGCTCCTAGCGTCAAGTCCTGAAGGGGCACCAAATTCGAACTTCGTCAAATCCAAGGGACGTCAAATTCGTATTTTTGTAGTCTTTATTTACATTTTTTTAATAAATTTACGTCGATTAACGGCACGTTTTTCCTATTAAGGATGTAATGGAGAAATGAGCAGGAAAGCGGAAGGCCGGGAAAAGTTTGAAGAAAAAGAAGAAATGCAATAGTTTGAAGAGAAAATCCCTTTAAAGTAGGGAAAACGCCTAAGTAGTAAAGGTTTAATCCAAGGTTTTTTCGCGGTCTACTTTGGGTTTACTGCCTCCAGCCTACGCTTCATCACAAAGACAATTGCCACCTGTGACCCATTTCACAAAGCTACAAATTTCAAATTACAATTGTCAGTCTCAAGTTGAAAATGGACTTCCGCTTGTAGCTTGTAGTTTTGTGAAATTGGCCGCAGATAGTGACAACTCGCTATAACTAAATTGTATAGCTTTATTTTTTAAATTATTAATTAACAAGTAAAGTTACATATTGGAAAATTCGAGAAAATATTTACCTTAAGTCGTTAGTTATCAATCTAGAATTTGACAGGACGTTGGCAGTATCAGGTGTTAATTGTCAAGGTGTTGTAATATACACATTGGAATTAGGCTGTCCAATGCTAGGACGTTTACCTTACCAGTATACGTTCAGAAATCAGTTCAACGCATACTCTTGCTTTGTAAAGTTACTCAGTCGTTAAACTAAAATAGCGTGGCAGTTTCAGTTCAGCTGTTGGTATGCTGGCAAATACTTATATGCAAAAAAGTCAGCTGGATGAATTCTAAAATTCATTATACGCGATTTAATCCGTTTCCATAAAATAAAACTATGGAAACGGATTAAATCGCGTATAATGAATTTATAATTCATCGCGATGTTTCGAACCATTTCCATAGTTTTATTTCAAATGCAAAAAGTTATGTCAGATACAGCTTCAAAAACAATGTATCAAAATATGCGCAATAAAATACTACTTTCCAGTAGCTTAAGATGAGATATTATATCTATATCTGTAGACAATTTAGACTAACAGATGCAAACAAATTTATACGAAGTGTTTTAGTTGAAACAATAACTACTTAAAATTGAAGACATGTTTACAAAAACAACATAACTACTTATACTTATTTTAACAAACAACAACATATCAAAAAATTAAAAATAAACACTTATACAAAATCTTACAAATAAAAATTTGTACTCCTTACAAATAAATAAATTAACCCAAGTCGTCGCACTGTCGTCACTTTCCATCAGTAGGCCTAGCACATGATGGCCGCGGGAGTATGTCGCCGCGAGATAGATGCCACGTCTTCTTCTAACTGTATTAATGACATAAGGACGGGTGCGACTAAGGTCAATCACTGGCCAGTTTATAATAATAATAAAACAACAACTTGCAAGATTCATAGCTTTGAAGAATGAGTACACACAAGGAATTCTAAAATCACAATCCTTTTCTGTACCCGAATAAAAATGAAAACACAGAGACCAAAGACCTTATAATCTTCGAGATAATAATACACCGTTTACCAAATTTATTCAATTGGTTGATAAGGTCAGTACACTTATGTAGGTTGATGGGACCGCATTCTGTACATTAAACTTTTGTATTCTGTATGTCTGGTAGTTTTCATGTGAATTTCTTGGTTTCTCCTAAAATATTCGTTGCAAATTATAATAAATTTTAAATATACCGGGTGTCCCATAAACCAACGCCAAAATTAAAAGGGGATAGGCTATCTCATTAGATCATATTAAGCGAATTCGACCTTAATGAAAATGCCATGGTTTTTGAGATATTAGCTTATGTATATTTATTAAATATGAACTATTTAAATACATACATACATAAAACATACATACAATCACGCCTGTGTCCCATAAAGGGGTAGGCAGAGCACATAAACTACTAAAGATTCAGTGCCACTCTTGGCAAAAAGGGGTTGATAGAAATCGAAATTGTGCCATTGCAGTGACAGGTTGCCAGCCTCTCGCCTCCGCCACAATTTAACCCATATCCCACAGTCGACTTCTATGACACCCACGGGAAGAAAGGGGGTGGTGAAATTCTTAACCCATCACAACACGGGGTCACACCACTATTTAAATATTATTAATAACCAATTTATAGTCGTCATACAAATAAATATACGAAGCTCAATATTAACAAATTAATGCAGTAAATTACAAGTGAACTGCTGAATATACCAAATTAAAACCACAGCCTCAAATTACCGCAACATCTCAAAATTAGACGTATAAAGTTCCTCTTCCTTGTTATTTTGGTAATCATCATCATCATCTCTGATTTAACTCCGCAGTTGCCACGGCCACGGCTCATCGGAGCCTGGGGTCCGCTTTGACAACTAATTCCAAGATTTGGCGTAAGCAGTAGTTTTACGGAAGCGACTGCCATCTGACCTTCCAACCCGAAGGGTAACTACGTAGGCCTTATTGAGTTAAGTCCGGTTTCCTCGTGACGTTTTCCTTCACCGAAAAGCGACTGGCAAATATCAAATGACATTTCGCACATAAGTTCCGAAACACTCATTGGTACGAGCCGGGGTTCGAAGGTTCGAACCCGCGACCTCTGGATTGTAAGACGCACGCTCTTAACGGTAAATTTTTGTTTATTTATTCAATGTGAACAATTTAAGTAATTTATTTTTTATAACCAATTTATAGTCGCCATAAAAATAAATAAAATATAATAAGTCTATAAAAAAATTCATTATTAGCAAATTGAAGCAGTAAAGTAAACTGCTGAATGTACCAAAACTAAAACCACAAACTTGCGATTTTTTTACACCACGTCGGTGGCAAACAGGTATACAGCCCGCCTGAGGGAAAGCGGTCATCGTAACCTATGGACGCCTGCAACTCAAGAGGTGTGACATGCACGTTGCCGATCTATTAGAAACTTGAATACTCCTTTGCCGCATCATCTCAAAATTAGACGTATAATGTTCCTCTTCCCTGTTATTTTGGTAATCAATGACCTTAATGCCTTCGCTCACGCCCCAATTAGCGGGTTAGCTTAATTAACTGTTCCACGTCAATGGGGGCTATTTAAGACACATTGGCAGAGTCACAGTGTAAATAAAATGTATGGAATTAAGGTTAATTTGGAAAAAGCTGACATGAATTCAATTTTTAAATATTTTTAAATTTAAGGAAAAATTGAAAAATTCACACCTTCGGCAAGACTCGAACCTGCGACCTCTAGAGCCTTGCCGGAGCCATCCCGCTTCCAACTGCGCCACGGAGGCCTGCTGGATGTGTGCGAATTTATCCATGCCTTCCCTCAATTCTCAACCGCCTTAGGGTGGCGTTATAGCAAACATCTACCCGTAAGAATAGATCTTAACAGGCACTGGAGTCTCAATTTACATTCAGAATTCGCATTGAGGTTCGAGTCCTGCCGGAGGTGTGAATTTTTCAATTTTTCCTTTAATTTAAAAATATGTAATATCGCTCGCAGACGTGTCGGCATGATAAAAAACAAATTTAATGTAGGTATTCAATTATTGTTTAGATGCAGCAGGGCTAGGATGGACGACTTTCTATCATTTGTGAGCATGTTTGTCAGGTTCTAGCAAGTATGTAAGTGCGAAAGTGACGCATGATCCGAAAAGTGACAAAAACACGACCATAATACGGCCACTGAATTAAAAAAAATTACTTAAGTTTCGGTGCATGTATTAGCAATTAACTAGTTGCAGGAAGAGTTTTGAATGATTCACGGTTATTTTCATTAGACTTATATTGACCGGGATATAGACCGTGATTATCTTTTTTTTTTTCGAGCTCCCAACATTTCGACGCAGTTGCATGCACCATGATCACCGAAAACTGAAAGGCGGGTGGATGTTGCATAGACAAAGAGGTAATCACGGTCTATATCCCGGTCAATATAAGTTTAGTTGCAGGAAGTCGACATTTTGATATTGCAATTACAAGTTGCTAGACCATCCCCCACAACACAATTTTGAACCTAAATCCCACAGTCGACTTCTACGATACCCACGAATGGAAAATAAAAGGACAAAAAGAGCTTGTCTATATATATACACTCTGATATGATATGCCCGTGTGGTGACGGGTTAAGAATTTCACCACCCCCTTTCTTCCCGCGGGTGTCTTAGAAGGCGACTGTGGGATATGGGTATTGTGTAGGCGAAGGCTGGCAACCTGTGTGGCAATGTCAAAAAGGACACTGAAAAGAGCATGTGCTCTGCCTACCCCTTCATACACTCTGATATGATATATGTATGATATACATATACCTAATGAAAGTAAATTGACTTTTAAAACACTTGTTTTACAGTACGACGTCACTAAAATGAGAAATCAAAATAGGCATAACAGACCCAAATGCACAATAAAAAGTATTTGGACCACTGCACAAAAAAAAAGCTTACAATATTTTGAATTATATAAATTAAAACATGCAAATGAATAACGAGTTCGAGTACTTAGTTCTTATAATCTCTTCCTCGATTCTTGCGATACTGATTTTTATCGCTTTTACTTAAGTATCATAACAATATTAAGCACAACATAAACCTGTTCAGGCTTAACAAGCTCAACTTGACTTTGAATTTACATACAGCGCATCTGAACCTCTAGCACAACTTGCCTTGTCGCGCCCGAGTCCATAATTGAAGTCGCGCTTGATGTATGCACTCGCGCGCGACAAGGCAAGTTGTGCTAAAGGGTCTGAAGCCCAATTCATGTTTCAGTTTTGATATTATATTAATACGACCACAGCCGTGACTACAAATGTCACGAAATACCCGTGTTATCGAAGTTGATCGTATTTCAATGGGATTTTAAGTTTTAAGGTAAACGTTTCCCCCAATGCTCTACATAAAAATCCCATTGCCTAGCCACCTTAAGAAATTCCATACTTATGAGGATAATGCCTCCCCTCTCTTAGCTATACAGCCCTGTACGACTTTACGTCCTCTCATGGTACCGAATCAGTGAAAACCGCCTCTTCTATCTTTCCCTCCCCGGTGACCCCTGATCTAGATAAATATTTTTCCCCTCACTAGCTCGGAAACACGTGTTTTGTCTTTAATACCAGGGGTAAAAACGCATTTTATCCACTAATGGATAAAGTAATTTGACCTTGAATTTAGTATTTTTTTTGGCTCTGAAATCGATAAAAGTGAGTGAATCTAGTGATGACGATGTTTTACCACCTGTGGAACTACTGGAAGCAGTGATAAACGCGTTTTTTGCGTTGTACTTTCCTCGCTATAGTGAGGGGAAAAGTTTTTGTTACACTCGGGTGCAAATGTGTTTTACTTCTCGTGTGTTAAAAAACTCGCAAGTTCAGGATTCTATTCTCGAACCACTCGCTTTGCTCGTGGTTCAATTACAGAATCCTTTCACTTGCTCGTTTTTCAATTCCACACTCGGCGTTAAAATACAACTTTGCCCCCTTGTATACATAATAAATAACTATTGTGAGAACGAAACAATTTCATTAATTCAGGAAAATATCAAACTATCTGAGATGCCTTTAAAGTCGAATGTACCCCCTACTTCTTGTTTTAAACTCATTACACGAGCAGCTATAAAGACTGGAAGTAATAAGCGCTTTGCAGGATAACAACATGCAAAGTGCAATGTTAATAGTTTAGAGGCCGTCTTAATGGCCGCTTCGAATCAAATGTTAATTTTATCCCATATGCGAGCAACTGGTTTGTAGTGTAATATTAATAATTATTATATTTATATTTCTAGCAATCTTGCTATATTTGCCACAGTTCACTTAGGAACACTTGGATCTGTTTGTCAACCTGAGAAGAATTGGCGCAGTCATCAAGTTTACTCATAAGGAAAACGACGGCTCCGCTCGTTAGAAAGAGACAAAATGTAGCCTATGTCACTCTCCAACCCTTCAACTATCTCCACTTAAAAAATCACGTTAATTCGTCGCTACGTTTTGCCGTGAAAGACGGACAAACAAACAGACACACACTTTCCCATTTATAATTGGACGGATTATAACATTTTTGTATCATCAAACAAAACTGAAACAGCTTACAATTATTATGACACCAACATAATACGGCATTGTCTGACATTGCATTTAATCAGCTCCAATCTACATAAAACGACACGTTACGGTCTGCAACGTTTCCAATCAAAAATATCTGCACATGTTTCTCCCGTATTACAATAGGATAAAGCACAAGTATGTATACATTTGTCGTTGACAATATGTGGCCTTAATTAACAGCTTTGTGTACCAAAATTAACAACGGCATTGCATAATATAAGCCACCGGGTCTCTTGGTGAGATTCTGAACGCTAGATTATACCAGAGACTAGGTGAGAACAATAATCATTGCTGAATGTCACCTTCAGAGAGTTAATATAAAAAAGCTTATAAAGTACTACCAACAAGCTCTACCGTACTACAAGAGCAAGACCTACCAGATTTCCCTAGAACTTTATATGAAACTTTTATTTTCTGTTACCGAAAATGCATTGAAATGTGTTAAAAAAAGGAAAGTTTCATACAAAGTTTATGCGTTTTTACATTCCTTAGGTACTCGTACTGTACTACCAGATTTAAGCTATTAACAGACAGACAGACGGACAGAGTCGCACCATAAGGGTTCCTTTTCTACCTTTTTGGAACCCTAATAATATGACGAACCTATAAATCAATGGCCGACAAATCATAAATATTTATGTCAATCGCCTGCAATCACGTAACAATTGCTGATAGGTACCTACTTACTATAATTGCAATAATTACTATATTTATCTTCTAAGTTCGCGTAAGATAAGGTTATGATAATACTGGTTTCGGTTTAAGTAGATATCGAAATAAAGTCATGTTTCGGTCGAAGGTTTGCTTTCGACCAAAAACACTGCGGACCTTTTCTGTAATCGCTAGTATTTTCAGTAAATACCAACCAATACTTATTTCGTCTCTGATTTTGGTAAATTTTGTTACCAAAAGCATGTTACGTTAGTGGGTATGTACACCTTCAGCAAAAGTTTGGCTCGAGGGGAAGAAACCTAAATCAAACCATTAGCAATCGTTTCGTGGTAAAGGACATGTTTCAGTAAAACGTTTTTGCTTTTTTTGGCTTGACCAATTAGCGCACACTAAGGTACACTAGATGGTGTGCTCAAATTACTGCACACACATGCGATTAAAACTGCACAAGGCCATGCGCTTGGAGAGGAACAGACGCCTATGGAGGGACCTAGTCTTCAACAGAATGACATGACGTCACGATCCTCAGCATTGAGGGAACGACTAAAGAAGAAGGACCACTAGCTCTACCTATAGTAATAATCTAATAAGCTCTATTTAAATTACATCGACAGTCTTTATTATAAAACCGTCTGATAATACCCTGTCTTAAGCGGATATTAGCGGTTAGGACTCGACACTGGTTTATCTTAGTTTCGCAACTTATGAATAATTCGGCGCCTTACCAGCTTATAGATTAGCGACACTGAACCTCTACCATGAGATCTAAAGCATGGGAGTACGTTATCCTACAGCGTATTAGTCACGGGAAAGTTTATAAAAATTATTTTATTTTACATACCTATAGAAACTTTACTAACCATAATACTTAATCCCTTATTGTATAACAACGCGAGGAAGTCGAAAGCTGTTCGGTTATCAATTACCAGTGATCGGTTTTTTGGATTCACCCTCGCGGGATATCAAGTAGAAAAGTTAATATTGATACGACGAAATTATCTCTAAGGAACTTTTTACTCTTACATGGCAACCAGTTGAGACAAAAACTTCTATTCTTCAACAAATTTTGTCTGAGACAGCATCCGATGAAACTTTTTTATATAAATTCGCTCCGCTGACGTCAGTTGAGGTAGAAAGGTCTTTTTCCGCGTACAAATGGATTCTGGATGTAAAAAGAAATAGATTAAAAATTGATAATATTGAAAAAAATAATGATTCTTTATTTTAATTTTATACAAACCGAACATTAAATTTAAATTATTTTCTAAATTTTATTGTAAGAATATCAAAGCTAAAGAGTTCACATTTTTAAATTGTTCGAGAGATTTATAGTGGTTATGAAATCGCATGTTAGTAAGGCCTATTACGTTATGTACTATTTTTAGTTTAAGTTTATAATGTTAATGTTGTTGCTTTATATTTTTGGTTGAGCAATAAAACCATTTGGCATTGTGGACATTGTACATATTTTTTTGCCTTTTCTAACAACATTAAGCCCGGATTCCCGGGGCATATCCATACTAACATAATGATTGAGGTCATTCACCCCATGTCGAATCCAAAAAACCGATCACTGTCAATTACATCGAACAGGAGCTTCGCGATTTCAGTAAAAAGGCTGGCACCGCATAAACCAAGAGTTTCAGCGCCAAAATATACAAAATTTTACCAAGTCACAGAAAATGGTGTAATTCTTGGTTCTAGTAAATAAATAGCCCTGTGAAGGCCTTGTTCCCTTTCTCCATACAATGAATGTTATGTTCCACCTAGGTACTTTCACGCTATCGAGAACGTCAAAAGCTTGTGGCAGAAGCTCTATTTGATGGTCTTAAATGTTTAATGAAATGTCAACGTTAGAACTTACTAAGTACTCGAAGTGCCAGTTACAAAACCGTCAGTTAACTTTAACTTAATTTGTTGAAGTTTGTGGAAAGTTAGAAGACATGGCAGCTGTCACCATATTTGACGTTGACGACATTGTTTTTGTATCTACTTCGTTGACGTGACATTGTCCCTATTTTGTATGCTACCTACGCAACGGATTTTGATGGAGTTTTTTTAATAAAAGTATCCAGAGGAAGGTATATAATACAAATATTTCGAATATAATATAAATCTTTTAGATTTGTAAAGCGAATCATGTTACAACGTCGTTTGT
Organism: Leguminivora glycinivorella; assembly: GCF_023078275.1. Lineage (NCBI taxonomy): Eukaryota > Metazoa > Arthropoda > Insecta > Lepidoptera > Tortricidae > Leguminivora > Leguminivora glycinivorella. Next base: position 15,922,280 of record NC_062987.1, on the reverse strand, counting down.
AAATCAAGGCAATTTCTTACAACTTTACATCGACATGTACATTGTATAGTCAGCTGCAGAGAAAAATATACCCCCTACATAAAAATTTGCATGCAAGGGGTATCCTTTTTTCTGCAACTGACTGTACATTATAGTCAGTGTCTTAAATTATTTTTTTAAAACGTCAATTAACAATAGTTATTTGTTATACAAGGGGGCAAAGTCGTATTTTAACGCCGAGTGTGGAATTGAAAAACGAGCAAGTGAAAGGATTCTATAGTTGAACCACAAGCGAAGCGAGTTGTTCGAGAATAGAATCCTGAACTTGGCGAGTTTTTCAACACACGAGAAGTAAAATACATTTGCACCTGTGTGTAATACAAAACTTTTCCTCTTACTATAGTGAGGAAATTACAACGCAAAAAAACGCGTTTATCACTGCTTCCAGTAATTCCACAGGTGGTAAATCATCTTCATCACTAAATACATCCACTTTTATCAGTTTTAAAGCAGAAAATTTGTCTATATTCAAGGTCAAATCACTTTGTCCACTAGTGGATAAAATACGTTTTTACCCGCTGGTATTAAAGGACAAAATACGTGTTTCCGAGCTAGTGAGGGGAAAAAAATGTTTGTGACACACTATATTAATGAATTACTTTATAAGTATTTATTATCCCACTTTCATTAAATGCCGCTCGGCGCTCTTCGCAGTGCAATAATCTAAGACACAAAACAATAGCGTGACTGGTAAAGAATAAACAAGAGGCCTATTCTGAAACGCACCATATCATATCAATTTCACCATCACGCACGGACTGGCAAGAGCACGCATAAACCCAGAATTGCGTAAAAAGGGAAAGTCTGCCCAACAGCGGTACACGAAATAGGGATTTAAAAAATTGTATTAAATTTAATGTTTCTGAATGCAGCCTGAGACCTAATAGGCGGTAATTGGTGGAGTGAGCAGCACGCGAGCCGTCGTCACAACGACAATATTTATGTCACTCCAATAAGGCGGCTGCGTCTGCGCATGGCATAGGTTGTAGACACTTGTGGAAAATTATCTTTCATAGAACCGATGTGTGTTTATCACTCGAAAATCTGTGGAGAATGGACAAATGCTATTGTTGAAATGAGAGCTATAAAACTGGGTTTCCCAAAGTTTCACATCCCAAACTATTATTCCCAAATTATCATTTCCCAAATAAACGTTTGGCAAAACAACTTATCGCAAATTGACATTTAGCAAAACTTTTTTTGGCAAGTATTTGTTTCCCAAAATATTTACTTGGTCAAATTTCATTTTACCAAATATTATTTAGTCAAAGGTATTGTTAGGCAAAATTTCCATTTCCCAAATATTGTAATTAAATGGCGCACTAGAAATTTGTTTGTTGATTTTATACTTTGTGTCCAAGATTTGTGTGAAATAATGTGTACCTATGTCGTACTTTTTTTCCTCCTGCTGCAAATGTCAAGGATGACATTTTCACTTACATGTCCGGATACATTTTATTAAAAAGAAACCTTAATTTATGTTTTCAAGACCATTATGTTCTATTAATTTTTAAGTACTTTAAAAAGCCATTTCCAGTTTGCTCACTGTCAACCTAACACGCTCCTCCTCGCTTCGCTCGTCGTCGCACCTAAACTGACCCTGTCGCACACGAGTTTTCTGTTACAATACTAATAAAATTATTACATTACATTTATGCCTTGTAATCTTTATTGTCAAACGTGGTTTTGCATGGTGTAATTTTTAGAAACATTTTTTGACAAAAAAATAGTTGACAAAATAATTTTGTCCAGTAATTAATTTGACAAAAATAAAGTTGAGCAAACTTTTCTTGTCCAACTGAAGCCTTGGGAATAAAACTGAAATTATCATTTGGCAATTTTAAGTTAAATTTGGCAAAAAAATTTTCGGTAAATTGAATTAATCCCGTAAAAATGAAAATGCAAATGCCTAAATATTTTCGATATTTGCGATGTGAAATTTTGACCAAACATGTTTTTGGGATATAAGTTTTGCCATTAAAAACGTTTGCGAAATAAAGTTTTGTCTAAATAAAATTTGACTAAGTAAAATGTAATGTAAATGTAAAATTGTGCCAAATGATAATTTGACCAAACAAATTCATTGCGAAACATACCTTTGCCAAACGGGTAAGTAATACGAGATATAAGAACGTATCGTATATTACTTATAAAATATACGCTCACTTTGTATAAGCTTGTTCAGCATAACGTTCACTGGTTATAATGCTCAAAATCGATAATAGCAAATAATCTAATTTCGAAGTGGATAATGTTTATTCTCTATAATATCAGTGTATATAAAGATTAACGTATATAACGTTAGGGAGACCTAATGTTTATAAGATATATTAATCAATTATTCTAACATCAAAAGGTGTAATGTTCATAATATCTAAGATCTATGTTTATAACGTTTGGGATACCCAATATTAATAACATATATTTTTCAATTAATCTAACATCAAAAGGCGTAATGTTCATTCTGTGTGTAAGATTTTAAATGCATAATAACCTAACTTAACCCACTTTCTTAGCAACAGTTTTGTGTGCGGGTCGCAGTTCTAACGTAACCTAAACCTACTTTCTTAGCAACAGTTTTGTGTGGGGGTCGCAGTTCTAACCTAACCTAAACCTACTCTCTTAGCAACAGGTTTGTATGGGGGTTGCAGTTCTAACCTAACCTAAACCTACTTTCTCAGCAACAGTTTTGTGTGGGGGTCGCAGTTCTAACCTAACCTAAACCTACTTTCTTAGCAACAGTTTTGTGTGGGGTCGCAGTTCTAACCTAAACTAAACCTACTTTCTTAGCAACAGTTTTGTGTGGGGTCGCAGTTCTAGCCTAACCTAAACCTACTTTCTTAGCAACAGTTTTGTGTGGGGTCGCAGTTCTAACCTAACCTAAACCTACTCTCTTAGCAACAGTTTTGTATGGGGGTCGCAGTTCTAACCTAACCTAAACCTACTTTCTTAGCAACAGTTTTGTGTGGGGTCGCAGTTCTAACCTAACCTAAACCTACTTTCTTAGCAACAGTTTTGTGTGGGGGTCGCAGTTCTAACCTAACCTAAACCTACTTTCTTAGCAACAGTTTTGTGTGGGGGTCGCAGTTCTAACCTAACCTAAACCTACTCTCTTAGCAACAGTTTTGTATGGGGGTCGCAGTTCTAACCTAACCTAAACCTACTTTCTTAGCAACAGTTTTATGTGGGGGTCGCAGTTCTAACCTAACCTAAACCTACTTTCTTAGCAACAGTTTTGTTTGGGGGTCGCAGTTCTAACCTAACCTAAACCTACTTTCTTAGTAACAGTTTTGTGTGGGGGTCGCAGTTCTAACCTAACCTAAACCTACTTTCTTAGCAACAGTTAAATGTTATATATGGAGAACGGTATGGTGTATAAACTGATATTAAGCTAATATTATAATCGTTATATTAAGTAATGTTATTTATGGTGGACGGTATACTTAGTGTATGGTATCTAAACTGAAATTAGCTAATTTAAATATTATATTAAGAAATGTTATGCATGGTGAACGGTATCCGTTGTGTATGGTATATAAACTGAAATTAAGTAACGTAAACGTTATACTAAAAAACGTTATGTGAAACTAATATTATGGCAATTCAGCGTTATTTCTTACAAAAGTATTGATGTTGGTGTTATATCTAACGTTCATTATTGCTGCTGAACGTTAGTAACATGAAATTATATATATTAACGTTATATCTCGTGGGACGCACCCTTGCCAAACAATACTTTGGGAAATGAAACTATTGCGATATGATTATTGGGAAATGAAATTTGACGAAACGTTTTTTGGCGAAACGGCAGGACACCAAAAAAATCAATAAATCGCGTAGTTAATTTCAAAAATTGACCCTCATATTTGTAGGTCTTAGCCAAAACGTATCCTGAACGATTTTTATAGTGAAATGTATGATTTTATGAGTAATAAATACAGAATCTCTAAACCTAAACCTATAGTTACAGACCTATAGTCTCTCAAAAAATACGTCCTTCAAAAAATATGCTGTTTTACTCGAGGTACAACTTTTAGCCTTTTTAGGTTGGCTTAGTCCATACTTCCATACTAATATTATAAATGGGAAAGTGTGTGTGTCTGTTTGTTTGTCCGTCTTTCACGACAAAACGGAGCGACGAATTGATGTGATTTTTTAAGTAGAGATAGTTGAAGGGATGGAGAGTTACATAGGCTACTTTTTGTCTCTTTCTAACGCGAGCGAAGCTGCGGGAAAAAGCTAGTATTACATAATTGTTTTTGGCTACTATTTATTCCTTGGGACTTATTTCTAATACAACTCAGGTCATACTTATGTAATTCAATTACTGACATCCCTACTGAAGATATTAAGTGGTACCTAAATAAATAAAACAACTTAAGTCTATTATTAAAATTTGAACATCAAGTTTTAAGTAGTTTCAACCACCACTAAAACACAACTAATAACTACTATTGTCCATATTGCCCTGATTCCAAACAAATAGTGCGGGTCAAACGATCTGACCGTGACAGTATCATGCGGGACTGCAAGATAGACCCACATTATTTATTATGAGAAAGTATTGACGAAGATTGAACGGGTTAAAGGCGGAGAATAGATGCCTCGTGTATTGTATAACATAATATACACACCAAAGAGGATCGAATATTATAGAGAGTTACTGTCGAAGTAAAATGTGTAATCACATAGATTGCCATCCCTTGACACAGGCTTAAAATTTTTTGAACCTCAGTTTTGACAATTTGGTCCATATTCTTAGCTCGATATGTGTTAAAATGTCAAATATTAATATTAGCGCCATCTAGCTGTGCGTACCCCAAAGGTGTAATGCCATCTAGGCCACCGTAACTTTTTCTGTATGGTACTGAGGTGCGTTTTTTTCTTAGATTTTATCTGTCTATAGACAGTTTAGTTTGTCGGAGTTACATATTATGTCTTTGATACACACACATACATAAAGTGATGACCGTATTCCCAAAAGGGTTAAGCAAAACACAATGACACTGCTCAAGGTATCAGTGCCACTCTTATCAATTAAGGGGTTAAAAGAAAACTAATTCGTGATATTGAGTAGGTAAGTGAATCGTGTATCGTAATAGGAACATTTGACTCATTATTGGTAGAGTTTATAGAGTTGCAAAAAGGGACATAAAATATCTGTTAACTCTATCCATCACACCCTTAGTTTAGTACGTATCAAAATCAAAAACATTTATTCAGTAAGTAGGCCATAGGGGCACTTTTACATGTCAACATTACAATGAATAATACGGACTGAACAAAATTTAAAAGCTACTTTAAATTTAAAATTAAACATGGTGAAAAAAAACTACAAACTGATACAAATAATAAGAACAAATAAAATAACTTTAGAGTTGTAAAAGACTCTAGATATACTAAAGATAATAAATATACTTAATCTATTTTTTTTCTTAGAGATGTACATAGTCTCCAAAAGTCAGAAAGAAAATAAACAAACAAGAATCGAACAAAGTGCCTCAATGTATTCTTACTCAATATTAAAGTCACAATTAAGTAGATATAGTATAGTAGGTACGAGTACTATGTACATACAGTCAGTATTAAAAGTAATGGACCAAACAATGTTTCGAATGGATCTACAGTGTCGACTGCTTAATAAAATGTTATGCATCTGTCTGTAAAGATGTTATTTTTAAAATAATTTTATATTTCCGTGGGTACAATGAAGCGATAATAAACTTACAATTTTTATTACTAACTATATTTCTAAATTAACTCAGTTATTACCTATTAAAAGTTAAGACTTTGCTCTTTAAAAATGTAATTAATATCTATAATTTCAGTACCGCTAATGTTCATCAAACATGACAGAAACCCTAATTTTGTATGGGATTTTGAACAGCGCGCCAGGTGGTAGTTTTAGAAAACGCATTTCATCCAATTCCCAATTCTATACAAATTACCTAGTTCGAAAACGAAACGTTACGTTATATAATGGATACACTAGGAGCGCTTCGTAAACATGTAACCAAAATACCAAGACCAAGTCTCTGTTTAAGATCAAGTTGCGCAGACATCTTTTAGAAAAGTCTCTTAATCAAGCGTCGTAATAGTTATAGAGCAGGTATATAATATGTATATATGTATGTATAAAAAAAACAGGTTACAGGTTTATTTCGTATAACACTTATTTGTAATGACCGTGGTATGGTATAACTATCTATTGGTATACGACTGGTATAATATAACTAGCAAACAGTATAAAACATTTCATGAATTAATTTTATTCTTTTTTGAAGGCATTACAGTTCTAACCTAACCTAACCTACTTTTCTGATAGCAGTACGCATGTTTAAGGGTCACAGTTCTAACCTAATCTACTTTTCTGGTAAATGATGGGTATAATTTATTGTGCAATTCTAAGTGGGCTTTGAAAAGAATCTGTGTTATACAATTTATTTATTATAGGAAATAAGCATTATATTCAAAGTATGTTATAACAAATGTTATTCGAAAAATATATCATTATATGTATTAAATAAGAATTATACAATTTGTCAGTATATAATTTGTTGTTATATGATTCAATAATTATATCAAATGATCGTTACAACGACTAAAAATATATCAAAAAAAAGTTATGCCGATCGATACGCACCCACACTAAATTACATATTATACAATGTAGAATTATTTTTAGGGTTATACAAAATGTCATTTGCTATTTGCCAGTCGCTTTTCGGTGAAGGAAAACATCGTGAGGAAACCGGACCACTTAAAAAAACAAATAAAAACATATTTAATAAAATAATTTGATTTGTTCCCTACATTAAACCGGACTAATTCCAATAAGGTCTAGTTTACCATTCGGGTTGGAAGTTAAGATGGCAGTCGCTTTCGTAAAAACTAGTGCCTACGCTAAATCTTGGGATTAATTATCAAAGCGGACCCTAGGCTCGCATGAGCCGTGGCAAATGCCTGGATAGCGTAAGGAGGATGAGGATGATAAATTTCATTGTTACAAAATCGATCGGAAGCAAAGCAACTCAAGCTACCCCCGGTTCGTTAACAGGGAAGCAGGTAGCGGTCCAGGATTTAATGTTATTTCTCCCCAGTGCCGGAATTAGCACATGGAAAACATCCCCGACCAGTATTACTTTCCCGGAGTTGGATAGATGTGAATAAACAACAATGTTTCAGTTTGAGAATGGATAAGTTTGAAAATGGAGGAGCTATTTAGGTATTTATTTATTTATTTAAACTTTATTGCACAGTAAAAATGTACAAAAGGCGAACTTAATACTAGAAGGAATTTTTTACCAGCTAACCTTTGGGCCAAACAGAGATCAATAAGAGCTAATAGGTGCAAGAAATATAACAAGACGAGAAACTGAATATCTACTTAGTAAACCTAAATGGTTACGTATATATTGTTATATATCATACAAACGCAACTTACAAATCTACATAAATATACAAACATATACTATATATATATATATATATAGTATATATATATATATATATATATATATATGTATGTGTAATAATAAAAAAATAAAAATAAATAATTAAAAATTTAAAAATAAAATCCAAAAAAAATCTGAAAATAAATATTTTTTTATACATACATATATACATATTATATACCTGCTCTATAACTATTACGACGCTTGATTAAGAGACTTTTCTAAACGATGTCTGCGCAACTTGATCTTGAACAGAGACTAGGTCTGACTTGGTCTTGGTATTTTGATTACATGGGTACGAAGCGCTCCTAGTGTATCCGTTCTGTAACGTAACGTTTCGTTTTCGAACTAGGTAATTTGTATAGAATTGGGAATTGGATGAAATGCGTTTTCTAAAACTTCCACTTGGCGCGCTGTTCAAAATCCCATACAAAATTAGGGTTTCTGTCATGTTTGATGAACATTAGCGGTACTGAAATTCTAGATATTAATTACATTTTTAAAGAGCAAGGTCTTAACTTTTAATAAGTAATAACGGAGTTAATTTAGAAATATAGTTAGTATTAAAAATTGTAAGTTTATTATCGCTTCATTGTACCCACGGAAATATAAAATTATTTTAAAAATAACATCTTTACAGACAGATGCATACCATTTTATTAAGCAGTCGACACTGTAGATCTATTCGAAACATTGTTTGATCCATTACTATTAAACTGACTGTATGTACATAGTACTCGTACCTACTATACTATATCTACTGACTCTTAATTGTGACTTTAATATTGAGTAAGAATACATTGAGGCACTTTGTTCGATTCTTGTTTGTTTATTTTCTTTCTGACTTTTGGAGACTATGTACATCTCTAAGACTGACAAACAAAAAATAGATTAAGTATATTTATTATCTTTAGTATATCTAGAGTCTTTTACAACTCTAAAGTTATTTTATTTGTTCTTATTATTTGTATCAGTTTGTAGTATCAATTTGTAAGTTTTTTTCACCATGTTTAATTTTAAATTTAAAGTAGCTTTTAAATTTTGTTCAGTCCGTATTATTCATTGTAATGTTGACATGTAAAAGTGCCCCTATGGCCTACTTACTGAATAAATGTTTTTGATTTTGATACGTACTAAACTAAGGGTGTGATGGATAGAGTTAACAGATATTTTATGTCCCTTTTTGCAACTCTATAAACTCTACCAATAATGAGTCAAATGTTCCTATTACGATACACGATTCACTTACCTACTCAATATCACGAATTAGTTTTCTTTTAACCCCTTAATTGATAAGAGTGGCACTGATACCTTGAGCAGTGTCATTGTGTTTTGCTTAACCCTTTTGGGAATACGGTCATCACTTTATGTATGTGTGTGTATCAAAGACATAATATGTAACTCCGACAAACTAAACTGTCTATAGACAGATAAAATCTAAGAAAAAAACGCACCTCAGTACCATACAGAAAAAGTTACGGTGGCCTAGATGGCATTACACCTTTGGGGTACGCACAGCTAGATGGCGCTAATATTAATATTTGACATTTTAACACATATCGAGCTAAGAATATGGACCAAATTGTCAAAACTGAGGTTCAAAAAATTTTAAGCCTGTGTCAAGGGATGGCAATCTATGTGATTACACATTTTACTTCGACAGTAACTCTCTATAATATTCGATCCTCTTTGGTGTGTATATTATGTTATACAATACACGAGGCATCTATTCTCCGCCTTTAACCCGTTCAATCTTCGTCAATACTTTCTCATAATAAATAATGTGGGTTGTAGCGGCGTTTAATTGGTGAGGCTACTTACATTTGTCCAGAGGCGCTTGTGGGGCCACGTGGAAACACTTTGGGAAAATCCTCACACTAAAACGATTGTCACATATAAACGGAAGCTTAGGTCACTGGTCGGAATATCACTTAAAATGTCAATTTTCACGTTTGTGTCGCGCCGGTGCACCGATAACTATTTTTAACACGCTTTTATTAGGTCGTCGTGTATGTAACTATGTATGTAATGGAATCTAAGGAAGCTAATTTAACCATCTTCCAGGAGTCGTAGCGTAATGAAAATTGGCAGCTATATGTAGTTCCGATGACAATACAATAATATGGTACTGTTGAGCTGATCTGATGATGGAGTCGGAAGATATGAACTGGAACTACATGATGGAACATCGTATCATAGCAGTTTTTGGGTTTCTTAGAAAAGTCTTGTAATGAACTTTGACTACAATTAGGTTTCAAGGTCTGATGATGAAGCCGAAAGATATGAACTGGAACTACATGATGGAACATCGCATCATAGCTGTTTTTGGGTTTCTTAGAAAAGTCTTGTAATGAACTTTGACTACGATTAGGTTTCAAGGTCTGATGATGGAGCCGGAAGATATGAACTGGAACTACATGATGGAACATCGTATCATAGCTGTTTTTGGGCTTCTTAGAAAAGTCTTGTAATGAACTTTGACTACGATTAGGTTTCAAGGTCTGATGATGGAGCCGGAAGATATGAACTGGAACTACATGATGGAACATCGTATCATAGCTGTTTTTGGGCTTCTTAGAAAAGTCTTGTAATGAACTTTGACTACGATTAGGTTTCAAGGTCTGATGATGGAGCCGGAAGATATGAACTGGAACTACATGATGGAACATCGTATCATAGCTATTTTTGGGCTTCTTTTAGAAAAGTCTTGTAATGAACTATGACTACGATTAGGTTTCAAGGCCTGTTGATGGTGCCGGAAGATAAGAACAGAAAAAAGGGGGGGGGGGCTCGAGAGGGGAAGCATGAAAGAAAGATCAACGTAGTATTTAAAATAAGTTGGGTTAGCGTTTTCTTGTGACCTTTCAGAGCAAACAAAGGGGGCTCGGGGGCGAAGCCCCCGCACAAAAGAAAGATAAACGTTGTATTTAAAATAAGTTGGGTTAGGGTTTTCTTGTTACCCTTAAGAGTAACGAAAAGGGGAGCTCGGGGGGCGAAGCCCCCCGCATAAAAGAAAGATTAACGTAGTATTTAAAATAAGTTGGGTTAGCGTTTTCTTGTGACCTTTCAGAGCAAACAAAGGGGGGCTCGGGGGGCGAAGCCCTCCGCATAAAACAAAGATCGACGTTGTATTTAAAATAAGTTGGGTTAAGGTTTTCTTGTGATCTTTAAGAGTAAAGAAAAGGGGGCTCGGGGGCGAAGCCCCCGCATAAAAGAAAGATCAACGTAGTATTTAGAATAAGTTGGGTAAGCATTTTCTTGTGACCTTTAAGAGCAAACAAAGGGGGCTCGGGGGCGAAGCCCCCGCATAAAAGAAAGATCAACGTTGTATTTAAAATAAGTTGGGTTGAGGTTTTCTTGTGATCCTTAAGAGCAAAGAAAAGGGGGCTCGGGGGCGAAGCCCCCGCATGAAAGAAAAATTAACGTAGTATTTAGAATAAGTTGGGTTAGCGTTTTCTTGTGACCTTTAAGAGCAAACAAAGGGGGGCTCGGGGGGCGAAGCCCCCCGCATGAAAGAAAGATCAACGTAGTATTTAAGATAAGTTGGGTTAGCGTTTTCTTGTGACCTTTAAGAGCAAACAAAGGGGGGCTCGGGGGGCGAAGCCCCCCGCATAAAAGAAAGATAAACGTTGTATTTAAAATAAGTTGGGTTAAGGTTTTCTTGTGATCTTTAAGAGCAAACAAAGGGGGGCTCGGGGGGCGAAGCCCCCCGCATAAAAGAAAGATCAACGTTGTATTTAAAATAAGTTGGGTTGAGGTTTTCTTGTGATCCTTAAGAGCAAAGAAAAGGGGGGCTCGGGGGGCGAAGCCCCCCGCATGAAAGAAAAATTAACGTAGTATTTAGAATAAGTTGGGTTAGCGTTTTCTTGTGACCTTTAAGAGCAAACAAAGGGGGCTCGGGGGGCGAAGCCCCCCGCATGAAAGAAAGATCAACGTAGTATTTAAGATAAGTTGGGTTAGCGTTTTCTTGTGACCTTTAAGAGCAAACAAAGGGGGCTCGGGGGCGAAGCCCCCGCATAAAAGAAAGATAAACGTTGTATTTAAAATAAGTTGGGTTAAGGTTTTCTTGTGATCCTTAAGAGCAAAGAAAAGGGGGCTCGGGGGGCGAAGCCCCCCGCATGAAAGAAAGATCAACGTAGTATTTAAAATAAGTTGGGTTAGCGTTTTCTTGTGACCTTTAAGAGCAAACAAAGGGGGGCTCGGGGGGCGAAGCCCCCCGCATAAAAGAAAAATCAAAGTTGTATTTAAAATAAGTTAGTTTAGGGTTTTCTTGTGACCCTTAAGAGTAACGAAAAGGGGGGCTCGGGGGGCGAAGCCCCCCGCATAAAAGAAAGATCAACGTAGTATTTAAAATAAGTTGGGTTAGGGTTTTCTTGTGACCCTTAAGAGCAACGAAAAGGGGGGCTCGGGGGGCGAAGCCCCCGCATAAAAGAAAAATCAACGTAGTATTTAAAAAAAGTTGGGTTAGCGTTTTCTTGTGACCTTTAAGAGCAAACAAAGGGGGGCTCGGGGGGCGAAGCCCCCGCATGAAAGAAAGATCAACGTAGTATTAAAGATAAGTTAGGTTAGCGTTTTCTTGTGACCTTTAAGAGCAAACAAAGGGGGGCTCGGGGGGCGAAGCCCCCCGCACAAAAGAAAGATAAACGTTGTATTTAAAATAAGTTGGGTTAGGGTTTTCTTGTGACCTTTAAGAGCAAACAAAGGGGGCTCGGGGGGCGAAGCCCCCGCATAAAAGAAAGATCAAAGTTGTATTTAAAATAAGTTGGGTTAGCGTTTTCTTGTGACCTATAAGAGCAAACAAAAGGGGGGCTCGGGGGGCGAAGCCCCCCGCATGAAAGAAAGATCAACGTTGTATTTAAAATAAGTTGGTTTAGGGTTTTCTTGTGACCCTTAAGAGTAACGAAAAGGGGGGCTCGGGGGCGAAGCCCCCCGCATCAAAGAAAGATCAACGTAGTATTTAAAATAAGTTGGGTTAGGGTTTTCTTGTGACCCTTAAGAGTAACGAAAAGGGGGGCTCGGGGTGGAAGCCCCCCCGCATAAAAGAAAAATCAACGTAGTATTTAAAATAAGTTGGGTTAGCGTTTTCTTGTGACCTTTAAGAGCAAACAAAGGGGGGCTCGGGGGGCGAAGCCCCCGCATGAAAGAAAGATCAACGTAGTATTTAAGATAAGTTAGGTTAGCGTTTTCTTGTGACCTTTAAGAGCAAACAATGGGGGGCTCGGGGGGCGAAGCCCCCCGCACAAAAGAAAGATAAACGTTGTATTTAAAATAAGTTGGGTTAGGGTTTTCTTGTGACCTGTAAGAGCAAACAAAGGGGGGCTCGGGGGGCGAAGCCCCCGCATAAAAGAAAGATCAAAGTTGTATTTAAAATAAGTTGGGTTAGCGTTTTCTTGTGACCTATAAGAGCAAACAAAAGGGGGCTCGGGGGCGAAGCCCCCGCATGAAAGAAAGATCAACGTTGTATTTAAAATAAGTTGGTTTAGGGTTTTCTTGTGACCCTTAAGAGTAACGAAAAGGGGGCTCGGGGGCGAAGCCCCCGCATAAAAGAAAGATCAACGTAGTATTTAAAATAAGTTGGGTTAGGGTTTTCTTGTGACCCTTAAGAGTCTGGGGGGGTGAAGCCCCCCGCATAAAAGAAAAATCAACGTAGTATTTAAAATAAGTTGGGTTAGCGTTTTCTTGTGACCTTTAAGAGCAAACAAAGGGGGCTCGGGGGCGAAGCCCCCGCATGAAAGAAAGATCAACGTAGTATTTAAGATAAGTTAGGTTAGCGTTTTCTTGTGACCTTTAAGAGCAAACAAAGGGGGGCTCGGGGGGCGAAGCCCCCCGCACAAAAGAAAGATAAACGTTGTATTTAAAATAAGTTGGGTTAGGGTTTTCTTGTTACTCTTAAGAGTAATGTAAAAGGGGGGCTCGGGGGGCGAAGCCCCCCGCATAAAAGAAAGATTAACGTAGTATTTAAAATAAGTTGGGTTAGCGTTTTCTTGTGACCTCATCTATTATAGATTTTGACAGATTTTCAAAATACACAGAACTACAACGTACTATGGCCTAAATGCGTCGTTTCATAAATAACTGTAAGCCCCGTGGGCCTAAATTAACTGGTGCACTTTCAGCACAGGAGCTTACAGACGCATTTCACACTCTAATTAAACTTGCACAGCAGGAGTCATTCTCTGCAGAGCTTGAAACGCTTCGCAAAGGTCACAGGTTGAGTCCCAAGTCACACATACTAACCCTGGCCCCGTTCATCGACTCTCAAGGCCTCTTGAGAGTAGGCGGGAGGCTGGATGCTTCAGATTGTACTTACGATCAGAAGCATCCAATGTTGTTACGTGCTAAACACACACTAACTAAACTCATCTTTACACATGAACATGTACGTCTCTTACATGCCGGGCCACAGTCATTGCTAGCCTCAGTACGAGACGAGATATGGCCGATCGGAGGCAGGAATTTGGCACGAAGCACGGCCCACAATTGTGTCACCTGTAAACGTATCGCTGGCCAAACTTTAAAAAATATAATGGGAAATTTACCAGCGCAACGAATTAAGGCTGATTTTCCATTCACGTCAACAGCTGTAGACATGGCAGGGCCCTATTTAATAACAGATCGCCGGGGGCGTGGATGCAAAATCACCAAATGTTACTTGTGTCTGTTTATATGCTTAAGATATAAATGTGTTCATATAGAAGCTGTGAGCGACTTATCTAAAGATGCATTTGTGCTAGCTCTACGCAGGTTTATCGCTAGGCGCGGCAGACCTGCGGAATTGTTTTGCGATAATGGCAGAAACTTTGTAGCTGCAGCTAAAGAAATTAATGATTTTTTTAAGTTATATAAAAGTGACTTGTCTGAATTTGCAGCTGGTCAAGGAATTAAATTTAAATTCGCACCAGCTTACGCGCCAAATTTCAACGGATACGTCGAGGCCGGTATAAGGAGCGCAAAATTTCATCTTAAAAGAGTTTTGGGTAACACCCATCTCACCTTTGAAGAAATTGCATCCCTTTTTAGCCAAGTGGAGGCAATATTAAACAGTAGGCCTCTCTGTCCACTCTCTCCCTCCCCCTTAGACTTTACAAAGGGGGGCTCGGCAAAAAAGAAATACTTAAATTTTGTTTGAATTAGTTGAAATGTGACAATATTTTCTAATCGAGTCAAACAAAATCCCACTAGCTGAGAGCTTCAAAACAATGTATGGCGAAAGTATGTCTCTCTAATGTCTTCAAAAAGTCCGCGATGGCACATGTCTATATTGTCTATCTTTTACGGATAACTTACTAGGTATAAACATTTTTATGATAATACCGTAATAAGAAGGTAGCCACTAGTTATTATTAAGTAGCAATTAGCAATAAGTACACGTTAAGCCACAAATGGCATGTAAAATCCGCCTACTTGAAATAAATTTATGTATAAATGTTAAAAGTATTTCATTATTAATGACTAAAAAGTATAAAATAAATTAATAGTTTAAAAAACACTATAAAACACGCTTTTATAAATGCACGTAAAAGCCAAAAATAAATTATGGATCGTTCAAGTTGTCTCTATTTGTGAGCTGAAGTTTAAAAACTATGTGCTTTTAATTATAATATTTGATTGTAAAAGCGTGGGGCGCTGGAACAGGAAAGACTTTCTTGTAAACAAATACTAATCCGAACTTCCTGGCGAATGAAGTTGCATAAGAACATAACGTTTACATATGCCGCCTAAGGGTTACCAAAGAGAACCAATGATATCTCGTCCACGAACAAGAACTCTGCATCCTGTCACTGTAGACACTTTCCCCTTTTGTACTTTGATTACCGGAAAAAAGCGGCGTTCTAAGTGTCGGTGACTGTCGACTCTCCTCGCTACTAGCGCATATTTTGTCTGAGTTCGACAAACTGGTACCTACTTTGAACACTGACTTTTAATTGATTTGACTGTTTAATGTAGAACCTACTAGTCATAGCAACTCCAGTTAGCGCGTCAATCTGTGTAACCTCCTTCCCGTAACATAGCATAATTTGATTTATCAGCAAGTTATACAAAAAGTCTTTCCTGTTCCAGCGCCCCACGCTTTTACAATCAAATATTATAATTAAAAGCACATAGTTTTTAAACTTCAGCTCACAAATAGAGACAACTTGAACGATCCATAATTTATTTTTGGCTTTTACGTGCATTTATAAAAGCGTGTTTTATAGTGTTTTTTAAACTATTAATTTATTTAATTTAATATTCTCCATCGACGCCAGAAATGCTGGACAGCTTGCTGTATCCAGCGCCAACGTGTAAGACGATTAGGGTTCTCGTCTATCAGAGAAACGTCCGGTAGGGCCGTTAAGGGCTCACCGATTAAGAAATGGGCCGGCGTAAGAGGTAAAGGATCCGCGGAGTCCGAACTTAGAACGCAGAGCGGACGACTGTTTAATACAGCTTCGATTTGACACGTCAAAGTGTGCATACAATCATATGTTTGCGTTTGTGTACCTATTACGCGATGTAAATGAGCTTTGAAACTCTTAACAGCCGCTTCAAATAATCCACCGAAATGACTAGCATAAGGTGGTTGAAAATGCCAAGTTAATCCTTGTTTTAAAGTTTGTTGATTAAGGGCACTCATGACCGAATCATTACGTAAAAAAGTATATAACTCTTGAAGGTAATTATTACAACCAACAAAGTTACGTCCGCAATCGGTATATATATCCGTACAATATCCTCGACGGGACGTGAAACGTCGCAACGCGGCTAAAAAACCTTCCGTGGAAAGTTCGGAAACTAACTCAAGATGTACAGCTTTAACGCTCATACATACGAAAACTGCAACGTAACATTTTATTATTTTTGCATTACGAACCTTATTAGCGCGTACGTAGAATGGCCCACAAAAGTCACAAGACGTTTTACTAAACACACGCGCGGGGCGTAGCCGAACCGAGGGTAACATTCCCATGCGCGGCTGGCAGCGAGTCGGTCGAGCGCGGAAGCATTTGATACAACGATGTACGCGGAGGCGAACAATATCACGACCAGAGATAATCCAGTATCGCTGTAAGAGCGAGTTTTGCACGCACTGCGAACCGGCATGTAGTTCCTTTATATGCGCATCGTCAATAATAAGATTTGTAAGAGGATGTCTTTTAGGTAAAATCAATTGATGTTTTGATTCAAAAGGTAAAAGTGATTTGTGAATACGTCCGCCGACGCGTAACAAACCATCCCTATCTAACATGGGCGTGAGACGCCGCAAACGAATTGACGGAAGTTTATTTGACGAAATCCTTTTAATGTCGTCTTCGAACACTTTTTGTTGTGTAATCAATATTAGTCGATTTAATGCAAAATTGTACTCTGGTACGGTGACGTACTTTGGGAATGTTTGTTTATGTTTCCTGCATTTATTGTAGAAACGAAATATGACTGCCGTGACGCGAACTAATTTACCTAGCGACGAAAATCGCGTTATAAGAGTGTCGTCGTCCGGGGAAGGAGGCAATGTGGACACACATGCATAACTAAGACTTGCCGAGTCATGTGTATTGCGTTTTTCCTCGTTCGTGTTTACCACCGGTTTTGGTATAGGCCAGGAGTTGCGACTTTGTTGGAGCCATGTAGGACCATGGAACCACAAGTCATTTTGTACGAGCGCGGCGGGGAGCAGACCGCGAGACGCCGGGTCAACGCTGTTATCAGCTGACGGGACGTGACGCCAACAGCGCGCCGGGACACGGGACAAAATCTCACTAGTGCGGTTCGAGACAAACGTTTTCCATTCGTGCGGGGGTGACTGAAGCCACGCGAGCACGACGGAACTGTCAGACCATGCGTACACTTGATCGGGGTGAATGTGACCACCGTAAAGATGCATAACTCTTTCAATTAATTTTGATAGGATTACACAACCCATCAATTCCATTCTAGGTATAGTAAGGCATACCCGAAGAGGTGCAACGCGACTTTTAGCCATGACTAAATAGGTTTGAACTCGCCCGGTGTTGTCCGTCAGACGTATATAAACACATGCTGCGTATGCAATTTTGCTTGCGTCGGCAAATCCGTGAATTTCGATTGAATCGAAGTCGTCAGTATTGAAAATATGACGAGGAAAAGAAATTTGCGATAGGAGCGGTAGCTCGTTAATAAAACTCGTCCATGAGTTAATAATATCGATAGGGGGTTCTGAGTCCCAGGAAATTTTGGCTAACCATAGCAATTGAATTAAATGTTTGGCAAACAATGTCACCGGAGATAATAACCCGAGGGGGTCGTAAATTTTTGCAATTTCGGAAAGAATCGCCCGCTTTGTACAGGCCTGCGAAGAACTTTGAACTTTGAAACTAAATGCGTCAGATCTTGGATTCCATTGAAGTCCAAGGACCTTGACCCCTTTGTCATTTTCCATTTCGGCAAAATGAACATTTTCGCGCCGCTCACCATGAAACTCTGTCGGTCGCGTGGCAGCGAGAATGGCTGGCGAGTTACTTTGCCACTTTCGCAATTCGAACCCGGCCGTGGCACAAATACCTATCAGCTCCTGCTGCAGATTGAGGGCTTCGGCTAAGGTATCTGCGCCGGTCACCACATCGTCGACGAACATGTCATTTAGGAGGACTGGCGAGGCGAGCGGGAAACGCTCGGCTTCGTCATGCGCGAGCTGTTTAATTGTGCGCAAGGCGAGATAAGGGGAACTACTGATACCGAAAGTAACGGTACCTACCGACACCGAGTGGTGCGGGATGTAATAACTCGCGCCAGCGGGGGGGTTATCGTCCGCGAGCTCCATGTGGTTAAGATCCACATACTCCTGGAGGCACGCGTGATACTCCGCCTTCAGCTGGGGGTTTCGTTCTAGACGGTATTCCAGTTTGTGGAAACGTGCTAGAGCAATTTGCCGAGACTCGCCGAGGGGCGGTGCATCGGGCTTGAATGGCAGAGCAACTATGTATCGCCCTGTCTCATCGCGCGTATGCGTCTTTTGGAAAAAGGATTCGCATAGCTTTTCTTCGGGAGTGTAACTCCGCATCTCTGGAACTGACTCCAGCTCCCAAAACTTCTCGAGATTGTCGTTGTCGAACGACGTAAAACAAGTATGGCGTGGAGTCGAAATATTAGAAGTAAAGTTGACTTTACCCCTAGTAAATAACCAAATACACTATTGATTGCGGTGGGTGTGCCAGGTTTACCCCTGACTATACCCTCGCGAATGACATCCATGAAAATGTCCTCGCCAAGTATCATGTCAACCGGCTGAGGTTTATGAAATTCAGGGTCGGCTAGAGCGAGCCCTTGCAAATGAGGCCATTCCCCGTACGGTGCTAGTAGTACACTAGGCATTTGACGGGTTAATTTTGACAAAATAGTAGCCTCCAAAGGAATACTTGGACTTTGTTTGCCCTTGGGCGAAATTGAGCACACGAAGGTACCCCTAGGGTTGAGCGGTAAATCACCGACACCTACCAACGGCTCGCTGACATTTCGTCGCGGTAAATTTAATCGTTGCATACACGATTCAGTAATAAGAGCTGCTTGTGAGCCCCCGTCTAACATACAACGAATTGTAGCAATTTTATTACCTTCGTAATAAAGGTCAACCAACGCAGTTGACAGTAACACCGTATGAGGCTCAATACCTAAACCTAGATTATTTTGATTCACGCCGTGAACAGCTGATGGGCTCGGGACAGCGCCCGCGCCGGGCTGCGACTGCTCCGTTAGAGCGAGCGAGACGGCAACTAGTTCCGCGGCTTCATTGTTCGCCGGGAAGGGTCGCGTACGCGTAAGGTCCGAATCTAAATGAATTAAGGTGTGGTGCTTCTTATTGCACTTACGACACTTAAAACTTGATTTACAATTACGTAAGTCATGTCCGGAACATAAACAATTATAACAAATGTTATTTGTTTGAACAAATGTGAATCTATCTTTAGTAGACAAATTTAAAAATTCTAAACATTTGTGAAGTGAATGGAAGCCTTTGCACTTCACGCAAGATCGAACCTTATTCGTATCGACATACGGTCGAGTTTGGTCTGACGTATTCGTAATTAAAACCCGTTTAGGTGTAATTTGATTTGAAATTAAATTATTTTTATTTGTTGTACTTAAGGAATTATTTTTTGTGGACTGTATATGGGAAACTGTAATCATCTGTTCCGCCGTAAGTTCGCGCTCTAAGAATGTTATTAAGGTTTGGACTTTAGGTATTTCACTTGGGTTGGTTAAAGAACGTTCATATTCTTTTCGCGTATTAACGGGAATTTTACGTAATAATAAATTTAACAGAACGAAGTCCCATTCTTTAACCGGAAACTCCAAAACTTCAAGTGCTTTAATATTTTCGTGGTAAACATTAAGCAAATTTCGCATAGCAACAACTGATGAGCGCGCGGAACAAGAATCGATATCGAATAATTTATCTAGATGTTGTGACGCAATAATGCGTTTGTTGTCATAACGGGATTTTAGAACATCGATCGCAATTGAATAATTACTTTCCGTTATGGGAATTGATTTAATTAAATTAAATGGTTCGTTTTTAACCGAAAGTAGTAAATACCTAAACTTTTCCGCGTCAGTGTAGGCATTGTTGTTGTGGACCAACGATTGAAATAAGTCGAAAAAGGCGGGCCAGCCCGTAGGTTCACCGTGAAATTCAGGAAGCGACAATTTAGGCAAGTTTCGACGGTCGTTCATAAACGTGTCGTGTTGGCTAGGCACAGGAATGCGGCTCGCTCGCCGCTTTTCTACATCTACCTCCTTTAGGTTATTTAAATGCGTAACTATCGCGTAATATAAATCGTTGAAATCATTTCGAATCTTAATGTTGGCTTCTTTGTTGAAGCTATTAGACTTAATTAATGCCTTTTCGATCTTAGTTTGAATTTTGGTAAACTTTCGCTGGTGCGCTGTTAAATCGGAAGTTCTTGAACGAAATTGTTCTATATTCGTTGCTGCGAACTGTAATGTTCGTTTTAATTCGTCGAGAATTAGATCTCGCTCGAATAAATCTTGTGTCATACACGATGTGTCGGTTTCGACACCGTCTGTAGGATTCGGTACCATTTTGCCGTGAGCAAAGATGGCGGAAATTACAATGAAAAATTGAACTACAAACGTATGTAATTGGAATGATGGGTACGTAATACCGCAAAATACACGGGCAACACAACGTGAGAAAGAAAAATCCGGATCGAACGGATCAAAAAACTATATGTAGCGGCGTTTAATTGGTGAGGCTACTTACATTTGTCCAGAGGCGCTTGTGGGGCCACGTGGAAACACTTTGGGAAAATCCTCACACTAAAACGATTGTCACATATAAACGGAAGCTTAGGTCACTGGTCGGAATATCACTTAAAATGTCAATTTTCACGTTTGTGTCGCGCCGGTGCACCGATAACTATTTTTAATTCGTAATAACGGGAGCGCAGATCATGGCGCTCGCACGGTCGAAGAGAGAGTTTTTTCTATATATCCGCCAGGTGCCGTGGCAGGCGCACCGGAAAGTCGCTTTGGGACTTCTGTAATTGCCAGCTCCAAAAAACTGTGCTACATATACATGGAAAAAAGTATTCTTTCAAAATTGTGTTGCCTTGTATGTATGAAAAGGAAATAACTATTTAACTATATCAAGAAAAGAAATTAAAACTAAAAATCTCTGTTCCTCGACGGAACATGGGTCTATCTTGCAGTCCCGCATGATACTGTCACGGTCAGATTGTTGACGCCGCGTGGCGATCGAAACGAGGTCTAGTGACTGGTGTCCACAAGGCTCGCTCGCCGAATCGAATCTCAATAATTCGCCTCTGCATTTACTGTGAAACTGCGTCGGTTAGCGATGCGTCGCGTCGAATCGAATTCTCCGTTCATCCATATTAATATTATAAATGGGAAAGTGTGTGTGTCTGTTTGTTTGTCCGTCTTTCACGGAAAAACGGAGCAACGAATTGACCTAATTTTTTAAGTGGAGATAGTTGAAGCGATGGAGAGTGATATAGGCTACTTTTTGTCTCTCTCTAACCCCACACTTCCCTAAAATGGGGGGTGGAACTTTGTATGGAGCATTCAAAAATTTCGTATTTAACGCGAGCGAAACTGCGGGTAAAAGCTAAGTACCAAATAAATGAATGGAATACGCGAATCGACGTTAGTGGACGCCAGCCTTAGCTCTGTCGCGCCACTACAGAGAAATAGTGAGAGAGCTGTCTACCGTGTCTACGCTTATGAAGCGTAAGCGATTGTTATGTTGGCTAGGTTCCCTGACATCAGAGTGGTGTAACAGCTATTTTCAGTGCTATTACGACAATCCACTGTGATGTCTTTTTAACACTTTTTAAGACTTGTTATGTTGACGGAGGAGCGGCAGTTCCTGATGCAGGTATTATTTAACAGGAAGTTTTTTTTACACTAAAGTACCTAAGAGTTCTGCTTTTGTCGGTGGAGCAATTTCCAACACCATTGGTCTCTCTCTACTTAGGTATGTCATATTGTTAAAAACTTTTTTGTTACTTTGTACCTTGATTTTCCTTCTCCAGGAAAATTCCTAAATTAATTTCGATGAAAATATCGCAGGGGATGCGAATATGGTTAGGGCCCATTTAGATGGTACGAGAACTCGCATACGAGTTTCATTAGATTGCGGTATTTGATGTCTTTGCCAAATTGTATGTAAGCTTAACAGCCCGCAATCCAAATTGTGACATTGCAGTGACAGGTTGCCAGCCTCTCGCCTACTCCACAATTTAACCTATATCCCACAGTCGACTTCGTCACCACACAATACTCACCCAATACACAATATTCAACAAATATCATCAACATATTTGTATGGATATAGGTACGAGGACATATAACTATCCAGAGACGAAACGAGGACTTTTATAATAACGCGTAATGCACTAAACTTAGCTTTAATACCAGAATTCGCATTAGGAATTAAGAAAATTGTCCTGTGACGTTCCCAAAAATTAAATTGAACCCAAGGCCACATCCATTGAGCGCGTCTTGTTAATATCGCCAATATTATTTAGCTGGCCGCCTAAATACAACATATTACTTCATGATGGCATCAGGATGAAATGGATTTATGTAACAGTGACATAAAACATCTTTTTGACCGTCACGTGAGTAGTAAATTGGTTTTATTAGACAGTGCAGACATATTGAGTATTAAATTTCGGTCTATAGATGACTCTTGTAGATACTAGAAAATATTTTAATGACAATAATTATTTTCCCTATTTATACACCTACGGCTGCCTTTTAAATACTTGTATTTTTTTCTCGCTACAAAACTTAGTAACTTTTTGGCATCTCACTGTCTAAATTACGTACCTACAATGAAGGTAAAATTTGTTTTAGACAATTGAGGGAAGGCATGGATATATTCGCATATAAGTACATACAGCAGGGTACGTCGCCGAATGGCAAAAACGCTCACGAAACGAAACGCTCGTAGATATCTATCTCTATCGCTCTCGCGTATTGGCGCGACAGAGACAGACTACCTTTCGCGGCGTTACGTTTTCGTTTCGCGTCGCAGGAATGCCATTCGGCTACGGCATCAGGCCTCCGTGGTTCAGATCGTTAGGTTCGAGTCCTGCCGGCGGTGTGAATTTTCCATATTTCGTGTATTTTAATTATCGTTAATATTACTTATATTACTATATTTCAAAATAAGACCGTCAGGAACATAGTAAATTCAAACACTCGTTGCACCATTTACCGTGTGTGAAAAAGTTGACATAATAGACATATTGAATAGCCAGTACATCTACATTGAGTGCAATTAACGCCTCAGTGGCGACAGCAGTGCTATTCAATTCCAACCAATTACCTAGTGCCTCGCTCTTATTTACCCACTTCGACGCTTCGACGCAAGTGCACTAATGTACTGTAATAGTTATTTGTTATACAAGGGGGCAAAGTTGTATTTTAACGCCGAGTGTGGAATTGAAAAACGAGCAAGTGAAAGGATTCTGTAGTTGAACCTCGAGCGAAGCGAGTGGTTCGAGAATAGAATCCTGAATTTGCGAGTTTTTTAACACGCGACAAGTAAAATACATTTGCACCCGAGTGTAACACAAAACTTTTCCCCTCATTGTAGCGAGGAAACTACAACGCAAAAATGCGTTTATCACTGTTGTCAGTAGTTACACAGGTGGTAAATCTTTTATCAATTTTAAAGCAGTTCATCCGACTTTATTCAAAGTCAAATTACTTTACCCACTAGTGGATAAAATGCGTTTTTACCCGCTGGTATTAAAGGACAAAACACGTGTTTCCGAGCTAGTGAGGGGAAAATGTTATTTAAATTTAACGTAAGTAATATAAGCATCGCTAAATTTTAACTTTATTACTCACCGTTCTTTATCAGAATTCATTTATAATATGATTTGTAAACAGATAGCACATAGCCAAGAGAACAATGTTATAGGATAGTCGCTAAAGGATAATTTAAAATGTATTAGGATTATAGATGCTACTGAAAGTCAAGAAAATTCATATATTATATTACTTCGAATGGTCTCATCTAGAGTGCAATTAACGTCTCAGTGGCGACAGTGCTATTCAATTCCACTCAATTACCCAGTGACTCGCTCTTATTTACCCACTTTGACGCTTCGACGCAAGTGCACTAATGTACCAGTAAGTAGTAGTAGTAATACAAGCGTCATTTGGTCTTAACTGTAGGTACTGACTGTTGGTGGACTTGCCACTTTTTTATACGTTAATTATGCAAATGGGGCGTAGCGGAAATTTATGGACGAGTGTTTCTTGTCATCCGTCTGTAGCGGAGAACCTCGTTCGTGATATCTGTAAATCTCTCAACAGTGGCTCCAAGTAACTGTCGTACACGCAGTGGCCACGCCCTGGTAAACCACGTTGGCACGTGGGCTAAACCTGGTTGAGGGGGACCAGTGATAACATCACGGTCTTCGAGCGGACACCTCCCGTTGTGTGCAGAAGTCTGGTTTGGTTGGAATGGCGAGCCACAGCTGATAAGCAAAAGGTTTCGGCGGACCCTGCAAGCCAGCAAAGCATTGCCGAATGCTTAGGGCGGCGTTAGAGGTCAAAGTTAACGTTGGTCAGAGGCTGCACCCGAACCCTTTTCTGGTCGTAACGGTCTTCCGTTCCACCGGGTACAGAAGGGCAAGGGAGAGTGAGTGCTCCTGTGTCTGCGCGCACACTTGAGCACTATAATATATCCTGCGCAATTGACTGGTACTGGTTAACGGACTCCGAGTTGTGTTAAAGTCCTGTGGCGATGGGCAGAGGCAGAGAGGTTCATTTGTGGTGCCAACTGGGCTTTGGTTGATGCTTGCACACAGGCGGCTCAGAGAGAGTGGTCGCTTTTGCGTTGCACTGGGTTAACAGCGCAGACTCGGCAGCACTCTGGGCGACGAAGCAGCCCTATTTAGGGAGGCACTGCTTCCCCGCTCAGCCGGGGAAGGGGCTAGAAAAGGTGTCCTAAACAAATGTTTAACCCACCCTTTGATAGAGGCAGCAGCCGCGGTTGCTTCTGCACTCATTAAATCGCGGTCGAAAGAAAGCAAATAAAAAACAGAATATCCCCAGAACTCGGAATATGACTTTTGGTGCATGGAATGTACGAACGCTCCTTGACCGCGTGGGCAATATTTGCCCTGAGAGAAAGACTGCCATTGTTGCTCGTGAGCTCGGACGCTATGGTGTAGATATTGCTGCACTCAGTGAAACACACCTGGCTGATGAGGGTGAGCTGGTTGAGCACGGTGGTGGCTACACTTTCTTTTGGAAGGGTACTCCAGCTTCTGAACCGCGCCGTTCAGGCGTCGGGTTCGCGATTAAGAACTCCATCGCTAATAAGCTGGAAGAATGCCCTGTACATACCTCAGACCGTGTTACTTCCTTGCGCCTTGGCCTGGACAACAACAACTATCTCACGATAATTAGTGCGTATGCGCCAACTATGGATCGAGAGGACGATGTGAAGGACAAGTTTTACGAAGAAATCGCCAGCCTCCTCTCTAGAATTCTTCCTAGAGAGCAGATACTTATGTTAGGCGACTTTAACGCAAGAGTAGGGCGTGACTTCGAAGCTTGGCCAAATGTCTTGGGAAGACACGGTGTTGGTAACATGAATAGCAATGGTCAGTTACTGCTATCTCTGTGTGCTCAATTCCATCTAGCTATTACCAACACCATGTTTAGGCTTCCGGCCAGATACAAGACCACTTGGATGCATCCGAGGTCTAAACACTGGCATCTCATTGATTACGCTATTGTTAGACAACAAAACGTATCACAAGTGCGTATAACGCGTGTGATGCGAGGCGCTCACTGCTGGAGTGATCATAGACTCGTAGTGACGAAAATTCGCGTGCGCCTCCGGCTTCCTCGTAGGAAAGAAGGAATCAAGTCTAACCGCTTGGATGTAAATAAACTAGAACGCTTACCAATTCGAGAGTCCTTCATCGAAGCGGTCAATAGCAAGATCCGTGAATCGCATGTTTTGACTGATGACCCCGTAACTCATTGGCAAACGCTGTCGGCAAACCTCATTGAAATCGCTTCAGAAACAATTGGTTTCAAGAGTAACAGACGCGAGGATTGGTTCGACGACAATGACAACGTTTTGACCGATGCAGTTAAAAACCACCGAAATTTACTACGCCTAGGACGAGATGCGGAAACTATTAAACGCAGTAGTGCGGAGCTGCGTAAAATAGTTCGAGATGTAAAAGACAAATGGTGGCAGACCAAGACCGCACGCATTCAATGGCTCTCAGATACCAACCAGCTATCTGAATTTTACGAAGAAGTGCGTAGGCTTGTTGGACCGGTGGCTCGTAGCAGTGTTCCGCTGAAAACTGAAGACGGATCGCAGTTGCTGACCAGCAAGCAGGACGTACTGAATCGGTGGGGAGAGCACTTCAAGACCCTGCTTAATGTCGACCGTGCTGCAGATATGCAGTACATAGATTCATTAGCGGCGCTTCCTATCGTTTCTGAGCTTGATGAGCCATTGACTCTGAAAGAGGTAGCTACTGCAGTACAGCAGCAGAAAAATAGAAAGGCTGTGGGCATCGACAACTTACCTGGAGAACTGCTCAAGTATGGGGGCAGGAGTTGCATGAGACTATCTGGATGTTTTTCAAGCAGATGTGGGAGCAGGAACGAGTTCCTAGTGAATTTCGGATATCTCGCATCAGCTCTTTATACAAAAATAAAGGCGACCGTTCAGACTGCAACTCCTACAGGGGTATCTCTCTCCTAACTTCGCCAGGTAAAGTCTTTGCTCGCATATTGCTGAATCGCCTTTTACCTTTGTCAGAAGACATATTGCCAGAGTCACAGTTCGGCTTCCGACCTGATCGAGGCACCTGCGAAGCCATCTTCTCTATCCGTCAGCTTCAAGAGAAGAGTAGAGAACAAGGTCAGCCTCTTTTTCTTTGCTTTGTTGACCTTGAGAAAGCTTTTGACAGTGTGCCTCGTGAAGCTTTGTGGGCAGTGCTAGCGAAACAGGGGTGCACAGCTAAGTTTGTCAGGCTCATCAGACTTCTACACGATGACATGCAATGCTGTGTCAATGTAAGAGGCGAAAATTCTGGATACTTTGGCGTCACCTGTGGCGTCAAGCAGGGATGCGTTTTGGCACCAACCCTTTTCGCCCTTTATTTCGCTGTGGTCGTCAGAGATGCCTTACAAACGTTGGCGGATGGCATCCGTATTCGTTTTCGCACTGATGGCAGTGTGTTTAACCTGGCACGGCTAAAGGCTTGCACGAAAGTATCTCACGTCACTATTACGGAAATAATGTATGCAGATGACCTTTGCTTTGTGGCGGATTCCCCGGATAGTCTACAAACGCTTATGAGAAGTCTCAACGAGTCATGTCAGCGCTTCGGCCTTAAGATAAGTGTCAAGAAAACCGAAATTATGGGGTTGGAGACACTAGCGCCCGTTGACGTAAGGCTCGGAGATGACTTTCTTAAGCAAGTAGACAGATTCAGGTATCTGGGGAGCACAATAACATCCAAGTGCCACCTTGACGACGAAATTAACAGCAGAATCGGAGCGGCTGCCGCTGCTTTCGGAAAATTGCGCGTCAAGGTGTTCCGTTCACACGACATTAAGCTCCAGACAAAGGTTTCTGTGTACATGGCAATAGTTCTGCCCATTCTCCTGTATGCCTCTGAAACTTGGTGTCTGTACCGGAGGCACATTCGCACATTAGATAGGTTTCATCTTAAATGCCTGCGTGACATTATGAACATCACTTGGGAAGATCGTGTCAGGAACACTGCAGTTCTACGCCGTGCTAATGTCAGCGGCATTGAAGCCTATCTGATGCGGCGACAGTTGCGATGGTGTGGTCATGTCTCCCGTATGTCTAATGACAGAGTGGCTAAGCGCATCTTCTACTCAGAGTTGCAAAGTGGCAAGCGGAAACAAGGCGGCCAACTTCTGCGCTACAAAGATGTGCTGAAGCGTCACATGCGGAGATGTGACATTGAACCGTTGCACTGGGAGACTTCGGCGCAAGATCGGCCGAAGTGGAGGCATACAGTGAGAGACAAAGTGCAAGCCTTCGAAGAGCAGAGGCGAGTGGATCTCGATGCGAAACGCGACGAGTTAAAGGCCCGACCAACAGCGGTCATAAATTACAATTACGTTGGAGGGTGCTGACTTGCAGTGAGTGTGGTCGCACATTCAAGGCAAAAATAGGCTACGCCAGTCACCTGAGAGCTCACGACCGTCGCTCTCACTAACCGGTAAAAACCCAGTCGCCGAGGAAACCGGCAGGGACCGAAACCGGCAGGGACAGGATGTTACTATGATACCAATCATTACACACCCATTTAGTGCTTATCCCCATACAATCGTCCTGCTGACCAAGTTTGCATAATTAACGTATAAAAAAGTGGCAAGTCCACCAACAGTCAGTACCTACAGTTAAGACCAAATGACGCTTGTATTACTACTACTACTTACTGGTACATTAGTGCACTTGCGTCGAAGCGTCAAAGTGGGTAAATAAGAGCGAGTCACTGGGTAATTGAGTGGAATTGAATAGCACTGTCGCCACTGAGACGTTAATTGCACTCTAGATGAGACCATTCGAAGTAATATAATATATGAATTTTCTTGACTTTCAGTAGCATCTATAATCCTAATACATTTTAAATTATCCTTTAGCGACTATCCTATAACATTGTTCTCTTGGCTATGTGCTATCTGTTTACAAATCATATTATAAATGAATTCTGATAAAGAACGGTGAGTAATAAAGTTAAAATTTAGCGATGCTTATATTACTTACGTTAAATTTAAATAACATTTTCCCCTCACTAGCTCGGAAACACGTGTTTTGTCCTTTAATACCAGCGGGTAAAAACGCATTTTATCCACTAGTGGGTAAAGTAATTTGACTTTGAATAAAGTCGGATGAACTGCTTTAAAATTGATAAAAGATTTACCACCTGTGTAACTACTGACAACAGTGATAAACGCATTTTTGCGTTGTAGTTTCCTCGCTACAATGAGGGGAAAAGTTTTGTGTTACACTAATGTATTTTACTTGTCGCGTGTTAAAAAACTCGCAAATTCAGGATTCTATTCTCGAACCACTCGCTTCGCTCGAGGTTCAACTACAGAATCCTTTCACTTGCTCGTTTTTCAATTCCACACTCGGCGTTAAAATACAACTTTGCCCCTTGTATAACAAATAACTATTACAGTACATTCGTGTATTTTGCGTCGAAGCGTCGAAGTGGGTAAATAAGAGCGAGGCACTATGTAATTGGTTGGAATTGAATAGCACTGCTGTCGCCACTGAGGCGTTAATTGCACTCAATGTAGATGTACTGGCTATTCAATATGTCTATTATGTCAACTTTTTCACACACGGTAAATGGTGCAACGAGTGTTTGAATTTACTATGTTCCTGACGGTCTTATTTTGAAATATAGTAATATTACTTATCTATTTCATTTAGTTTTTTAACGATAATTAAAATACACGAAATATGGAAAATTCACACCGCCGGCAGGACTCGAACCTAACGACCTGAACCACGGAAGCCTGGTGCTGTAGCCGAATGGCATTCCTGCGACGCGAAACGAAAACGTAACGCCGCGAAAGGTAGTCTGTCTCTGTCGCGCCAATACGCGAGAGCGATAGAGATAGATATCTACGAGCGTTTCGTTTCGTGAGCGTTTGTGCCATTCGGCGACGTACCCTGCTGTATGTATGCGAATATATCCATGCCTTCCCTCAATTCTCTAAAACAAATTCTACCTTCATTGTACGTAATTTAGACAGTGAGATGCCAAAAAGTTACTAAGTTTTGTAGTTAAACAATGGGCGAGAAAAAAATACAAGTATTTAAAACGCAGCCGTAAGTATGTATAAAAAGGGAAAGTATTGTCATTCAAAATATTCCCTAGTATCTACAAGAGTTATCTATAGACCGAAATTCAACACTCAATATGTCTGCACTGTCTAATAAAACCAATTTATTACTCACGTGACAGTCAAAAAGATGTTTTATGTCACTGTTACATAAATCCATTTCATCCTGATGCCATCATGAAGTAATATGTTGTATTTAGGCGGCCAGCTAAATAATATTGGCGATATTAACAAGATGCGCTCAATGGATGTGGCCTTGGGTTCAATTTAATTTTTGGGAACAGTCGCAGGACAATTTTCTTAATTCCTAATGCGAATTCTGGTATTAAAGCTAAGTTTAATGCATTACGCGTTATTATAAAAGTCCTCGTTTCGTCTCTGGATAGTTATATGTCCTCGTACCTATATCCATACAAATATGTTGATGATATTTGTTGAATATTTATTGTGTATTGGGTGCGTATTGTGTGGTGACGAAGTCGACTGTGGGATATAGGTTAAATTGTGGAGTAGGCGAGAGGCTGGCAACCTGTCACTGCAATGTCACAATTTGGATTGCGGGCTGTTAAGCTTACATACAATTTGGCACAGACATCAAATACCGCAATCTAATGAAACTCGTATGCGAGTTCTCGTACCGTCTAAATGGGCCCTAACCGTATGCGCGTCCCCTGTGATATTTTCATCGAAATTAATTTAGGAATTTTCCTGGAGAAGGACAATCTAAGGTACAAAGTAACAAAAAAGTTTTTAAAAATATGACATACCTAAGTAGAGAGAGACCAATGGTGTTGGAAATTACTCCACCGACAAAAGCAGAACTTTAGTGTAAAAAGCAGAACTTTAGGTAGGTACTTTAGTGTAAAAAAAAACTTCCTATTAAATAATATCTGTATCAGGAACTGCCGCTCCTCTATCATCATAACAAGTCTTAAAAAGTGTTAAAAAGACATCACTGTGGATTGTCGTAATAGCACTGAAAATAGCTGTTACACCACTCTGATGTCAGGGAACCTAGCCGACATAACAATCGCTTACGCTTCATAAGCGTAGACGCGGTAGACAGCTCTGTCACTATCGCTCTTCTGTAGTGGCGCGACATAACTAAGGCTGTCGTCCACTAACGTCGATTCGCGTATTCCATTCATTTATTTGGTACTCTTTTACCCGCAGTTTCGCTCGCGTTAAATACGAAATTTTTGAATGCTCCATACGAAGTTCCACCCCCCATTTTAGGGAAGTGTGGGGTTAGAGAGACAA
The DNA here is from genome assembly GCF_023078275.1 of Leguminivora glycinivorella. Taxonomy (NCBI): domain Eukaryota; kingdom Metazoa; phylum Arthropoda; class Insecta; order Lepidoptera; family Tortricidae; genus Leguminivora; species Leguminivora glycinivorella. Next base: position 15,891,135 of record NC_062987.1, on the reverse strand, counting down.
AAAGTAGCCTATATCACTCTCCATCGCTTCAACTATCTCCACTTAAAAAATCAGGTCAATTCGTTGCTCCGTTTTGCCGTGAAAGACGGACAAACAAACAGACACACACACTTTCCCATTTATAATATAAGTAAGTATGAAGGCTGAACGAATTTCACCACCCCTTTTCTTCCCGTGGGTGTCTTAGAAGTCGATTAGATGCGCAACCTGTCACTGCAAATCGGATTTGAATTTCTTTCAACCCCTTTTTGCCAAGAGTGGCACTGAAACTTAGTAGTTCATGTGCTCTGTCTGCTTTATGGGATACAGGCGAATTATATGAGATTGAACGGAGAATTCGATTCGACGCGTCGCTAACGGACGCAGTTTCACAGTATGTAAATGCAGAGGCGAATTATTAAGATTCGATTCGGCGAGCCACGCGGCGTCAACAATTGTCACTTCGGCTAGGCCCGCAGGACCTTTTGATCTCGTTTATTTTCTTGTATCACTTCGTTTGGTTAAGGACGGTAAGGTTGGCGTGAATCACGGGTAAATTTAGACTATTCAGGAGTACGGTTAAAACGGGACACTGACACGTACGACAAATTGCTTTTATTGTTTTTTTAATAGCTTCTTTTGTTTCACTGTGGTTTAATAGTCGTTGAAAATTGGCGAGACTGTGGAAATATATATCGCTAAAAATTAACATCGTATCAGTAATTAAATGTATTGTATAATTATAGGTTTACATAATGGGTGATATTTTAGTACGGATAACAACAATATTTACAATAAATTAAATTTATTTAAATTAATTGTTACGAATGATTTCTAATGGAATAAAGCATTTTTTTTAATCTTGCTTTATTAAATATCTTCAAAATACTTTGTGTAATGTCATGAAACATTAAAATAAAGAGACGAATCAAATACTTAATTGAATTAATATATTTAACACAAAATATACCTAAGCTAGTCCCATTAATCTGAATAAGCATGTGTTGTGAGCACTATTTAATAAATATATATACACACGTGTAGATTGTTTACAGGCACAACATTCATCTCTCATGAACAAATATTTGTAATAAACAATTACGCAGCCTTGCCAGGATCCAATAAGATAAAAGGTAAAATAAATAATAAACCTTCAATCAAAAATGAAAACACAAAAGGATTACGCCACTCAGTTTATTTATATCTTACAATAAAACGTGCCACAAACTTATCAATATTTACCTTTATTTACCTTTAAAATCGCTGTCAATAGAAATTGTCATCAATGTAAACAAACCATGCATTATATAAAATATCAATATTTTAGCACAATTTTATTATTTTAAAGGTTGAAGATCATAATGTGAGATGATATGAATTGATTTAACACAGTCATGGATTTAGCCAGTATGAGTTAGAATGGAAATTAATGACATTTTGACTACAAGGTTTGTTTACATTGTTCAGAAATTCTATTGACGGCGACTTTATTATGCATTATTTTTTGACATTGACATTTATTGAACCTTGCAATTATGTACTTCATTTTTAGGAAGTTACGTAAGCTTGTGGTTACCTTATTACTTTAAATAAAATTATGTGATTTTACATACGAACATATTTTTTCAAGAAAAAAATCCACCTTTTTATATTTTAGTTGGCTTCTGTGTTTTTATTGATATAATTATAGCGTTTATTGTAAGACGATAATTATTATAATCCTCTTTTTGCCTCAATGCTGCACGAATGTAGTAAGCGCTTATACTTAATATTAATAACTTACCTTTTTTAAACTGTTTACGAATCATCATTTTTATACGAGCTATTTTAAAATGTTTTGGTTAAATGTATCCACTCTCATTTTGTAAACATATAGGTACATTAAACTAGGATAGATTACAAAATTATGACCATGACGTGTAGATAACTAGTAGGTATCATTTTTAAGATGATTGTTACTATACTACAAACAAATTAATAATAAGTAACAAAATTTCATTCTTTATCTTAATAAATAAAAAAACATTTCTTTGTCTAGTAGGTCTCATAAATAATATTTTCCATCGAAAATCCTAAGGTTGTTTCGAAGAACCCTATTCTTCTACAATTGTATGTTATATCTGCAAAAATAATTGTTATATTTTTTTTTCTACGTTAAAAGACTTTATTTAATTTATTCACAACAAAGTACAATACAATCATATTTACAAAATTACAATTAAAATGTAAAATTAAATTAAGTCAATACAAATCATGTCATACACTGTTGTTATATTTTGGGTTGTTATATCGTCACTACTTTTAAAAAATCTCGTATCTCACACTGTTACTCAAAGTTAAAACGCAGTAAGTCTATATGCATTTCATACATACTTACTACAATTTTCTTTTCATTGACAGACGAAGATACAAGTTTTTTTTAAAGTAGTGACGATATTTCATTCAGCGCACAAACGGAATCAAATATCTAACCACCTAAATACGATACGAATGAGTCGAATGACATCCTGACCCATTTCAACCTTCGAGGAAAACGCGATCGACTGTTTGAGATAATCGTACGATATTTGTAAAGCGTAGTACAAATAACCATTGGGTGAATTTCTACAGGTAATTTTGCTTTTGCTCTCGTCGATAAATTTTTAAATTAAGAAGTAATGTGGCTTCTCGGTAGCCAACATGCTAATAATTTACGCTCTGTAGTGTATGAAACTCTAACAGTCTAATATATTTGTCGCACTAATATACCCGGGGCCCATTTCTCCAAACTGAAAGTTACAAGTTACAAGCGGAAGTTTCTTTCTCTTGAGATTTTTTAGTTTTTTTTTTATATACTGGCAATAACTGTTTTATTGTTTGGTTCGCTTATCTAATAGCATTAGGAAAACCCGTAAAGATAGATTTAAGTTGTTATTTACCAATAAAAAAAAATGCCTAACGACTTCTCAAATTTAACAGCAGTCTAAACAAGCACGATGTTGTTCACATTTCACTTGCATCATCATCCTCCTAGCGTTATCCCGGCATTTGCCACGGCTCATGGGAGCCTGGGGTCCACTTTGACAACTAACCCCAAGATATGGCGTAGGCACTAGTTTTACGAAAGCGGAAACCTTAAAACCTTATTGGAAATAGTTCGGTTTCTGGCGACTGGCAAATATCAAATGACATTTCGCACATAAATTCCGAAAAACTCATTGGTGCGAGCCGGGGTTTGAACCCGCGGCCTCCGGAACGAAAGTCGCACGTAGGTACTTACCGCTAGGCTACCAGGCAGGCAATCATGGTCACGCGATAAACGATAAAACATCGGACCGTCCCTATCGCACTTACTAATAGTGCGATAGGGACGGCCTCATGTTTTATCATTTATCGCGCGACCATACTTGCCTGCCTGCGCTTGCCATTTCACTTGCATAAATAGTTAAAATACCCATAACCATTGTAAATAGTTTCCTTATTCATAAATACGGTAACTTGGCAAGCAATGTCCCGCCTGCGCGACAGAAGTTCATCTGCATATACCGTTAACAGCTTTTTAACTTGAGAATGCATTCACTTAACATGTCTGTTTTGGCAGTCAAAACGCCAGCCTTTTTTTATTTTAACGACTTTACTTTCCCGTACAGCCCATTTCGTGATTTTTACCGGAACTTGTCTGAGTGGGAGAAGGTTGTGTTTACGATAAGCCATGGCTCGGTTGAAACTGTTAAATCTTTTGCTTGTTGGTACTAAATATGTAGTACATTACTATACTTAAATGCCTACTCATAAATCAAGATGGTTTTACTTTACCACCGGCTTGGGATCCAGTAGTACATCTGATAATGGAACAAGCACGATGAAGACTGTGAGGCATTTGTGTTGTATGATGTTGGACATTTGCAGTTTGTTTTAGTCAATTTTGTGCAGATTAATTGAATGTTTTTTAACATAGTAATGGTACATTTTTTTTTTATATTGTATAACTAGCTTTATTAATAGTGTGTGAACCTGTCTTAGATATCTTTATTATTTATGGTCATGGTTCGTTAATATTTCTTGTATGTGGGTAGCTTTTGCACATTGTAATTTTTCCTCAGTCACCCGTTGACCACGAATGCTGTAAAGTGTTCGAAACGTCGGGATGAATTGTAAATTCATTATACGCGATTTAATCCGTTTCCATAGTTTTATTACATATATGGCCATTTGAAATTTCGACATATGCACATAAAGTACCGCTTGTCGCACTAGAGCGATAAAATAGCACCATGTGAAAAACAATTAACTTTTAATCTTAGAACAAATTAAATTATTCTCATTTGAAAATATTTTAATTTGTATTTTTTTAAGTAGTACCTAACACTACTATTATACTATAAACATTAAATAAATGTCATATACAAAGAAAAAGTGACCAAGGCCTCCAAGTGTTCCGAGCTGGAATCGAACCAGCGTACTCCGTTAACCGGACGGATGCCTGTAAAACCACTCGGCCATCGGATCACGAAAGCAAGGGTCGAAATTTCCAAGTATAACACAATTTTTCAAGTATGACACAATTACCGAAGGCTTGGCGCCCCCCGCCATCTCTGAGGTAGAACCGAAACTAGTTCGACCTCCTAACTGAATCAACGCATGTGATTACGAGCTAGCGAAGAGAGATGGCGCTGCCGTGCAAATCTTAATTAACTTTTAACCTAGCTACTGACGTGTTATTGCCAAGAAACACAAACTATAATGTTTCTTTAATTCAAGTTATGAAATTTCACAGAAAATATTATATTTCCTTACAATTGTTTATGCTTTTCATACATTGCACATAACAACCATAACAATGTCAGACACGTCCTAAACACAAAACTACCAACAATACAGACAATAGTACAACATTCAATACATTATTCAACTTGTATTTTACGAAATGTGATTCATTAAATCGTGGCACATGCTTCAGGACATACCATTCCGGAATCGTCGGGTGACAAGACGAACACTGATGATTTTCTATTTTATTTTATGAATTTTCATGTAAGTAGGTGATAATGGTATACACTACACAGGTGGTACAGTCAGCTGCAGAGAAAAGTAGGCCCCCCTGCGTACAAATTTGTATGCAAGGGGTCTACTTTTCTCTGCAGCTGACTGTAGCTAATCCCGGAAAAATATAGCTCAATATGTGCTATTTTTTTTGTACTAGTTCGCAAAGTAGTTAATTATTATTGACAGTTCGAGACTTTAAAAGGCCATATGTACTGAAAAACGTCGTACAATACACGTGCGAAGAGGTAATTCGTAACACGTGTCGATTTAAAACTATTTATAATGTAGGTACTATCGGTTCTAGGTGGTTCTAGTCAGTAACCGTTTGAGAGTAAGTACATGTACATTCAAAGAATTTTAGTCACATATTTTTTCTTTTTTCTCGTAAATGAAAAATGACGACGGTACAGTGCGTTGAAGTCACGCCTAGGCACAATTTTTTACTTAGAAGTGACGTCACAAGCCCCACTCCGGAATTTTGATGCTCTATATCTTTGTATTTTTTCATTAATTAGAAAAAGCGAAAAATATTTGTTCAGTATTTTTGGACAATCTAATAGACGGACTAAACAGAATGCCATTTTTTTATGTAGTCGTCATCCCTATTGTGTAGAGGTAATATCACCTATCGCCGTTCAAACTACCAGTATAGTGAAATAAAATACTAATTTGTGTGCTAGGGCGGTAAAGTAGCGCCAAGAAGGTATCGTAAGTACATATGTATTTATTTGGATGTGACCCATGATCTCAAGCTATCGATATTATTGCAGTTAGACAAATCCATAGTAATTATTATAAATGGGAAAGTGTGTGTGTCTGTTTGTTTGTCCGTCTTTAGCGGCAAAACGAAGCGATGAATCGACGTGATTTTTAAGGTGGAGATAGTTGAAGGGATGGAGAGTGACATAGGCTACTTTTTGTCTCTTTCTAACGCGAGCGGAGCCGCGGGCAAGAGCTAGCAGTTATAATCGATACATGGAAATGTGACGACGCATTTACACTAAATACTGCTCTCAATAGCCTAACCACGTAATTTTCGTATAAATCATTCTAAAATAGTCCTCCGACTAAAGCCATAAGAACTACGGTATTTCAATAAGATTGTTGGCATGCTCATAACACGCTTTAACTCGCCTATTAACCCATATATGTCCCGGAAACTGTTATTAAAATTTGATGACTGCTATGAAATCAAAGTACTGAGGGTAGTTTATGGTTTCTTAAAAATTGGGTCACAAAGACATTAAATTAATGATCACTACCGCAATTAAAATGTATTTACTGTCATATCGGTATTCAAATATGTAATTTAAATCTTGTTTTATCAATGTGGGTTATATAATAATATTTAAATTCTTACTCGTAGAATTGAAATTATGCTCTCATTTTATGATTTTAAATGAATGACGATCGAAAATAACATGAAATTTGACATCAACATTCATATCGTCACTACTTTGAAAAAATCTCGTATCTCACGCTGCTCCTCAAAGTTAAAGTCTATGTACCAATTTTCTTTTCACTGACAGACGAATATACAAGTTTTTTTTTAAAGTAGTGACGATATCTATGTACCTATTTTTTATTCCTAGATATACAAACTTTACAAAAAAATACAGAGCAGAAGATTTCCGCCGATTTTCTTTACCTTTACATTTTTATTTGACGACTTTAGTGACTTTAGACGACCGATCTGGCCTAGGCGGTAGTAATAATAATAAATCCGTTTATTGTAGACAACATATGGTCCAATTAAAATAACAGTACAATTAAAATAAGGATTCTCGTAGCTTTAGTATTGTTGTGGTTTTCATGTTTATTTACCTAATACCTACATTACACAAAGTACACTAAAACATAATAAATAAATCACAGTTCAAAAAAATAAAAAATATATAATTTACCACTAATTTCAAAAATTAAAATTATATTTGCGACAATACTGACATTTTTTTTCTGTTTATATTATAGCATTTTAAAAGATAAAATCATAAAAACTCACAGATTAAATTAGAATTATATATAGTCCTAGGCTACTTAAAATTCAAATAAATATATTATAATTATAAGTCAATGTATAAAAATGTCAGAAATGTCAGCAATAAATTAAATTAAAATTAAGATTATAAAATTACATTTGATTTAAATTATAAAATTAAATTTTAATTTAATTACAAAAATTAAAGCTAAATTAAATTAAATATACATTTCTACCCCTATTTTACATTTCTACTTAGATGTAAGGACAAGCAATTATTTATGTAAGGGCAATCAAACCTGTTGGATATCATGCTCAGGATGGTGTTGGGGCTAGCACGCGGTAGCGGTAGTGACCCTGCCTGCTAAGCCACGGTCCTGGGTTCGAACCCCCGTAAGGTCATTTATTTGTGGGTGTTCCTAACTCATGGATGTTTTGTATATTGTCAGTAACATGAATAGTAATACACCATCTACATAACATCACAGAAGGCATAGGTAGCCAGAGTAGATTGATTAAATGTCACTCCGATATCCAATACTGTCGTACGGTCAGCAAGACAGATCTTTTTGTCTTGAGGCTTCCCGCTGTTCGATAAGGGATAAAAACAACTTTTATTGGCTTACAATGTCGACGGGTGAAAAGCGAATTCAATAAGGATACATACGAGATAAGAAGTTGCCGGCATATTGTTTTTTTTTCTGCTTCGGAGTGAGCTGTGAGAAAGCACTTTACGTTTTAGAAATAGTTCCCACTTTATAAATATTTGTTTAATAATAGCAAACATTTTCCGTATTATCTCAGTTAATCGATATTAAAAGTTGATACGCGTTGAATTCTTGTAATCACTCAATGATTCTGTATTTTCACGATAAAAGAAATAAATTCCAAAAAATAGACAGTAAAGAATTATTTAGATTTCTATAGCGATGTTGCTACTTCCAATTTCTCTAAAAACTAGGTACATATATTTAACAGTAATGGTAACAGTTTTATTAATGACGTGTTAAAATTGCTGGTTCTTTATATTTTTAAATGCCGGTTACCAGTGAATAAAAATTACTTAAGTTGGGTTAAATATGTTTTCACCACACCAACTGTTAAAGGCTTACTTTGCTTCGAAAACAGATAGGAAAATTGCATTTTATCCACAAGAGTGCAAAGTAATTTCATACAAATTTTAACTTGATGTCTGAAGCTGGATGGTAGAATTTACTTATAATTGATGATGTTGAATCATAAATATTGAATAAATTGATGGATTTGATTTAATTTTTTTTTTTTTTTTTTTTTTCCGTATTATCTCAGTTAATCGATATTAAAAGTTGATACGCGTTGAATTCTTGTAATCACTCAATGATTTTTTGATTTAATTTGATGTTTTATAGTTAGTATTTTGTTCGTGTTGGTGTGGTGAAAAATTTTGTGTTTCACTCGGTGGCAAAGTTTATTTAACTTTCGTGCCTTGAAACCCTCGCAACGCTCAAGATTCCACTTTTTGAACCACTCGCTACGCTCGCGGTTCAATATTGGAATCTTTCGCTTTCGAAACAAATAACTATTGAATAGCGAAAAAGTCGCAACTGGGCATTTTCGCGAGGACTGTTACTTTTTTTTCTAAGGTAGGTAAATTTTATGTTTTCCTACGCAGAATTACGAGCCCTTTCGATCTAGGATAGAAAACAAGAGACAAAAAAATGGTCCCAAAATTTTCTATTATTTTGCATACTTTCCACTTTGTAACCGCTGTACAAAGTGTTTGAAAAATAGTAACAAAGTGGAAAAATTAAATTTAGGACGCTTTTTCCGCCTAGTGGGATGGAAAAGGCTCGTGATTCTGAGTAGGAAAAACATAAAATTTACCTATTTTAGTAAAAAAAAGTTTTAAGAATCCTTTTTCGCGAAACTGCCCAACTAACATTATCTACTGACCTATAAGAACCCCATCTCGTGCATCAGCAATTCCCGTTAAGTTTGTACATTTGGATCACGTCTCCGATTTGGATAAAAATTGGTAGGCTGATAGAGTCCATGATGCTCAGCAAGATCCACTAGGTTTCCCAAAATGTCCTAGGTTGATTGTATGAAACTTTCCTTTTTTGTTACCAAAAATGTATAGAAATCTGGTAACAAAAAAGGAAGGTTTCATACAAACTACACAGGACATTTTGGGAAACCTAGTGGATCTTGCTCTGCATCATGGACTCTATCAGCCTACCAATTTTTATCAAAATCGGAGACGTGATCCAAATGTACAAACTAAACGGGAATTGCTCGCATAATGGTTCTCAGTACCTACATCTCTTATTATTATAAAGCAATTTTGCAACTCGTCTTAGAATCTTAACCTTCATGCATACATTATAAGTAACCACAACTATTATGCTGACGGTACACAGTTGCAATGACATTATGTTTGAATCAATGTCTTGCAAACTCAATACGGACGATGACGGCCTTCTAGGTGCCTAGCGTACACGGAAAAAAAATATTTTAACAATACTACCAGAACGTTTAGTAAAATAGATTTATCGTAACTGATACTACAATCTCGTAATAAAAACAACTGTATTGTTACGTTTACTATATTTTGAATTCAATAGAACTAAGCAAACATTAATATGCACTAAACAGTTCTGTTTGAATTACATATACGAGAACTCTAGTTTTATTTACAACTAATAGAATAAAGGTTACGATAATTCTATTAACAAGAAGCTTCTTGTAATGCCAAAAAAATAAAAATTATATTTACAATCTTAATCTTAGCGGTTACTATCACAGTATACTTCCTGTAACTTTTTTATACGTTGCCATTACTTTGTAGTTCTCGTAAAGAAATAAAAAGAATATTCTTGTAATGTAAACTCAACGAAGAGTTATATTTAAAAATATTAAGTTTGTATAAATATGTACGCATCGCTGTCAACTCTATTATTTGTATCGTAGCGAATGCCATCGCAGTATAGTTGATATGACTGTTTTATAAGTTGGTATTACTTTGCAGCTCTTGTAAATAATGACAATAATATTCTCGTAATGTATACTGGTGAACAAATAGTTCTGTTGAAAAAGTATTTAGTTAGTATAAATATGTGTTTCGTTTTTGTAACGAAACGCCATGTTTAAGTACCATTGTATATCTTAGTGAATGCTATAGCAGTATAGTTGATTTTACTTTGCGCCTCTTGTAAAAAATAACAATGATATTCTCGTAATATACACCGAAAAATAATTGTTATAACAAAAATATTGTCCGCATAAATAAATGTTTTGCTTGTGTAACTAAACGCAATGTTTTGCGGCGTGGTCGGCGGCCATTTACGTGTCATGAGAGATCACGCGTGGACGGATCGCCATAGGTTATATTATTTATCGTTAAACGTATTCACTACGTATTATCCATTCGTTTGGTAGTTTCCATTTTAGGAAATGGATGAAGAGGTGCAAAAACTCTTGCAAGGATGGGAGATGGCAGAGTTGGCAAAAGCAGGTGAGTCACATACCGTACATCATGTAGAACTTAGTAGATAATTAGAATGGTGAGTAAAAAGGCATTTAATGTTGTATTCATTTTACATTGCATACAAATTCATACGACATTACGTGGGCAAAATCTAAATACTGAACTAATATGGACTGTCCACGATAAAAAGTGGTCATACATAACGTGATAAATCTTTCTTCCTGAATGCACATTTTGAAGCAATATTATATTTTGATAAATCTGTATACATAAAACTATATAATAATTAAAGCTATTCCTTATAATGCTTTAGTGTGTCTGAGGTTTCGCCGAATGTATACCATCAAGCATTTCATTTCTTGTACAGTGTTTTTTAACAAACTTCACACGCTTCCTGGCACAATTTTATAAATACTTATATTTTTATAAGCTGTTTTACACACATTAGAATGACATCTTAGCAGACAAAAAAATACTTTTTGAAACTCATTTCGACTTTTGGTAGTCAGGAAGACTTTCTACTCCAAGCACTGACAGTTGTTTTTGTATGGAGAGCCAAAAAGTGTCAAAAATTCGAATTCAGCAAAGTTAGAAAATCTCAGTACTTTCTTAATCTGATTACAATCAGAAAAATTATTACTATCGTAAAATCAGTATGTAATAGGGTATATTTTGGCTATTATAATTAAACATTAAAAAATATTTTTGTCATTAAAACTGTTGTACTTAAAGACTGCAAGAAGACACTGTACAAAAAAATATTGTTATCATGAGATACATACTGCTAAAATTCATAGGCCACCTAAAGTTTATTATTTGTTTGTATTTTTATAATGTAGTTTAATATCTACAAATTATTTGACAAACATGCTGCTTATAAATTCTCATTATTCTCAAGATTTACCATGTTATATATGACCACTTTTTATCGTGGACAGTCTTTATATATATCTGAAGTGGACGTAGAATATTACTTAATGTAAAATTTATTCATAGAAATTTTAATGTCTTTTTCAGATGATTTACAATGGTTGCAAGTTTCCTGTGACCCATGCCATACTGTGGAACAAAAGTGGAAAAATTCTGCAAAATATAAATTTTGGACGAAATGAAGGACGGTTCTATTAACACTGACGAATATATGAACAAAGTCTTGTACTAAGGATCGTTGAAATACATTTTTTAACAAATTATATAATTATTTTATTTACTTTCAGATTCACCAATTTTCACCGCTCATAGCATCCATTCCATATGCTGGGTGACCCAGGTTTCCGGATCTCAGTTTCAACTCTAGGCTTCTGTCTCTTGGAACTGGTCCTAGCAACCTGCATTTTTATCGGTAGGTACCTATGAATTTGTCTGTGCACTGTATAGACAACTAACATTTCTTGTAAATGTAAGAAAAAGTTTGTTGTCTATACAAGGTGGTACAGTAGGATTAAAGGCTGAGCCACGCCAGATACGTGTACGTAGACGTGCGCGTAGCGTACGCGGTGTAAATGACGAATCCTCATTAGAGATTACACCGCTTGTGTGACGTGTTTCCCGTGTGTGTCTAGCGGTGTATCATCTCTTTTGAAGATTCGTACTTTACAGCGCGCACGCCACGCACACGTCTACGTACACGTATCTGGCGTGGCTCGGCCTTTAATCCTACTGAACCACCTTGTATAGACAACAAACCTTTTTTTACATTTACAAGAAATGTTAGTTGTCTATACAGTGCACAGACAAATTCATAGGTACCGATAAAAATATAACACGTTAACGCAATTGTATATTTATTAGAGAGTACCATAAATGCAGTTGCTGTAACTAACTTTCTTGTTCTATCAACCATTTAATGAAGTTTACATAAATGAAGAGAATGTAATATATATCAGATGACTTGTATTCTTAACGATACCTATTATTGGCCTAACTAAAGTTTTATAACCTTTACAAGAATTTCTTGTGGAGTTTACATTATTTTGTTTATTTAGACACTCCATTTGTTATAAATACTGAATAATCTAGTAATACACACAATTTGACTGTGTGACCCTTACAATATTTTTATTTTATGATACGTAATGTATATATTACCTTTACAAGAATATATTGTCAAGGTCACATTTCATTTATTAAGCTCTGCAAGAAAATATTATTTATTTGTACGGTCCACGTGTTATGATTACTAAATATTCTAGTAATACACGCTATTTTAATGTGTAGCAATTACAAGATAACTAGTTCACTAAGCTCAACGCATTTAAACAGACTAGTTTAGTTATTTATACTATGTGAACAATTGTCCCAGAATTTACTAGATTTTCTCGTTCAGATTACACTATTCAGGTATCATGGACGAGACTTTTTTCTCCGTGTAATGTCTAAATGGCCCTATGTTACGAAACAGCCCGTTATGAAACAGAAGATTTTGAGTTCTAATCCTGGTAACGGCATTTATTTGTTTTTCGTCACACTCGCTCGTAAACGGTGTTATTACATGCCTGCATACTGATACGTAATGAGCTTTTTACCGCCCTAGGGCGGTAAAGTGAATTCCTGGGTGGGGCCTTCCACGACCTGTCAAAAATTACAAAATGGCGGACGAATGCTCAAAAAGTCAGCGTAGGTATTTCAATACATTTAGTTTAAAATTATTTGGTTATTACTTCGCGAGTGTGATGAAAAACATTGTGTATATCACGGGCGGGCCTCTGGCGGCGGGCTTCAAACAGGCCTCCCGTTCGTAATCCTTCACTTTCCGCTCTTAATACATAATTTACTATTATGGATCACCAAATGACATGTTTTTTTGTCACAAATTAATAGCAAGAAATTACTACTTATGGGCCTATTTCTAGAAACACTTTAATCTAGTAGGTAGGTACATAAATTATTAGCAGAGATCGGATTTTTGTGCTTCATCTCATACTAAGTCATTAAAATGACGTAAGTCACTAAAAATGTCGCAAATCCGTCCGATCTCTGATTATTAGTATGGACATATTGGACATGGCAACAAGTTCGAAATATCTAAACTACTATAATTATCTTATTTTTAAACACATTTTAAATAGTATGGGCATCAAATTAATTAATCTCTATGAAAACTTGCCGTTATTTGTGCATCTGCACTAGGGTGGAGCGTGGTTGTATGGAGAAAAATAAAAATTAGAAATTCATAACGGAATAGGTATCAAAAGTTGCGGAAAAAATTGCAGATTATATTTCTGGCATCAAATTTAAAATAAGGTACTACTTTTGGCCCTCTACCAGCCGTAAAAGCAAAAAAAAATAAGGTAAAATTAAGAAATAAATTAAATATGTCTGACGTCAATTTTTATTTATTATTATTAATTAATATTATAAAAGAAGCTGTAATTAAGTGAATTTAACCATAATAATATTTAAATTTATTAAAAAGTAGTAAATAATGAAACTTCAAAATTTCATTTTTAACTCAATAATCACGTTGAAAATGAAAATGAAATGAAAATGAAATATTTATTTTTCAAGTAGGCATATTACAATGCGCATATGTTATCATGCGAAATACGATAAACGAAGTAACACGTGCAGTATACTTTTTGGGTTGTATTTTATATGAAAGGACATCTTTAGATATAAATTTAAAGTTTTGGGTTTTTGCGTTTTTCTTGATTTTTCCTATTTTTACATGATGACCAAAAGTGACATTTTAGGCGTTATTAGGCAATTTAGGCATACTTTGCAGCGATATAACTAAAATTTTTGGTTGGACTGATATGTTTTTTAATATGCTATGAGTTTATTTCGATTGATAGCTTTTCTGTCACATTCTAAGAATATTTTTTTAAGCACGAGATACATGTAAATAGGATTTTTTGGAAAATTACAATTTTGCTATAAATTTAGGTCTCAGAAAAAAAATGTTTTAAAGTACAAAAAAATTAAATTAAAATCATTTCAGATACCAAAGGCTATGTTTAATATATAAATTTAATAAAAATATGTAAAAATAAAAAAATACATTTTACAAAAAATATTATAATTTTTTTATTAAATCAATGGTAGAGGGCCAAAAGTATATAGCTAGATTTTTTAAATTATTTTTCTCGTAATCTTCATAAAATTAGGCATTCTTTGAGTGGTATTCAATTGCATATTTCCAAAATTTTTAAATTCGCTTTACTCTAATCTGCACCCACCTATACCAGAACCAATAACATGAACATAAATTACAAAACTTGAGGCTGTCATCGCCCGAATATGAGGTTTTCCATTAAAGAAGGGTCCTCGTGCTTCCTGAGCAAAATGGAGCATTTTTATCAAAATTTATTTTAGACTAAATTTTTCCCGCGGTTTCGCCCGCGTACTAATCTAACCTTAAACTGAAATAGCCCTAATTCGTTCTGATCTTGTGTTGATGTAATCTAATCTTGTTTTCCCAAACAAACTTTGAACCTCTATTTCACCCCAATTAAAAAAAATCGTTTCTTAGTGCTCCTCTACACCTTATAAGGAACCTACGTACCAAATTTAGAATCTCTAGGACCAGCGGTTTCAGCTGTCCGTTGATATGTCAGTCAGTTACTCAGTTTCTTCTTTTATATATTTAGATTTATTTCACTTGAAATATTTGAAGCACAAAAACTCCTTTATAATGGAAAGCCGCATGTACCTACCACGTCTGATTACGATCTACGTGCCAAGTCTAGACCAACTTTAATAAGATCCGGGCAACTTTTTAAATCTTGTTCTTCAAAGGAAATCAATAACCCGAACTTCGAACGTTGCTAACGGTTGACAGAACTTGAACTATTTATTTTCAAGAAAGTTGAAAGCTAGATTCGACGGTTCTGACAGAACTTGAACTATTTATTTGCAAGAAAAGTTGAAAGATACCTAGATTCGACAGGGGAAGTTCTCCGACATTAATTACATTTGTTTGTAATGATAATTTTATACTTGTAAACTAGTTATGAGTGTATAAAATGATACTCTACCGATTACTGTTTTCTAAAAAAAAATATGATGGAAATAATGGTGATTTTTATGCGACTTTCGTAATTAGACGACTTCCGGAATAACAATGCACCTTGGAGGTCTTTTTGACACTATAAGGGGTACACGGAGCGGATGCTACCCTAGCCAGTGTCATGGGACGCACGCAGAGGTAGCGCCCGAAAAGGTATAAGACTATTTGAGAGTTGATATAAAATTACTCGCAACTAGGCTATTGTAAAGCAGGCATTGTCAGGCAAGGTGGAGCGACGATTTGCGCAGGATGGCTGGCAGCAGCTGGATGCGAGCAGCCGAAGATCGGAAACGGTGGCGAATGTCCAGCAGTGGACTGCGATAGGCTGATTATGAGGCTATTGTATGAAAGTGATGGACTAAGGATAAAAAACCGAATGCCTGTCTAATAAAACGTTATTCCGTTACGTTAAACGTTAATTTGAAACTTTCACTTCACCCCTGGAGTATAGCATATAGGCCTCACAACTCCACTCTGAACGGCCAGCCAAGGCAAGTCAAAAGTAGAAATTCCTATCCTACCCCACCACTCACCCACCTTTCGGATAACAGAACTCCCTAGGAGCACCCGATTACGGTTGCTACTCCCCAACAGCTCGCCACAAACTACTCCTTACTCGTAGTCCCCGGGATCTTATTATTATTAAATTTAAATTTTCTTTTTCAGTATGCACGGCGTGTTTCATAGGCAGCGAATACGAAAAGTACACCGGCACGACCGGTTCCACGTATGTCAAGAACTGCGAATGCAAAGAAGTCGGGTACTCGGTGAAGCATCTGACATGGCTGGACCCAGAAGGCAACATAATCAATGGGTAAGGGCTTTTAAGAAAGAAAGAAAAGACGACTATTAGGAAAAAATATACATAGCTTATTCCCTCGTCCCATATCTCGGCGTCAGCCACATGGCCCACTCCGCGACGCTCATTTTCAGTAAGGACCAGGAGTTGGAGTTTACGGAGGAGTGCCGAAACGTGCCTGCGACCTCGTCCTATTATATAGCCCTGAGGCGGCAATCGAGGGGTTTTAGTGGGTAAACTATGGGTCTCATTAGCCTATATTGGAGTCCCACATAACCATCCCAGGCCGGTCCCTGCGCCTGGGATGGTATGCGTAAAGCATTTCCCCTCGATAAAAAAGGTGGCACTCAGTAAATGGACTATTTATATACAAGTTTACATTCCTGTCTCTCAAAGGGGTAGGCAGATATCACGGATTTCCATCTGCAACGATTCTGACATCTTTCGCTTCTTTTACTTTTAAAACATTCCTCATACATGTTTGCTGGTTTAAGGTGCTTCTGTACGGGTCTTTCTTCAGCAATCTTTCACTCATTTTTTTCACACGCCAACCACCATCTCATCATCAATACCTTTCTCATTTTAGTTCTTGTGCATATTTATTCAGTACACGTATTTCCCCTATAATGCACTTATCTACCTCTTGTTATATATATATATATATATATATATATATATGTCAATAAATATATACATATATATATATATATAATGATAATGTTTCAATATCCACCTGCAGAATTCGAAATATAAGCTTGAGATATGACATGAATCAAAAACTTTCAACGTCGAAAACGCCGATTTCCAAACAAAAAACGCCAGTTCTGATACTGATATATCCAATCAAAATACGTATATTTATTCTATTATCAAGTACACGTGTTTAAAGGCTGTACTGATGTAGTACAAAAAGGGATTCGTTCGTATTTTTCCGGAAACGTTCGTATTTGTCATGCTAGTTTAATCAATTTCAGTACATCTTGTACTGAGACTGAATGAAATAGCATGACACGTTCGTACGTTTCCGTAACAATACGAAGGCACATCTTTTCGCCCACATCTGTACCTATTTATTTAATAAGTAAACGATTGTTTCTCCAAGACCAGATTCGAGCAATCCCAACATTTACACGGAGGTCCAAGAGCACGACGGCACGGGTATACTCAGTCTCGTGGTGAGGAGTATCAGCAAGTCGATGGCGGGCAACTACACCTGCCAGACCAACTTCGAAGGGAACACGTATAGCCAGACGCATAATATTGAGGCTTATGGTACGTATGAACACCGAACAAATCCTTCAAACCTTAAAGATCATGATTAGAAGCATCAGCAAGTCGATGGCGGGCAACTACACGTGCCAGACCAACTTCGAAGGGGTCGCGTATAGCCAGACGCATAATAATGAGGCTTATGGTACGTATGAACACTGAACAAATCCCTCAAACCTTAAAGATCGTGGTGAGAAGCATCAGCAATGCGAAGGCTGGAAACTATACGTGCCAGACCAACTTCGAAGGGGTCAAGTATAGCCAGACGCATAATATTGAGGCGTATGTTTCTTATGAACACAAAACAGACTATTTTTATAGATTTATGATTGTAAAATTATAGAAAGATAAAGGAGGATCCACATCCTATACATAGTGCTTAGGCCGTAAGTTTAGTAAATTTGACACAGTTAAATTTAAGCTGGCAAATTTCAAAACTCAGTCGACATGAGGATATTTCTTTATAAGCTAATGTTCCAGAAAACATTAGCACGTCTCTTGACAATAAACTGATTGGCTTTGATTAATGAAATCCTATGCCGAAGTTGATATGTTCTAAATTTAGAAAGAAGTAGAACTTCAGTGAATTTTTATTGGAAGTTTTTAAGAACCTAGCCTCTAATTGGCTTCCGATCGTAGAAGTCCAATCGTACGAGCAATAAAATTTATTTCTGTGCTCCCGCGTTACTGTACTTAGACGTAAAGGTGCTTCCACACACTTTTTATTTTTTATTTATTATGGAGCGACGACGTGGTAATTAGTAACACAAGTCTAATTATTTACTCTTTCACAGTATGCAGATCACAATTGATGCATCTTTCTTGATAAAATCCTGGGCATCTTTGAAACCCCTGCCTTCATAACAAGCTCTCTGAATATTCTGTTTTTTATATGAAGTAAAATCATTATATTAATTACGTCTAATTTGTTTCTAGACAGCCCGTATTTCGTGAACACGACTGAAGATCAGAATATAATAATCGGAGAAGACACAATAGTTAGGTGCGAAGTGCGAGGAATAGCGGATTACGAGATAGTCTGGTACCGAATCACGGATCGAGCTGATGTGGTATGGTTTTTTACAACCTACCTAACAACTTTGAATGTAAAAATATTTTTACTACGATGAGGAACTAATTAGTATGTTCGCTTGTAAACAAAGATAATGGAGTACCTACTATTTATAAAGGATATAGAGAATTATTCTCAAAGCGAATCTTGTACTCAGTCACAGTACATTAACTGGCATCATTCAACACAGGATTGAAAGTATTGGAAGCCCCATATATAATTTGACCCATATTATTTCACTGATATATATATGTGTAACATTTTTTATTTTATATGTTTTTATATGTTGTATGAGTAAATCTCCAACTAAGCGAGTATCAACCTAATGTCTGGTACCATCCAAACGAGCTTTTATTTCATTTTTCTGGGCTACGCTTTTTCTTAGGAAGTAATTATAATAACATCTATAATTTGTGTAATATTTTTCCAGCTTTTAGGTAACGACATAAAGTACAATATACTGCCTGAACGCGGCCTAATGATCAGAAATGTTAGTAAAGAGGACGCTGGATACTACAACTGCACAGTGAACAACATTATTACTGGGGATTCTGTAGCATTACGTATAAATGTACAGGTAAATATACTTAATAATAAATTACCTACTGATTGTCTCAAAGCGGTTTGTTACCCATACATAAAGCTAGGAACATACTACGCGGACGTCTGTCGTAAATCGACCGCGGACGGGAATCTGGACAATGAAATTACACATAACCGTGCAAACTATCGGTCGACGGACGTGGACGTGGCCTTGAGCGCATGGACGTCCGATCGAAATCTGGCTCGCTGGATGTTTTGTTCCGTGCACACTGATCGGTCGCGGTCGCGGTCGATTTACGACGGACGTCCGCGTAGTATGTTCCTAGCTTCATCCTTCTTGCGTTATTCCGGCATTTGCCACGGCTCATGGGAGCCTGGGGTCCGCTTTGACAACGGTTTGTTACCCATACAAAAAAAATACGTTTTTAAGTCACTAAACTGGTTACATACATAAATATTTATATGCACATCTCCTTGCGAATATTTCTCTACGTTAAATGGATGGAAAAAAACTTTGAACTTTGATATATGAACGTTTTATACATCACAAGTCACACAAAATCAGTGAAATAAAAAATGCATAAACATCAAATACCTACTTTTTTTAATAATTTCCCCAGAGTTAAACATTAGTACTAATTCAGGGTGGCTAGCCGAATGGCACAATCGCTCACGAAACGCTCACGAAACGAAGCGCTAGTAGATATCTATCTCTATCGCGCTTGCGTATTGGCGCGACAGAGCCAGCGGCGTATCGCTTTCGTTTGGCGTCGGAGAAATGGCATTCGGCTACGGGGCCTGGTGCTCAGTCAAAATGCCAATTATATTACTCATGTTATTTTCCCCTTCGGACGGGCGGGCGTTTCATACCTACGGAGTCTAAAAGATATCGGGTAACTAACCCCGGTTTTAATTCTGAATGCAATTTGACAGGCTGCAGCAAGACCAGTGATTTACGAACCGAAGTTTAACGTCCCACCAGAGACCATAGTTGTCGGCAGCTCAGTGGTGGTGGAGTGCCTTGCGGAAGCCATACCCTACCCCGAGTATACCTGGACCAAGATTACTGATGAGGTTATTTCACTTGCTTATATTTATATTCTTTCTATTGCTATCCCGGAATTTCACCACAGCCCATGAGCGCCTGGGGTCTGCTTTGCCAACTAGTCCCGCGTAGATATTACTTTTTATTGTAAGTGACTACTTATTTCGAGGACCGTCCAGCCCAAAGAGTAAAATAGGCTTTATTTGGATTAGTTTCCTCATGTTTCTCGTTCGTTACCAAAAAGCGACTAGCGAATATCAAACGGCATTTCGTGCCTAAGTTCCGAAAAACTTTTTGGACGAGCCAGGATTTGAACACTCGACCTACAGATTAGCATACCATCGGACCTTGGGATTAGTCCAGCTTCCTCACCATGTTTCCTTCACCAAAAAGCGACTGGCGAATACTAAACGACATTTCGTGCCTAAGTTCCAAAAAACTCATCGGGACAAGCCCGGGTTTCAAGTCGCACGTTTTTAATGTCAGGCTACCATTTCTTTCTTTTAAGCATTCTAAGTACATCAATTCGGTTGTTTGTCTTTCAGTACGGAAACCAACTGGAAGAAGCAAATTCGACATGGACGCCAATGGTTAATACAATAAAATTTGACAACATACAAAAAGAAGATGCAGGAACATACGTATGCACCGCTGCTAACTCTGTTGATACTGCAACTATAAAAGTTGTCATTAATGTAAGTACCTATGTCTGCTTGATAAGAACAAACTTCTGTTTCTCGCTTGTTGTTAATCTTCTCCTTCTTTTCCTCGTGTTATAACTGAGGGTCGCAATTACGTGATGTTATTGTTTTATACACTTCTTGATTTTCTGCCATTCTAATAATAGATGTAATCTTTGGCAAGCCTTTTTAACTTTATCAATCAATCAATCAATCAAAATATTCTTTATTCAAATAGGCTTACAATAAGCACTTTTAAATTGTCAACAGTGTACAATATTCATCTTATTCTAAATATCAGAGCAATTTATTGGTGCAATAAACAATATTGTTTTAAAACTACATTGATTTAATAAAATGATATCAATCTAAATTGTATAAAAAAATACTAGTATAAAAACTTCTAGAATAAATTCTAAATGTCAAAAAAATTGTATAAAAATACATTGAATTATCAATAATTATCATCATTAATAATAATTATCATCATCATATCATCATCATTAATCTTATACTATTAAACGAGCAATTCTTGTATATTTATTTATTTATTTATTTATTTATTTATTTATTTATTTATATATACCGACGATCTCGGAAACCGCTCTAACGATTTCGCTGAAATTTGTTTTGTGGGGGTTTTCGGGGGTGAAAAATCGATCTAGCGTAGCCTTAGATCCCGGAAAACGCGAATTTTCGAGTTTTCATGAGTTTTTCTTTCGCATTTGTAAACGTAAAATATGGTCCTTAATTTCGCCGCGCGCGCATCGATTCCGCGTAGCTCAGTCGCACGAGGTCGGTCTAATGTACGCAGATAGATCGTACGTGTCAGGGTTTCGAATCCCGGCCAGAAATTAAGTTTTTGTTTTTTGTCTTTTTTTTTGTTTTTGTATTTATAAGAGTTTTTTTTTTATCTAAAGACGTGATATATTAAAATAGAACCGAGCGAAGCTCGGTCGCCCAGATATTATATCAATAATTATCGACCTAATGGGTCGATTTATGTCTACTGCTCCTTATCTATCCATACCCTAACGCAAACCTCTTGTCAAGTTATCTCTAATTCGCATTTGGGCAGCAGCCAAAAATCGCTATTGCCTATTATTACAACTTTTTGAATCGCTAGTCGAGTCAGTTGTGTACTGAATTCTTCTTCAAATTACTGTTACTGAATTACTCGATAAAATATTTCAATCATTTCAATATTTATTTTATTAGATTATCAAAACAAATTATTTGACATAGTAAGAAAAGATCAAGTTGATACCTTTTCATAATCAAAGATTTGAATTTATTTTATTGACTAGGTCAAAGTGCCGCCAGTGATAACCTCCCTAGAAAACGCGACCGTAGTGGAAGGCAGCGTCGCACAGATTGCCTGCAAGGCCACCGGAGTTCCAGTCCCTGTACTACTCATAGAGACCAGTGTGGATGGACTGGAGACAGATCCAAGGTATTTTATCATGGACAGATTATAGAGGTTGCTTTAGTCACCTGCAATAATCATCCTAGCTTCGTTTTAGAGCTTTTTCTATTATCCTAGACTGACTGGGGCTTGTCCTTGGGTGCATAACCAATTACCTCGGCCACACATTCGACGAGCGGCGTGGGAAGTAGCGACGGAAGTAGGCAGAGGCATAGTGTGGCCGCGCTACTCGTCATGCCGCTCGTCGTGCTCCTCGTCATTCCCACCGCTCCCTATTTTGACGGTTTTTTGGCGCGAGTCAAAGAGCCGGCAACAACCTAGTGCGATTAATCGCGCGAGTAGGGCAGTGTGTGGCCGGAGAGGACAAAATCGCGGCAGCACGAGGGGCATAGTGTGGCCGAGGTTTATAGTGCGAATGACAAGCGTCAGTTAGTCACATCAGATTTAGAGTTTTTCTTATTGCAAGAGGACTCTACGTGTTCGCTTCGACTCCACGCACGCCTTCCAAATACCCGGGATCCAATGGTCCCGAGAATTTATAAAAGACAAGCATAATACGTAACTCCACGGCTGATGCGGACACGGTGCTTTCAACTCCGTTGCTGCCTCTGATGTGCTCGCAAGTTGCTGACATAGCCAATCTTGTTATTAAATAATTTGATATTGTATTCCCGCAGGTGGTCGGGCTTATATTTCGTCACGCTTGGCATTCAGCTCTAAGGGCCATCGAGATTTAAAGTTTTTTGGCATTTTCTCAATTACAATAATTTACGGGGTGAAAATAGTGGACAACTTTTACTACAGGACTAAACCCCGAAATCAAGAAATGTCAAGATCAGATAGCCAGAATGTATGAAATAGTATTTTTTCCAAACAATTTAGATTCACCCCGTTGATTATTTTATTTGCCTTAGAATATAACAATCCGCATTTTTATGCCACACATAGCGCAGCTAGATCAGTTTTAGAAATAATGATGACACCATTAACTCTAAATAATTTTCGATGGTGACCCCTTTTCCAGGCGAAGTACGAGTTACCGATCAAATAAGTCATGCAGAATTTGCTTGGTCCTACTTAGATGGACTGTACCAGCGTTTTTTTTAAACAGGGTATCAACAGCGGTCTTACATCCGACACCGGACACGTCGGAGCTATATTTGACGATTATGAATGTCACCAGAGACTGCGAGGGCGTTTTCAGATGCAGTGCAGCTAATGAAGGTGGGTTATTTTTTGATTCTTAATAAACCTTGAATGTCTTAGACTTGATCAAAAGACTGACAAGAACAGTCCATTGACAGAACCATTGTTAAGATCTGGTGATTGTAGATTTACTTTATTACCTACCCAAATGAGTGCCAAAGAATGCACTTTAACAGTTACATTGCACAGTTGTTATCAAAGTTACTTCAACTGCAATTTGCGAGAGTTTATTTCTTCGGACGTGCATAACTACGCTCACCGGACACTATGGCCATCCAGTCGACAGTCGAAGGTCGACTGTGTATGCTCCCTACGCCTTTTAACTGATGTTGAGTTTTTTCCCATAAGTTCTTAAAACAATTATTTTTCTTTTCTTTTTGCAGTCAACAACGTAACCCAGGAAATGTACTTGACCGTCCTCTACGCGCCATATTTCCCCATACAAAACGAGACTGTCTGGGGATGGCAGAATCATACGGTCAACATGAGCTGCGTGCACACAAGCAACCCGCCGTCGACAATAGTATGGAAGTATGAACAAGTAACTAATTGTTAGACAACTATACTCACAAATTTTTAAGTTGATGGTTGAAAAACGGTCAATTTGGGCAAGAATTTTCGTATTTGTGAACGTCTGCTCCACCGATATTGACAAAATAGTTTGTAGAGGGGCTTGCCTGATGATAGACTGTCTTGAGTTACATTACTTTATTAGTTTTGTAGAAAACCAAAAAAAACGATTTAAGTACCTACGTAGAAATTGAGATATGGAGATACCAAAAATGCAAGTATTCTTAAATACGTACTTGAATGACCCAAAGCCCCCAGAAGAGATTCATAATCGGCAAATATTCAGTTAATTTTCAATTTCTTTAAATTTTTAGATACCTTGGCAACGAAGGACGTGAAACAACAACAGCTGAACATGATGAAGTCAATAAAAGGCTACAGGAACTGAGTGATGGGAGTCCAGATCAGTACTTAGCCTTGCAAATCGATGACGCGAATAAGTATGGGGAGTATGAGTGCTCAGCTGTCAATGCTTATGGAAACTCTACTAAGAAAATATACTTGCGAGAAGCATTCAAGCCGATGGCTATTAAAAATGTAAGATGTACAAACATACTAACTATAAAGAACTTTTTTCTGTCTGTCTTTCTTGTATGCGTAAGTTTAGATATTTAGAGTTGAGGCCCTAGATTATAATCGCTATCGCTTCGGCAACCAAACACTTTGTGTCTATTATATCAATATTCATCATTATTAGTGCAACAATGGCAATTGGATTTTCTATCGCCACGAGCGATTGGCCATTTATCTACCTGATCACACTACTCTTCTTCTCCTTCCTTGCCAATCTTATCATGTCCCGTTATTTGACGTCAGCCCGTTGTTTGAAGGCGACATATTTTTCTGTCCTGGATCCATTTCGCTCCATGATTTTTATACGGCTTGGTTGTCCACCACGTCGTATTCGGCCATCTTTTGCCGCTCTTATGATTGTCATCATATTAAGTAATAAACACAATTCGAAAACTGGATTTATTACAAAATCAAAATTATGGGCCTGTTACAACCATGTGCTAAAATCATATTTTCATTTTCTTTTCAGGCAACGCCCATAGCCAGTACAGCAACCTCCATAACCTTCCACATCCAAGGCCCAGAGGCCATCGACAACGCTCCGATCCGGGGCTATGTTGCCGAATACGATCTGGTCGAGAACTACGCCATCATCAGCCACCATAACATCAGCTACTGCGGGATCGAGAGGAACTTCACCATAGACCGCCTGAAGCCTAACAGGACGTATTCGATCAGGTTCGCGGCCCAGAATGCGGTTGGCGATGGGGAGTGGTCGGCGCCTATGGAATTCACGACGCCTGAATCGTAAGGAATTATTATCTACATTATTTAGGTTTGCTAGTGTTTTGTTGAAGAACTCCTTGTTTGGTGAGGTTCCGCGAATATGACATGTTAATGCACTCCTTATGATTGTTCTTGAAAAATTAAACGACTAAGTGCATTTTCACATTATCCGATCCGGTATCGGATATAGAAAGGTTTTCAAAGGAAAAAATTAAAGATGGCGGCTCAAATATTGGGATGGTCCTGCATCCGATATCTGATCAAATAATGTGAAAACGCAACAAGAGTATTCAATGAAATGAACAATTGAATTTGTCGAAGTATTTCGAAAATACATCACCTACAAAAAATTGCTACAGAAAAATCTGACATTTAAGAAAATCTAGACAGAATATCAATTTGTCTAGGTCCACTTTCTTTTTAAAGTACCTACCGGGTAGAACAGAACTATGGACTTTAAAAAAAACGGAAAAATATTCAGGATACGTGCTTTACTTTATATTTTGTGAGACACAGCTTGTTAAAAATTAGCGCAAAGATCTGCATCACCCTAGTAAGTAGTTCCGATGACTTTATCAACACTGAAAAGTTTTTAGAGACTCATCATCCTCCTTACGTTATCCCGGCATTTGCCACGGCTCATGGGAGCCTGGGGTCCGCTTTGACAACTAATCCCAAGATTTGGCGTAGGCACTAGTTTTACGAAATCGACTGCCATCTGACTTTCAAACCCGAAGGGTAACTAGACCTTATTGGAATAAGTCCGGTTTCCTCACGATGTTTTCCTTCACGGAAAAGCGACTGGCAAATATCAAATGACATTTCGCACATAAGTTCCGAAAAACTCATTGGTGCGAGCCGGGGTTTGAACCCGCGACCTCCGGAACGAAAGTCGCACGCACATACCGCTAGGCTACCAGCGCTTTTTAGAGACTGGAAGAAGTATATTTTCTTATATTGCAAATTTAATATTGTTTCTTCAGTTCCGTGCCCGAACCGCCGACGGAGGTGTGGGGTCATCAAGGCAAACTCAAGTGGAAGGCGCCGGAGTCTAACGGCGAGCCCATCGACCATTACAACGTAGAGTTCTGTCCGGTAAGTGTTTACATTACACATATGAATCACTTTTCTCCCCCTTTTACATTAAAATAAAAATAACCATGAATGTTGCGCCTTCAGCCAACAGTACAGACTCCGGTGGAACACAAAGCTGCGCTACGCGACACGAGGTCGAATATGAAATGATGTTCGTGCGTATTCCACATTGTTCATATCTAAAATATTGTAAGACCTAAAGCCGTTACATTTACAAATCTTCCCTTTTAACCATATATTAGTATTAGGCTCTTTTTTAAACCACACATCTTGTCCCATATAAAAACTCTTTTTAAATTTACTCGTACTATTGTAATACTTAATGTTTCTATTAAGTGACTTTTGGAATTGATAGTCTACATTACTATTCAGCGTTGGCTCTAAATATTTATGATTAACAATAGCTTTAGTTTTAATATTCCTATTCATCATCAGCTGACTCGGGGAGAAACTTGTTCCCGAGACGGGTGATGCCCTGTACTGTAACAACGCTAACCTAAAGTCAGACTTATCTTCGTGACATTTTAATAACATTCTCTTGGCAATCTGTACCCCCATCTCTGCGAACCCGTTTGACTGAGCGTATCTAGGGCTAGAATATGTGAATGTGAAGCCCCACTCTCGAGCAAATTGCAGGCATTCTCTGGAGTCAAATGGCACATGGTCTGACACTACTTCGCTAGGGATGCCCCAATTACAAAAAACATCTGTCAGGCTATTGATTATACATTTGGCACTTTTATTCGATAATAATTTAATATCTAACCATTTACAATAGTAATCATAAATTATTAAATAACTTTTACTCTTGAATTCCATTATATCAGTAGCTATTTTTTTAAAGGGTAATTTAGGTACTTCATGAGGCAATAAGGGCTCTTTCACATTATTTTTTTGATATGTCTGACATATAAAGCATCTTCTTACAAATGTATCCAAGTGTTCATCAATTTTTGGCCAATAGTACATATTCCTGGCAATTTGTTTCATTTTAGTTGTGCCGAGGTGCCCTTCATGTAATATTTTCATAAATTTTAAACGCAATGTGTTAGGTATTATTAATATAATAATAATTCTATGATTTAAAAACACTATGCCTTCGTCTACTGTTATTTCAGATCTTAATTTAAAGTAATATTGCAAATTATCTGACACATGCTTTTTGTCGGGCCATCCATTCTTAGTATATTCAATTAATTTGGATAATTCAATATCATTATTCGTTTCAGTAATTAATTCTTGTTTTTGCTCCGTAGTGCACTGCAAGTGACTCGCGAGCCCTACGCAGTGAACCATTTCATTAATATATGGATCGTCTGAGTTATCACACTTAATATATGCACGAGATAATAAATCTGCTATGTACATGTATTTACCTTTCAAATATTTATATTCTATGTTCTATCTTAGTAATCTTAACTTCATTCGTTGGAGCCTAGGGGACGGTACTTCATGAATATGTTTTTTAAGCAAGGACTCTAGTGGTTTATGGTCATTTAATATTGTACATTTTTGTCCATATATGTAGTAGTGATATTTTTGAGTGGACCAGCACACACTAAGCAATTCTTTTTCGATTTGAGAAAAATTTTGTTCAGACGGAGTTAAGCTCCTTGATGCATAAGCCACTGGCTTTCCCTCTTGCATAAGGCAACATCCCAAACCATCCTTAGACGCATCACACTGTATTACTATAGGTATTTTATGATTAAAATTTTGTAAAGTAGGAGCTTCTGTTAATTTATTTTTAATATTTTTGAAAACATCTTCATGAATGTCCGTCCATAACCAGGTCACATCTTTTTTTAACAATAACTGGAGCGGTGATGCAATACTAGCCAAATTCGGAATAAACTTTCTTAGATAATTAACCATTCCGAGGAATATTTGCAACTCTTTTTTATTGGAGGGGCTCTTCATATTAGTAATGGCAAGAATCCTTTCCGGATCAATTTTCATGCCTTCCTCGGAAAAAATGTGTCCAAAGTATCTTACTTCTTTTAATTTGTACTGAAATTTCTTTTTATTGAAACGAACATTGTGTTCCTTGGCCCTTTCAAACACTTTGTTCAGTATTGCATCATGCTCTTCCTCTGTTTCACCACATATTAATAAATCGTCACAGTACACAATTACACCTGGGATGTCACCAAAGGCAGTTTCAGTGTACCTTTGAAAGACCTCCGGGGCTACCGAGATGCCAAAAGGACACCTTAGAAATTTATAACAACCAAATGGGCTGTTAAAAGTGCACAAATCGCTGGAATTTTCAGATAATTTAATATTATAGAACCCATCTGATAAGTCTAAAACTGAAAAGTATTTTTTGTTACACAATTTTGAAACTATTTCATCTAATGTTGGTATCAAGCGATGTTCTCTTATTAAAACTTTATTTAGATCTTTGGGGTCGAGACAAATCCTAAGCGAGCCATCTTTCTTTTCAACAATAACAAGGTTGCTTACGAAACTCCTAGGGTGTGCGACTTCAGCTATTACTTTGTGTTCCACCAGCGTCTTCAGTTTCTCAGCAAGGCGGCCCATCAATGCCTGCGATCCTACCGGCTGCGCCATGTAATGTTCTTCAATAAAACAATTGATGAGGTCTTCAACGGTGTGTTTATTAATTGGAAAACTAACTTATTTTAATTATAATTAATACATTTCGTGAGGAGTGACATGTTATCTGTATGACGGTCTGGATCCAAGAGGCGGGGTAAGATGTCATAATTGACAGCTAGAGATTCTTAAGGGCGCGTTACACACCACGTCTTAAGGCAGATACACACTCTGCTACAATTACAACGTAGAGTTCTGTCCGGTAAGTGTTTACATTACAACGTAGAGTTCTGTCCGGTAAGTGTTTACATTACAACGTAGAGTTCTGTCCGGTAAGTGTTTACATTACAACGTAGAGTTCTGTCCGGTAAGTGTTTACATTACAACGTAGAGTTCTCTCCGGTAAGTGTTTACATTACAACGTATTCTGTCCGGTAAGTGTTTACATCGGTCAGTGGATTTTTCGCCAAAAAAAAAATTTTTTTTTTGTTTTTTTTTTTACTTTTTTGGACGTATTTTCACATAAAAATTTTTTTTTATCCATAAAGTTGGCAATTAAAATGAGTTCCTTCATTAATTTTTTCTAAAAACCAAATTATTTGGAAGTTTTTCTTGTCACATTTTGACATCTATCAATGACTACTGTGAGACTATGCTCCACAATTGCGCATCAGCGCCATTAAGAAACCTTTTCTACTGAGTAACAATACGGAAATGTTTTTTTTAAATTGGCAATAAACTCTGAAACTAGACGAAATCTAGAAAAGTTTATATGACATTTTAGTCTTAAAATGTGACCAAGAATATGCCGTTAAAGTTATATGGGTTCCTCGCGAGCACCTTGTATATAGCCGAGTTGAGTACCTATAAAATATCATAGCACCGATACTCAACATTATGTAATTTATGTATCACCGGCCAAAATACATATTCAATATTCTAATTGTAGTCATGATGAAAGTGCACGATTAATTCGTCTGTCAAAGCAATTATCATAAACTAGCTTTTGTCCGCGGCTTCGCTCGCGTTAGAAAGAGACAAAAAGTAGCCTATGTCACTCTCCATCCCTTCAACTAAGTATTTCTACTTAAAAAATCATCAAAAGTCGCTTCGTTTTGCCGTGAAAGACGGACAAATAGACACACAAACTTTCCCATTTATAATATTAGTATGGATGTACAGTTCGATTGATCTTCCATACTGTTCAGTGGTCCATGTCCTAACGCAAGACGTGTGCACATTAAATTTAACAGTTCACGTAAATTGGCAAACCCCAATTTAAACTAGAGTTGTGCCTGCTCGTCCACTGGAAAGATCGCTCCCAACTAGTACGATCTCCGAAGTGTACTAGTTCGTTATTTTAGGACATTTAGTACAGTAGTACACCGAGAGAGCGAGAGACTGATCGGCCGTTTTCATACATAAATACATATTGTCCCAGATTTGTAAGAACCTCTTTTTGACACATGACAGCGTCCACAATACGTAAACCCGCGCAACCTAATGAAATTTTAAATAAAATCCTGTAATAATATTTAAAAAAATCAAGTACTTGAAAACAATATTTCGCTTACTTTAAACATAGCACATGTTACATTTTTGCGGATCTTCGTTAGTGAGTATTTTACGATATTAATTTATCACGCAGGATTTACTTATTATGTATGACATTTATCTTTAATTTTTATTTTTAAACTAGTGCTGTAGCAGTCTGTCATTTCGATTCAAATGACATTTCAGTAAGTTGATAGAAATCGTATATTTGTTTAAGCGCCTCCACATAGGGTGATAGGCCCTAATCGATTCAACCAATTCGAAATTAATCGCAAACGATACGTCTTAGCCACATCGCAACATACTTCAAAACAAATGTGTCAAAAATGTGAACTTACAAATCCGGGACAATAGTCAACACCACAGTCGCTTGACGTCGCGTGTGACAGTTCCGTATAGTATGAAGAAAATAGTTCTATTTAATGAAATTCCACAACATGACGCTAAGTCATATACATATTTCTTGACAGGTGCCGTAGCCGAATGGCCTTTCTGCGACGCGAAACGAAAACGAAACGCCGCGAAAGGTGTGGTCTGGCTCTGTCGCGCTAATACGCAAGAGCGATGGAGATAGATATCTACGAGCATTTCGTTTCGTGAGCGTTTCGTGAGCGTTTGTGCCATTTGGCTACGTACCCTGGCTTTAGCTAGCTCTCCCTATCGCTCTTCTGTAGTGGCATGACAGATGTCCCTTCAGACATTTGTTTTGGATATGCTACGTATCTCTAAATTCCAA
Source organism: Leguminivora glycinivorella (assembly GCF_023078275.1). Classification (NCBI taxonomy): domain Eukaryota; kingdom Metazoa; phylum Arthropoda; class Insecta; order Lepidoptera; family Tortricidae; genus Leguminivora; species Leguminivora glycinivorella. The sequence continues at coordinate 15,859,826 of NC_062987.1, read as the reverse complement.
CAATATGAGAGAAATTTGCATTGTGAATTTAACAAGTTCGACTTGTTGCGGTTTATCCGTTTGCATCAGCCAAACGTATGTTTAAAACAATATGTGTCAGGTTGTTTTTATAATATCGACTTGTTGATTCAAATATATTGCCGATTCAAATGACAAGTAGCTTGTTGTTTGAACCAAAGAGCACGTAGGCGCTATTTTAACCAAAAACTTGTTGAACGAACATGAAAACTGGTTGTCTTTTTTCTCAGTGAACGATTGTCACTTCGGCTAGTCCGACTATTCGCGTAAATTGGTAAGGGTCTATTATCCAAAACAATTGACCTTCATCTATGGACCTCGAGTGCCGTAGGGCAAGCTGTATTGTGGCATATTATCGTTACCAGTTCAAACAATTAGGAGACCCAATTAATTAAGGTCCAGCCCCGCGTTATTAGCGACGTGGCTGTAATGTTTAGATAATTATAATAGGCTAATTATGTATTACATAGGGTAATTGTTACATACAGGATGTTAAGTTTTGAATGAGAAAAGTCATAGGTTATTGTAGAATAAATAGATCGTAGTGTACGTGTATGCAGTCAATTATTTTATTAAATACAAAAGCTGGAATAAAATAGGAAAAAGGAGTCTACAAGTTTCTAATGGGTTGCTAACGCGCATGTGACACTCCTTGAGTTGGAGGCGTCCATAGATTACAGTGACCGCTTTCTATCAGGTGGACCGTATGCTTGCCACCGACGTAGTATAAAAACAAGAGAGAACTCAAAAAAAGATGGCGTGGTACAGTTAGTAGGTCTATTTGTAGTAAATTTAATAAGTCTATTTATATTTTGTCCCACTAGCAACATAGCAACAGCAATATCGAACTTTTATCTCAAACCCAATCTCTTTGAGCAACACTATACCGCAATTTCGATATTTTTAGTTTGTGTCAATGTAGACAATTTGGCAAACGTGCACTCTTTAGCAATTGTCACACTTATTTAATACCTATTTAAGAAGATAAGTTAAAATTTAAGAAGATCTATGTATTAGACAAAATACAATATTCGATTGTTTTACATTTTAAACAGCACATAATATCCATAAGCTATTGCCGTTTATAAAAATTACAACCTACATTTTTTATACTGCAGTTTGACGGCAAAGTCGTCAACCGCTCGCTCTGCCAGCAAGACAACGTGTCAGACACGACATTCCCTCTGGAGAAGTTGGAGAGGAACGCTAAATACAACTTCAGTATAAGGGCACATAATGCGCAGGGTACTCGGGATACACGTATAAGGAGATCAAAACGCCAGGTAAAATTAACACTATTTAATTAATTAGACATACCATAAGACAGCGTGTCAGACACCTTATTCCCTTTGGAGAAGTTGGAGAGAAATGCTAAATACAACTTCAGTATAAGAGCACATAATGCACAGGGCTACTCGGGATATACTTATAAGGAGATCAAAACGCCAGGTAAAATTAACACTATTTAGCAGAAAATAATGCAATCTATCTCTATCGCTCTTGCGTACCTACTGTACTGGCGCGACCGAGCCAGACTACATTTCTGCGGCGCTTCGCATCGCAGAAATGCCATTCGGCTACGGGGCCAGAAGTGTAAACAGATGCGAGAAAACAATTTCTTATAACTAAAACTAAAACTTTGTTACCAAAAATCTTCTTCCAGCTAAAATATTCGGCGAAGGCCTTCTCTCAGCGGGCGCCGTCATCGGCATATCAGTGGTGGCTGTCTTCCTCTGCCTGCTTGTACTAGATCTGCTGCTGCTATGCTGGAGGAAGCAGGGCATCATCGCTAGCTGCTTCTTAAGGAAAAATAAGAAGAAAACGGATAATATCAACTCACGGTAAATTTGTTTTTTAACCCACAGCTTCCTCAGCCTGGTGATCGGCAAATATCTTCTGGATATTTGCCGATCTTCAGCATCCTCTAGAATAAGATCGTGTTGACTGCAGTCCTGGTCTGTCAGTTAGAAGTAAAATAGAAAGACAGCGCCAAAGAACTATAACAGCCTGCGGACTGATCAGCGCCTTTAGAAATACAAAGCATATGGATTCCTGGTAAGTATAACATATCTATAGTGGCTTTCTTCCTCTGCCTGCTCTTGCTAGACCTGCTGCTGCTCTGCTGGAGGAAGCAGGGCATCATCGCCAGCTGCTTCTTAAGGAAAAATAAGAAGAAAACAGATAATATCAACTCACGGTAAATTTCTTCTTTAACCCAAAGCTTTCTCAGCCTATACTTCGTTTCTTTTAAGATTAGAATTATCTGTCAAACGGGTAAACAAAGAAGCAGTGGTCGTAGACCTTAATTCCTTCTTCGATTTCGGCCGATACCACTGATTTCTTGGAACTTATAATACTATGTACATAAGTTCCAAGAAATCAGTGGTATCGGCCGAAATCGAAGAAGGAAGGTCTACGACCACTGCTTCTTTGTTTACCCGTTTGACAAATAATTCTAATCTTAAAAGAAACGAAGTATAGTGACAGCGTTTTCGACTGTCTTCTCCACTTTCATTTGCCCGGTTTTCGGCATGCTCTGGAATGAGATTGTGTCGACTACAGTCACGGCCTGTCAGATAGATCACATGGTCTGTTATGTTTGTGGTCAATTTTAATGGCCAACCTACGCTCCGTGGTCATGGGTGTCAGGATTCATAATCTGGTAAGTTTAGTATGTGTGTAGTGGTCTTTCTATACCTGCAGGAGATAGACCTGCTGCTATGCTGGCGAAAACGGGACACCATCGCACGCTACTATGTGCTATATTAGGAAGAATAACATGAAAACTGATGTCATAAAATTCTCGGTAAGTGTGGATACACAATACGTGGCAGAGAATACGAATAAACGTAAAAGCGAAATAAAATATCGAAGGTTGTGACTTCAAGTCTCACTTGAGACAATATTATCTGTTCCAATTTTATTATAAGCTTAATAGCACTGTTCTCAGACGTTTCGGTCTGTTAAATAATTATTTACTCGAGTATCTTCAATATAACGAAACACAAATTCGATTTAGCGATCTAAATAAATAGGCAACAATTCATTATATCAGTAGAAATAATCTAGATTTTACTAGTCATGTATTTTCTCCACGCCATGATAATCAAAAATATTTTATTAATTTCAACAAAAAAAAACTCACTAGTTTCAACATATTTTTACGTAGATCTAAATCTCCACTGGAAGAAGATATTTTTCGGTAAGATGTTTTTTACGCACTAGTGCGAGAATTGGTTAATTTCTTGTCAGGTCAAAACTTCGGAGGGCAATCTGTACTGAAAAACGGCGTACGTCGTAATGCGCAACTCGTGTCGATTTAAAACAGGCGTTTAAACATACATACATACAATCACGCCTGTATCCCATAAAGGGGTAGGCAGAACACATGAAACTAATAAAGCTTCAGTGCCACTCTTGGCAAATAAGGGGTTCAAAGAAAACATTGCAGTGACAGGTTGCCAGCCTCTCGCCTACGCCACAATTTAACCCATATCCCACAGTCGCCTTCTACGACACCCACGGGAAGAAAGGGGGTGGTGAAATTCTTAACCCGTCACCACACAGGCGTTTAAAGGAGGCCAAAAAAGAAGAGTGGCGTGGGTAACAATTTGAGGCGAAGTCGAAAGTTGTTATTAAGACGCCACGAGTATTTTTTGTCCCAGTTAAACACCGTTGCATACTTTTTCGACGACCATGCACTTAGTTTTTAATAGTTTTCTTGAATAACTTTCGTGAAATTCACCCTATTTCCCGTATTTTGACGCAAAGGTTTGCACTGTCAACTCAGCTGCCCAAATCCTTCCCGCGCACTATGGTTACAAAGCCAAACAATGCGTTTTCAGTTTTTTCGATACTGCGCGCATGCGCGGAAAGCCGACGGACGCTGGCTTTGGGGAATAGACTTTTATGTAGGGTTTTAAAGATCTATGCACGACCTGTAAGTGACGAATAACAGTACGGGAGTATAAGAACCTCTTTTCATAATTACAGAGACAAGAAAGGTCTGCTAGTGACCGAAGGCGAGCGAACCGACGACCGACCCAACAACGGCGGCCACAGAGAACTGGTGTACAACAAGACAACTGGCGTCATCACAGGGAAACACTCCTCAGTGTAGTTATTATAAACCACCGATATCGTGCTCGAACAATTTCAAATCTTTATAGGGAACGAGCTATAGAGGTCAGCACTGATATCAACTATACTCTGTACTTTTAGGACTTTAAAAGAACGTAATTAATGTAATTCGAGCTAATATGTCCGATTTCTTATATTTTGATGAAGCTTAGATTACAAACGTGTAAGATTACCTTAGTTTAAGGTACAGCAGGGCAAATTTCGACTGGCGGCGCAAACGTAGTCCAGTTTTTACAATGTATTAATAAATAGAGTGTCCACCGGTTATATATGGTAGGCGTGTTCAGTGGATACATGTAGAACTCAACATCATAGTATAATAATGGACTGGACACACTGGATCAGTTACAATTGTCCCCCAGTCGAGATTTGTCCCACTGTACCTGTAGGCTTAAACAAAGAATTTGTAGTTTTTCGTGTGTACTGGACGGGACCAGCCAAATATCATGCAGATCTGACAACTGATCAACCTGTCTTTTACTTTCTTATTTGGTGGTGTAATGTTTTCATTTACCCTAAAGTAGCTTAAGGCAGGCCTATCACTATCACACGCGCGACACGCTAGTCCTTCATTCGAATGAACAAGTGCCCGAGGGGCGCCAGGCGCCACGCGCCCGCCTGTGTACTCGCGTGGCACGTACCTACTATTCTTCTGAGTTTTACGTAGTAACTTATTAGCATTAGTTAAATAAAGCGTAAGTATATGTCGTTTTGCGGGCGAGTGAAGGATCTCTTGCGTTAGTAACTTATTAGTAATCTGTGCTTAAGGAGCCTTTTGATTGAAATAGGTGTCTAAAAATACAGACTATGTATAATCATTGGCACATTTTAACATTTAAATCACTAGATGGCGATTGCGGTCTGCTATTGTTTTTTTTTACTCAGATCATGAGAAGGAAGACCCACACACGGTCCCTATAATACAGTGGCGTACACTTATAGCCACATACTCTAATTTTACATACATACATACATACATACAATCACGCCTGTATCCCATGAAGGGGTAGGCAGAGCACATGAAACTACTCAAGTTTCAGTGCCACTCTTGGCAAATAAGGGGTTGAAAGAAAACGAAACTGTGACATTGACATTGACACAACTCTAATTTTATAAGAATAAAAGCGTGTTTAGTGTGAAAATATAACTGAACGCGACTGTACAAGGCAATTTTATTTTAGCAAACCTAACCACAAAATTAAAATTTTGAAAAAACCCCCGACCGCGACATAGTGGACCGATTTTCATAAAACATGGCTAAAACACTCCCAACTAATTCAGCTTTCAAACAAAAAGTCTAAATCGGTTCAGCCGTTCGGGAGCTACGACGCCACAGACAGACAGACAGACAGACACATCAAACTTATAACACCCCGTCGCCGTTTTTGCGTCGGGGGTTAAAAACGAACTCGGGAGAGTAACAGAGACATGACAAGACCTACACGGGTAAGGTACCATAAGTTAGATTTATATTTTTTTTAAGCAAGCAGTTCAAGGGCACCCTAAATGTCGTGTGTCAACTCTAAAGTACTCGTAACATTACAAATTAAGAAATTGTTCGTGCACGATAGCTTTCTAGAAAGTAGGTAATTTGTAAATGTACCAAAGTTAAATATTGTATACTTTTCTTTCATTTCATACAAAGTGCCAATACCTAATACAAATCATACACAAAGATAACATTTTTAAGTTATTTTATGTTGCCAACATCACAATAAAATAATTATTGTATAGCCTGTCAACCAAATTTTGGCAGTAGCAATGTACATCAAACTAAAGTATGGTATCCCTATGAAACGTACAAAAACCAGCAATGTACGTCGAACAGCCACAGATATTTTTTTTTCAAGGGGCTCGCTCCTTCCTTACGAATTAGATAATGTATTAAAAAGGGACGGATATGTGCTAGTTATTTCTCTTTTTGGTAGGACGGAGATTTCCACAGATAAGATACAAATGACACGCGAACTTCCACCGATTTTCAAAACTAATGTTGCTAGCCCACGATTTTTCAAATTTGCCGCCTTTTTCTAGTGACAAGATTTGGTTGACGGTCTATATAAACAAGATTATAATATGTAAAAAACTGAATAAAATAAGTTTGTTTTTTAAATAACTTTTATTTTTATTTCCCGTAACGTCGGAAAAAACTTAGCTAAGTTACTTGATTTTTGCGTTCCTAGTCCCAAAAGGCAGAGGAACAAATTGAATTCCACTGAACCTTCTAAAATGGAAATTGGATTATCTGTGGACCACTTTACTTGCCTGAAGATTTTAACTTGACGTTGCTGTTCGTGGAATCACTGAGATCGGAAATATCTTCTCCTTTTTACATAGCATTACTTTTTAGGGTTCCGTAGTCAACTAGGAACCCTTATAGTTTCGCCATGTCTGTCTGTCCGTCCGTCCGTCCGTCCGTCCGTCCGTCCGTCCGTCCGTCCGTCCGTCCGTCCGCGGATAATCTCAGTAACCGTTAGCACTAGAAAGCTGAAATTTGGTACAAATATGTATATCAATCACGCCGACAAAGTACAAAAATAAAAAATGGAAAAAAATGTTTTATTAGGGTACCCCCCCTACATGTAAAGTGGAGGCTGATATTTTTTTCAGTCCAACCCCAACATATGATATATTGTTGGATAGGTATTTAAAAATGAATAAGGGTTTACTAAGATCGTTTTTTGATAATATTAATATTTTCTGAAATAATCGCTCCTAAAGGAAAAAAAAGTGCGTCCCCCCCCTCTAACTTTTGAACCATATGGTTAAAAAATATGAAAAAAATCACAAAAGTAGAACTTTATAAAGACTTTCTAGGAAAATTGTTTTGAACTTGATAGGTTCAGTAGTTTTTGAGAAAAATACGAAAAACTACGGAACCCTACACTGAGCGTGGCCCGACACGCTCTTGGCCGATTTTTGAAGTGACGTGACGTGAAAGTGTTATTTTGATATTTATTTCACTGATTTCCCAAACGCAGTTTCGTCAAAAAAACCTACTAACGTATTCAAACATTGCTTTTTCTACTCGTCGACTTTAATCTGTCAATTAGAACACCACAGACTAAACTATGAGTGCTGACTTTTCAGTGTTGGATAGTCTTTGACACTTAGGGCCACTTGCACCAACGAAAATGGAGGGTTAACCCTCGGGTTAACCCTCCATTTTGTATGGAGTTTGACAGATGACAGCCCACTAACCCTGAGTTAAATGGTTGGTGCAAGTGGGCCTTAGTCAACTATAATATTTCATTACACTTCACTTAAGTTAACTGAAAAAAAAATCAAAAATAGAACTTCATACAAGCTCTATACTAATTTGCGATACCTGGCAAATTTTTCAGCATCTGAAAACATTTTTTTTTATCTATCGCGTTATCGACCAATCAGAGACGGTTATTACAAATAATTGGTTGCTAGGTAATTCGATGTACGGTGAACGACGCTATTAACATTATTTTTAACTTGAATGATGATATTTTTCATCCATTGATGATGAAGATGATGTCTCATAGAAAAAGTATTGTATACAATAGTGATATAATTAAGCTTTTCACTCTCGTACCGTACTGTTAGGCCACTCAGCAAGCTTCGTGGCCTAAACATGGTACTCGACTGAAAAGCTTTGTATTATATCACGATTGTATAAAATACTATTTAAAGCCTGACCAGAAATATATGAGATGCCACATGCCACAGCATTACTCAATTATCTGATTCAGGTCCTGTATGTGATATGATTAAAAATAAAATAAATAAATATAAATAAATATTATAGCCATTATAGGACATTCATACACAGATTGACTGAGGCCCACGGTAAGCTCAAGAAGGCTTGTGTTGTGGGTACTCAGACAACGATATAATTATATAATATATAAATACTTGTATACATAGAAAACATCCATGACAGGAACAAATATCTGTGCTCATCACACAAATAAATGCCCTTACCGGGATTCGAACCTGGGACCGCGGCGTAGCAGGCAGGGTCACTACCGACTGCGCCAGACCGGTCGTCGTTATTGACTTATACATAAAAAAATATTGACTTATACACCGTGTTTTTATTGAATTCTGTTAACTTCGGCATATAGTTAGGTCCACTATAGGAAACAGAATAGCATAGTTCGTTTTTTAATTCATATCTTTTTTCTGAAAAACACCATACACCTGCGATAAATATTACATCAATTGTTGTTAAGAAACGGGCTTTGTGTGATACGGTCATAGTTTTGACACTACTAAGTATAGTGCGAGTTAATTAGAAAGCCCTTTTCTCAACAGCAATTGATGTAACATCTATCACAGTAGGGCTAGCACATGATTGTCGCGAGAGTATGTCGCCGCGAGATAGATGACACGTCTTTGTCTAATTGTATTAATGACATAAGGACGGGTAGGCTATCTCGCCGCGACATACTCTCGCGGCAATCATGTGCTAGCCCTACTAGTGTGTGGCTTATTTTGAAAAAAAAAATACCAATTTAAGAAAACTAACTACACCATTCTGTTTCCTATAATGGACCTAACTATATGCCGAAGTTAACGGAATTCAATAAAAACACGGTGTATATAAACTGGAGTGTCTTAGTAGCATCATCATCATCCTCCTTGCGTTATCCCGGCATTTGCCACGGCTCATGGAAACCTGGGGTCCGCTTTGACAACTAATCCGAGATACAATCTATTAGGAACGAACGTTCCTATAGATATAATCTCTAACTAATAGTTCAAGTAGCATAATTTTGCATAAAACCAGCGTGACTCAGGAGACCGTAACCATGGCAATAACAGACAAGAACATAACACGTCAGCTTAAAACTTTTAGCTAAACCCTCTGTTACAGGAGCCCCGTATGACTTCATGAACACTAACATTATCCACGGCACGGACTAAACTTGCAACACGTGACTTCGCACCAAAACGCAGGCTTTACACCAAGCCTGCATAATTACTGAATTTCATCCTTAAAAAGACTCAAATTCATTGGAAAATAGTGTCAGTTACGGCGTTATGAGTCTGAGGCACGGGCAGGATTCAGTGTGTCAAGTAAAGGGTAAAACTATGCATAAGTAAAGTGAGTTTAGATTAACACGGAGTAGCGACATTTCCACTTAAGGTAAGTATAGGTTAAGATATTATAGGGTGTCCGGTGGCAGATTTCTATTTTCAAAGTCAATTGTGAAATTAAAAAAAACTTTGGTTTTAACATTTAGTGGGAATTCTTTTATTTATTTATTTAAACTTTATTGCACAATACAAAAAAAGTACAAATGGCGGACTTAATGCCAGATGGCATTCTCTACCAGTCAACCATGGGCTAAACCGAAAGATTAAGTAGGTGCAGGGTCCTAGTATAGTTAGTGTGTAATGGAAAAGAATTTAAGATACAAACAATATCCATATATGCTACATATATACAGACCTAATATTATACATAAATAGGTATATAAACATACAATACATAAATATAATATAAAATATACCCATTGCGAAAGATCATTGAGGGTAACTATCGAACCTTGTCAAACAGATACTTACGCAGCATGCGCTTGAAGGCGAATTTGTTCCGAATATTGAATTCTTTGCTGAATATTGCGGATTTTGTTTTCAACATGTCTCAGTGGTCAGAACACCACCGTTCTTATATAATTGAAGCTTTTTTTTAAAGTTTATGATTCGTTAGTTATTGCAATTTGTTTACATTTCAATATTCGTCGTGTAAGTGACGAGGCCCATTTTCACATGAGTGCTCATGTGAACAAGCAAAATAGGCTACTAATTGTCCCGGATCTGTAAGTTCACATTTTTGACACATTTGTTTTGAAGTATGTCGCGATGTGGCTAAGACGTATCGTTTGCCAAATCTAACGATTCATTTCGAATTGGTTGAATCGATTAGGCCCTATGTAAAAGGAGGCGCTTAAACAAATATACGATTTATATCAACTTACTGAAATGTCATTTAAATCGAAATGACAGACTGCCACAGGACTAGTTTAAAAATAAAAATGAATGATAAATGACATAATAAGTAAATCCTGCGTGATAAATTAATATCGTAAAATACTTACTAACGAAGATCCGCAAAAATGTAACACGTGTTAGGTTATGTTTAAAGTAAGCGAAATATTGTTTTTAAGTACTTGATTTTTTTAAATATTATTACAGGATTTTATTTAAAATTTCATTAGGTTGGGCGAGTTTACGTTTTTTGGACGCTGTCATGTGTCAAAAAGAGGTTCTTACAGCTCTGGGACAATAGACTCTTATCGAATTTGGCACATGAAATGATTGTTTCCTGTAGTATTTGACATAAGAAACCAATTTTTATAGATTTTGGGTATTAAAGTGTATGGTGGCTACGTATTTTAGATTAAAAATGTATGTAATATTTTAAGGGTTCCGTAGTCAACTAGGAACCCTTATAGTTTCGCCATATCTGTCTGTCCGTCCGTCCGTCCGTCCGTCCGTCCGTCCGTCCGTCCGCGGATAATCTCAGTAACCGTAAGCACTAGAAAGCTGAAATTTGGTACCAATATGTATATCAATCACACCAACAAAGTGCAAAAATAAAAAATGGAAAAAAATGTTTTATTAGGGTACCCCCCATACATGTAAAGTGGGGGCTGATATTTTTTTTCATTCCAACCCCAACGTGTGATATATTGTTGGATAGGTATTTAAAAATGAATAAGGGTTTACTAAGATCGTTTTTTGATAATATTAATATTTTCGGAAATAATCGCTCCTAAAGGAAAAAAAAGTGCGTCCCCCCCTCTAACTTTTGAACCATATGTTTAAAAAATATGAAAAAAAATCACAAAAGTAGAACTTTATAAAGACTTTCTAGGAAAATTATTTTGAACTTGATAGGTTCAGTAGTTTTTGAGAAAAATACGAAAAACTATGGAACCCTACACTGAGCGTGGCCTGACACGCTCTTGGCCGGTTTTTTAACACGCTTTTATTAGGTCGTCGTGTATGTAACTATGTATGTAATGGAATCTAAGGAAGCTAATTTAACCATCTTCCAGGAGTCGTAGCGTAATGAAAATTGGCAGCTATATGTAGTTCCGATGACAATACAATAATATGGTACTGTTGAGCTGATCTGATGATGGAGTCGGAAGATATGAACTGGAACTACATGATGGAACATCGTATCATAGCCGTTTTTGGGTTTCTTAGAAAAGTCTTGTAATGAACTTTGACTACAATTAGGTTTCAAGGTCTGATGATGAAGCCGAAAGATATGAACTGGAACTACATGATGGAACATCGTATCATAGCTGTTTTTGGGTTTCTTAGAAAAGTCTTGTAATGAACTTTGACTACGATTAGGTTTCAAGGTCTGATGATGGAGCCGGAAGATATGAACTGGAACTACATGATGGAACATCGTATCATAGCTGTTTTTGGGCTTCTTAGGAAAGTCTTGTAATGAACTTTGACTACAATTAGGTTTCAAGGTCTGATGATGGAGCCGGAAGATATGAGCTGGAACTACATGATGGAACATCGTATCATAGCTGTTTTTGGGCTTCTTAGAAAAGTCTTGTAATGAACTTTGACTACGATTAGGTTTCAAGGTCTGATGATGGAGCCGGAAGATATGAACTGGAACTACATGATGGAACATCGTATCATAGCTGTTTTTGGGCTTCTTAGAAAAGTCTTGTAATGAACTATGACTACGATTAGGTTTCAAGGCCTGATGATGGTGCCGGAAGATAAGAACAGAAAAAGGGGGGGGCTCGAGGGGGGCAGCATGAAAGAAAGATCAACGTAGTATTTAAAATAAGTTGGGTTAGCGTTTTCTTGTGACCTTTCAGAGCAAACAAAGGGGGGCTCGGGGGGCGAAGCCCCCCGCATAAAAGAAAGATCAACGTTGTATTTAAAATAAGTTGGGTTAAGGTTTTCTTGTGATCCTTAAGAGTAAAGAAAAGGGGGGCTCGGGGGGCGAAGCCCCCCGCATGAAAGAAAGATCAACGTAGTATTTAGAATAAGTTGGGTTAGCGTTTTCTTGTGACCTTTAAGAGCAAACAAAGGGGGGCTCGGGGGGTGAAGCCCCCCGCATGAAAGAAAGATCAATGTAGTATTTAAGATAAGTTGGGTTAGCGTATTCTTGTGACCTTTAAGAGCAAACAAAGGGGGGCTCGGGGGGCTAAGCCCCCCGCATAAAAGAAAGATAAACGTTGTATTTAAAATAAGTTGGGTTAGGGTTTTCTTGTTACCCTTAAGAGTAACGAAAAGGGGGGCTCGGGGGGCGAAGCCCCCGCATAAAAGAAAGATTAACGTAGTATTTAAAATTAGTTGGGTTAGCGTTTTCTTGTGACCTTTAAGAGCAAACAAAGGGGGGCTCGGTAGGCGAAGCCCCCCGCATGAAAGAAAGATCAACGTAGTATTTAGAATAAGTTGGGTTAGCGTTTTCTTGTGACCTTTAAGAGCAAACAAAGGGGGCTCGGGGGCGAAGCCCCCGCATGAAAGAAAGATCAACGTAGTATTTAAGATAGGTTGGGTTAGCGTTTTCTTGTGACCTTTAAGAGCAAATAAAGGGGGGCTCGGGGGGCGAAGCCCCCCGCATAAAAGAAAGATCAACGTAGTATTTAAGATAAGTTGGGTTAGCGTTTTCTTGTGACCTTTAAGAGCAAACAAAGGGGGGCTCGGGGGGCGAAGCCCCCCGCATAAATGAAAGATAAACGTTGTATTTAAAATAAGTTGGGTTAGGGTTTTCTTGTTACCCTTAAGAGTAACGAAAAGGGGCGCTCGCATGAAAGAAAGATCAACGTAGTATTTAAGATAGGTTGGGTTAGCGTTTTCTTGTGACCTTTAAGAGCAAACAAAGGGGGCTCGGGGGCGAAGCCCCCCGCATAAAAGAAAGATTAACGTAGTATTTAAAATTAGTTGGGTTAGCGTTTTCTTGTGACCTTTAAGAGCAAACAAAGGGGGCTCGGGGGCGAAGCCCCCGCATAAAAGAAAGATCAACGTTGTATTTAAAATAAGTTGGGTAATGGTTTTCCTGTGACCCTTAAGAGCAAATAAAGGGGGGCTCGGCAAAAAAGAAATACTCAATTAAGTATCTACAATAAGATATATTAGGGTTTTCTTGTGACCCTTAAAAGTGAATATAGGCAGCCCACTTCGCGGGCTAGCGTTGATATGCTTACAAAACAAAAATTGATAACAACACCTACAAAGATAGACCAACGCAGTACCTATGTCAAATAAATTATAGTTTAGGGATTTTTCAGTTTTGCGTTCTTTAAGTATGTCGCGAAGGTCTACAGCACAGAAAAAGATAAGAACAGAAAAAGGGGGGGGGGGCTCGAGGGGGGAAGCATGAAAGAAAGATCAACGTAGTATTTAAAATAAGTTGGGTTAGCGTTTTCTTGTGACCTTTCAGAGCAAACAAAGGGGGGCTCGGGGGGCGAAGCCCCCGCATAAAAGAAAGATCAACGTTGTATTTAAAATAAGTTGGGTTAAGGTTTTCTTGTGATCCTTAAGAGTAAAGAAAAGGGGGGCTCGGGGGCGAAGCCCCCCGCATGAAAGAAAGATCAACGTAGTATTTAAGATAAGTTGGGTTAGCGTTTTCTTGTGACCTTTAAGAGCAAACAAAGTGGGGCTCATAAATGAAAGATAAACGTTGTATTTAAAATAAGATGGGTTAGGGTTTTCTTGTTACCCTTAAGAGTAACGAAAAGGGGGGCTCGGGGGGTGAAGCCTCCCGCATAAAAGAAAGATTTACGTAGTATTTAAAATTAGTTGGGTTAAGAGCAAATAAAGGGGGGCTCGGCAAAAAAGAAATACTTAATTAAGTATCTACAATAAGTTATATTAGGGTTTTCTTGTGACCCTTAAAATTGAATATAGGCAGCCCACTTCGCGGGCTAGCGTTGATATGCTTACAAAACAAAAATTGATAACAAAATTAAAATGGGGGACGGGGGGCTAAGCACCTACAAAGATAGAGCAACGCAGTACCTATGTCAAATAAATTTTAGTTTAGGGATTTTTCAGTTTTGCGTTCTTTAAGTATGTCGCGAAGGTCTACAGCACAGCTCCCAGAGCAATTAGTTATATTGACTTGTAAATAGTCTCGGTGAGTAGAAGCATTTTACGATATCAATTTATCATGAAGGATTTACTTGTTATGTCATCATTAAAAACTAGTGCTGTGGCAGAGTCTAGCACTTCAATTCAAATGACATTTCTATTAGTTGATAGAAATTGAATAGTTTATAATATACAATACTTTTCAACTAAGTAAAAATTACAATAGAATCAAATAAGATGATAAACAGGTTTATAAATGATACTAACGAACAAACCATGAACGTATATTTACCGTTTTACACAGCATTTAGCTCCTTGTTCATATGGCCTAATCTATTCAACCAATTCGTAAATAATCGCTAGATTTGGCAACCGATACGTTTTAACTACATCGCTATTTACTTCAATATAAATGTGTCAAAAATAGGAACTTACAGCTCCCATTGCCATGTAAACATAATGTAAACATTGCATGTAATTGTTCACTACTCATAAAATGGCAAAAGGTACAAAAACCGAGACAACGACACAAAGGAAACGTAGGTTATATAAAAAAAAAGTATAAAATAAATTAATAGTTTAAAAAACACTATAAAACACGCTTTTATAAATGCACGTAAAAGCCAAAAATAAATTATGGATCGTTCAAGTTGTCTCTATTTGTGAGCTGAAGTTTAAAAACTATGTGCTTTTAATTATAATATTTGATTGTAAAAGCGTGGGGCGCTGGAACAGGAAAGACTTTCTTGTAAACAAATACTAATCCGAACTTCCTGGCGAATGAAGTTGCATAAGAACATAACGTTTACATATGCCGCCTAAGGGTTACCAAAGAGAACCAAAGATATCTCGTCCACGAACAAGAACTCTGCATCCTGTCACTGTAGACACTTTCCCCTTTTGTACTTTGATTACCGGAAAAAAGCGGCGTTCTAAGTGTCGGTGACTGTCGACTCTCCTCGCTACTAGCGCATATTTTGTCTGAGTTCGACAAACTGGTACCTACTTTGAACACTGACTTTTAATTGATTTGACTGTTTAATGTAGAACCTAAATACTAGTCATGCTGCAACTCCAGTTAGCGCGTCAATCTGTGTAACCTCCTTCCCGTAACATAGCATAATTTGATTTATCAGCAAGTTATACAAAAAGTCTTTCCTGTTCCAGCGCCCCACGCTTTTACAATCAAATATTATAATTAAAAGCACATAGTTTTTAAACTTCAGCTCACAAATAGAGACAACTTGAACGATCCATAATTTATTTTTGGCTTTTACGTGCATTTATAAAAGCGTGTTTTATAGTGTTTTTTAAACTATTAATTTATTTTAACTTTGGCCACCGAAAACGCTGTCATAAAACCAGTGTGACGTCATAGAACCTAACATAACTTAATGTCGAGTTAATCACTGACATGATGAACTTAATGCCTCATAACTTAAATGTCAGAAAATTTTGAATTCAATTCGATTTACGTCATGCGCAGACAATCTATAGATTAACATGGCTAATGATGTTTTTGCCTAATTAAGTTAAAGTAAACTTTGTAAATGTTTTTTGTGGTTTTGAAGTCGTAATAAAATATGGTACCTAGTATTTTTTTCGGTTAATTGGACAGTAATAAATAATATAAAATAGACTTTAAAAAAGGGTCAAGTAGCCTATTGTCGCTACTGAGCCCCACGATCAATTAATATCAACCCACGACTTATGATTTTAAAAAAATATCGCTAATGAAATCAGCAACATTTCACAAGATATGTTTCGGCGAGTGGTACAAAACACGAGGCTCCGTTTCGAAGAGTGCATGTATTCGAGATGGACGAGATTAAGACGATATTATTTGTAAATCCGGATTTGTTATCTATGTTTTCAGATACTAATAAAGTTTCTAGCTTAAGCCGTTATTTTTTTATTTCTAGTTAAAAATAGAATTCTGCCACCGGACATTTTGTACATATATTTAGCTTTCATAATTTATGTACATATATATGTATTAGTTAGTGATCAATAAGCATGAGCCGCACTCGGTTGTCGTGTACTGACATATAACTGATAAGACTTAAATTTTGGTTAGGAAGGATCCATATTCCATAACTATTATAAACAACAAACAAGAGGTCAAGTCCAGTGAGACTTATATTTATAAATCGACGTTTTAAATCGACACGAGTTACGAATTTCACGTATATCGTACGACGTTTAACACACACACGTATGTACATATGGTCATTTAAATATTTAACATACGTGCGTAATTAGCTCATTATCTAACTAGTGCAGTAATATAGCGCCATATACGTACTATAAAATATTATGAATGACAAATAAATTTTCCAAAATCTTCATATCTCCATCAAGTTATTTATTAACATCGATCACTTGTTTAAAAAGTTTCGATCAATTTTCTCTCCCCTCATCGGATTACAAATATAATAATATCTTTCAAATATTATTAAGAAATCTCAATTCCATTTCCTTGTAATTTAGTATAATTACAGCCGCGACTGCGGTTAGTCTTATAATTATTATTTAATTAACCTTAGGAACATTCTACATAAGCTGAGTAGGGATTGCAATCGGCCGAACCGGGTCCGGCACTTTTTATGGAGCTACCGGATCCGGTACAATAAACCTAAACACATTAAGATGACGAAAAGGCGACATAGAAAGTGTAAGTTAAACAGAGCAAAGAAAGAATGCAAAAGTTGTAGAATTAAGAAATGATTCAGTTAAATTGCTTGTAACTAGCTTCAAATTGGGACTTTTCCATTACCGAATTGTAACCAAGTTTGGTAACCGACTTCAAAACGGGAAAAATAATCCCGTGTTGTAACTGGTAACAAAATGAGACTAAATCAATAGCGATTCGTAGTCAAGGTTGGTAACCAGCTTCCAAACGGGAAAAATATCCCGTTTTGTAACTGGTTACAAAATGGGATTTTTCATGTCATCATGAATACGTATGTATTTGAATAATGCCTGACATTGAGTAATTTTTTAGGGTTTCGTAATCATCTAGGTTGACTAGGAACCCTTATAGCACATCTTATTTATTTTTTCATATTGGCATTGTAATACTACACTTACTACGTACTGCACACTTTTATTTTACTTGTAAATAGTTTTATTGCAATAAAACTAAAAATATTTGTTATTTTTTGCATGTAAGTATTTTTTTAAATACATGAACATATTTTGCATAGTTAAACAAGAATCTAAGGCCAAGCATAAACTTAAGGCTAAACTTAAAAGCTAGCTTATATCTAAAAAAGGCCCTTGAGACATTGTACCAATGATTCTGGCGATATTTCCTCGTTGTATCGAATTGTATCGCGCATGTGACACTCCTTGAGTTGCAGGCGTCCATAGGTTACGGTGACCACTTTCCATCTGACGGACCGTATGCTTGTTTGCCACCGACGTAGTATAAAAATACGGAACCCTAAAAATGTTACAACGTAGTATGAAAAAAAACGTTGTGCGAGGAAGTCACCAAATTTGTTATTCAATTATATTTGATATCCTTATTGAAATCCGGATCCGGTTCGTCCGGATCCATCCAGTGTCATCCCTATCTAAGTGATCATTAAGAATTCGTAGGATTTATCGTAGAAAAATGTGTATTATCGGGAATCCGTAATGAATACGGGACGTACGACGCACCTGTTATTCAAAATTACACTTTGGGGGAAGGAATTAGTTAAGTTGGCGTAAATCACAAGCTGAAGCGCTATAAAGATATATTTAATATACAAATACTTTTATATATGTACATAGAAAACATCCATCACTCAGGAACAAATATCTGTGTTCATCACACAAAATCCGGGACTTGAACCCGGGACCTCATATTTTGAATATCCCACCTTTTTTAGGGTTCCGTAGTCAACTAGGAACCCTTATAGTTTCGCCATGTCTGGTTTGGGGCAAAGCAGCTGACATACAGACTATCTTTGTATTACAAAAGAGAGCCATTCGTTCTATTTACAACTTAGGAACACGTGAATCAGTAAGAGAACTCTTCAAAGAAATTAATATCTTAACTGTAGCTTCCCAATACATTTATGATAGTATAATTTATGTTGTTAAGAATTTAGACTGTTTCACTAAGAATTCTGATATCCATAATTATAACACTAGAAACAAAAATAAGCTTGCCATAAAGAAGTTTCGTGTCCGTAAAGTACAGAAGTCATTTGTTGGGCAATGCATTCATTTTTATAATAAGTTACCTGACACTGCTTTGAGATTACCCTCCCAGCTCTTAAGAACTACTTAAAAAAATCATTGATGTTAAAGGCTTATTACAGAGTCGAGGACTATTTGACAGACAAACATGCATGGCCCGAACCAGAAACTACAAAAAACGAATAGCAATTAAAATAATTGTATTATGTATAGAGGACACAGTTCAGATAAGAAAGCACATCAAATATTTTATATTTTATGTTGTGTAGGTAAATTACATATTTAATGATATTGAGATTCATATTATCTTTTTCTTCTATGACAATTTGATATGTTTTCTCTGAAGAAGAACGACGTATTATTAAGCAATAATATAATTTATTGAAATTGATTTCCATAGAGTACCTAGTCTGTTCATATTCTTTGATGAATACTTTTGCATGTTAAATTGTATGTTGTTATTTAATGCATGTTAATTATAAGATGTAATGTTTTGAAAAGAAGTTGCCCGCCGAGTTTCTTGCCGGTCCCATAGTGGATACCCCCCTCCCAACTGAGGGGGGACTGAAATCTTCTCGAGGCTGAGGCGTAGGGTTAGAGCCGGCGTAGCTTTATTTGACGTTCATATGCGCATTGTAATATGCCTACTTGAAAAATAAATATTTCATTTTCATTTCATTTTCATTTTCATTTTTTCTGTCTGTCCGTCCGTCCGTCCGTCCGTCCGTCCGTCCGTCCGTCCGTCCGTCCGTCCGTCCGTCCGCGGATAATCTCAGTAACCGTTAGCACTAGAAAGCTGAAATTTGGTACCAATATGTATATCAATCACGCCAACAAAGTGCAAAAATAAAAAATGGAAAAAAATGTTTTATTAGGGTACCCCCCCTACACGTAAAGTGGGGGCTGATATTTGTTTCATTTCAACCCCAACGTGTGATATATTGTTGGATAGGTATTTAAAAATGAATAAGGGTTTACTAAGATCGTTTTTTGATAATATTAATATTTTCGGAAATAATCGCTCAAGGGAAAAAAAGTGCGTCCCCCCCCCTCTAACTTTTGAACCATATGTTTAAAAATTATGAAAAAAATCACAAAAGTAGAACTTTATAAAGACTTTCTAGGAAAATTGTTTTGAACTTGATAGGTTTAGTAGTGTTTGAGAAAAGCACGGAAAACTACGGAACCCTACACTGAGCGTGGCCCGACACGCTCTTGGCCGGTTTTTTTATTTATAAACTAGCAATATCTTTTCACATTTGTAGCAAGAATAACTTCAAGCACATATTACTACCGCAAGTATACCTACGTTTTTTTTATAAGTAATTCTCGCACAAACAGAAATGAGATAAAAAAATAAGACCATAATTAAATATTTTTATTACTTACTTATATTGTAAACAATATAAATAAGTACAGGCAGTTTTGACTTGAATGTCGTTGATCACAAATTATTGTTCATTGTAATAAAGAATAAATTGTAGTAAAAGTAAACTTTTAGAAGGTAATTTTACATTTAAATATTTTAGGAACGCTTTTACGAAAACCAAAGTCGACGATAACAGCGAACAGAAAAATTTACATAGAATATATTAGAATCGTTGAAGTTTTAATAAAACGCCGTGTCGCGATCGCCTGCCAGCGGGACAGGTGCCTGTACCGCAGATATTAAATGTTCCCGGCTGTAATCGAAGATTTATAAAGTAAGGATAATTCAAAGAGTTATGGACGTGGACATTGTAAATTTACAATGTATATTTATATATCATTTCGCTTCAAACGCGAAATTATACAAGTTTAGTGGGCATGGGGCCATGAACCTGGAGCCTAAGTTGGGCATACAAATTGACCACGTGACCCCTGACGCCCTGACCTTCCTGGGACCTAGGCTGGGCACACACCGGTCCGACATTCGATATCGGATCGGATAATGTGAAATCGCACCAAGAGTCCGGTTCGCAAGCATCTACATAAGAAGGGAATTCATCAATTCGTATATATCTGACTGAACGTTCTCGCCGTTGATGCCCTTTAGTAGAAAGCTACAACTATTGGTCGATGTGATCGCATCGAGCGCGCGGCCGGTCACATAAACTTGAGTGCTTGGTTCGCTTTCATGCACAATGTTACAGTGGCACCAGTTTTTGGTAACCGCATGCCACGTCCTTAAAAAGTAACATAAAAATCAATGGCTGTAATATTGAACATTTATGATTTGTGATCGTCAGAGCAAAGCTGCTTATGTAAACTTGGCGGGAAGCAATCATCAGTGTCGGAACAAGATTGTTCGCGATCAGGAAGTCTGTAAAGCCTTTATCTTTGAAAATAAAGTTTGATTGAAATTTGTTGATGTCAATCTTTGATAGCTGTTTTGTACATCGTTAGCATTGTTCTGAAGTAATTTACAATCTAATTTCATTATAATTACGAGTAGGTAAATGTTTAGACATCCAAAGTACATACCTACATATAGATAAGTATAGTGTATATTTAGTTTCTTGTGATAAAGTATCTCTTTCGCTTATATTCGCCTTTGTATCTCTATTCCTACAAATTGTATATAAACTGTTGTACACAATAAAGTGATTACTACTACTACTACTATAAAGTCACCAAACAAGCAGACGAGCCGCTCAATGAAAGCAGTCATCGCCGTAGTGTTCGTCACAGGTAAGTGAATACTTTTCTTATTACCCACCCACTAGGTATAACAACAAAAATATAGGTAAGGCCGAGGCCGATAGTCCACTATCATATTTTTATCATATCATAGGTCTATATGCCTCCCTTTTCCTCCAACGTGAAGAAAAAGGATAACATATTGCCTATGATCATATTTCTACGATAAATAAATATCATAGGACATTCTTACACAGATTGACAGTCCCGCGGTAAGCTCAAGAAGGCTTGTGTTGTGGATACTCAGACAACGATATATATAATATACAAATACTTATATACATAGAAAACATCCATGACTCAAGAATAAATATCTGTGCTCATCACACAAATAAATGCCCTTACCGGGATTCGAACCTGGGACCGCGGCGTAGCAGGCAGGGTCACTACGCGCTAGTCCAGACCGGTTGTGACGATAAACATATAATAGTGGACTTTCGGCCTAAATAGAGCCTGACTAAAAATTTATTTATTTTAATATATTATTGTAAGAGTGCGCTGTTATTCTGATGTATGGAGTGACAGTTCAGTTTAGTATGAAAAAAATAGTTGTAATGAAATTCCGCAAGATGGCGCGTAGTCATATATTTCTGGTCAGGCTTTACTTACAGGTTTCCACCAAGATCAATCGCTCTCGCTAGATGTTTAAAATTTTCGAAGGAATACTAGTCTGTACATACATACATACCTACATACAATCACGCCTGTTTCCCAGAGGGGTAGGCAGAGATCACGGATTTCCATTTACTACGATCCTGACAAATCACTTTCGCTTCACACACTTTCATAACGTTTCTCATACACGCTCGACGGTTTCGAGTACTTCTGACCTGGCCTTTTTGCAATATTTCCCCGATTTGAACAAGAAAAGTTCGCCTAGGTCTTAGGTTACTAGTCTGTATTTCTTTCATTTATTATGATTACTTTTATGTATGCATTGAAATAATTTCTAATTTTAGAACAAAACGGGACTTAATCGCGTAAACACTTACATTTATATTTGGCCCGACGTTTCGAACATCACATTATGTTCGTGGTCACGGGTAGACTGGCGAGGAATTGCATCAACATCTTCTAGCCGCGCGAGTTTCTCGAACTACCCGCACTTGTTCTTGATTATTCACTTTTGCGCTAGGGTTGTCACTTTGCCTACACACAACACTCACGACATCAGCCGGTGTGTCCCTCGGTGTTTTTTCACGCTTACATTTGCTAATCACTGGATTCCACGAAGAAGAAATTCCCTGTCCCTCATTTTGGTTGAACATAATGTGATGTTCGAAACGTCGGGCCAAATATAAATGTAAGTGTTTACGCGATTAAGTCCCGTTTTGTTCTAAAATTATGAGTGCAAATCGTGTTAGTCTAAATCAATATATGAAATAATTTCTAATTAAAACCAGAATCGTAAAATATTACCTACTAATTACACCAAAGTGAGATAGGTGTTTCTACTTTATAATATTTCTAATATTTCTCTTTCAAAGGGAATCCAATTTTTATTTCTACACAGTTTCCCTCGTAAACGAAAATATAGAGATTTATTTTTCCTATTTAATGTTAACATAACTACGTCTAACATAAATCATACAGTGTGTTAATCTAATACGGACTAATCTCTAAACAGTAGTTCGTATAAGACAAAAAAATGTAATTAGATAACTTTTACTCGAAATTGTAGGTTTAGCAAAACTTCTAATTCAAATAGATTTTCTGAACAATGCATTCAACAATTCTTTGTCAATTGGAGATTTTTAGACTTAAAATATACTACACTTGCCATGTTTGTATTAAAATGAGTTATAAGTAACAAAGTTTTGTTTATAAAATTAAGAATATGAAAAGTACCTATTTAGCCCGTTGTCGGCCACTTTGTTAGGTTCTCGACCGCTTGTTAATCTAGTTGTCGGCCCCCGTTATTAATGTTTTAAAATGAGTCTTTTAAGACTCATTAAATAAATCTAATCTAATTATCAAAATAAATCTTGTTACTCGTGATTTATCACGAGAAATAAGATTTATTTTGAATAAAACAATAGAAATTCAATGTTATAATGCATTACAAATAATATAACTGGAACGTTAAAGGAAACTCTTATGTAGGTTACGATATACTAAAATAGTACATTTCGTTATAAGTGCGAGAAGTATGTCATTACTTCACGAGTCCCGAGACATTTTGCCACGAGCGGCACGCGAGTGGCAAATCTCGGGACGAGTGAAGAATGACATTCTCGCACGTGTGACGAACGACGTTTTTTAATACAGTTGCGAAAAAACACTACTACTTACTTACAACGAAATAAAACAATCCAAACTATCAATTTTCCCATGGACATTGACGGATTATTTGACAATTCAAAGGCGTATTTTTGAAGCTTTTAAACTTGCGTGCATATTTTCGAGTTTGCTATTCATCTAACATAATTTATTTCATTGGGTGCCATAAAAACATAAACATTTACGATTTGGGACGATTGTTTAATGTACAACTACATTTTAATTTAATCGATCCATTTATGCCCCGACGTATTGCAAATAACGTAAAATAATTATGACAAATCGCGTAACATATTGAGGTTTTTTGAACGTGCATTAAGTTAAAACATGGTAGACGCCTCTACTTTGACAGTAGAAGACGCGTTTCGTTCCAATCATGTTCTGTTTACACGACTCATTATGACCGATTTTTCAAAGTATAAACCATTTTATAAATTATGTTTAGTATGACTAAAAGTAAACAATTATATATGAAATATTAACGTTTTAAATATTAATCACTTAATAGTATGTTTATAGTTTTATTCTGTCTTAGTAAACTAGACTAATATGAAAACAGCTCGGTAAGTAGTCGTAAAATGGAACGTATATACTTTTTACGCACTAGTTCGTAAAATACAACTTCTCGCACGCTAAACAGCCAAAAAACGGGCACTTTTTGAGCAACTGTATTAAAAATATTTTTTCAGTACAGATGGTGTTTTTTTTACGCACTAGTGCGAGAAGTGGTTCATTATATGCCAGGTCGAAACTATGAAGGCTCACCTGTGCTGAAAAACGTCGTACGATACACGTGCAAAAAGGAAATTCGTAACTCGTGTCGATTTAAAACACTCCCTTCGGTCGTGTTTTAATTTATCACCACTCGTTTCGAACTTCCTTTTTTACGCAGTTGTATCGTAATGTACTATTTTGTAACATCGTATTATAGGTTAGGAGGCGGGGAAGGTACACAAAAATTGCCAATTTGGTGAATGTATAGTAAAATCAATGTAATTAATACAGGCCATACAATCAATACTTTGATCTGAAGCCAGACAGATATTATTTTCTTCCAAGATTCGGGACTTAATAAATTTTGCTTGGTTTGCATACGAAGTTGCCTAGGCCGAAAACTAACTTTTTATAATCCCGTTCTCGGCCGCCAAATGCAAAATAAATTAAATCACATTTTAACCAAGTTTTTGTTCATAAACATGCGACCGACAGCAAAATATAAAAAAGATGATGATAGACTTAAGTCATACTTTGGATTCTTTTTTCTTTTAGCTTTCATTTAATGGACAAAATAATCGATTAAAAGTGACGTGTCTCCAGCCCGTTCTCGTCCGGGTGGCCGACAGCTAAATATCAATGTGAAATTGCATTTAGTTACCCAACCACCTGATTTTATTGACTTATATTAAATATTGTGTACATTAAAATTAAAATAATATGAATTCAACTTATCCACAAAACATATTATCCCTTAATAATGTCCTAATACTCACGTAAATAATATTATACCCACCTTGAAAAAATGTTCAATCAATTTTTTTTTTTCAATTTGAGCAATATCCACACTGTCTAAAGTGCTTTGATCCTTTGTCGAGCCAATAAAAATGTCATCAAGCAAACAAATTTAGGATAAGTCAAAGACAACTCAATTTATCTGATTACCTAACTTTTTTCAATAACTACAGTAAATTTGACAAGTTATTTCAATTTTAATACGTAGAGGCCGACAACCAGAGGTGGCCGGTAAACTGGCTAAACTACCCTATATATTATACATGATTTACCAGAGTTTTAAATTTACAGTACATGGCTGCTAAAATACTCAAAATTAATTATGGGGTGAAAATTAAGAGTTTGGTTTCATTTATTGCCCATATCAAGTGTAAATTGTATAATTAAAGCAATAAGTATAAAAAGAACTTATTACCGCATACAGCCGGAGGGTAAAATAAAACGAAACGTAAATCCACTAAGAAAACTGGCCATTACTCTGATGTTGCCACTAAATCAGGGGCTCTCAAACTTTCCGGGTTATAAAGTAGAGTAGTTTTTGTGGGATTTTTATACGAGCATTTTTAGGGCAATTTATATTTCCTGAAATAAATTCACTTAGGTGCCTACCTACTTAGAATAGATAATAGACAGGTGCTTATTGAAAACATCCGTAAAGAAAAATGCTCATAGAAATATTTAAATACAAAACAAAGTATTCATTTCAGGAATTTTCGCGATATGATGGGTTGATGGGTTAATATTAGTAGTTAAGTATTTCTGCTCCATTTTTTAGGGTTCCGTAGTCAACTAGGAAGGAACCCTTATAGTTTCGCCATGTCTGTCTGTCCGTCCGTCCGCGGATAATCTCAGTAACCGTTAGCACTAGAAAGCTGAAATTTGGTACCAATATGTATATCAATCACGCCAACAAAGTGCAAAAAAAATGGAAAAAAATGTTTTATTAGGGTACCCCCCTACATGTAAAGTGGGGGCTGATATTTTTTTTTTCATTCCAACCCCAACGTGTGATATATTTTTGGATAGGTATTTAAAAATTAATACGGGTTTCTTAAGATCGTTTTTTGATAATATTAATATTTTCGGAAATAATCGCTCCTAAAGGAAAAAAAGTGCGTCCCCTCCCCCCCCCCCCTTTTTAACTTTTGAACCATATGTTTAAAAAATATGAAAAAAATCACAAAAGTAGAACTTTATAAAGACTTTCTAGGAAAATTGTTTTGAACTTGATAGGTTCAGTAGTTTTTGAGAAAAATACGGAAAACTACGGAACCCTACACTGAGCGTGGCCCGACACGCTCTTGGCCGGTTTTTTTTTAAATTAACGTCCCGTAGAACACTTTAACCAACACTGTTCTACATCAGGTGCAATCCTATTAGCAGTTTGAACGAAATATGAAACGGTTATCATGAAATATGGGTAGTGAAAATAAAGGCCAAGTTCCTAAATGCTTTATTATTATTATTTTATAGATATTTCCATTTTATACACAATAGAGAAATATCATAGAAATGAAAATTTTAGTTTTAGAACTACACGGTTACATTAGCCTTCAGCGCAAGAAGTAGTAGGAACATAACGTTTATTATAAAATATCAGTAAACCAAACAGGAACATGTTGCTGTTAAAATATAGATGTTGAAAGATAACGAGACTGCACTACCATTGACAAACAGGTATATCTAGCATAAATTCAGTTGTTCAAAATATATTATTGTGCTACTAACCTTTAAACGTAGCTAAGATGCTTGTCAAAATATTTGACTTTATACAAATTCTGCAGGAAGAAGTATTTATAACCGACTTCAAAAAAAGGAGGAGGTTCTCAATTCGACTGAATGTTTTTTTTTTGTATGTATGTTATCCGATATCTCCGAGAATCGTGAACCGATTTTCATTTTTTTTTTTTTAATCGAACGGGTATAACCCCGAGATGGTCCCATTGGCACCAAGTCGGGGTCTGATGATGGGATCTTGGAGAAATCGAGGGAACTCTTCAAATGTTATAGGCACATGTAATGGTATTAGTGTATTTTTCAAAGGTACACCAGTATTTACCTGATGCTAATAATTTTATGTGGCTGAGCTGATGATGGGAGGTCAACTCCTCAATAGTTAGGAGTTAAAGGATAATTCTTTCACTACTTTACGCATATTCGGACTGATACTTATAATATCAATAGGAACCACTAAAATCAACAAATAAATAAACTTAAAAAAAAACCGCCTTCAAAAATAAGCGCATTACAAAACACGAGGAAACTAAAAAGCAAAAAATAATGAACCTTTGAATTCAGACTTCTCCTCGGATTGCATTAATCTAAACATCCAAATTATAAACAAATCAACTATTTTTTGAGTCGGGGCCAGCCTGCGTATGGTTGGGTGGGGCAAACAGGCAATAGTAAGGCGAGGAACAGGTATTTACCCACCCCTACCCATCTCTACATACAGTGCATAGAACATGAAAGTACACTAATCTCCTTTATTTTAAGGCATTCAACTCACCTTAAAAAAGTGATAGTCTAGGTGATTTTACTGAACAACTTGGCACTTACTCTACCTCGCTCGCCAGTACAACTGTCGCTTCCCACGAACGAACAACTATTCGACCAATTTATAGGCTTTTACCTCCGTCAGGTGTCAATAATGGCTCCCCCGGCTTTGCTGTTCTTACGTTACTTTTAATTTACCGCTGGTGTAGCCGAATGGCAACCGTTTGACGCTAGACGCCGATCGAAACGCAGTCTGTCTCTGTCGCGCCAATACGGAAGAGCGATAGAGATACCATAAAGATACGAGTACCTATTATTGTAAGAGTTTGTGCGTTTGGCTACATACCCTGGTCTGGGGTCAGCGACTGAGTATTAAAGTTTGAGATGCTTTGGTTTAAACATTATAATTATAAAGTAGGGAGCGTTCTGAAAAACGTGGTTTATATTGAAATTGTAGATTTTAACATTGTTTATATTTAGACTAACAAGTTCTAGGAAAATAAACCGATACTATGGTTTGGTTGTGAAACATAACATGGAAAGAGAATTTTCACTAAAAATACAGTGTTCTATTTTTTTACTGCAAAACGATATCAAAGAATCTGCCGTAAAAATCGGGTCTATTTTCGTCAAAATTAATAGTGCGCTAGGAAATACATAGTATGAAGTGGAAGAAAAATAATAAAAACGAAGTGCAAACAAAATGCTTCGAAAATTGTAAGTTCAAGGGTAAAATAGTACTCTTGCTGTAAAATAGGATCAAGTTTCTAGACAATATGGTAGACCTAGACCATAGGTGACTAGGTGTCTTTACCATCACGGAACAATGGTCTTCCGGACCTTTGGGAGGCGTACGCGGGGCCTAAGCCAACGCGTAGAGGCCCTTCTGACACTTAAATGAAATGTAAGGCGTACATAGGTTATTATTACACTGACATAGGTTTATCACATTTAAATGAGTCCTACATATAACATTTCAATGATAGTCTAATGCCAGCCGAATAAATAAATAAATAAATAAATATTATATAACATTCTTACACAGATTGACTGAGTCCCACGGTAATGTCAAGAAGGCTTGTGTTATGGGTACTCACTCAGACAACGATATATATAATATACAAATACTTATATACATAGTAAACATCCATGACAGAAACAAATATCTGTGCTCATCACACATACCTATAGATGCCCTTACTGGGATTCGAACCCAGGACCGCGGCTTTGCAGGCAGGGTCACCACCTACTGAGCTAGACCGGTCGTCATGAAGCACTATTCCGAAAGACGCTTTTTTGGTTGTTTCCCCGAATTAGGCGTGTCACCGAATGAGGCGAGTTTACCCTACATCATGGCAGATATAGTAATTCAACCAAACAACCTATCCCTAACACACTCAACACACACATTACACTCCACAAATCATCACATACACACATCACTCTCCCGGATCACACAAACACACACTCAGAAACAAAGCGTATACCGATAGCGCCGAGTTTCTAGTAACAAACTACTACACAGGATGGAGGGCTTTAATCCGTAGGCGGCTAGAGGAAACCTCCAGCATAGCCGTCGGGCATGCTGTCGAAGACCGGGTCGGCAGTATCCAATGAGGACCTCCACCTCTGAAAAAAAAAAAGAAAAACAAGGACAAAACAAGGGTAATTAATATAGTTCTTTATTATTCTATCTCACCGAGGCAGGTACGGCAACTAATTTGACCCCACTTCATGAGAAACCGTAACGAACTATCATAAATTAATTAACATTTTCAAAGCGCCGGTTGTTTATCAGCATTTACAGAATTTGGGACCCCCCCAATTAGCGTAAGTTGTTAACAAAAAATTAACTCGCTGTCAGTTTTGTGACGACAATTAAGCATAAAATATGTCTAAAAATTTACTTTTTTCACATTCTGAGTGTAGATTATCGCTTAAAGTTTATATAACTAACACAAAAACAATATTTTTATTGAAATTTTATGCTTAATTATCGTCACAACACTGACAGTGAGTTAATTTTTGTTAACAACTTACGCTAATGGGGGGGTCCCAAATTCTGAAAATGCCCTTATACAGTGTGTTTCAGCAAGTAAGTTTTTTTAAAGGAGCGTAATCTAACATAGTTATTTAACTCAATCATGCCCTTACTTTAATTAATAAAATTAAATATAAATAAATAATAAATATAGGGGGACACCTTACACAGATCAATAACCCAACACCAAAGCTTGTACTATGGGTGCTAGGTGACGATATAGGTACTTACTTATATAGATAAATACATACTTATATACATAGAAAACATCCATGACTCAGGAACAAATATCTGTGCTCATCACACAAATAAATGCCCTTACCGGGATTCGAACCCGGGACCGCGGCAGACCGGTCCTCGATAAATATATTTTTAATACCTTTCATCATCATCATCATATCAGCCCGGTATCGCCCACTCCATGAGAATAGGACTCTCTTCTGGGTTCTCCTAGAAATCTCCTACTCCTGGTGTGTTTTGTGCAAGCGCGGATCCAGCTTCTGGCCCAGGGGGGGGTCACGTGGTAAAGGCCCAGGCCCCGGGGGGGGGGGTCACGTGGTAAATTTGTATGGCCAACCTAGGCTCCAGGGAGTCATGACCCCCATAACCCCCCCCTGGATCCTCCGCGCATGGTTTTATGCTTGACAAACTCTAGTTCTTCGTTCCCCACTATAATGGTTGAAATCGAATCACTAGAGGGTCATTTTTTCAGTTGTCCACCCCACTTTTCTTGGATTTGGAAATTTTTAAGTGGTTTCCACTCAGAATCGCGAGCTCTTTCAATTCCTATTCCGTTACCATTCTTTCATACATTTTGTATGGCGGTAGGTAACGGAATGAAAGGTTTGAAAAATGTATAGAAATCTTGGGACATTTTTTTTTTCCAATTGTAACTGATCCATTTTTTCCTTACATTTAATGTGCGGATTTCGTAAAATTAATTTTGCAGTTAATTTAAATAACTATGATTTGCTGATACACACAAACGATTGCTATTAAGTATCTTATATATACTTTTAAACGAGCAATTCTTGTATATTTATTTATTTATTTATTTATTTATTTATTTATACCGACGATCTCGGAAACCGCTCTAACGATTTCGCTGAAATTTGTTATGTGGGGGTTTTCGGGGGTGAAAAATCGATCTAGCGTAGCCTTAGATCCCGGAAAACGCGAATTTTCGAGTTTTCATGAGTTTTTCTTTCGCGTTAGTAAACGTAAAATATGGTCGTTAATTTCGCCGCGCGCGCATCGATTCCGCTTAGCTCAGTCGTACGAGGTCGGTCTAATGTACGCAGATAGATCGTAGGTGTCAGGGTTTCGAATCCCGGCCAGAAATTAAGTTTTTGTTTTTTGTCTTTTTTTTTGTTTTTGTATTTATAAGAGTTTTTTTTTATCTAAAGACGTGATATATTAAAAAATAGAACCGAGCGAAGCTCGGTCGCCCAGATATTATTATATTATTATCAGTTTTAATAAATGCCCGCATAGTGGTAACACACTGTATTGCTGGAGCATGTTCAGCATGCTACTATAATAAATTAATTACTGTTTTAAAGTACCTAACCTTATTTCTCCTTTGTGCAAGAAATATCTAGTTTGTTACTTTGTGGTTACAATTCGGGGAAAATCGTGTTTGAGCACGAATTTCTCGAATTTCACTTCTGGGAAAACATTTTCAGGCTGCCAACCTAGGCACTGTATACACCGTGTTTTTTTTTATTTCCGTAGATTTCGACATGTCGTCTTTAGGCTTATTAACAGTTACCTAGTAGTAACAGTTTAAATTTAAAACATCTGTAAAATCCATACTTAATATTATAAATGGGAAAGTGTGTGTGTCTGTTTGTTTGTCCGTCCTTCACGGAAAAACGGAGCGACGAATTGTCGTGATTTTTTAAGTGGAGATAGTTGAAGGGATGGAGAGTGACATAGGCTACTTTTTGTCTCTTTCTAACGCGAGCAAAGCCGCGGGCAATAGCTAGTATATAATAAATTGATAAATAAGTGAGAGAACCTTAAGAATAACATAAAAAATTGTGTTAAGTATCTGACGACATATTCGAAACGATTGGCGATAAATAAAAACACGAACGTAGATAATGAGTCACTTTAGAGAGTAGTAAAGGTTGTATATACTAACTGTTCTGTCATAAAATATATTTTTAAACACGTACTCCATAACAGTATGAATTTTATTTGGCCTAAAGAACCTTCCTTGAATTTATTAAAAAAAAAAACGATCTATAACTATATCGACGAACTTGAAGCATTAATGTAAGATTGAAATTTTTAAGTCTGCCTTTTTTCCGAGGAGTGCACTTAGCCCCATGGATTACGTTTAACCGTGACTATAAATCACCTCTGCAGGACAGTCGGGCTGCCCACGCAATGCAGTATGGAGATAGGTGCTTATTCTACGGCATTTAGAACAAGGAAGTAGGAAATAGATAACTTTAGAGTACGTTTATGAATAATGGGGTATATATTTAATTACATTGGGGCACAAGTGAAAAACGTGAATTACCTATGAGGACATAAATATAAGTCTTATAACGTACAGTACTGTTTTAAAGTAAGTGCTTACACATGACCCTTTCAATTTCCAATATAGTTGCGTAATGTGTTGATCATCGCACTATTAGTGCCTACTGTAATAGTACATTACGATACAAGTGCGAGAAATAAGAAATTCGAAACGATTGGCGATAAATAAAAACACGGACGTAGATAATGTTTTAAATCGACACGAGTTGCGAATCACTTATTCGCACATGTATCGTACAACGTTTTACAGTACATAATATGGTCATGCAAATGTTTGATACAGTTGCGTAACAAGTGCGGTAATATAGCGAATATTATGTACTGTAGTCCTTCCTAGTAATGAAATTAGAATAGCCTAATATTTAGTATAATTACGAGTAATTATTACTAGGTATTGGTACAGTTTTTGCTTGTTACAGTCGATTTCATTCAAATACACATAATATATCCAAACACGCGATATTTTGTGTACGGTTTTGAGTATTACAAAAATATAATGTGCCTGTTGACGTTTTATTAAAACAAAGAGTTGGAAATAAAACAAAAAAAGTTTAATAATAAAATTCTTGATACTCAATAATAAATATAAATAAATAATACATACATCTAATACATTTTACATTACTTTTAACTGTTGTACTTTGTAAGAACCCCTCCCTACTTGAAGGTGAAGGCCTCCTCTAGTGATCTCCAAGCGTCTCTATTGTTTGCTTTATGCATCCATTGATCACCAGCAAGTCTTACTATGTCGTCAGTCCATCGGGCTTTGGGTTTGCCTTGCTTTCTCGTACCTGATGGTCCCTTCCAGGTGGTCAGTCTATGAGTCCATCGGTAGTCTGTCATTCTAAGCCACTTTAGTTATTTTAGGGGATAACGTAGTTAAAATAAATTTAATTTCTCTACTTCAGCTGGGAAAATAAAGAAACAGACTTTCCTAGAAATAAACTGAAGATTTTCTGACCTCAAGGCGGTCAGTAAATAACTAAATTTAGCCCAAGATGAAAAGCGTCCATAAAGTATTTTAGACGCTTTTTCTAAATTAAGTAAAATTACAAATATACTCGTACTATTTGATAAATAACAATAAACAAACAATGTTACCTGTTTAAATTTTATTTAGTACCTAAATGTGTAATAATAAAGTCAAGTTTGTGGCATTTTACCCAACCATAGTACAGTAGTTATACATGTAAGTAACTATAAAATGATTTACCGGTAAATCTATATCTTACCGTACTTCGGGTTTTTACACTAACACACACATACCGTATGCCACCTCCAAAGATCTAGATTATCCATCATCACGGCCCAGCCTCCCGCAGTGCTAAATTCCACACCTAATTACTCGCCAACCATTATTTATTCTTTGCCCTCCTAAATTGTAGGCTGTTTAATTAATAAATTAATAGTTTTTTAACATTTATACATAAAATTTCAAGTAGGCGGATTTTACATGCCATTTGTGGCTTAACGTGTACTTATTGCTAATTGCTACTTAATAATAACTAGCGGCTACCTTCTTATTACGGTATTATCATTAAAATGTTTATACCTAGTAAAAGATAGACAATATAGACATGTGCCATCGCGGACTTTTTGAAGACATTAGAGAGACATACTTTCGCCATACATTGTTTTGAAGCTCTCAGCTAGTGGGATTTTGTTTGACTCGATTAGAAAATATTGTCACATTTCAACTAATTCAAACAAAATTTAAGTATTTCTTTTTTGCCGAGCTCCCCTTTATTTGATCTTAAGGGTCACAGGAAAACCATTACCCAACTTATTTTAAAAACAACGTTGATCTTTCTTTTGTTTGAGCCCCCCTTTGTTTGCTCTTAAAGGTCACAAGAAAACGCTAATCCAACTTATTTTAAATACTACGTTGGTCTTTCCTTTATGCGGGGGGCTTCGCCCCCCAAGCCCCCCTTTTCGTTACTCTTAAGGGTAACAAGAAAACCCTAACCCAACTTATTTTAAATACAACGTTTATCTTTCTTTTATGCGAGGGGCTTCGCCCCCCGAGCCCCCCTTTATTTGCTCTTAAAGGTCACAAGAAAACGCTAACCCAACTTATCTTAAATACTACGTTGATCTTTCTTTCATGCGGGGGGCTTCGCCCCCCGAGCCCCCCTTTGTTTGCTCTTAAAGGTCACAAGAAAACCCTAACCCAACTTATTTTAAATACTACGTTGATCTTTCTTTTATGCGGGGGGCTTCGCCCCCGAGCCCCCCTTTTCGTTACTCTTAAGGGTCACAAGAAAACCCTAAACCAACTTATTTTAAATACTACGTTGATCTTTCTTTCATGCGGGGGCTTCGCCCCCGAGCCCCCTTTGTTTGCTCTTAAAGGTCACAAGAAAACGCTAACCCAACTTATTTTAAATACTACGTTGATCTTTCTTTTATGCGGGGGCTTCGCCCCCGAGCCCCCCTTTTCGTTACTCTTAAGGGTCACAAGAAAACCCTAACCCAACTTATTTTAAATACTACGTTGATCTTTCTTTTATGCGGGGGGCTTCGCCCCCCGAGCCCCCCTTTTCGTTACTCTTAAGGGTGACAAGAAAACCCTTAACCAACTTATTTTAAATACAACGTTGATCTTTATTTCATGCGGGGGGCTTCGCCCCCTGAGCCCCCCTTTGTTTGCTCTTAAAGGTCACAAGAAAACGCTAACCCAACTTATTTTAAATACAACGTTGATCTTTCTTTCATGCGGGGGGCTTCGCCCCCTGAGCCCCCCTTTGTTTGCTCTTAAAGGTCACAAGAAAACGCTAACCCAACTTATTTTAAATACAATGTTGATCTTTCTTTTATGCGGGGGGCTTCGCCCCCCGAGCCCCCCTTTTCGTTACTCTTAAGGGTCACAAGAAAACCCTAAACCAACTTATTTTAAATACAACGTTGATCTTTCTTTCATGCGGGGGCTTCGCCCCCGAGCCCCCTTTGTTTGCTCTTAAAGGTCACAAGGAAACGCTAACCCAACTTATTTTAAATACTACGTTGATCTTTCTTTTATGCGGGGGGCTTCGCCCCGAGCCCCCTTTTCGTTACTCTTCAGGGTCACAAGAAAACCCTAAACCAACTTATTTTAAATACAACGTTGATCTTACTTTTATGCGGGGGGCTTCGCCCCCCGAGCCCCCTTTTCGTTACTCTTAAGGGTCACAAGAAAACCCTTAACCAACTTATTTTAAATACAACGTTGATCTTTCTTTCATGCGGGGGGCTTCGCCCCCTGAGCCCCCTTTGTTTGCTCTTAAAGGTCACAAGAAAACGCTAACCCAACTTATTTTAAATACAACGTTGATCTTTCTTTCATGCGGGGGGCTTCGCCCCCTGAGCCCCCCTTTGTTTGCTCTTAAAGGTCACAAGGAAACGCTAACCCAACTTATTTTAAATACAATGTTGATCTTTCTTTTATGCGGGGGCTTCGCCCCCCGAGCCCCCCTTTTCGTTACTCTTAAGGGTCACAAGAAAACCCTAAACCAACTTATTTTAAATACAACGTTGATCTTTCTTTCATGCGGGGGGCTTCGCCCCCCCGAGCCCCCCTTTGTATGCTCTTAAAGGTCACAAGGAAACGCTAACCCAACTTATTTTAAATACTACGTTGATCTTTCTTTTATGCGGGGGCTTCGCCCCCAAGCCCCCTTTTCGTTACTCTTAAGGGTCACAAGAAAACCCTAAACCAACTTATTTTAAATACAACGTTGATCTTTCTTTTATGCGGGGGGGCTTCGCCCCCCGAGCGCCCCTTTTCGTTACTGTTAAGGGTCACAAGAAAACCCTAACCCAACTCATTTTAAATACTACGTTGATCTTTCTTTTATGCGGGGGGCTTCGTTACTCTTAAGGGTCACAAGAAAACCCTAAATCAACTTATTTTAAATACTACGTTGATCTTTCTTTCATGCGGGGGCTTCGCCCCCCGAGCCCCCCTTTGTTTGCTCTTAAAGGTCACAAGAAAACGCTAACCCAACTTATTTTTAAATACTACGTTGATCTTTCTTTTATGCGGGGGGGCTTCACCCCCCGAGCCCCCCCTTTTCGTTACTCTTAAGGGTCACAAGAAAACCCTAACCCAACTTATTTTAAATACTACGTTGATCTTTCTTTTATGCGGGGGGCTTCGCCCACCGAGCCCCCCTTTTCGTTACTCTTAAGGGTCACAAGAAAACCCTTAACCAACTTATTTTAAATACAACGTTGATCTTTCTTTCATGCGGGGGCTTCGCCCCTGAGCCCCCTTTGTTTGCTCTTAAAGGTCACAAGAAAACGCTAACCCAACTTATTTTAAATACAACGTTGATCTTTCTTTTATGCGGGGGCTTCGCCCCCGAGCCCCCTTTTCGTTACTCTTAAGGGTAACAAGAAAACCCTAAACCAACTTATTTTAAATACAACGTTGATCTTTCTTTCATGCGGGGGCTTCGCCCCCGAGCCCCCTTTGTTTGCTCTGAAAGGTCACAAGAAAACGCTAACCCAACTTATCTTAAATACTACGTTAATCTTTCTTTTATGCGGGGGCTTCGCCCCCCGAGCCCCCCTTTGTTTGCTCTTAAAGGTCACAAGAAAACGCTAACCCAACTTATCTTAAATACTACGTTGATCTTTCTTTCATGCGGGGGGCTTCGCCCCCCGAGCCCCCCTTTGTTTGCTCTTAAAGGTCACAAGAAAACGCTAACCCAACTTATTCTAAATACTACGTTGATCTTTCTTTTATGCGGGGGCTTCGCCCCCGAGCCCCCTTTGTTTGCTCTTAAAGGTCACAAGAAAACGCTAACCCAACTTATCTTAAATACTACGTTGATCTTTCTTTCATGCGGGGGCTTCGCCCCCGAGCCCCCCTTTGTTTGCTCTTAAAGGTCACAAGAAAACGCTAACCCAACTTATTCTAAATACTACGTTGATCTTTCTTTCATGCGGGGGCTTCGCCCCCGAGCCCCCTTTTCTTTACTCTTAAGGATCACAAGAAAACCTTAACCCAACTTATTTTAAATACAACGCTGATCTTTCTTTTATGCGAGGGGCTTCGCCCCCCGAGCCCCCCTTTGTTTGCTCGGAAAGGTTACAAGAAAACGCTAACCCAACTTATTTTAAATACTACGTTGATCTTTCATTCATGCTTCCCCCCTCGAGCCCCCCCCCTCCCCTTTTTTCTGTTCTTATCTTCCGGCACCATCATCAGGCCTTGAAACCTAATCGTAGTCATAGTTCATTACAAGACTTTTCTAAGAAGCCCAAAAACAGCTATGATACGATGTTCCATCATGTAGTTCCAGTTCATATCTTCCGGCTCCATCATCAGACCTTGAAACCTAATCGTAGTCAAAGTTCATTACAAGACTTTTCTAAGAAGCCCAAAAACAGCTATGATACGATGTTCCATCATGTAGTTCCAGTTCATATCTTCCGGCTCCATCATCAGACCTTGAAACCTAATCGTAGTCAATTAAAAATGACTGATTTATATGCGATTCGTTTAAGACGAATAGCAGAACCACCCTGAAACCAGTTTTTACAATGTACCAATGTACCTAATCCTCATTTGAATCCCTGGATATGACATTATTGGAAATATATTAAGTATTTGACGTACGTACATAATTGAAGCTTGTAGCCATATCCTACGTTTGATTTTTTTATTTGCTTGATGTGAAAATTGAGAGCGTACTGATTGCATACTAAAATTTTGAAAACCTAAATCATAGCTATCTATGACTAAAACACATCAAATCATGTAAAAATATTTTAAAAAATGCCAATATCCTGGGAAAATAATTATGAACTACGTTTGTATAGACTAGAGAGTCGTTTGATTGTTTCTTATCCTCTTAAATAATATGTCAGTAAACAAATCCGAATTTCGGAAGTAATCAAGCGTAATTCGTTCTAGCAATCGGTATACATCGTGTCATTTTCGATGACGAATATATTTATCAAATATAACTTTAAAAACATGGCATTACAAGTCAAAGCGGGCGCCTACGAGAATGGCACAATCTACATAGGTATAAGTATAACGCTGTAATGCTCATGTTTTTGATATTTCATAACACTAATTAATCGCTTTGCAACATAATTAGTTTCAGAATCAGACCTGTGATCTCGTACTGTTATTTTGTGTTCATAGCTCAAGTTATAATAGTTAA
This sequence comes from Leguminivora glycinivorella, assembly GCF_023078275.1. NCBI lineage: Eukaryota > Metazoa > Arthropoda > Insecta > Lepidoptera > Tortricidae > Leguminivora > Leguminivora glycinivorella. Next base: position 15,821,708 of record NC_062987.1, on the reverse strand, counting down.
TCAAGGAACATTCCGATACTAAGTGTATTGTGAATAAGTCAATATTTAATTAACATCAGCTTTCGACTTGGCTAATGAAATGTGTTCTGTTTTAGCAGCACGTGTATTCGTTAATGTTAATCTTGACTGAAATAGAAATTTCCTCGAAATTGTTATAAATTTATTAAAAAAAAAAGATGAACGTAATATTTTACAGCTAAGAACAGCTAATACTACAATTTTACAAACTTATTCAAACGTCCTTTTTGCTTATTTGTACATATTACTTAATTTCTGTAAATAATTTCTTACTTCTCGTCCATCTGTCACATTGCTTAATTAATAGTACATTACATCAGAGGCCGGCAAAATGAGGATTTCCGGCCAAAATATTTCATTGCATGTTTGAGAAAAGACAATATTTCATTGCATGTTTGAGAAAATATAATTTTGTAAAAGTATACTTAGTATCTCACTTGTGGTAAAATGTCTTCCGCATTTATTATTACATAAATGAAAGTTGATTGAAAGTTGAAGTTGACCTATGTAACATGAAAGTTTTAAGTGATGTAAGTTACCACGGTCTTCTAGTAGCTTTGTACTTTATATAATTTCTTGAAATTAATTTCCATCGTGTTAATTTTTTTTATGAATATTTTTGCTTATTAAATTGTATCTTGTTTTTTAATGCATGTTAATTATAAGATGTAATGTTTTGAAAAGAAGTGGCCCGCCGAGTTTCTTGCCGGTCCCATAGTGGATACCCCCCTCCAACTGAGGGGGGACTGAAATCTTCTCGAAGCTGAGGCGTAGGGTTAGAGCCGGCGTAGTTTTATTTGACGTTCATAAGCGCATTGTAATATGCCTACTTGGAAAATAAATATTTCATTTCATTTCAGCTTCCAATAAAGAAAGCCTCCAAGAATTATTTTATGCTCTAGTCTTTCTGCATACTTGGTACAAAGTTTTACAAAGAAGAAAAATGTACAATCAAATCAGTCTGGCATCGCATCACAAGTACTTTGTAGCAAAGTTTCTAGTTCTTTGCTGGATTTTCTTATCGAGATGAGTGAATTATGTCCACGGATCTGTAAATGCAAGGAAGAATTTGAAACTTTTATTTGTACAAGCTGGAGTTCTTTACGGCGTAAAATTGTAAAATACATGGTAGGGAAGTATTTACAAACTAACTAAAAAAATCCATACTTTATTTATAATATTGTAAATGGGAAAGAGTGTGTAGTTATTTGTCAGTCTTTCACGACAAAACGGAGCGACGAATTGACGTGATTTTTTAAGTGGAGTTAGTTGAAGGCATGGAGAGTCGCATAAACTACTTTTTGTCTCTTTCTAACCCCCTCTTCCTTAAAATGGGGGTGGAAGTTTGTATGGAGCATTCCGTGCAAGTTTCCAATTGAACGCGAGCGAAAAGCCGGGCAAAAGCTAGTATTTAATAAACATACATACAATACAATCACGCCTGTCTAAATTTTGATTTAAAAAAAGCCTGCATCCCATAAAGGAGCCACTCTTGGCAAATATAAAAAGAAAAAAGAAATGTGACTTTGTACTGGAAGAAAGGGGGTTGAAAAATTCTCAACCCGTCACTACACAACTACAGGTTAATAAACTAGAAAGAAAAGATACTTATTTTACTCGAGAAATGTCATTATTTCTTACGTGGGTTACATATACCATGGTTATGGGCTCCAGTTTACACTAGGTAGTATACTCGTAGAATGTAGAAGTGTAAACCATTGTTTACCGACAACACACGGCTAAAGAGCCACTAACCCGCCGAACGCTGGCGAGCCAGTTTACATAATCCGCTCGTGCTGGGTACACTCGTAAATGACAAAGTATTAGACCTACCTAATGTAAACAATACAGTATAGGTGTAAACAATTGTTTACTGACAACTAACCTACACTCGTTAATGACAAAGTGTCTAACCCATCTAACGCTGGCGAGCCAGTTTACATAATCCGCTCGTGCTAGGTACACTCGTTAATGACAAAGTATTAGACCTACCTAATGTAAACAACACAGTACAGGTGTAAACAATTGTTTAATGACAACTAACCTAAAGAGCGTCTAACCCGTCTAACGCTGGTGAGCCAGTTTACATAATCCGCTCGTGCTAGGTACACTCGTTAATGAAAACGTATTACACCTACCTAATGTAAACAATACTGTGTAGGAGTAAACAATTGTTTACTGACAACACACAGCTAAAGAGCCAAACGCTGGCGAGCCAGTTTACATAATCCGCTCATTCTCGATACACTCGTTATGAACGAATGATTAACTACACTGTTGTAACGTTAAGTAATCTAGTCTAGAGACTGACTTTCATACTGTCCATGACACAGCATTCATAATTTTATCATAAAAAATGTAAAACTGGCCATTACATTTCTTGTAAATGTGCATTAACGTATGTATTTTACCTACATCAAATCGTGATTAGGTACTTTTAGAATAAATATTTAGAGTAAAATTTACAATACTGAAGTAAAAAATATACAGTTTAATTGTGATTCCTGCTAACGCCGTGGCTTGCGTGGGCGACGGTCGCGCGATGATCGCGCGAAGGCGATGCGACGCATACGAAATCAAACCTTATCGATATGGAAGCATGAGACGCGACGGCGGCTTAAGCGCTAAGACTCCTCAAATCTACAAATAAATAAATAAATAAATAAGGATTATTTTGACGACCGGTCTGGCTCAGTCGGTAGTGACCCTGCCTGCTAAGCCGCGGTCCTGGGTTCGAATCCCGGTAAGGGCATTTATTTGTGTGATGACTTGATGAGCATAGATATTTGTTCCTGAATCATGGATGTTTTCTATATATATAAGTATGTATTTATCTATTTGTAAAAACGTATTTTATCCACTAGTGGGTAAAGTAATTTGACCTTGAATAAAGTCAAATTAACTGCTTTAAAATTGATAAAAGTAGGTGAATCTAGTAATAAAGATGATTTACCACCTGTGGAACTACTGGAAGCAGTGATAAACGCATTTTTTGCGTTGTAGTTTCCTCGCTATAGTGAGGGGAAAAGTTTTGTGTTACACTCGGGTGCAAATGTATTTTACTTCTCGTGGGTTAAAAAACTCGCAAGTTCAGGATTCTATTCACTTGCTCGTTTTTCTATTCCACACTCGGCGTTAAAATACCATTTTGCCCCCTTGTATAACAAATAACTATTATTTTATTTAGGAGTAGAATACACGGTCCGTACCGCAAATATGCCAGTGCCGTGCATTAATCCCCCCGGTCCGGCGCCGGATGCCGCAGGCGGGTTCTTTTTGCCACTGATCGCCGATTTCGGACGAAAGCATTCACTCATTCATTTAATCTGTTTTCGTTCAGCGTTGAAAAGCTCCGTTCATTCGGTCTGGGATCCGAGGAATTGGTCGGTAATTTCGGACGTGATCATTCAAAGATGGGACAAGAAGATTCTTTTTTACACCAGTGAATTCAGCAAAATTGTTTTTCTCAAACATGCAAAGAAATATTGTCTTTACGTTCCTTAAAATGGGCTGGGAAGTATCGCTTTTTGGGCGCAACAACTCGAGAGGACTGTAAAGGGATTTTATATTATTTTTTAGGCCTAGGCCTGCAAAGTAACTTTTTTTTATAAAATATTATCCTTTAGAGCATTTTTTTTATTTCATTGTATGTTTGAGAAAAGCACTATACATGCCTCGGCGTGAAAACGGATTCCCGGCCTTGTATCCCTATCTGGTATATACCCACTTGGCCGGAAATCCCCTTTTTTTTCCCCTTGCCATTTATTTTCCCCTCACTAGCTCGGAAACACGTGTTTTGTCCTTTAATACCAGCGGGTAAAAACGCATTTTATCCACTAGTGGGTAAAGTAATTTGACCTTAAATAAAGTCAAATTAACTGCTTCAAATTGATAAAAGCAGGTGAATCTAGTAATAAAGATGTTTTACCACCTGTGGAACTACTGGAAGCAGTGGTAAACGCATTTTTTGCGTTGTAGTTTCCTCGCTATAGTGAGGGGAAAAGTTTTGTGTTACACTCGGGTGCAAATGTATTTTACTTCTCGTGTGTTAAAAAACTCGCAAGTTCAGGATTCTATTCTCGAACCACTCGCTTCGCTCGTGGTTCAACTATAGAATCCTTTCACTTGTTCGTTTTTCAAAGATTCAAAGATTCAAAGATTTATTTGTTCAACATAGGTAAGTTACAAGATGTTCAATAATTGTTTTCAGTATCACTATGTCGTGCCTATTGGCATACAAATATATTAATAATATAGTTACTTCATTGTCATTGTCAATATCAAAACAATAACAGTCAAACAGGGTTATCTCATGCAATCAATTCAATCTAATAATTTAATAATGTCAAAGTAATGTTCTAAAAATAAAAAAATAAAATAATAAATAGGTAATTATAATAATCTCAATTCATTTTAATTTAATTTAATTTACAATTCAGTTAAAAATTCTCTTATAGTGTAATAGGCTTTCTCTATAAGGAATACTTTAAGTTTTTCTCTGAAAACATTACTTTTCTCCTTATATGCTATTATATTTGGCGGTAACTTGTTGTATATTTTGTGCGCCATTCCTAGAATGCTTTTTTGCAAAAGCTTTTTTTCAATTCCACACTCGGCGTTAAAATACAACTTTGCCCCCTTGTATAACAAATAACTATTATTTATTGCACAAATTATCAATATTAATATTTGATATTATCAATTATTAATATTTGATATGTTTGCTCATGCAACGAGTCATGCGACTCATAACTATATCTTTATTGACATTTTGTTTGCCTCCTATCGCATATTAATAAAAAAACGCGCATGCAAATCGCCTCTTGAATTGAAGGCGTCCACAGGCTACGGTGGTTGCAGCGCGTAGAATGAAAAAAACTATGTTTTTTAAGTACATACCTACCACGTCGGTAGCAAACAGGCAGTCAGCTCTCAAATCAAGGGGTGTCACATGCGCGTTGTTGACCCATTAGAAACCTGTACGCTCCCTTTTGCTGTGTTAAGTAATAAGTACACAGCAAAAACATATTCGTTCCGTATGTCCTCCCGTCGTCATCAACATACCGCACCCTCGTCGAGTTCTGGCAGCCTTACTGGGTTTGTTATCATTTTCATTTTGTTTAAGTACTTCAAATTCATGCAGGTCTATTCTATAATCTCAAATTGTTAAATGTTGAAACACCCTCCCCATGTCAGGCTTAGCAAACAACGTGCAACTTGTTCAGGAAGCACGCGGCGTCTAGACTCGCCGGGTTTTGGCTCATAACAAATTTAAGGCACGACCCCCTGTGTATTATGTAGGTATTTATGATCTGTGGTATTAGTAAGTTGTAGGAAAGTTTCACGATGGGTAGACATGTTTATAAAGTCTGTCCGTAAACCCGTGTTACCGAAGAGGAAACCATTGGTTTATTATTTATCGTAAATGCTTTAGTAAATATAATTTTATGATGATAAAATGTTAGTAAAAAATCAGTAATTTGAAAAGATTTTTAACTACACACGTTAAACTTTCGTGAGACATATTCAAATAATTAAAGAATCTACGGTTGTACTCACGTTATTATATCGCTATTGCTGCGACCAGGCAGGCAATTATGGTCGCGCGATAAATGATAAAACATCTGGCCGTCCCTATTGCACTTACTAATAGTGCGTTAGGGACGGCCTGATATTTTATCGTCTATCGCGTGACCATGCTACCCGTGCAGTCCACGGAGTTTAGCCGCCGCGTGAACTCCTATATACCTGAAGAGGGGCCTTCAAATTGGCCCGAAACATGTCGCAGCAATAGCGATATAATAACGTGAGTATAACCTTAGATTCATTAATTATTTAGATACTTAACTATTAATTTTCGTGATTGGCGTAAGTGCATTTTCTCAACGCCGCCGGATCTTGATATCTTTTTTTCGACTCTTTTCAAGGGGTAGCAAATACTAAAAAATATGAATTTGGCGCCTATTGAAATAACCCTTTCATTTTGTTTGTTTTTATTTTGAATCCCTTTTCTTGTATAAGTTTAGTCACGTAAGCATGTAAGTTACAGGAAAGCAATTTAAATTGATAGATAATTTCAACTAATCGAAATATTTTCCATATCATACACCTAACTTGAGTGCCATGTGTGTCCCATGAACACGCGTGCGATATGTAACCAGTGGCAAGTGGACTCTCTATACGTATTTAATAATGTAAAAGTAGTAAAACATAGAAAAAAAATTAGATTACATGAAATTAACTGTCATTAGAAATTCCCACTCTGTACTTTATCCCCCGTACCTTGTAACCTGCCAACCTTCAAATCAAGCGTGAACAGGCATCTTTTGGGCGAGCTCACTCCATCGTAGGCCACGTCTTTGCCTTTGGCTAGTCTGTGGCCAAGAGTAAGCCTATTTATAATTAAAAAAAATGTATTATTGTTACAGAATAATACTTACTAATGACTTCAGATAAAAACTTCGGAATTAATCTATCTACCACAAAGCTTCATACCATAACTAGAGAGCGGATTTCAGGTAGCGATTTAAATATTAATATGGATATGACTCGCATAATTTATAATTTTTTCCAACACACAAATAAAATGTATCGGGAACCTTTTTGGATGCTTTGTGAATATTGGGCAAAGATGATGATGATAATAAATTAAAAAATGGTTGTTAACATATTCCAAAAAATATATAAGAAAGATAAATAAAGAGAATAGATTGTAAGACCTTGTTATAAACCACATGACATGTGTTAAAAAAGTTCACTAGTCATATCCATATTAATATTTAAATCGCTACCTGCAATCCGCTCTCTAACCATAACAGAGCATTTCTTTTTTTTTTGCCACTTTTATGAAGTGTGATATTTTTGAAAAAAAATGTGCTATTCCTACTCAGAATTACTAGCTTTTTCAATCCTAGTAGTTAAAAAAATTGTCCCATACGATTTTTTCTTATTTTGTTACCATTTTCCGTACATGTTGTATGGGGTAACAAAAGAGGAAAGTAACAAAAATGTATGGAAACTTTGGGACACTTTTTGTCTCCCAGTGAGATTGAAAGTACTCGTGATTCTGAGTACAATTGACCTAAAATTCCCTAAAACAATCAACATTTTTTTATTGGCAAAAAAAAAAATACTCGACAATACTACTAAGAGCTTCGGCTCCAAAACTCGCATTGCACTTAAGACGATACGGTAGGGGTCAATTCTCCATACAAACGCTCTCGACTATTGCCTCCCTGGTTTTTGAAGATAGAGCAATGATTTTTTCAACACAGATTGTTATTATTTTTATCTGTGTCGGACCGTTTTGATTTTTTTGATACTCTGCTTTTTAAAGATTCTAGAGCCAATCAAAAAATTCCAAAAATGGCCTTTTTCATTGTGGCGCAAAAAAAGGTGTGATACTCAAGATTGGTAACAATTAACCAAAAAAGCTAAACGGTCCGACATAGATTATTTCATTGTTATTCAGATTCTCAAATTTCGTTCCGATTGATTAAGTTTTGAAGGAGGAAAGAGTCGAGAGCGGAACCTCGATTTTAAAGATTTTTTTGAAATATCTTTTGACTGAGTTGTTCTTAATGGACAATTTTTTTTCGATAAATATAGTTAATAACACTTGTATACTTGTATATTGAACTAAATTTCCCAAGTTGAAAGGGGGGCTTCTTTCCATTTTCGCTACCGTATCCTCTTAAGCACTGTCTTCGGTAATGACCGAGCGGAAACTGCAACTACGGTGATTGCATAATTGCATTTTAAAAACTTGCAATTGCTCCCAACTGCCGCGTTGTAGATAATGCATTACGAACTGCTGACACACTTATTTGTTCAAATAAAGTGAATTTTCCGAACAGCTATAGCATATTTTTATGATAGTTATTGAAGTAAAAATTACGATTCCATGTTTATAGGTATTTATAGGTATGTTAAGTAGATTATTGAAAACAGATTTGTTAAAATAAAAGATATATTATATTGGATCAACAAAATAATGTATATTTTTAATGCGAAGAATAATTGGAAAGTTCTGATTATTTAAAGTACCTCGTTTTAGTCAATTGTATTCGACATTGTACGGTTTTAAACACAATCATAATACAAAGGTAAATTGAAAATTATTAAAACGAATCTTATAGTAAAGTTCAAATTAATCATCATTACAATATTAATCATCATCATCATTACAATATTAATCATCATTACAAATTATTGACCGAAGACTGGAGATTTACATAAATAATTGCGCCGAATAACAACGCTGAAAATCTTAGAGAGCTTGACGCATACCAATTAGGTAGAATAGGTAGTTACCAAATATTCGTCCCATCTCTAGTGTCCAATACGTGCTCAATTTAAATTTATGAGCTAGATACGAGTTTTGTGTTCGCAAATAAACTATTGACAGTTCACACCCCTAAATTACCCAACACATGTGACTTTACGAGATCCCGTCAGCATTAAAAATGTACTAGAGATGCGCCGAATGTTCGGTATTCGGCTAAATAGTTCGGTCTCATTACCGAACATTTTATCGAATAAACGAAGTACTTAAATAACAAGCTTAGATTGATTCATCATATTTCAGCATTCTACCGAAAAGATATAATATGCGTCAAAGTAAACACAATTATTTTATAAAAAAAACTCAAATAACCGGCATTTAAGAAAAAAAAACCAGCTTTATTTTATTAACCATCTTTTCAGTTATCCACTAAATGATACGAACATTGTAAATCATAGTAGGGCTCATGCATAAATCACGCGAGGCTTTAGTGAGTTATCTAGTTTTGTCTTTCAAATTTCGAAAATCGAATAGTGTGCGGTGCGTACCCACCATGAATTAAAATAACGCTATCTAATTGTGAGTATTTAAGCCAGTTCGTTTTTGCATCTCGCTCCATATTTACTTATTAGTTTATTCATTCTAGTAGAGGTTCGGTAAAAGCTGAACCGAATGTTCGGCCGATATTCGGCGTACTCGTCAAAGTATTCGGCCTACCTCTAAAATGTAGTTTTTCACGGTAGTCACTCGTGAAACTTAAATAGAACTAGCATGTAGCAAACCGCGAGCAGATCCCCTAACTCAAAATAACCAACACGAAATGTCTCTGAAAAGGAAACTGGAGCTTTTATAATTGTGTTAAAGTTTAAATTGTTGTGAGCTCGCAATGGGGTGCGATGCATTGATTTATATATTACTTTGTAAGGATGTGGCTGCGGGCACCAAAAATGGTGCCAGCACAACGCCGCCTGACACGAATATGAGCCAGTCTGCGCCGCCAAAGCGTGCAGTCTGTGCGACCAATGGCGTACGTGACCCGATATGTAAATTTATTTGTGTGACGAGCATAGATATTTGTTTCTGAATAAATGGGGTGTTATAGTAGTAGTATTCACTTTATTGTGTATAAGTTTGTATACAATTTGTAGGAATACAGATACAAAGGCGAGCTTATCCCTATAAGGGATATCTTCCAGATAACCTTGGAGTAGAGAAGAGGGTCGTTCCAGTAGGTAAGATATAAGGTGTTTTTTTTTATTATGGCAATCGTCTTGAGAAATTTTTGCCAGCTTCACGTCAATATAATAAAGGAAAAGATTACGAAGAAGAAATTCAATGATTAGTGGCAGACTCAGATCTGGGCTGAAAAATAATTGTTAGATGATAGAATTTATAGGGGGTTATAAGGTGTTCTCTATGTATTTAAACTACCTATCGTAACTATCACTGTAGGTACCCATAACTGCTCATATTGAGGGTACGGTGGGACATAGTCTGTGTAATAATAATAATCTCATATAACGTTTATTAATTTTATCCTAACTTTTGTAATCTTCGGTGCATCTCGCCCGTTCCGAGAGCAAGCGATGCATAAGCATATTTTTATGTTTGTTGCAGGGCTGGATTGCGCCTGCACTGAATTTAAATGGCGTAGTTTGTGAATATGCAAGTGATATACGGCCATACAGTTTTATTTACTTCCCGGCCGGTTTTGAATAGATGGCTTTTAATTTGAAATGTAATCGTAACTATACTAGGGGATTTAAAGTTTTTATTCGTGTTTTGTGATGTACATACAATCACGCCTGTATCCCATAAAGGGGTAGGCAGAGCACATGAAACTACTAAAGCTTCAGGGCCACTCTTGGCAAATAAGGGGTTAAAAGAAAACGAAACTGTGGCATTGCAGTGACAGGTTGCCAGCCTCTCGCCTACACCACACTTTAACCCATATACCATAGTCGCTTTCTACGACACCCACAGGAAGAAAGGGGGTGGTGAAATTCTTAACCCGTCACCACACAGGCAATGTTTTGTGATGTGTGGCGGGAAATTGAACAGGTAGAATTTCACGAAACGCTCAAAACGAAAAGTAGTTTGACAAGCGTGCTCGTTTGGCGTCGGAGAAATGCCATTCGGCTACGGGGCCTGGTAGTTTAAAAAACAAAGTAGTTTGACAAGCGTGCTATTGTGTGACGAAGTGTAGCGTAGCTCGCAGCATATATAGCTGCATATATAATATGCATATATGTATAGCATTCAAAAGCTGGTAAATCCAGCCGGCCTAGCCGAATGACAATCTTTGACGCTAGACGTATCGAAACGCAGTCTGGCTCTGTCGCACCAATACGGAAGAACGATAGAGAGAGAACTAGCTACGATTACGATATTATTCTCGTGTGCATCTGGCTAAGTATCCTGGTAGACCCAGTACCTACTTAAATTTCGTTCGATAGACCGTAATTCAATAATGATCTTTTAAAAATATTAGTATTTGGTAATATTTGCAGAAGAAATTTATTGTTTGTTTGCATGTGTGGTGACGGGTTACGAATTTCACCACCCCCTTTCTTCCCGTGGGTGTCGTAGAAGGCGACTATGGGATATGGGTTAAATTGTGGCGTATTAGGCGAGAGGCTGGCAACCTGTCACTGCAATGTCACAGTTTCGTTTTCTTTCAACCCCTTATTTGCCAAGAGTGGCACTGAAGCTTTAGTAGTTTCATGTGTTCTGCCTACCCCTTTATGGGATACAGGCGTGAATGTATGTATGTATGTTTGTAGAAGACAGTTAAAACCGTCTTAAGCCATTGTATGTCTTAGCACCGGCATTGTATACCTAAATATCTGTATTCAGATGAAAATACCGTAATCCTTTTTTAAACGAACTATGTTTAATGAATGTCAGTAGAATAATATTATGATGTTGAAGAGTTTATAAATACACTAGCTTTTGCCCGCGGCTTCGCTCGTGTTAGAAAGAGACAAAAAGTAACCTATGTCACTAGCCCATCCCTTCAACTATCTCCACTTAAAAAATCACGTCAATTCATCGCTCCGTTTTGCCGCGAAAGACGGACAAACAAACAGACACACACACTTTCCCATTTATAATATTAGTATGGATACCTATTATCATAGAAAACTTGGCGCCGGAAACTTAAGCCCATTCTCACTCAATTCATTAGCGCATAAACTTGGAGATATCAAGACAGAATATTCAAGCCAGACACCTTTATAGTACCACAGAATATATAATAGTACAAGTACAGAACTGCTTCGAAATAAAATGCCTACAAAATTCTAACAAAGAAACGAGCCACACGTGCGCAGCGTCGAATGATAGGGTTGCCTATGGATTAAAACGAATTAATTCTCAGATAAAATGTTATACTATATATTCAAGTCTTGACTACTTTCTAGGTATATATACAGTATTTATATATTTTTGTTTAAGCCTTCAGCATCACAAGCCTTATTGAACTTTTCCGTGGGACTTAATCCGTGAGAATGCGCGTCACCCCTGATTAGACCGCGAACTCGCGGCCGCCAGCATGTACTTGTAGCGCGGCGATAGAATCGCGGAGTGAGCCGCCCCTGATAGTACTTAAGTATGACGTTAAATGGCAAATCCTCTCACGCCTACTGGCAAAGTAGAGCTTGACAAGATTTACAAACAGTTACTAGTGTAGACGGTACACAGAATACTATTCAGTGAACAAAACAGGCCAATTCAAACTTAAACCTACAACAAAACTATTTGAGGTGTCCTTCTGTCATCGCGCGTCTTGCCCGCGACCGGCTGATGGCCTAGCCAGGTGCCGTAGCCGAATGGCATTTCTCCGACGCGAAACGAAAACGAAACGCCGCGAAAGGTAGTCTGGCTCTGTCGCGCCAATAGGCAAGAGCGATAGAGATAGATATCTACGAGCGTTTCGTTTCGTGAGCGTTTGTGCCATTCGGCTACGCACACAGTACTATAAAGCCTGGCGTCCACTAGGCTCGCCGAGTCGTCTCTTTAATTCGCCTTCTGCGTTTCTTATGAAACTACGCCTATTAGCGACGCATCGAATCGCATTCAAATGTTTGTGGACTCGATTCGACGCAGCTCGATTCCGTCTAAGTGGACGCCATCGCCAGGCTTTATTCTGTCATCGCGAGTCTTACCCGCGACCGGCCTGCCGGCTGGCCTAGCCGAGACTATAGTAAATGGCAATGTTATGCAACTAGTCTCTAACAGATAATTTACAGATACGAGTAGGTAACAGAACACGGTACACAGTAAGTATAATAATTCAGTAAACTAGTGCTTTCGTGCTTAAGCCAGTGAAGGCTTTGGCCTCAGATGCCTGAAATATGCCCGTTGGGAATCTGCTTGCCTCCGGGCGGCTTGCTTTTAACAAAGAATCTGCTACACCGCAGTCTAGAGGGCTATAAAATCTATTAGGTATTTGATATTGACTTTAAATTTCTTCCTTTTTTTTCTTTCTTCTTTCAATTTTTCCCTTATTATACTTGTTAAGTTGAGTTCCACATGTATCCACTGAACACGCGATAACCAGTGGACACTCTAATTAATAATGCAAACATTGTAAAACATGGAAAAAAATGGATCAGTTGCATTTTGTCCCCCAGTCGAAATTGGCCCGCTTACTTATTAATAAACAGACCTTAACAGTGTAGATGAACACAGAAGACTTCAGTAAACTAGTGTTGTCGTGCTTAAGCCGGTAACGGCACGACCGGCCACTGAAATATGCCCGTTGGGGATCTGTTCGCCGGGAGGCTTTCGGTGGCTTGGGCGGCTAATTGCGGAAACATTGAATCTGTTCGAACTAGTTTAGAGCACATGAAACTACTAAAGCTTCAGGGCCACTCTTGGCAAATAAGGGGTTAAAAGAAAACGAAACTGTGGCATTGCAGTGACAGAATGTATACATGACTTTAAAATATAATTTGCAGTAAGATTTGGGCCATTTTTTTTTTCAAAGTTGTCCACCCCACTTTTTTTGTAACATGGGTATTTTTTACGCGATTCATACTCAGAATCGAGAGCTCTTTCGATCCTGACAGGAGAAAAAAATGTCCCAAGATTTCCATACATATTTTCGAATCTTCCATTCCGTTACCGCCACACAAAATGTATGAAAAAATGGTAACGGAATGGGAAAAAACCTTGGGAAACTTTTATTTTCCTATTAGAATTGAAAGAGCTCGCGATTCTGATTGGAAAACACATAAAAAATTCCAAATCCAAAAAAAGAGTGGGGTGGACAACTTTGAAAAAAATGGCCCATTTACACAGGGTTAGTTAACACCGTAGATGGACTGAAATATACCAGTTTAGTGATCTGCTACGTCTACTAGCGGCTTTCGGTGCTAATCGTTTAACACTAAGTCTGTTGAAATGGTCGAAAGACTCAACAAGGAGATTGGGAGTCTATTTTATGATCCTATAGAGTTCAGGTACAAAACACTGTCAAATTGATTCATTAATAGAGAGCGGATTTCAGGTAGCGATTTAAATATTAATATGGATATGACTCGCATAATTTATTATTTTTTCCAACACACAAATAAAATGTATCGGGACCCTTTTTGGATGCTTTTGTGAATATTGGGCAAAGATGATGATGATAATAAATTAAAAAATGTTTGTTAACATATTCCAAAAAATATATAAGAAAGATAAATAAAGAGAATAGATTGTAAGACCTTGTTATAAACCACATGACATGTGTTAAAAAAGTTCACTAGTCATATCCATATTAATATTTAAATCGCTACCTGCAATCCGCTCTCTATTCATTAATCTAATATACTTGACGATCGGTCTGGCTTAGTTGGTGACTTTGCTTGCTAAACCGATGGTCCTGGGTTAGGATAGGATAGAATTTCGATAAGGGATAAGTACCTATATAGCGTTGTCTAATAAGTATCATCAAAACCAACGGGTATTGTTAAAGAAAGTATTGCTTCTGGAAAGTTCAAAAGGATCGGGATCGTTTACCAAATGTTCATTTTACACATTACTCAAGCGAGTTTCTCTTAATTAATCATTTGTAATTGGTTGTGTTAAAGGCATTCGTCTTATCATTCTAAAAAAAATATCATATATTTTTATCTTATAATCAAAATAATCCTCAGTAAAATTGTAATTAAATATTCAACCTTTCAACAGCGTTAATTAACCCTCTAATCCTCAGATATTGCCTCTCAGACGATAACTAATTAATCCCGTCCTTGTCTTTGACTGGAAGCTACAAAGAAAATGTGTAATTATGGTGGCAAGCTAGTTTTTAAATGGATTATTTATTCTGGCGCTAGGGTTGTTTAGTGCAAACTGTAATCATAGACTAGCGGCAAAGCTGTTCTTTTTTTTTTTTTTTTTATTATAAATGGGCTTACTCTTGACCACAGACTAGCCAAAGGCAAAGACGTGGCCTACGATGGAGTGAGCTCGCCCAGAAGATGCCTGTTCACTCTTGATTTGAAGGTTGCCGGGTTATATGAGCTCGGAAATATAGCCGCCGGCAAGGAATTCCACTCCTTGGCAGTGCGCATAAGAAAAGAAGAAGCAAAGCGCTTCGTGCGGATTCGTGGAATATCCACCAAGTAAGGATGGAGACCGGCCGTGCGTCTAAGAGTCCGATGGTAGAATGGGGACGGTGGAATAAGTTCGTGTAGCTCTTGAGCACACTCCCCGAAGTGCAACCTGTAAAACACCGACAGACTAGCGACTTTCCGCCGATGGGCCAAAGACTGTAGCTTGGCCGTTAGCTTCTTGTCGCCAATCATCCTCCTGGCTCTGCGCTCCACTGAGTCCAAAGCAGCGAGTTGGTATTTGGCTGAGCCGTCCCACAGGTGGCTGCAATACTCCATACAGGATCGGACTTGAGCTTTATAGAGTTTTAGAAGCTGTCCAGGTGTGAAGTATCGCTTCACCTTATTTAGGATGCCCAGCTTTCTGGCCGCAGTTTGTGCTTTAGACTCAATGAAGGTGCCAAAGTTGAGGACAGAACTCAACTCCACACCGAGGAGTTCTAGGCTGCCGGTAATAGGTACAGATGCACCCCGGAAAGTAGGAGTCAGATCGAACGGACTCCGTTTTGCCGAAAACAGACACGCCTGCGTTTTGGTGGCATTGAACTTGACCAGATTGTCGTCCCCCCACTGGGAAACGCGACTAAGGGTCAAGTTCGCTCGCTCAACCATGGCCTCTCTCTGTGAATGTATGTCGTCCCTGCTGTCCCCTGCACTAGCTAAATATCTCTCAACAACCGTACTGTCGTATGCATAGCCGACAATGCTGGGTTGCAGCATGTCGTTAATGTGAAGCAGGAAAAGGGTTGCGGAGAGAACAGACCCCTGAGGAACACCGGCGTCAATGGCCATGAGGTCCGAAGAGCAGCCATCAATGACCACTCTGATCGACCGTTCACTCAGGAAGTCAGATAGCCAACTACAAAGGTCAGCAGGGATGCCGTATGCAGGAAGCTTGCTAAGGAGACTTGCGTGCCAAACCCTGTCAAAGGCCTTCGAGATGTCCAGTGAAACAGCAAGCGCTTCACCGTTCCTCTCGATGGCTTCGCCACAGCGGTGCGTGACATACGCTAGGAGATCTCCAGTAGACCGACCCCGGCGAAAGCCATATTGACGGTCACTGAGCAGATCGTTTGTCTCGAGGTAAGTCAGCAACTTGCCGTTAAGTACCCTTTCCATGACTTTACACAGCATGGAGGTAATGGCGATTGGTCGGTAATTGCAGGGATCAGCACGACTACCCTTCTTGGGTACTGGCTGCACATTTGCAAGCTTCCAGGATTTCGGCACCACTCTTGTTTGGAGAGAGAGGCGGTACAGGCGTGTCAGTACAGGAGACAACTCAGGCGCACACTGTTTTAGAACACGTGCAGGTATACCGTCTGGACCATTAGCCTTATTGTGTTCTTTGGCTTGTTTAAATTAGGGTTCATAAGCTGCATCTTACACTATCCCCCTTTCTTCCTGTGGGTGTCGTAGAAGGCGACTATGGGATATTGGGTTAAATTGTGGCGTGGCGTGGTAATTGTGGAGAGGCTGGCAACCTGCCACTGCAATGTCACAGTTTCGTCATAGTTTCGTTTTCTTTCAACCCCTTATTTGCCAAGAGTGGCACTGAAGCTTTAGTAGTTTCATGTGTTCTGCCTACCCCTTTATGGGATACAGGCGTGATTGTATGTTGTATGTATGTATCTTACACTATCCATACTAATATTATAAATGGGAAAGTGTGTGTGTCTTTTTGTTTTTCCGTATTTCACGGCAAAACGGAGCGACGAATTGACGATACTTTTTAAGTGGAGATAGGTGAAGGGATGGAGAGTGACATAGGCTACTTATTATCTCTTTCTAACGCGAGCGAAGCCGCGGGCAAAAGCTAGCGTTTTATAAAAATAAATTATAAGGCATGCAATCTTGACTGCGTGATAATCTGATAATTTCAATAAGTACCAATTTTTCATGTTTTAGATCATTAAGTCTAGTGCTTTAGGTAAGTGTCTATATGTATAGTCAACCGGGGTGACTTTAGGAAATTTTGGGGTTACTTTGATGGTCTTTGAACGGCTTTAAAATTAACATTATTCATTATTTACTGAAACTGTTCATATAACCAGTTAGATCAATAAACATTCTTGTAAATGTACCATAGAAAATCCCGAATTTACTTACAGTATGACTTTAAAACTAAATTTTCAAAGTAGCCCCTGCGTTTTAAAGTCACCCCAGTTGACCGTACTTAAGACATACCTATGCCATATTTGTCCACATTTTTTTCAACGGTACCTAATTTACATATGTACTTTTCCTGGCTTTGTTTCCATGTTATTTTTGTACACTACATTAGTACTTAGTTTGCGCGGGCCGCCACCAACTCCGACAAATATTGCATTTGTGAAGTCAAACGTAACAAGTTGATTTTATTTTGAAGTCGGTTTGTTTTCATAAATACTTCCGTGATTTACATACATACATACATACATTAGTCAAGAATGTTCTTAGCCATATTTAATGAAAATCGGTCGGGGCTTTATCAAAAATTCAAGTTTAACTTGTGTATCTGTAACTGGATTCGACTGTACATATATGAAGTTACCGAACATTGGCAATGTAGTTGTGCCGAAGCTTAAATTGCCACATAATACTCGGCTGGCCGAGGCATCATTTCACCAGTGATATCCCTACGTGCAGGCTTTGTGTGAATGATATAGACTACCTGCCCTGGATACCGCATCTTGAAAGTATTCGATGACGGTCTAATATAATAATAATAATAATAAGCCCCCAGGGCAGCTTGTGGCGAGCTGAATGGGAAGTGGCGTCCCTTGGGTCCCATGCCCCCGAGAGTCGGTCAGGCCCCTCCCTCCGGCTTGCCTTTACT
Organism: Leguminivora glycinivorella; assembly: GCF_023078275.1. Taxonomy (NCBI): domain Eukaryota; kingdom Metazoa; phylum Arthropoda; class Insecta; order Lepidoptera; family Tortricidae; genus Leguminivora; species Leguminivora glycinivorella. Next base: position 15,803,986 of record NC_062987.1, on the reverse strand, counting down.
GGCCGGCCGGAGTGAACACTGAGCAGGGAATAATAATAATAATATTCTTTATTGTGCACCATACAGAAAAAAAAATACACAAGATGGATCACGCTTAATAACTAGGTAACAACAGGCGGTCTTATCGCTAAGAAGCGATCTCTACCAGACAACCTTTAGGTAGCAGGAAACAATGAAAATAGATCATTAAACGGGTAGTGCCGATATATATAAATTACAATGAATAAAGTATTATATATAATATAGTACATAAATACATACATAAAGATATATAATAATAAATACCTGTATAATATATAAATACTATATACCTACTTAAATACGTACATATACATAAATATATTACATTTAATAAGTAAATAAAGGCAGATTAAGGCAGCGACAAGTAATGAGATTTTAAGAGAGATTTAAAAACGGGGAGGGATTTAGCAAGTCTGATGTTTAATGGCAAAGCATTCCACAACCGAACAGCACGAAAGGTGAAAGAGTTCACGTAAAATTTGGAGGAAGAAGTTGGCGGAGCAAGGAGATGTTTTTCGGCACACCGAATGGAAGAAAGATAGTTGAAACGCTCTTTTAGATAACGAGGGGAAGAAGGATTAAAAAGAATATTATATAGAAGTACAAGAATGTGAGAGTTTCGACGGTGGCGAATAGGAAGCCACTTCAGCTGCGTACGAAATTCAGAAATGTGGTCATATTTTCGCAAGCCAAATATAAATCTGATGCAGACATTTTGAAGGCGATCAAGTTTATTTAGCTGGTCCGCTGAAAGATCAAGGTAACAGATATCCGCATAATCTAATATAGGAAGAAGGAGAGAATGAGCAAGCGCAATTCTGGTAGCGAGCGGCAAGAAGTTACGAAGCCTACGTAGTGACCCCAGGGAAGCAAACATCTTCCTACCAATCTCACTTATCTGTGGTATCCATGACAGTGTCCGGTCTAATGTAATCCCGAGATTCTTTACCTGGTACGAGTATGGAATGGAAACACCATCAAACGCTATGAAGGGTAGATTAGGAAAGTCAATTCGAGAAATGAGCTGAGAACTGCCTAAAATTATAGCTTGCGTTTTAGATGGATTGACTTTCAGCCCATGACGTTTGCTCCAACTGGAAATGTGCTCCAAATCCCGGTTTATAGAGCCGATACACTGTGGCAGATCGTTAATCACGCACTGGGAGTAAATTTGGAGGTCATCGGCATAAAGGTGGTAAGAAGAGGAAATATCAGTAGTTATGTGATTAATGAAGATAGAAAATAAAAGAGGGGAGAGCACACCGCCCTGCGGAACGCCGGACAATGTGCTACACCAAGAAGAAATGGAAGAGTCTACCTTTACTCTCTGCCGACGACATTCTAAATAACTATGAAACCAGTTAATAGTCGCAGGAGATATGTTGACAGCAGACATTAACGCAAGTAAAACATCGAAATCAACAGTGTTAAACGCATTGCTGAAATCTAACAAGCTCAATACGGTGAGCTTACGGTTATCCATACCGGCACGAACATCATCGGTAATTTTAACTAAAGCCGTCACTGTGCTGTGTCCGGAGCGGAAACCAGACTGAAGGGGATTCATAAGCTCGTGTCTGTTTAAAAAGGAGGTAAGTTGGTGATGCACAAGGCGCTCGAGAACTTTTGAAAGGAATGGGAGGATGGAGATAGGGCGATAGTCAGAAAAAGAGGCAGGATTAGATTTTTTGGGTAAGGGAATAACGTCTGCATCTTTCCAGAGGGAAGGAAAAGAACAAGAGGAAATAGAGTAGTTAAAAATATGAGTGATGATAGGAACAAGTATATCAAGTAAAGGAATAATCATTTTACGGCTTACGCTATCGACACCAACCGCATTGGAAGAGATAGCAAGAACTGTCTTCCTGACATCATTCTCAGTCAACTGAGCAAGAGAGAAGGGAGGAAAATGGGGATTAGACATTTTAGAGATATTTGAAAGAGTATCGGCTTTAGTTGGACCAGTAAACGAAGAACAGGTTGAGAAGTGCTGGTTCAGTTGGTTAAGGTCAAGGTTATTATTGCTGAGCCTTTGTGAAGATTTCCCCACTCCTAACGTTTTCAAAAACTTCCAGACCTTGGCTGGCTCACCATTCTCAACCGCACCGTGAATATGTCGCCTCTGAGCATCACGGCAAACTGTACTACAACGGTTACGGAGGGCATGGTACTTGGCTTTATTTTTCTCCGTTGAGTTGCCCTTATACCTTGATTTTGCTAAGTTCTTTTTAGTAATCAGAGATCTAATTTCGTCAGTCAGCCACGGGGCCGGTACATGCTTAACCTTCACTGGGCGTATTGGAGCATGGACATCATAAAGATTAATTAATGCGGAGTTAAAAAGTGACACTTTATCGTCTGCACTACTAGCCCGCAGGATAGGACTCCAATCTACCATCATTGCATCCTCGCGAAGCTTCTCGATACTCATTTTACCAAAATTGCGCTGCAATAGAACTTTCGGTTTAAGTTTAGGAGGGCGAATTTTATAAGACAAAAACAGCAAATTATGATAAGAAAATGCATCCGCCGCAACTTGGGAAAAGTTAGCAACATGATCAGGAGAGGAAACCAGGGCTAGATCTAAAAGTGAAGGAGAACAGTTTGGAAAGTAGTGAGTGGGACCAGATGGTAGAATAACCAAATTACAGGCTTCAACAAGTGCTTTCAGAGAATTAGCACGAAAATCATTTTTTAGCAAGCACGTGTTGAAGTCGCCCATAATAATATGGTGGTCGTAGGATGGCATTAGGTCTTCTAAAAGCTTTTCCAAAGAAGCAAAATAGTTTACCTGAAGAGAAGGAGAGTAAAAGACGCCGAGAAGAATTTTAGAGTGAGATAAGGTAAGCTCAAGAAATAAATATTCTGCAGAATCAGAAGTAGACGATTGATTAAGAGACAAGTTTACAATAGAATAAGGAATATTAGAGCGTAAATATATAGCAACCCCACCCCCACCTCTGGGGAAGCGGTCATTACGTACAAGACAAAAGCCAGGTAAAGAGTAAGTGGTGGAAGGTAAACATGGCTTGAACCACGACTCTGAGACTAGTATAGCGTCAACCTTGCACCGCTCAAAAGTTAGTAAAAAGTCATTGTAATGTGCGGGAATGCTTTGCGCATTGATGTGGACAATATTAAAATTTTTCGGAAAGTCAGAGAGTTGTTGATTAAGGTCTATTCACATGGACGGGGCGTATACCTTATTTTTTATTTTTTATTTATTTAATAAAACATCTTACATAGAAACTTAAATGTAAATACAATGTCCCCCAAAACTGTTTACACAGTTTGACTGTGGGATCTGGGTGAGACTAAAGGTACATAATTATAATAACCTAGTCGAGCGCGCTACACCGATGCCATACCATTTATAGCATGCCTCTCATTTCCTAGTTTATCACCATTACTTAAAACTCCCATGTTTATTCTTAAAAAATATTTTTATTCGAAAAAGCTTAGTAAGTAATAACCATATGTAAGGAATCTGTCTTTCGTGTTTTTATACACAAAACAAAAACCCAGAACGAAATAAGTGCCTATATTGTATTTTTGTGTATTGTGCATTTCAACCCACTTTTTAAATAAAAAAGGAAAGGCCTGCAATATATTAAGTAGAGGTGAAATCGCCGCCGAGTCAAAACTTGGATAAATATCCCAGACTAGTCAAACCTCATTTTCGCCATTTTACAGTTTGCGTGCGAAACCGACTAGTTATGAATTCACAATTTTATGAAATCGGCTAGTTTAAATTATAAATTACCTGCTGACAATTTTGTTCCGTCCATCATTTATTTACCTTGCCGAGGCCGCATGTTTTTTTTATGGGGTAGGGCCCATTTAGATGATACGAGAACTCGCATACGAATTTAATTACATTGCGGTATTTGATGGCTGTGAAACATTTTATGTACCCTCAACAGCCCGCAATGTGACTAAAATCGCATGCGAGTTCGCACGCCGTCTAAATCAGGCCGTAGCATTCAAACGCGCAGACAGGTCACCTGATGGTAAGCGATCACTGCCGCCTATGGACATGTGATATGCAATATGTGATAGTAGAAACAGGAACTGCAGTCAATGTAATCGGAACACGTTGGACGTTAAATGCCGTTCAAGGCTTTAGGTACCTACAAAAGAGGATCGAGTATTACCTCTATAGAGAGTTACTGTCAAAGTAAAATATGTAATCACAGAGCATAGACTGCCATCTCTCGACAGAAGCTTAAAACTTTCAGACCTCAGTTTTGACAATTTGGCCCATATTATTAGCGCCATCTAGCTGAGCGTACCCCAAAGGTGTAATGCCATCTAGGCCACCGGACCTTTTTCTGTATGGTACTGAGGTACGTTTTTTTCTTAGACTTTATCTGTTTATACGGAGTTATATATGTCTTTGGTACCTACTAACCCGGCGGGACATTCGATAGTATGTACAATTGTACATCTGCGGCGTTCTGCGAGTAAATTCAGTCAGGAGTCAGCGGATATCATCTCGCTCGAATGTAGAGCAGAGCCCAACTGGGGAAGTACCTCCGCCTTACAGAAGACCGCAGCCAAACAGCACAAGACCCTACTCATAGTGTTCTGTTCCTGCCGGTGAGTAAGGCTGCCAGAGCTCAACGAGGGTGCGGTGTGCTGGTGACGGAAGGACCTACGGAACTTTTGTTCCGTCTATTGTACTTTGAGTTGTCGGCAACCCGAACCCTCCTGGGAACTTGTACACTCCTTTTTGCTTTATACATATTTAACACAGCAAAAGGAAGTGTACAAGTTTCTAATGGGTTGGCAACGCGCATGTGACACTTCTTGAGCTGTAGGCGTCCATAGGTTACGGTGACCGCTATCCATCAGGCGGACCGTATGCTTGTTTGCCACCGACGTAGTATAAAAAAACGTCAATAAAGACCTCATCAGACTTTCTGATCAATGTCATTATCATCCTCCTTGCGTTATCCCGGCATTCCCACGGCTCATGGGAGCCTGGGGTCCGCTGTTACAACTAATCCCAAGATTTGGCGTAGGCACTTGTTTTACGAAAGCGACTGCCATGTGACCTTCCAACCAAAAGGGTAACTAGGCCTTATTGGAATTAGTCCGGTTTCCTCACGATGTTTTCCGTCACCGATGAGCGACTGGCAAGTATCAAATGACATAACTTTCTGATCAATATATTATTGTTATTTAACGATCCACTGCAGAAGATAAAAACGATCAATTTGGACATACAGGGTGTCCCATAAATGACACGTCACAGTGACACTGGAGGTATTACAAGTGTGTTTCCATGACAACCCATACGATTTGACAGTTCGCACACTTGTAATACAAGGTGTTCCTTTCGAGAAACGGGCCCCAGCCCGAGGCCAGCCGAGACACCCTGTTACATGCACGATGTCTTATAGATTCGCATGCAATTTATAATGTAATCTGTGTAATGATGTAATGTAATTTGATCTATCTATCTATCAGTATTCGTATAGAACGCACTTTATATAAATTTTATTTTGAATGAAAATTGAATTAAAACTCGTGTATATTATACTAACCATATTATGGAACCTGTCTTCTGAAATAAATGATTTTTATTTTTATTTATTTTATTTTTTTTATTATGTTAAATACGTTTCCAATAATATGTCAACATATTTAAATATTTAAGTAAAGCCGCTTTACATCGAACCATTTTTGATTTTGATTGGCCATAATATAATATCGTTACGGATTAAACTACTGTGGCTAAAGTTTTCAATATTAATCAGATGCACTGAACCAAACGGAATCGAACGCAAATATTTATGAACTGGGTAGCTAGCCAGCGTCACAATCGCTTACGCATCGTAAGCGTTTCGTAGCTATCCCTGTCGCTCTCTTCTATAATATCGCGACAGAGCATACTGCGTTTTGATCACCTCGTTAGACCTGCCATTGGAGTTTACATCTATAGGAAAACATGCGCCGTACCTCCGATTTCTGTCGGCTTACATACCTCTATAAAGTTTTCATCGATTTTTGATAAGTTTTTAGTTGAGCCTTTTTTTTTTTCAATTTATTTTTAAAGGACCTTTATAAATTACTTGAGACTTCTACATTTGCACTGCAGATAGAATTATAAGAAAAACGGCTATCGGTTTTTCAATCTTTTATCTCTGTGTAAGAGCCATATTTTGAAAAAAACTTATAATAATACTTATTTATTATGATTTTTTTTTAAACATGGTGAAAAAAAAACACCTATTTTCGAAATTTGATGCCAGTCGCTTTCGAGATGCGTCGCTTATTCAAAGATTTACCACATTGACTTTCCTAAAACTTCAAGAGTAAACTAAAACAATAGTTATGACCAAAAAAACAGTTTTTGGGCCTAAAATTGTTCAACTTTGATGCCAATGAGATGTGAAGTACTTATGAGATACTATGTTTAAAGACGATGCTGTTAATATGATAGGCTTTAGGAACTATCATAATATCAATGGATTCAAATCGAAGGTCATTGGAGCAGGCATGCGCCTTAAAAAGTCGCTGCAAAAATTGTCTGTTAAAGATGCTGTGGCCAATGATGAGCGAAGGGTATATGTACATTGGGCAGCAAAATTGGATGGAGAAATTTTGAATTAATTCATTGATAAATTCACCACGCACTTCTGCAGCTCACTGTACAATCGTTGACGATCCGTGGCGAAACAATATGCGACAGCGGGCGTAGCACACTAGTTGGATAAATTTCATCGCATCGGTGCGCTATCGCACTTAGAAAAAGTGCGAAAAGGAAGTTCATCACGCGACCATGCTTGCCTGCCTGGTTCTGTAGCACCAATACGGGAGATGCACCAATACCTTCGCGTTTTCTGGCCAAACACTATCCGAAATCAAGACCAGTGGAGTATATGCCAGCAAACACCCATTGACGAGGAAATCGCGACACGAAAATGGAGATGGATTGGACACATTCTTCGGAGAGGGGGAAGAAATAATGCGAGCATTGCTTTCGACTGGAAACCGCAGAATGCAAGCCGTGGCCCCGGGCGCCCTGTTCACTCATGGAAGCGGTCCGTCGAAAATGAGCTACGAGCGGCTGGTCTGAGCTGGAGCGAGGCCACGAGGGTCGCTGAAGATAGAAAGGCGTGGCGCGAGCTTGTGAAGGCCCTTTGCACCTCTGGGGTGCCTTAGGACTACAACAATACGGGAGAGCGATAGAAAGAGATCACAATACGATTCCACAGTATAATAAAGATTACTATCGTACAGTATGGCCACTCCCTGTCTGGTTACCTTACAGTTACCACCTACCTATATCTATCTATGAGGAGACCAGTCGACCTGTTATTTCACTCACACAAGCGTGGTACGCGTTCGCCTTCGACTACAAGAGCTTAGACTGTGTTTATAGGAATGCGTTTCTTTCACATATTTGATCGCCAGTATCCGAGGTGTGTCTCTACTAGTCCCTATGTGTCCGAGGTGTGACGATACGGACCGTCAACGATTGTACACTTGGCTAGATGAACAGGACTGGATCGAGTGTCATTCATCATCCTTTCACAACTTAATAATGCGGAGAAATTGGACGAAAAGAGAATTGTGATTTTAACTGTAAAAGCTACATCGGTACACTGGGAGAAAATACAACCAGTTTTCATGTTCGTTCAACAAGTTTTTTTGGTTAAAATAGCGCCTACGTGCTCTTTGGTTCAAACAACAAGCTACAAGTCTTGTCATTTGAATCGGCAATATATTTGAATCAACAAGTCGATTTTATAAAAACAACCTGACACATATTGTTTTAAACATACGTTTGGCTGATTCAAACGGTTAAACCGCAACAAGTCGAACTTGTTAAATTCATAATGCAAATTTCTCTCAGTGTATTGTCAGCAGTTTTCGTGAAATAACCGAGAAGTAACAGAACGTGTTTAATTAATCGCTTATTCAAAGATTTATTTTTGATGAAGGACTAAAATACTTACCTACTTTAAACCACAAAATTAATATTTTGAAATACCCCGATATAGTGGACCGATTTTCATGAAACATGGCTAAGAACACTAACGACTAATTCAGCTTTCAAAAAAAATAATCTAAATCGGTTAATCCTTTCGGGAGCTACGATGCCACAGACAGACACACACACAAACAGACAGACAGACACGTTTAACTTATAACACCCCGTCGTTTTTGCGTCGGGGGTTAAAAAAAACAAAATGATTTCGTTTCTTCGATTGTTCTCATCTCATACAGAACAATTTTCTCAATCGACATGTTAATAGTTATTTGTTATACAAGGGGGCAAAGTTGTATTTTAACGCCGAGTGAAAAACGAGCAAGTGAAAGGATTCTATAGTTGAACCACGAGTGAAGCGAGTTTGCACCCGAGTGTAACACAAAACTTTTCCCCTCACTATAGCGAGGAAACTACAACGCAAAAAATGCGTTTATCACTGCTTCCAGTAGTTCCACAGGTGGTAAATCATCTTTATTACTAGATTCACCTACTTTTATCAATTTTAAAGCAGTTAATTTGACTGTATTCAAGGTCAAATTACTTTACCCACTAGTGGATAAAATGCGTTTTTACCCGCTGGTATTAAAGGACAAAACACGTGTTTCCGAGCTAGTGAGGGGAAAATTATATTTTTTACTTCGTTTGAAATCGTCCATAATTGTTTGGGATCGTTGGAGACACAGAAGGTTCTTGTATCAAATTCTCTAAACACCAGGCGCCAAAACACTGTAACTGTCTAATATCACTTTAACTTATCGTCAAATTTACAAGACACCGCCACAGGCAGCCGGCAGACTCAAGCAAAGTCATCTTAGATTACTGACTCGACGGAACTTGAAGATGGTCGCAGTTTAGTATAAACTACATGTACCATGTACTCACCGAGCGCAACATTTTAGAGAAACTAAAGTATTTAAAGCTCGGCCACACATGCGCGTTTTGATAGCGTAGGCGGAGCGCAACGATAGCGGTGCGCCCGACGAACGCTGGCGTTGCGCCCTGCGGACCCCGGCGGGAACTAACGAGCGCGGACTGCGAGCGGAATGCGCGCGGATTGCGAGCGGAACGCCAGCGTTCCGCTAACGCTACGCTATCAAAACGCTTTATGTGTGGCGGAGGCTTTAGACTGAAGATATCGGGAACAAGAGTTTTCCTATAAATATAAGTACAGTCAGCAGCAGAAGTAGCGTAGCGGGCAAGGTGTTCAAAATAAACTTGACACGCTCTCATTGTCTTAAAAATAAGATCGTGATCGTGTCAAGTTCATTTTGAACACCTTGCCCGCTACGCTACTTCTGCTGCTGACTGTACTTGTCCCGGCACTAAATTCAAACAGCATCGAGTTTTTACCACTAGAAGGGTGTACTAATTTTAATTATATTAATGTATCCTAAAGAAAATGTTAACGTGATGATAATGGTTTATATCTGTATGTGTTCACCTACTGAATACTCTGTCACCTACTGTACCTCAAAATCAAGTACTATATGTTATTTATTAAGTATTCTGGCAAAATAAAATTATTATGATTTTGTACCAAACGAAACTTACAAAAATAGTCTTGTCTTACGATGACAAGCAAGATACAAACACGAGGCGCGTCGAAAATAAATGCCTATTAATATGGACATTACAATTTGTAAGTCAATATCAGCTTGTAAAACATCAAGTTATACTAGCAAGGATAATAATTTGAGAACATTTAGTTTTGTGAATTAGGCAACAGTTTCCAACGTCAGGAATGCCAGGCTCCCGCCTTAATTAAGGCTAGTTTAACAAAACGTTATAAGCGACTAGCTTGTCACACTAAATTATGCCTTCTGTTCAAGAAGGGTTATGTCTGCTTCGTAGAATGTGGTTTGTAGAGGTGCTACGAATAGTAATTAGGAATTAGTTGGGCTATTCATTATACAGTAAAATACTGAAGCAACTTTGGAGGGGTAAAATTATTCTGCTCTAAAATGATCCTGGTCAAAAAATACTAGGCTTATTTACTTTTTTAATTACCTGCACAAATTCACCCCCGAATTTAAACCTGAAACCGCAAAAATACATCAAATTAAGTAACCCAAATTATGTGCCAAGCACAATTTTTTGCGATGTCTGGATTGGTCCCAAGGTAAAAATTGTTCTGTATGTCAGCCATCAAGAGTTGACGAAAATACTCTTTAGAAATTGAAGGACGCCCCCAAACGATTAGGTACTTTCTGAAACCAAAGATTACATAAATGTATTACGTTCTCGCTATCTAGTACCGTATTCTGAACTCCTGGTAGCCAAGCCACACACGTGCAGAAATTACCTAGGTTACATTCATCAAGTCCATGATAGTACAATTCATGCGGCTATTTCCTCCTTCATACTTTTTATAAGACATTCTCACTATCCAGTACCGTATTCCGAACTCCTGGTAGCCAAGCCACACAGGTGCAGCAATGACCTAGGTACATTCATCAAGCCCATAGCACATGCGTATAGGTATTTCCTCCTTCATACTTTTTACAAGCACTTTTTTTATAAGCATGGCCTAGCGGTAAGAGCGTGCGACTTTCGATCCGGAGGTCGCGGGTTCGAACCTGGCTCGTACCAATGAGTTTTTCTGAACTTATGTGCGAAATGTCATTTGATATTTGCCAGTCGCTTTTCGGTGAAGGAAAACATCGTGAGGAAACCGGACTAATTCCAATAAGGCCTAGTAACCCTTCGGATTGGAAGGTCAGATGGTAGTCGCTTTCGTAAAACTAGTGCCTACGCCAAATCTTGGGATTAGTTGTCAAAGCGGATGATGACTTTTTACAAGACATTCTCACTTTCGAGTACCCTATTCTGAACTCCTGGTAGCCAAGCCACACAGGTGCAGCAATGACCTAGGTACATTCATCAAGTCCATAGCATGCATGCGGCTATTTCCTCCTTCATACTTTTTACAAGACATTCTCACTTTCGAGTAACGTATTCTGAACTCCTGGTAGCCAAGCCAAACAGGTGCAGCAATGACCTAGGTACATTCATCTAGTCCGTAAGCAAGCATGCGGCTATTTCCTCGCGAGATCCGACACACAAATCTTGCTCGCCACACTGGAGACGGGGTTGCTAGTGGAAGAGTTTTACCTGTTTAGTTTTATTTTCTTTACTTTGCATATCTGTAGGTACCTATATAATCAGTTGATTATACCACAATATATTTTTTAATTTGTGCAAAGAACGATATAAGATCAAAGCTCCGTACCGTACGTAAAATAGTATTATGCAGCAGTAGCATACTTTTGTCCTAAAAATATAAAACGGTTAATCTTTTGTGGTAAAAAAATATCGGATTGTATCAGCCCAATGCTTTTATATTTATAATGTTATAGTTTTAACTTCTGATTAGCAGAAACGTCTGCAATCGATGCCACTAGGCTTAGAATAAATTTAAAAGTGGAAAACCCAGAAACCTCTCCAGAGGCCGTGAGTTCAAGTCTCACCCAAGGCAGACATTTTCCACTTTTAAATTTATTCTAAGCCTAGTGGCATCGATTGCAGACGTTTCTGCTAATCAGAAGTTAAAATTTAGCATGGTTAGCGCATCGTAACTGGTGAATTTCCAATATGACTTGGAACTCCGGTTGCCGTTTAAGAAATTTAACACTCTTACGGTAGATGTCGCTACGGGTCCCATTGACCTTAGTAGTGGAAAATTTCGCTGGCTTGGTTGAAGTCTTGGTGGCTCAGTTGGCAGAGCGCTGGAATATTGATCCAGAGGCCGTGAGTTCAAGTCTCACCCAAGGCAGACATTTTCCACTTTTAAATTTAATGTTATAGTTAACACAATAATTATAAGTACAGGTAAGAAGTAGGATGATGTAGGAGGTGATGTAGTTTGGTAGTTGACTTAAAGGCAAAATACTGTCAAAAATACTTTCAATAATGTATGGGAGTCTATATATTCATGACTCCACTCTTTCCGCATCTACTATCTTACTATAGTTTTTGCCCGCGGCTTCACTCGCGTTAGAAAGAGACAAAAAGTAGCTTAAGTCACTCTCCATCCCTTAAACTATCTCCACTTAAAAAGTCAAATCAATTCGTCGCTCCGTTTTGCCGTGAAAGACGGACAAACAAACAGACACACACACTTTCCCATTTATAATAATATAATATAGTAATATAGTAATTTAGTATACAGCGCGTAAACGTAATAAGGGCGATAAATGAAACCAGGCGTATAATTCAATATTGTTATCATTAATTAAGAGGTGTTTTTGATTTTCACCCCATAATGAATTTTTGAAAAAAATCTCAGCAGCAATTTACTGTAAACGTGGTTGCGATGACAATCAATGACAATTGTCAACGAGCGTTTAACGGGAGTGTGTTTGCATTACGTTGCGGGCCGAATTAATTTGTATGTATAAAAAAAAATTTCAATTTTAAGTAAAAGTTATCTAATTACATTTTATACGTCCTATACTCGCCACCGTTAAGAGGTTCGCCCGTATTAGGTTTACACCCTGTATAGTATGAATAGTATGGATATCAGAATATTGGGGATGAATCAAGATATTTTATTACCCAATCCTGGCAACACTTCCACCAGTTTCAAGTTTAGAACCTTTCGGAAACAATGTCCGGGATACCGTTCAAGACGGAATTTTATTCAGCCCGGAATTCTTCCACGTATTTACTGCAATATTTCTAGCGCCGGCTTCGACGAATGGTAAATTGCCTGTTTCGTAGATTAACGATTGAAAACTTGGATTTCCTTGTTTCTGTACAATGTTGCTTATTCGGAATTTATCGAAAGTTTTATCTTATAAATTGTATCTAGATTTATTTAAGCTTTGTATTATTGTACGATTGCAGACAAAGATGGCGAAACGATCTTGACGCCTTTCTGAGGAACTGGCCGGAGGAAACGGAGAATCGAGAGTCATGGAGAGCCAGGGGAGAGGCCTTTGCCCAGCAGTGGGACACTTAAACGAAAACAAAAAATTGTACGATAGTTTAGTCTTGGTAATCTAAACTAAGTTTTTCCTAACCCTTGTCATATTTATTGAGTTGCATCTACTGGGTCACTGTCGAACACACACACCTTAATCATTACAAAATATTAATTCAATTATTTTGAAACCACTCGCTTTGTGGCGAGTAGTAATCGAGTATCATGTTCAATGTTTACGCATAAACATCATGTTTAAAAAAAAATAGAGCAAACTCAAACTTCAAACTCATCAAATCCAAAACATTTGTAACTACAAAATTTCAATGTGTAATGGCATATTAGCCACTTTCTATGTTTAGCAGTAACACAATAGTTTACTGCGACATAACGCATATTGCTTGGTGCTTACCAAACATGTATATATAGGCATACCTTTACACAATAAATGGGAATTGATTGGGATTCATTACTATCTACTACTCGTGTCTATCATTGACTACACGTCATCCCGTGGCGCTGCGGTCCACATCAGTAATGACATATCTTGTTATTACAAATTTAATGTTTATTGTTACATATTTTAGCGCGAATACTTAGATTACACAATACCACCAGAGTCATGCCAAGATAAGGCTACGCTTTTGATAGCCCAACCACGCCCAACTAACTTAAGTACCTAAGGCACTGGTCCCACCGCGAGCTTGTAAGCTATGAGCTATCGGCTATAAAAACGAACTCATAGTTTACTAGCTCGCGGTGGGACCAGTGCCTCATCATCATCCTCCTTGCGTTATCCAGGCATTTGCCACGGCTCATGCGAGCCTGGGGTCCGCTTTGACAACTAATCCCAAGATTTGGCGTAGGCACTAGTTTTTACGAAAGCGACTGCCATCTGACTTTCCAACCCGAAGGGTAAACTAGACCTAGACCTTATGGAATTAGTCCGGTTTCCTCACGATCTTTTCCTTCACCGAAAAGCGACTGGCAAATATCAAATGACATTTCGCACATAACTTCCGAAAAACTCATTGGTGCGAGCCGGGGTTCCAACCCGCGACCGCGAACGAAAGTCGCACGTACTTACCGCTAGGCTACCAGCGCTTAACCGGTGACTGTCAAAATCGTTGCGAACTTATCTTGGTCTAACTCTAATGCGTTCCTTTTATCCCTTCATTAGTCGGAATTTAGCGCGCTGGTGGCCTAGCGGTAAGAGCGTGCGACTTTCAATCCGGAGTTCACAGGTTCAAACCCCGGCTCGTACCAATGCTATTTTAATGTGCGAATTGTCATTTGATTTTGTACCACTCGTTTCTCCCTGACTGATTCCCAGTAAGGCGTAACCCTTCGGGTTTTGGAAGGTCATATGGCAAATGCCGGGATAACGCAAGCACTTTCTGCTGATCCCAGTTAACTATCAATTCTTAAAAACATTCCGAATAATCAGGACCAAAAAATATCTACCATTCCACTCTAGGTTGGGTACTCTCGACCTAGTAATACCTTAGGAGATCCTAACATGGACCACTAATCACAGACTACGCATTATAAGAAATTAGCTTTTGTGTGCGGCTTCACTCGCGTTAGGAAGAGACATAAAGTAGCCTATGTCACTCTTCATTCCTTCAACAATGTCCACTTAGAAAATCACGTCAATTCGTCGCTCCGTTTTTCCGTGAAAGACGGACAAACAAACAGACACATACCCTTTTCCATTTATATATGTATTAGTATGGATAAATAAAAATCATTGGATTCTACATCTACAGATATTATGAATACGATGACATTTACAAAATGAATAAACAAAATACTCTTATGAAAGCCCACGCCACGGGCCCCACGGCAGGCCTTGAACCTGTGACCTCTTGGAGCACTGACACAACAGTGCTTTCTAGATATATTGAGCCATGATTTTTTTTTTAGAGTTTGTAGTTGAGATTCAGTTGCGAAGCGATTGAATTGAAAGAGTTATGTATCTAAGATGAGAACTGAGCCTAACGACTTTTTTCGCTCTTAATTTATTGCGTGCTTTTTTTCAGATTTTCCTATCGGCTTTTCTCGATTCCGCGATCAATTAGGTGACTTACACCACAGAATATACAGATAAAAGTACAAGGTTCACTAATTTGAGCCTTTTGTACTTGTACTTTCACTTGTCTGCTCACAAAATGCCGTCTTTCATAACATTAGCAATACGCTGAGCGCAGAGCGCACGCGAACAGCCGACATTGAGTTCTATAGCGCCGCGCGAAGGTTGTCAGGTCGTACTTGTAGCAGTTGTTACTCGGCGATAGGATCGCGGAGTGAGCCGCCCCTGCTAATACCTCTGCCACACACTCGACGAGTGGCGTGGGAAGTAGCGAGGGAAACAGGCAGAGGCATAGTGTGGCCGCGTTACTCGTCATGCCGCTCGTCATGGTTTTTTGGCGCGAGTCAAAGGGACGGCAACAACCAAGTGCGATAATCGCGCGAGTAGGGCAGTGTGTGGCCGGGGAAGGCACAATCGCGGCAACACGAGGAGAAGCGCGAGGGGCAGCGAGAGGAGCATAGTGTGGCAAAGGTATAAAACGCAAGTGATCTGTGTAGTCATCAATCTTGCAGCACGTCTTATCGAAATCTAGTGCAGCCAGTACGTACGGTTCTTGCTGAATGAATTAGGGTTGAATTTCTTAGGCCATATATTATCAACTAAGACTTGGATTTGTCTATACTGTTGGAGAAGAAAATACTAATTAGGGGCCATTCAAGCATTACGGCTCTTTAGGAATAATAGATTTTGCCTGACAGTATTTATTTTGCAGTAAAAATTTAAGTAGGTATCATGACATTCTCCGCCGAGCTCTCGTTACGGCGGGAGCACCGACGGTTCTAGAACCGTCTGGATTGGCTCGCGACGACGGAAAGAGGCCGGACGACATGACCCTCGTGCCTTGAAAGATGGGACAGCCTTTAGTTTGGGTTAGTTTAGGCCCTTGCAGCGTTCCATCTTCCAGGGACTTCAATCAGAGCTGGTGCTGCCGCCAACTCCGCTGAACACCTCAAACGGCGCAAATATGCAGCAATTGATTCTAATTTCATGTTTGAGCCGTTTGGGGTTGAAAACGCTTGGGCCGTCCGTGGTCCAACGGTATTTTTAAGGAGCTAGCGAAGCGCCTCCACGATGCGACAGGAGACAAGAAGACTGTCACTTGCCTAGCGCAACGTATAGGCATTCCAGTCCAACGTGGCAATGCCGCCAGTCTTCTTGGCACCTTGCCACAAGGAGCGGAGAGCCGATTTTTTTACTTATAATTTTACTTAGATTTTTTATTGTACATATAGTAACAAAACTAAATTGTTTGATTTTTTTTTTCAATTAATGCGTATTAGACGATACATAGAATCAATACGTGATAATATTTAATTATCAACAGTTCATTTTATATTTTTATTTTGAAATGTTTCAATATAACGCGAAATAGTGTTTATGCATGTCGAATAAAGCCCCAGGTATCCATTTCATAAATTGGCCCGTTTTATCAAACAGGTAAAAAACAGTGAAATTTCTTTGTTCTCAGCTACGAAACTAGTTTTTAAACCATCACACCGGAAAAATGATATCCACGTATTTGCATTTTTGTGAGATTCGCATAAAAGAACGCCTGATGAACCGGCAAACCAATCACCGTGGTAAAGGTGCTGTTCTGTTTTTGACCGCATCAGCATTACTGCCGACTGCATTGCTGCCTTAAATCAGAACTGGATTTCCCAAAATGTCCCAGGTAGTTTGCATGACATTTTCCTTTTTTGTTACCGGATTTCTATACATTTTCGGTACCAGATTTCTATACATTTTCCATAGTGGATCTTGCTCAACATCATGAACTCGATCAGCCTACCAATTTTTATCAAAATCCAAATGTATAAACTTTTTGGGATTTCTCAAATAAAAAATCCGGAAAACCGTAACATCGATTTGGACTTTTTGATACGGTACAGTTGTCGCGCGGCAATAGCGGCAATAGCAATACTCTTGCTGAAGTCTACAGTACTACTCTTACTGAAGACACTGACAATACTACTCTTACCTTACATAGCTACTGCTCTTATAATGAAGCAAGAGGATGATGATGATTTACATACAAACATTTCGGCATTCTACTATAGCACACTCAATGAAGCCTCTCTCGCGGGAAATAATTCGTGTTTAGGCGAATTTTGGCATAGTTGTAGGGAATGGTGTTCTAATCCACATACTCAAAGTACTGATGGGTAGGGGAGGAGCTAACGGGTGGAGGGGGGTGTAAAGGTCCGTTTTTTTAGTTTTTCGCGAATAACTCTTAAACTGTGGCACATAGCAAAAAATGTTCTGAAACACAAGTAATCTTCATAAAATTCTCTACAAAAAAGTCTTGAACACTTTTTATCTGGGACCATCCACTGCACTATCTGTGTAATGTGTCCCCCAATATGTATTTTATTTACATACAAACATAATATGAGAGTGAAAGGTGTTAGTATGGAAATGACGGCTGATAGAGAGGAATGGAGGAGGAAAATCTGCTGCGCCGACCCCAAATAATGGGAACAGGGCAAGAGGATGATGATGATTTACATACAAACATTTCGGCATTCTACTATAGCACACTCAATGAAGCCTCTCTCGCGGGAAATAATTCGTGTTTAGGCGAATTTTGGCATAGTTGTAGGGAATGGTGTTCTAATCCACATACTCAAAGTACTGATGGGTAGGGGAGGAGCTAACGGGTGGAGGGGGGTGTAAAGGTCCGTTTTTTTAGTTTTTCGCGAATAACTCTTAAACTGTGGCACATAGCAAAAAATGTTCTGAAACACAAGTAATCTTCATAAAATTCTCTACAAAAAAGTCTTGTACACTTTTTATCTGGGACCATCCACTGCACTATCTGTGTAATGTGTCCCCCAATATGTATTTTATTTACATACAAACATAATATGAGAGTGAAAGGTGTTAGTATGGAAATGACGGCTGATAGAGAGGAATGGAGGAGGAAAATCTGCTGCGCCGACCCCAAATAATGGGAACAGGGCAAGAGGATGATGATGATTTACATACAAACATTTCGGCATTCTACTATAGCACACTCAATGAAGCCTCTCTCGCGGGAAATAATTCGTGTTTAGGCGAATTTTGGCATAGTTGTAGGGAATGGTGTTCTAATCCACATACTCAAAGTACTGATGGGTAGGGGAGGAGCTAACGGGTGGAGGGGGGTGTAAAGGTCCGTTTTTTTAGTTTTTCGCGAATAACTCTTAAACTGTGGCACATAGCAAAAAATGTTCTGAAACACAAGTAATCTTCATAAAATTCTCTACAAAAAAGTCTTGTACACTTTTTATCTGGGACCATCCACTGCACTATCTGTGTAATGTGTCCCCCAATATGTATTTTATTTACATACAAACATAATATGAGAGTGAAAGGTGTTAGTATGGAAATGACGGCTGATAGAGAGGAATGGAGGAGGAAAATCTGCTGCGCCGACCCCAAATAATGGGAACAGGGCAAGAGGATGATGATGATTTACATACAAACATTTCGGCATTCTACTATAGCACACTCAATGAAGCCTCTCTCGCGGGAAATAATTCGTGTTTAGGCGAATTTTGGCATAGTTGTAGGGAATAATGTTCTAATCCACATACTCAAAGTACTGATGGGTAGGGGAGGAGCTAACGGGTGGAGGGGGGTGTAAAGGTCCCTTTTTTTAGTTTTTCGCGAATAACTCTTAAACTGTGGCACATAGCAAAAAATGTTCTGAAACACAAGTAATCTTCATAAAATTCTCTACAAAAAAGTCTTGTACACTTTTTATCTGGGACCAATAGTTCATGAGTATGGAAGGGAAAAGATGGACAATCTAAATATATAAAAGAAGAAGCTGACTGACTGACTGACTGACTGACTGACATATCAACGCACAGCCGAAATCGCTGGTCCTAGAGATTTCAAATTTGGCACGTAGGTTCCTTATATAGTGTAGAGGAGCACTAAGAAAGGATTTTCCAAAATTCATCTCCTAAGGGGGTCAAATGGGGGTTCAAAGTTTGTATGGGGAAACAAGATTAGTTTGACTATTTTATTCGAAACTTCACAGGAAGATTCCTTAAGACATATGACTGAATACGTGTTTCAGGTTTTTTGAAAATTTAACCCCTAAAAGGGTGAAAAGGGGGTGATAAAGTCAAAAAATCAATATGGGTATCGTTTTTATGGTTTATCGGGTCGCTGATCACGATAAATACAACGTTTTTAAAATCTAACGAGGCGGAAGTGAAATACCTTCTCCCCTGTTGTGGTGCAATGGGGTTTAAATATCAAAAAAATATATAAAAGAAGATATTGACTGACTGACTGACATATCAACACACAGCCGAAACCGCTGGTCCTAGAGATTTCAAATTTGGCACGTAGGTTCCTTATATAGTGTAGAGGAGCACTAAGAAAGGATTTTCCAAAATTCATCTCCTAAGGAGGTCAAATGGGGGTTCAAAGTTTGTATGGGGAAACAAGATTAGTTTGACTATTTTATTCGAAACTTCACAGGAAGATTCCTTAAGACATATGACTGAATACGTGTTTCAGGTTTTTTGAAAATTTAACCCCTAAAAGGGTGAAAAGGGGGTGATAAAGTCAAAAAATCAATATGGGTATCGTTTTTATGGTTTATCGGGTCGCTGATCACGATAAATACAACGTTTTTTAAAATCTAACGAGGCGGAAGTGAAATACCTTCTCCCCTGTTGTGGTGCAATGGGGTTTAAATATATAAAAGAAGATATTGACTGACTGATTGACATATCAACACACAGCCGAAACCGCTGGTCCTAGAGATTTAAAATTTGGCACATAGGTTCCTTATATAGCGTAGAGGAGCACTAAGAAAGGATTTTTCAAAATTCTCCTCTTAAAAGGGTGAAATGGGGGTTCAAAGTTTGTATGGGGAAACAAGATTAGTTTGACTATTTTATTCGAAACTTCACAGGAGGATTCCTAAAGACATATGACTAAATTACATGTTTCAGGTTTTTTGAAAATTTGACCCCTAAAGGGGTGCAAAGGGGGTAAAGTCAAAAACACAATATGGGTATCGTTTTTATGGTTTATCGGGTCGCTGATCACGATAAATACAACGATTTTTAAATCTAATGAGGTGGAAAAGAAATTTTCTCCCCTGTTATTGTGCAATGGGGTTAAAATATCCAAAATAGCCATAAGTATAGCTTTAGTTTTTATCTTTACTTCTGGTTCAAGAGATTTCAAATTGACACGGAAGTTCCTTAGAGGAGCACTAAGAAAGGATTTTTCAAAGTTCACCTCCTAGCATGATAATTTGACAGGGGGGCAAGGGACAGGGACAGGGCCAGGGACAGGGACAGGGACAGGGACAGGGACAGGGACAGGGACAGGGACAGAGACAGGGACAGGGTCAGGGACAGGGACAGGGACAGGAACGGGATAGGGTTAGGGATAGGGATAGGGATAGGGATAGGGATAGGGATAGGGATAGGGATTGGGATTGGGATTGGGATAGGGATAGGGATAGGGATAGGGATAGGGATAGGGATATGGATATGGATAGGGATAGGGATAGGCATAGGCATTGGGATTGGGATTGGGATTGGGATTGGGATTGGGATTGGGATTGGGATAGGGATAGGGATAGGGATAGGGATAGAGATAGGGATAGGGATAGGGATAGGGATAGGGATAGGGATTGGAATTGGGATTGGGATAGGGATAGGGATAGGGATATGGATAGGGATAGGGATAGGGTTAGGGATAGGGATAGGCATTGGGATTGGGATTGGGATAGGGATGGGGATAGGGATAGGGATAGGGATAGGGATAGGGATAGGGATAGGGATAGGGATAGGGATAGGGATAGGGATTGGGATTGGGATTGGGATTGGGATAGGGATAGGGATAGGGATATGGATAGGGATAGGGATAGGGATAGGGATAGGGATAGGGATAGGGATAGGGATAGGGATAGGGATAGGGATAGGGATAGGGATAGGGATAGGGATAGGGATATGGATAGGGATAGGGATAGGGATAGGGATAGGGATTGGGATTGGGATTGGGATAAGGATAGGGGTAGGGGTAGGGGGTAGGGGTAGGGGTAGGGGTAGGGGTAGGGGTAGGGTAGGGTAGGGGTAGGGGTAGGGGTAGGGGTAGGGGTAGGGTTAGGGGTAGGGGTAGGGGTAGGGGTAGGAGTAGGGGTAGGGGTAGGGGTAGGGGTAGGGGTAGGGGTAGGTTTGGGGATAGGGATCGGGATTGAGATCGGGATAGGGATAGGGATAGAAATAGGGATAAAAATAGGGGACGGGGACGGGGATAGGGATAGGGGAGGGACGGGGACAGGGACGGAACGGGGACGGGGACAAAGATAGAGATAGGGACGGGGATAAGAATAGGGATTGGGGTCGGAATAATCGGTCGGCAATCGATATTTAGGCAGTGTAAAATGCAGGTGGCCCAGTGGGAAGGTATTAGTAAGTAGGCATCGGCGAGTATCCTGCATCCGTAAACTATTTTACATTCAATGTGCTGTAAGAAGATCGTTGTTTGCTTGCCTTTTATATGTTTACGTTTGCAATAAGTATAAGCAAAATGGAAAAAATTGTAAGCGATAATGCAAGGAAGTACTTTTTACCCTACCGACCATAGCGTCGAGATACTGGCTATGTGGGTTGTATGAAGTTTCCCCAGTATAAATATTTATATAGGTAAAATACATACATATTCGCACCTACGCTGTGGTCGCTGTGTAACAATTCTACAATCATTGCAAGAATTTCTTTTAAAACAATATTAATATGTGTAAGGTACAGTCAGCCAAAACCGGACCGTACAGCAAATAGATCAGTTACAATGGCCCTCCAGTCGAGAATTGCCCCGCTTTACCTAAATCGAAATAATCGCGGACAGATGTACCTACAAAGAAACCTACGGATCCAAATGAAAATCTTATTTTTTGTAAACGTTTCAATAAGAATACTTTTATTACGCGGGCGAAGCCGCGGGTAAAAGCTAGTAAAGGAATAAACTCATTTGTTTATGAACAATACGTTTATTCTTATAGAGACGCGGTAGCGTGTCAAGCCAGGTTCAAGTAACAAAAGTAGCAAGCAGCACCGTGTGTAATATTACACGAACCGTTTGGAGCCACATTTGACCCCCTTCTAACTCAAAAACTATTTCACATAAACGTGTTATAATGCAACGTAAAAAGAAACCAACGCGCGTAGTAAAAGTATGAGCTATAAGCGCTCCTCAATAAGCCTGGTACTAGCAGCCCGCCTTAGTGCGTTTTCACATTATCCGATCCGATATCGGATGTCGGAAGGATTTCAAAGACAAAAATCCAAGACGGCGCCTTAAATGTACGGGATATCGGTCCTACTTCCGATATCGGATCGGATAATGTAAAAACGCACTTACCCCGCGCGCGCGCGCAGCCCTTTATAAGCCACCGCGCGGCCGGCGCTCGCTCATCCCAATCGTTCTCAAAACGTCGACGTGAGACCGCCCCACAAGGATGGGGTACGACCAGATACAGCCCTCACAGCGCCCAGCGCGGAAGGGGCTACTCACACCCCAGCAGGGGTGTTGAACGACATTACAGCAGCGCTCGCTCAGTTTGTCTCGCGCAGCGATCCGATCACATTGTAGCTCAGCTGACTTGACGAGCAAAGCATCACGACCGCCCGGTATTGCTTTGATGGGATAAATTCATAAATAAAATTTCTAACTATCTTCCGTCTCTACTTCGATGGGAGCTCCGTTAGTGCATGCTCCCGAGCATACACCACAGACACTGGAGCAGGCAATTCCTGCTTTTCGGCAGCCGCATCGCACCCCACACCCAGTCTTGCATCGGCAAAATATAGTTTTGAGAATGGAGTCAGGTGCCACTGGGTCGTTGGTTGTCACTGGCTTTAATATGCCATCGCCTCTTCTAGTTCATCCCCATTCAGTAGGTGGTAAATAAATTGTACGTTAAATACAAAATATTTGTACGCCTGCTTGAATATTGAATGCACCTGCTAAACTTACCTCTATTTTAGGAAAATTTTACTTATTGAATCCGAAAAAAAAGGCGTACAAATATTTTTGTATTTAACGTACAATTTATTTACCACCTACTGAATGGGGATGAACTAGAAGAGGCGATGGCATATGAAAGCCAGTGACAACCAACGACCCAGTGGCACCTGACTCCATTCTCAAAACTATATTTTGCCGATGCAAGACTGGGTGTGGGGTGCGATGCGGCTGCCGAAAAGCAGGAATTGCCTGCTTCAGTGTCTGTGGTGTATGCTCGGGAGCATGCACTAACGGAGCTCCCATCGAAGTAGAGACGGAAGATAGTTAGGAATTTTATTTATGAATTTATCCCACCAAAGCAATACTGGGCGGTCGTGATGCTTTGCTCGTCAAGTCAGCTACAATGTGATCGGATCGCTGCGCGAGACAAACTGAGCGAGCGCTGCTGTAATGTCGTTCAACACCCCTGTGCTGGGGTGTGTGTAGTCCCTTCCGCGCTGGGCGCTGTGAGGGCTGTATCTGGTCGCGCCCCATCCTTGTGGGGCGGTCTTACGTCGACGTTTTGAGGACGACTGGGATGAGCGAGCGCCGACCGCGCGGTGGCTTATAAAGAGCTGCGCGCGCGCGGGGGGTAAGTGCGTTTTCACATTATCCGATCCGATATCGGAAGTAGGACCGATATCCCGTACATTTAAGGCGCCGTCTTGGATTTTTGTCTTTGAAATCCTTCCGACATCCGATATCGGATCGGATAATGTGAAAACGCAGTAAGGCGGGCTGCTAGTACCGGGCTTATTGAGGAGCGCTTATAGCTCATACTTTTACTACGTGCGTTGGTTTCTTTTTACGTTGAATTATAACACGTTTATGTGAAATAGTTTTTGAGTTAGAAGGGGGTCAAATGTGGCTCCAAACGGTTCGTGTAATATTACACACGATGCTGCTTGCTACTTTTGTTACTTGAACCTGGCTTGACACGCTACCGCGTCTCTATAAGAATAAACGTATTGTTCATAAACAAATGAGTTTATTCCTTTATTGTCCATCTTTTCCCTTCCATATCTCATGAACGACTGGTCCCAGATAAAAAGTGTATAAGACTTTTTTGTAGAGAATTTTATGAAGATTACTTGTGTTTCAGAACATTTTTTGCTATGTGCCACAGTTTAAGAGTTATTCGCGAAAAACTAAAAAAAGGGACCTTTACACCCCCTCCACCCGTTAGCTCCTCCCCTACCCATCAGTACTTTGAGTATGTGGATTAGAACACCATTCCCTACAACTATGCCAAAATTCGCCTATACACGAATTATTTCCGCCGACGGACAGTTAAATGTCTTCGTTATGCGTGCTACTATTTCTACATTTGTGGCAGCAATAGGTATATTTGTAAGTAATATTCCGCTGCAATACTGCAGTATATCCTCATGCAGTTTAAATTCAAAGAGCACCTAAACACAAATAATGAGTGAGTGAGGAAGCCTTTCAGTCTCAGAAAGAAGAATGACGTCAGACATTGCAAACGGGGTCGTTAGTTCCGATTGCAATCTCTTTGACCTGAAAAACTGTATGAGCTTGCAACGTTGTCCTGCTGGTTAATAGGCGATGAACTGAGCGGAGTGCCACAGTTCATATTGCAAAGTCACTATAATAAGAAACAGATATATTTTTGAAGAGACTTAATTTTATGTTTATCACGATTGCAATTCCTCACCTGTTTACATACTGGTGAATTGTGAGAACTTTTCTAATCGGAGTGAAAAAAGTACAATAGAAACCTCAAGTTCTTCTAGCCTCCTATAAAGAATGGTGGGCAAATAATATATTGGATAAGTACTTGGAGCCAGACTGAAGAACGAAGAACATTTTAAATTAAATACACGGAGTAAGGTGGTAACTTGTATTATAAATCGGAATGAAATAAGTTGTATGAAATATTTTTACACGATCTAAGCTGTACGAAATATTTTCCTTTCTTCGACCATTACAGAGTGCCGAGGGGTTGGTTGTATAGATTTTTTTTAAATTAAACTCAAATAAGGGCTGATATAGACGGCACGAGATCTTTCATGCCAGTTTTATAACAATGCAGCATTTAATCGGTCGACTAGATTGGATATAACAGTTCACGTACCGCTATATTTTTTTTTATAAACTGGCCAGTGATTGACCTTAGTCGCACCTGATGGCAAGTGACGACAAGGCCGAAGTTGTAGCTCACTGGTTCAGTAATAGTCTATTCACTCTTGACTTGAATACACCCAGATTGTATTCGGCCGGGAATACAGATGAAGGGAACATGTTCCATTCCTTAGCAGTTCGCATTAGGAAAGAAGAGGCAAACCTCTTTGTGCGAATGAAAGGTAGGTCGACAACGTAAGGGTGAAACCGCTCCCCGCGCGTGGTTGTCCGGTGATGGAAAGGGGAAGGAGCAACCAGGTCATGCAGTTCCTGTGCACACTCTCCAAATGAGCCTAAGTCCGTTTTCCCATTATCCGATCCGATATCGGATGTCGGAAGGATTTCAATGGAAAAAATCCAAAATGGCGCCTGTAATGTATGGGATATCGGTCCAACATCCGATATCGGATCGGATAATGTGAAAACGCACTAAAACAATAGGCTACTAGACTCATATCTGATTTAGCACAATAAATGATCGTTTTTTGTAATATTTGACATAAGAAACCAATATTTAATGATTTTGGGTATTAATTACGTACGATGACTACGTATTTTTAATTCAAAAATGTGTTTTTTTTTTTAATTTTAGCCACCGAAAACGCTGTCGACTGTGTAGTGACGTCATAGAATTCATGTCAAATCAATCACTGACATAATGACCATTATGCCCTGTACTTAAAGTGTCAGAAAGTGTTACTTTCGAACTGAATTACTGATGTTGTTTTTGCCTGATTACGTAAAAGTATTCTTTAAAAATATTTTTTACGGTTTATATAAGTCATAATAAAATATAGTGATATTTTTTTCAGTTAATTGGACAGTAAGTAATAGTATAAGACAAACTTTAAAAAAGAGTCAAGTAGCCTATAGTATCATACTGCACAAAACCTATGCGCTGTAGAGTTAACACATTGGAAATGATTTCTTTCCTCGTCCGCCTCCAACCACACTCCGAACACACGGTCCGTGTGTTCCTGCCCCGTTTGTTAAACGAGTGCTCATCGATTATTAACGACACTATAATTACAAATGTAGAGACTACAGCTTCATCTACAATTGGATATGAATTTACTGTTTAACCCGTCGTCTGTGTCTGTCAAAAAATTGTCATAAAATAATTAACTTTGATATACATTTTTAAAGTCCAACGCCTTATGTTAGGATCCTTATCAAACACAGACGAAGGGTTAAGGGCGTTTTCCAAAATAAATATCGAATATCGAATTTCACCAGATCTGGACGTGTTTGGGATCATTCTTCTCAAAATCATGAGCTGATTCCATTTTCCATACAAAATTCGAGTTTCCAATACGTCACACACATAGTAAAATCATACTAAAATCGTGACGTAAAGGAAAAAAAAAATAGGACACATTTTTTTATCGTCAGGATTGAATCAGCTCGTGAATCTGAGAAGAATGAGCCCAGACACGTCCAGATCTGGTGAAATTCGATATTCGAGATTTATTTTGGAAAACGCCCATAAGATAAATAGACTAATCACACTAATATTATAAGGGCCACTTGCACCACCCGCTTAACTCAGGGTTAGTGGGCTATCAATTGTCAAATTCCGTATAAAATGGTGGGTTAACCCGAGGGTTAACCCTCCATTTTTGGTGGTGCAAGTGACCCTAAATGGGAAAGTGTGTGTCTTGTTTTTTTGACCGTCTTTCACGGTAAAACAGATAGTTGAAGGGATGAAGTGCGGCATAGGCTACTTTTTCTCTTTCTAACGCCCCACTTCCCTAAAATGGGGGGTGGAAGTTCTTATAGAGCATTCCGCAATTTTGGAATTTAACGCGAGCGAAGCCGCAGGCAACAGCTAGTTATAAATAGGTAAATATTCATTAGAGGACATTCTTACACAGATCGAGTTCCATGCACGGTGCTCAAGAAGGCTTGTGTTGTGGGTACTCAGACAACGATATAAATATATTATAGATATTTGTTCCTGAGTCATGGATGTTTTCTATGTATATAAGTATGTATTTATCTATTTAAGTATGTATATCGTCGCTTAGCACCCATAGTACAAGCTTTGCTTAGTTTGGGGCTAAGTTGATCTGTGTAAGGTGTCTTCAGTATTTATTTATTTATTTAATATACAAATACTTATAAACAGCAAAATATCCATGACTCAGGAACATATATATGCTTAACACATAAATAAATGCCCTTACTGGGATTCGAACCCACGACCGCGGGTTAGCAAGCAGGGTCACTAAATCCACTAGGGCAGTCATCAACCGGACCGGACATCAACGTGGGTGTCTTGGACGTCTTACGTTCTTGTACAATAAGGATCTAATCTACCTAATGAGTATTAGGCACGGTGTTCCACATAATGTGTACATGTGTTAAACGTCATAGTTATCCCGATAATGGTATCCACACACATGTACGCCGTGTAATTACGCCTGTAATTGCGACACTGGATCGCGTAATTTGGGGCTTGCGGCGACCAAACCGATTAAACGGTAACGTGATCTTGATTGAGAATCGCCACTGGTCTGCTCTGTTGCTACTTTACTTGTGTGAACACCCCTGTGGCTTGGCACTAGAAATGATCCCAGGCCATTACACTCACTTAACGGCTTGACTTTACGATTGGCCGCCGACAATGTGACCATTCTATTTTTTTTTATACTACACGGTGGCAAACAAGCAGACGGGTAGGCCGAAGGTAAGCAGTCATCGTAGCCTATGGGCACCTGGCACTAGTTAAAGGCGTTAAAGGTGAACAGCGGCTTAATAGAAGACATCATTGAATTAGGTAAGGTACATTGGGGTAATTTCGAAGTACAGAAATGCCCGGGTAATTTCGAAACGGGAATCTTGGTATGATGGAAATAATGGTAATTTTTATGTGACTTCCGAAATTAAAATTACCCCAATGCAGGGTGCATTGGGGTATTTTCGATTGGGGTAATGTAACTTTATCAATATTAATTATTACATTGTATTAATTATTCAATCCAGAAGGGCCAGATGGCAGTCGCTTTTGTAAAACTAGTGCCAACGCCAAATTTTGGTGTTAAATGCCAGGATGACGCATGGAGGATGATGATTCATTATTCACTTCAGCAGAGATAGACCACGCATTTCCTAAATCACAAACCGAGATCAGATCACAAATTGCACACAGTTGGAGAGCTCGCTCATTTCAGGGGGG
Organism: Leguminivora glycinivorella; assembly: GCF_023078275.1. Classification (NCBI taxonomy): domain Eukaryota; kingdom Metazoa; phylum Arthropoda; class Insecta; order Lepidoptera; family Tortricidae; genus Leguminivora; species Leguminivora glycinivorella. Next base: position 15,775,608 of record NC_062987.1, on the reverse strand, counting down.
TTATCATGAAGTACTAAGCCGTTTAGTTGAAGTTGAGAGAAAGGGACAGAGGCATATAACTGCTATAAGGGTTTCTCCAATCCTCTAACCCATCGACGCGGAATGGGCTCTAGCCAACTAAAAATCGCTCTTAGTATGAAGACGCTTACGAGTCGGAAAGCCGAACGCATGTGTTCGCATTTAAAAATGAAAATGAAATATTTATTTTTCACGTAGGCATATTACAATGCGCATATGAACGTCAACTAAAGCTACGCTGGCTCTAATCCTACGCCTCAACCTCTAGAAGATTTCAGTCCCCCCTCAGTAGGAGGGGAGGTATCCACTATGGGACCGGCAAGAAACTTCTTTTCTTCTTTTCAACCCAGAAACACGGCGGGCCACTTCTTTTCAAAACATTACATCTTATAATATGCATTAAATAACCAGATATAATTTAACATGCAAAAGTATTCATCAAAAAATATTAACAGACTCAGTAATTTTACTCTATGAAATTTAATTTCAATACATTATATTAATATAGCTTAATTATTATTAACATAAAGGTCGTTCTTTTCAGATACAACATATCAAATTGTTACAGAAGAAAAAGATAAGATTAATACTGTATAAAATATAAATCTCAACTTATCTGAACTGTGTCCTCTACACATAATACAATGATTTATATTGTTATTCGTTTTTTGTAATTTCTGGTTCAGGCCATGCATGTTTGTCTGTCAAATTGTCCTCGACTTAGTAGTTTCCTAAGAGCTGGGAGGGGTAATCTCAAAGCCGTGTCAGGTAACTTATTATAAAATTGAATGCATAACAAATGATTTCATGTTCAAACTAACGAGCAAGTTTCGCGATTCCGTGGTGATAGGTTTGGGTAATTCCTTATAGCAGTTATGTCTCTGTCCCTTTCTCTCAACTTGAACCGAACGGCTTTATAGTCCTTCAGTGGTAACCCCCCAGGTATCAATTGCAATGTCGGCGGCAATGCAGACATTTGCCTGCAACTGACGTATCTGATTTACGCTTCCGAGTAATTCTTGTTCGGTTTAATTGGACGCTAAACACTCAAACGCATGGAAAATGGGTGTCTTTGTTTGTAAATGCTGGGTTCAGGTGACCTTTTATGCTCTTGAGTTTGAGGCGACAATGTCCAACGAGTAGTTTAGAATTCTGAAAGATTTTCAAAATATTGACGACTGATTAAAAATGCGTGCATGTATAACGGATTATAATCATATCATCAATCAATCAATCAATAACTTCATACTTGGGTAAATCCATTCTGCTATCATAACTACACTGATGATGCCTTCAAATTATTTTTTTTGAAAAATGTGTATTGATGATATCATGATTTTAAAACAAAGAAATATGTCATTTGTTCTTATAAACAGGGTTCGGAAATTCGGGAGCTAAGCTAAGCAAGTATGGAGTCAGCTTCTTAAAAATAATATTATTTATGATTCAAATCCCGGGATCCCGGGATTGTATGCAACATCAGAAAATTGTTAATGTGTATCAATTGTCGTTGGGTTATGCCTTTTTTAGCGAATTTCGTCAACATATGTACAAGCCGTTTTAACGATATGTCGGCAGCATGTACAAAAAGGACACGTGTTAGTCCATTTAAGGCCTTAATTTAGGTATTGTGTTTAGATGATAATATTATCCTTTGTAATGCGGACTGCAAAGGAGTGGAATGCGCTCCCAGCATCGGTGTTCCCAGAGAAATACGACCTCGGTCTCTTTAAACGTAGAGTGAATAGGCTATTACTGAATCGGTGAGCTCCATCTTAGACTCTGTCTTCACTTCCCATCAGGTGTGACTAGGGTCAATCGCCGATCAGTCCATAATAAAAAAAAAAAAAATTGATAACATAATATAATTACTTTTATAATAATATATCATGACATTGACAAGTACTGAAATTTAACTGGGACATTACTGCAACCATCGTAACCACATAAAATAACACGGCTACATCTTACCTCACATAAAAAAGTATTCCAGTATAAATCTCGTGCAATAACAATCAATCAATCAATAAAATGTCCAGGAATTCACAGCATAAACTGTCGTTATTCGATGTAATACCACTGATTACAGAATCCAATCCATAAAGCAAATCATAAACCGCTGTTGAAAAGCCGTTGCATAACCGTTGAAGATACGTGAAATTGACACCCGAAGGAAAAAAAAAACGTTTGGAAATATTATTTGGAAGGGGTTCGGAAGAAGCTGTAAGTACAGGGAATACCAGAACTACAGTGGCAACGAGAAAATGTAAAAATAAGCTAATTAAAGACCTCCTCATTAATGTATGTCAGAAAGCACAGCTACCAAACCATTTTAACCCGATTCTTTCATTTGAAATTTCCAGTTTTATTTCGTTACACCCTTTTATTGCTTTAAATACATTTCTATGGCTGTTATTCAAATTACGGGAAGTCCCGGGAAATTTATTAGTAAAACCAAATTGAGTTCGCCTCCATACTAGTCAACATCACGCAAAACAAAAGACTGAGGTCGAAGTTTAGGTATAGAAGCTCCCGAATTTCCGATCCCTACTTATAAAACACGAAAACACACAAAAATATTTGGGGGAAATATGATTTTGGTCACTTCCAGGCTGCGAACAGCGCCATCTAGTTTTAAGCCTAAAATACCCATACATTTCAGGGGTACGCTTTTTTGTGTGGGCTTTGTCAGTCCGTTCTTGCCTAGGCATGATGCTATCATATCTCGGTCCGTCTGGCCATAGAATCAGAATCACCCTAGCATGGACGCCATAATCCCATCATTGGGATATTGATAGTAATGATATTAATGACGATGTAAGCTGATTGGATTCGGATTAACCAAAACGTTGGACTAATACTAATGTTCATTATCAATTAAATTAAGTAGCCCCAATGTGTTGTGCGCTTAATAAATTAATTTGCTTTTGTAAACATGTTTACCTGCAAATATCAAACTATTATTTGATTGATTTTAGCTTAAAATAACATATTTTATACCGTGCACGAAATAAAATAAAGCATCAGATAATTATTATAAAATCCTGGACAGAAGTTATTTTTAAATCAAATTTTTATTTAATAAGTCCGGTAGAAATATAAAGTAACTGAATTGACCGTGACGTCACTCAATTCGATATGATATTAATTCCATATTAGCAAGTCGTCAAATTCGTTTTGACAGTTCTTAAAAAGAAGCTGATTTGACTATGAGGCAAGTAGCCTATTGGCTAATAATGATCATGACACGATTTGAATAGTTTGTAATAGACTTAAACTCCAATGATGATGATGATGATGAATTGTAGGACCCCTCACAACCTCTTTGCTTAGCCAGGATGACCAGTAGAGAACTTTATGGCATTTTGTACAGTACTTAATGTCAGTAGGTGAATAAATAACTTATTCAAAATTAGCGATTCCTGTTTGATATCTATCTTACTCGCACTTACTCGTATGTGATCCCGATAAGATCGGCTCTTATCGGTATCTTATGATCTAGCCGAAGGGTAAATCCTGAACTTATTTTAATCGCACTGTAATCGCAATGTTTTGTTCTTTTGTAAAAGAGAGACTTGTTTACATATATTTACTCATTGACCAAGTAATAAAACAAAAGAAATAATTAAAAAATACATGTATTCAGATCTTGTTTACATATATTACTCAATGCAGAAGCCTTGAGTTCAGTGTTTAAACCTCGCCCGTGGCTAAATTATTAGTATTTTGTATTTCTATGGACCTAATAACCTTTGACATCATGACATACAGATAAATACCATACCGAGTCTAACATTGACCCACTTTATTTCGTGCAAAATTGACTGACCAATTGTTTAAATCTTAATTACTAACATATAATTATATATTTACCAAGTATGTCACGGACACTAGATATTCATTCAGAGAAATAACAGGTCCCATGTTCACTACGAATACCTACGCTCGGGTACAAAATTGTTATGATTGTAATTACTTAATTATTATCAGGTACGGTCTGCAAATGAATTAAATGTAATGTTGGTGCATAATAACATTAATAATAAATGAATTGCATCAATATTCGGTTATTCATTGCGCATGAATACATGGATAAAATGATCACAGAAATATGTTTTTCTCAAACATGCAATGAAATATTGTCTTTACGTTCCTTAAAATGGGCTGGGAAGTATCGCTTTTTGGGCGCAACCACGGCGCAACAACTCGAGAGGACTGTAAAGGGATTTCATATTATTTTTCAGGCCTAGGCCTGCAAAGTAACTTTTTTTTATAAAATATTGTCCTTTAGAGCATTTTTTTTAATTTCATTGTATGTTTGAGAAAAGCACTATACATGCCACGGCGTGAAAACGAATTCCCGTCCTCGTATCCCTATCCGTATATACCCACTTGGCCGCTCGCACGCTCGCTCGGCCGTATATACCCACTTGGCCGGAAATCCTCATTTTCCCGGCCTCTGATGTAAGTAAAGTTTGTCTTTACGAGTAATTTAATGCAATTTATTTCAGACATTATGATTCATTCCGGTTTAAAGCGAACCTTGACTTGATTCATTCCGATATTAAATAAGAAATGAGAACGAAGATTGTATTTTATGTATAAGTCCGAGTATGTGTTTGATTTATTTATTGTAAAATCTAAAAACTGTTTGCTTTACAACCAGTCTATATGCAATTGTAAACTGAAATAAATACCATACACTAAAGAAAAAGCGATCAAGCAAACTAGTGGCGACGTGTAGGGCCGCTACACCACCTCGACCGCCAACTACCTCTATATGCAATCGGTTCTAAATAAATAACATACAATACAATTTATCCTCATGACCCAGTTCCCGTATATATTCTGCCGACCGTACCCCAACAAAAGAGGAGCAGTTCAGTGATCGGCCACAAACGGTCACAGGGCGTGCGCGCGCACGATCGCGAATAAACATAATCACCGCTAAATAATACGCGACTAACTGCTCGCGAATTGTCCCACAATTACGCGCTGCAACATCCTGTGCTTCTGCCTCGTTGCCTACCTTTTATTCCGACTCAACTGACACACAAACCACAATCCCAACCGAACCACTAACCAACATGCTCCTAATCCTCCTCCTCGTAGGAACCACCTACGCGCAAATCGACGGAGAATTCTGGTGGCTCAATGACAAACTCGCCCAAATAAAAGGCCCTATCCCAAACCCAACGTACGAAGAAGTCAGCGAATTTGAGAATGATGAAACTGACAAGGTAGTCTTCAATGATGACAACGCGAATGAAGCTAGGAGCAACGACAAATGGAACGTTCGCTTTCAAGATCATACCAAGTTGACATGGCCTAATGAACGTGAAGCTAAAGCAACTATTCTACCAAGTACTGTATCAAGCGCAAGTAAAATTGATACAACAACCGGAGATATTCTCGATTTCAAATTCCCTGACGATAAGTTCATTTGGAAAGACGTCACCAATACTAACAGACATACCTTACCACAACCAACTCCTACAAACAGCAGCGAAGCAAATACAAATAAGAATAAAACTGTTTTGATCACTGACAAGGTGACTTTCAAAGTGTATAAAGAAGAGACTACTCAAGTACAAAATATATGCACTTATTTGAAGAAAGCTGAATGCAAGAGCAGAAATGGTGTCGTTTATATTAAACGGAACAGGTATGAAATATCTATGTATAACTTATTTATTAAATTATGCGTTACAACATTGCTGTATGATGCTGATGCTGGTAAAAATATTCATAGCGGTAAAACAGAATGATGAATCCTAAAGGCCAGAGCAATCCGACCTTATGTACGTTACACGCATCACTCACTCACGCAAGTGAGTGCCGTCTTTTATGAATGAGGTAATGCAGTGGTGCAAGTTTATGCACCATTGAGGGGTCTACCTATGTATAAAGTATATAAAAATACAAAGACACCTAATAGCACTTACCTGGATATCACCAGTAAATACCATGTCTTCGTCCTGCTCCTGAACTGAACTAGCTTGGCTGATCTCTTTACTCACTTCTTAGATTTTTGTTCAATTATTCCACTCACTTTGTTTACGCACAATATACTTACCTACACTATCAACGATTTACACGCTTTATACACAATATCTTTATAATCGGCGGATGAACGGACTGCACTTGGGACGAAAATAATACAGGTAATTTCCCTAAATTTGTACAACAATACAGTATCACAGTCATCTTTAATCCGTTTAATGTTCGCGGACATTTATGATTATGACTCAAGAATGACAGAATAGATAGAGAATATATTATATAGTTTTTTATACTTCTATTCGTAAAGGTGGAATACCTATTGTTTTAACAAAAAAGTTTTAATCTAAAATAATATGGTGGCTGCACTATCATCTTGAAGGTACTGTTGCGATCTTCAAGCCTCCCATAAAAAATTGGGGCTGATTAAGCGACCTAAAACTAGGTACGTTTCGCTATCCTACTCAAAAGTTAGCGTCTGACCCAAAGAATATAATACTCACTAGGAGACTGACCCGACTCGCATCGCAGTCTATAACTATTTAAGTTTATAACCAAGCATCGGTCAATAAAAAATAAAGTACCTACCTAATTATTTTCAGGGTCTTAGATCAAATTAAACTATTTTCTCATAGAAACATTCAGCTTGGAACACTTGGAGGCATTGGTAATTTTTTCTTTGTATATGACATTTATTTAATGTTTATTTTCAGGGTACCTCCTAAGAAGACACAAAGCGATTCCCAGTTCATTTGCTGCATCCTTCCCTTGCCGTCGGAGAAGCCATCTAAAATTTACTTCGCCAACGACTTCCCAGTCAAGCGCTTCAGAAGATCTACTAAGAGCGGCGACATGTCAACAGCATTAAAGCAAAGGCTGGCTTTAATGCGTCGTAGGTTTCCAGTTCCAACCCGGAAAGTCAAGACTCCAACGCTACCTGCTCCTGCTAAAGTAACCCATAAGATTGTCACCCCTGACGAAGATTATGTAGACCCTTATGCAAATATCAAAAACTCGAACTTTAAGAAATCGTACGTAACTAGCAATCCGTACCCGATTAATACTGGAACGAAGTATGAATATGGTAACCAAGATTATGTTGAAGACTATGTAGTTGAATTGCCAAGGCCTGGTCTAGTCGGGCTGTATTCTGACCATGGGCCTGGCTCAAGCTGGACTTATGTTAGTCGTGGGAAAACTGATTCGCCTTACAGTACAGTAGATGATAATGACGATGTGGACGATGAGGCTCCGGGATACTCCACGTTTGATCCCAGGCTAGGTAAGCAGCTAAATTAATAATTTTATTAATGAATCTTTTGAAAATATCCTAAATCATTCTTCATACAAAATCTGAGAAGCCACCAAAATTATTCACTGGTGGAAGTTCCACAGTTTTGGATTTTTAAAATCTCTAATAGTATATCAATACGGCACAATTTACGTCTGGTTTTTTTATTACAGTTGATCGTCAATCTATCGGAACCGCTAGACCACCACACCAGAGACCAGGATTTTTATCTGAAGACTCAGACGAAGTCTCATACGACAGTCAAATCCACACAGTGAACTACCACGGACATCCAGACTTTCATATCCTTCAAGGTTTCAAGCTCCTCAACTTGGTACGAAACACAAGTAGAGTCTACACCAAGAATGGTCGAAGGACTACCACGACGGAAAGGGTGGCGGATAGTTCCGAATGCGTACACACGAGACCGATAATGGTACATTCTGAAGAGGATTCTGAATATGATGATGTGTTTGATGTTAATGAGAATGTTTTCAAAGATTGCGGCAAAGCTGTGAAGGATCCGTTGAAGGAATGTGATCATGGTAAGCTGTTCTTCATTTGATAGATTCTGTAATTTCTCTATGCGATTCCGCCTAAGTAAGTAGGTAATAATGTTTTGATGTGTTTATCTACCTTTTGTACCGGATAAAGTAGCTAGCCTGTGTGCGTGTGTAACCTCTGTTCATGTCTTTAGAGCTTATTGATATTATCCTGACTGAAACTATGTATTTTTTCTCACCAACAGACAAGCAAACTGGAGAAGCAGACGTGGGATCTCATCCATGGCTAGCGCTAGCAGTTCTAACGAAAAGTCCTCAAAGCATTTTATGTTACGCCTCTCTAGTAAATCCGCGCGCTGCTGTCACTGCTGCCGATTGCGTCTATGGGTAACAAACACTATTATACTTTGGATATTATTATCTGAAAGTGAAGTTATTTGTAGTTATTTACACGCAGAAAATATTCCTATCCTAAAATATTGAACGTTTCATGCTTTTTCTAAATCCGCAGCCGGACTTCTCCAGGAGAAGTAACACTCTTAGCCGGTATTTGGGACCTAGAAGACGACAGCAGTGTAAGAACACAACAGCGCATGGTTCAGATCCACATCGACAACCAGTACAAGGCTGGCAACTTAGCTCACAACTTGGCGATGCTGGTGAGATATTACAATACAAATAAAACTTGTTACAGAATTTTCATTGAAATATTAATGCGCCTGTCATAGTCCTATCTTCCATCTTGTTAGTTAAATCTTTGGTGGTCTTTAGTTAGGTAAATCTTTGATGGTGGCAAATAATGCTAAACAGCCTGAGTAGTCGATGTGGTTACTGCCAGCAAAGCCCTTTTGCCACCAAATATTTCAACAAGCCTTCGGGCATTCCGATTAATATAAAATCTGTGTCTTTAAAATTAAAAAATTAAATAAATAAATATTATAGGACATTAAATAAAACTATGGAAACGGATTAAATCGCGTATAATGAATTAAAAATACATCCCGACGTTTCGAACTCTTTACAGCGTTCGTGGTCAACGGGTGACTGAGGAAAAATTAAAATGTGCAAAAGCTACCCACTTACAAGAAATATTAACGAACCATGACCACAAATAATCTAGATTTCTAAGGCAGGTTCACACACTATTAATAAAGCTAGTTATACAATATTCAAAAAAAATTTTACCATTACTCTGTTAAAAAATAATTAACCAATTAATCTACACAAAATTGACAAAGAAACAAACTGCAAATGTCCAACACCATACAACACAAATGCCTCACAGCCTTCGTCGTGCTTGTTCCATTATCAGATGTACTACTGGATCCCAAGCCGGTGGTAAAGTAAAGCCATCCTCTCTATTAAAGTTTGGATATTTCTTGATCTCAATGGCCTCTCGCAACATTCTGGGTATATATCGCTTCTCTTCTCCTTTACCACCGGCTTGGGATCCAGTAGTACATCTGATAATGGAACAAGCACGACGAAGGCTGTGAGGCATTTGTGTTGTATGGTGTTGGACATTTGCAGTTTGTTTCTTTGTCAATTTTGTGTAGATTAATTGGTTAATTATTTTTTAACAGAGTAATGGTAAAATTTTTTTGAATATTGTATAACTAGCTTTATTAATAGTGTGTGAACCTGCCTTAGAAATCTAGATTATTTGTGGTCATGGTTCGTTAATATTTCTTGTAAGTGGGTAGCTTTTGCACATTTTAATTTTTCCTCAGTCACCCGTTGACCACGAACGCTGTAAAGAGTTCGAAACGTCGGGATGTATTTTAAATTCATTATACGCGATTTAATCCGTTTCCATAGTTTTATTTCATGAGTAACTATCGCGGTAACCGAAGACAATATTATTATAGGACATTCTTAGACAGATTGACTGAGGCCCACGGTAAGCTCAAGAAGGCTTGTGTTGTGGGTACCCAGACAACGATATATATAATATATAAATACTTATATACATAGAAAACATCCATGACTCAGGAACACATATCTGTGCTCATCACACAAATAAATGCCCTTACCGAGATTCGAACCCGGGACCGCGGCGTAGCAGGCAAGGTCACTACCGACTGCGCCAGACCGTTCGTCGGAATTATAAAAATATCTCCAATCGATAGGAAACCTTTCGCTTTGTTTCAGCACTGGAAGCGACCTCTAAAGCTGGGAGTGAATGTTCAGCCGGCTTGCGTAGCAGACCCTCACGTGGGTGACACTTGCAAGTTCGTGGGCTGGGGCGGGTACGACCAAGGTACAAACTATACTGATTCTCTGATATCGTCCTTTGGTGGCGACCTGTAGGCTATTTTACCACAGTGATATTGACACGACACCGACAATTCTGTGCCTATTTCTGGGTTGATAAGTAACATTGTTACTGAGCGTCAATATTTCTTTGTTGAACAGATGACGTAGCCGGATGGCATTTCTGCGACGCGAAACGAAAACGAAACGCCGCGAAAGGTAGTCTGGCTCTGTCGCGCCAATACGCAAGAGCGATAGAGCGGTTCGTTTCGTGAGCGTTTGTGCCATTCGGCTTCGTAGGCAGGTCATGAACGGCGAAATGTCACTGTCGGGCGACAATTGCCATAATTGCGAAATATGCCACAAGTTAGCAAATTATTTTCTCTCAATGTCTTGTCCATGATGTCTTAGAAGTTGCAAGGGACCGAAAGGCTTGGAAATCTGTCCTCCGCATGTGTGAGCCCATGTGAGCCACGTAGAAGGCTCTCCTCAATAATGAGGGGTCGTGCCCTCAATATTGAGGAGAGCGAAGCTAGGAGGATCGCCCTTGACGAAGATCGTTTGCACTCTTGCATACGGGTCCAAATTTGCCCAGAATATTCGCCACCATGCCTCTGATGCCTCTTCTTACCTTTGAAATGTTTTGTAGCCATTAGACAACGGCCGCGGTGGCAGCGAGCGTCGATCCTGACTCCGCGCCAGTGTAATGACAGGCTCTCGTCCAGTAAGCATCGGGTCACACTCCCGGTTGATACTTTCTGCGCTTCCATTGAGTCCAGGGCATCTGTGGTAAGTTCAAACATATTATTCACTAAGTTTTACGGGGGATATTTAATGTTGTAGTGCCTAAACGATTAAAAATTCGAAGCTATAGACTGTCAACATCTTGGCACAAAAAAGGCGGCAAATTTTAAAAATAAGAATCACCGGCCAATAAAATTGACTTCAAAAAACGCGCGCCTTCTTAAACCTTGACGTTGGCGGAATAGGCTAGTTTCCTATACTTAAAATAAAATATTTTATGCAGTGCACGAAATAAAGCACCACATAATTAGAAGAAAAATATGGACAGTAGTTATGTTTAAACATAATTTCTATTTAATAAGTCAAAGAGAAAAATATAAAGTAAATTAATTGATCGTGACGTCACTCCTCAGTATTTCATAGTAATTCCATATAAGCAAATCGTTTTGACAGTTCTTAAAAAGAAGCTGATTTAACTAATAGGAAACTAGCCTATTATCGGTGAGCCACAACACTTGAAAAATGATTGAAAATGTATGAGCAAAGGTTAATTCCCAAAGAGAATTTTAATTTCGGGCCATTTTTAGTGATTTTTAGTGCCAAGATTTGGTTGACCAAAAGAAAAATTAAATCAGTTTTATTTATAACAATACAGTGGAAACTGTATAAGTGGAATCGCAAGGGACCGGCTGTTTAGTTTCGCTTATCCAGGTTTTCCATTTATCCAGTTTTCCACTTAACCAGGTTTAAATAAAACGTTTTTTCACTTACAGAGGCTCTCGCTAATAGAGGTTGTCGATGCTAGTAATGTCGCTTATAGAGGTCACGTATATAGTCAAATAAATATGTATCTTTTATTTAATATGCATGTAGATATAAATTAACAAAAAATAGGTATGTAATCCTGACTTCAAAAAGCAATATTTGTTATGAATTAACTTAAGTATTTAAACAAAATCACTCCGAATATTTATTTATGCAAGAGAAACCAGTATGGTTAAATAAATCAATATAGCGATTGTACTTTAATGAAAAAACCCGTTTTTTTTTAATTTATCCCGAAGAGATAAACACTTGATTGTGAGCTTAGGCATTGCTTACCTAACAGTATGGCACCGCACCGCAGCTAAAACCAAACTGAACGATGTGTAATCTCATAGAAAATAGATACTTAGTTAAAACACAAACCATAATGTTAACGAAATAAACTACCCTCCTTGTGGCGGTTTATTAAAAATACAAAATTTTATAACGCCAAGCTTTTCCACTCACAGAGGTTTCGGCGACGACTGCTTCCAGTTGCAGAGGTAAAAATAAGAAATTTACGAAAAAATGGATTCCGCTTATAGAGGTCCCAAAATTCCACTTATAGAGGTAATTCGTTGCTAAGGGACTGGGACCGAGAACTTGGGTCCACTTAAAGAGGTTTTCCACTTACCCAGGTTCCACTTATCCAGTTTCCACTGTACTTAAAACGGAAATTTACCTCAAATACAGACAGGTGTTGGCGGTCCACTAACGTGCAACATAGGCGACCGGCACTCAGTGGTGGGCGTGGCTGTATGGCGAGATACAGCCCTGGTGCTTCTACCTGTCCATGACTGGGTCGTGCAAGTTATCGCTGCGCTCCGTATACGATGAACAAGGTACGAGTATGTAGCTTTCACAATGACTTTACAAGCCTTACAAGCCCACTTGGAGCAATTCCGCAATTCTCTTTGTGGCGGACTCGAGGGGGTCCGTCACTGTACCTATAAGCGGCCGAGGAGGAAGGTGCGCCCTGTCATCCGGCGCACTCATTGTGGAGGGCCGTTGGGCATCCGCGGAGAAGCTGCACGTGGGCGGCTGCCGCCGGCGGGGTCGCCGTTGTGAGCGCAAGTGTTCCGGTAACCCCGCCAACAAGGCGGCGAGGTGGCATGTGGGGGGTTTTTAGTGGGTATACCGTGGCCTCATTAGCCAATGCGGGCGTCCCACATAACCGCTCGGGTCCCCCCTTGCACCCGAGTGGTATGCGGAACGCATTTCCCCCCCCTAAATAAAAAAAAGGTGGGTTAGGTTAAACATAAATATTTCTAAATCAAGTGTAGTAAAAATAGATAAATTGATAATTGCTCTTACATAAATTAAACAGATAAAACTCTAATCTTAGAAAACAAAACACCAATATAAATATCATAATTTTATTTCTCCATTTACTTGTTTACAATTTTATGACTAACACACTATCGAACCGAATCGAACGCATCATAAGAAACATATATAAAACAGCGTTTCACAAATGTCCTATAGGAACTAAGCAAACTATCCTATCGACCCAACTGAAGGAATGTCGAGATCTAAACTAACGATCACTGTCAACGAGGGTCCTAGCATGATAATTAAAACATATTTTACTAAAGAATTCTCGACACGCTAAAGTCCAATACATGACACCCATTCTAGACATTTAAGATTGAAAGTGACATCTACTGGGGCACTGTCCAACACTGGCACTTTAACCTTAATCCGTCTAAATTAAATCTTGGCAAAGCAGCAAAAAAAGTGAGAAATTACCAGAGTTCGATATATTTCACGAAGCTATAGACATTAGACATTATGATGGTAGTTCCACACTGTCTTGCAAAACTGATGCAGAGTTAATTTAGAAAGATATTACAATATTGTTTTTATTTGTACAGCGTATTAATATCAACAAAATAAGTGAGATTATATAATAGCAAGTGCAAGCATAGGGAAATATTGTTTATGATAAAAGTAACAGTAGTGCACCAAGATTTCATTTTTATTGCAACACCACGTCAGTAAATATGATTAGTGTTCGTAGCCGAACGTACAAACGCTCACGAAAAATATTTATTTCGTAGCTATCTATCTCTATCGCTCTTGCGTATTGGCGCGACAGAGCTAGACTACATTTCGACGGCGTTTCGCGCCATTCGGCTACGGGGCCAGATGTAGTGCTAAATGTTTTTCCTTCGTATTTTTTCGGAAATGTTCGTATTTTGTCGTGCTAGTTCGGTCAACGTCAGAAGTTCTTGTACCAGGGGCGGCTCACTCCGCGATTCTATCGCCGCGTTAAAAGTACATGCCGGCGGCCGCGAGTTCGCGGCCCATTCAGTCGTGACGACCTTCACGAGGTGCAATAGAATTCAATGTCGGCTGCTCGCGTGCGGTCCGATTGTTAATGTAGGTAAGAATTTAGAATGGCGGCATTTTGTAAACATCAAAGGAGTGAGCCTTCTGTACTTGTACTATTATATATTCTGTGCTTGTACTGAGAATAACTGAAATAGCATGACACCACAGAATATATAATAGTCAGAGATCGGATTTTTGTGCGTCATCTCATACTAAAAGTCATTAAAATGACGTAAGTCACTAAGAATGTCGCAAATCCGTCCGATCTCTGATAATAGTACAAGTATGACACCTTGGTGAGTTTCTGTGAAGGAAACATATTTTGCACTTCATCTGTAAATAGTAGTCAAAATGATGTTCGATTGATTAAAAATTGGTTTGGAAGGTCATTAAAAATAAAATATTAAATAATTAAATTGCCATCCACGCATAATTAATATTCTTCTAAATAAACGACAGATCGGGTTACTTCGATATCTATTGCAATCATAATTCTATCTTCGTCATACTAATCTGATTGAAAAGAGACAGATATCATCACGGATAAGTATCACACTAGTACCTCAGAGATCTTATATCACGAATACGTTAGTTAAACAATTGTACTTCTACATTATAGGTCTTTGGCGTGAAACCTGACTCAAAGTTGGGTTGTCTTTTATAATTATAACTATCAACGATGTTGAAATGAGCAAGGTAAATAAAAACCTATTTATGGCTTTCCAGTAGGACATGCCACATTTAAACAATACAAACAACAAGTCTTACAAGTTACAGCCCGTTTTCTTTTCACATTTTTTTTCTTAATAGAGTCAGATTAAACTAACTTTGCACTATATTTGAAATTACAACGTATGGCCATCACATATTAAATGCCAAATATTTATATGACGCTAATGTTGACCTGTTCAAATACGTGCAAAATTTGCTTAGACAAAATCTAAAAACTTTTCATATTAAGAAAATCAAGAACCACCACATCACTCTGTAATAACTATGTTTAAAACATAATAATACTCTGGGCTAAACAATATCTATTAACATAAATAATTTACAATATATTGAAGTTGCTGTAAAACTAATAATTCGTTTTTCCATCGACACGTACATTACTTCAACAACCTCAAATACAAAGCATAAATAAAATTATAATTTAATAATAATTTTTACTCAAAACGCATACTGGCAAATAAAATACTCGAGATTTCTTAAAATAATGAGAACTTAGGAAAACGCAAGTGACTGATGTATATTTTCAACCCACAAATGAGGATAAAGTAAGGACGCTGAGCTAAAATAAATTCGTACATTGACCTGCTATTTTCTATCTTTATACAATACGCGTATTACTGCGACCATGCAGTCTACGCCACTATGGGAACAAAACAGCAATGCGTGTGCGATAGAGACAGAAAATATCAGGTCAATGTACGAAATTCTTCTTGCTTAGACTCCTTACTTTAGATCTCTAAATCTGAAGCAATTATTATTTATCTCTATATAATGTATAACACATATTTAGTCGATAAACATTTAAAAATTGTTCTCAAAAGACATTGATCTGCATAATTTAAGATAAGTATGGTCATTGTCTTAGATTCAGTCCTTATACTTTGGTTTTCGTCCACACAGGAAATGAAAAATAATATCTACATTCATTTTAATATGTTACTCGCAAAATATAGATAATTACATATGTGGTTTAGATAATAAGGATTGCAATAAGTGGGACAAAGATGATTAATATTACAATTTCGTCAAATGGACGAAAACTAGCTCTGGACAGAAACTAGCACATTAACCCTGCCAAATAAAGCACATGTATTTTGAGACATTGAGTACAATAAACATCAATCTTATTGTATTTATAATAAGACACTTAATTTCTGTAATATGCCAGCCGCCCTATTTTGTCGATACAAAAATATCGAGGTATTTTCGGCTAGGGCGTATGCGTTACAATTTACACTAGGAAAATAAAAATGTTACAAGGAATTAACTAAAATGTCTTTAGTCAACCATTGAAAATTTAATGCCTTAATTTTGTCTAGTATGAAAAAAAATAAAGCCAAAATATGTCAATCAGTCTTATCGTTAATAATGGTTTTATATTTTTAATATTTTCCAATACATTTCTCAGAGTGTCTTCTGATACAGCTGCCAATAATTGTAGAATTTTCATAATGTTTCAGACGCCTGAATATAAAGTTTAGGCAAGACAAGACAAACGATAAATATAGGCACGTCTGTAGGCCTAGCACATGATGGCCGCGGGAGTATGTCGCCGCGAGATAGATGAGACGTCTTTGTCTAATTGTATTAATGACATAAAGACAGGTAGTCTATCTCGCGGCGACATACTCTCGCGGCCATCATGTGCTAGGGCTGCTGAAATGCTATTATCACGGCATAAAACAAGTGACAAATTTAATGCATTCCTGTAAAATAATTTGAGAGGCTAAGGGCCCATTTAGACGGTACGAGAACTCGCACACGAATTTTATTACATTGCTGTATTTGAGGGCTGTGCAAAATTGTATGTAACCTCAACAGCCCGCAATGTATAGCTCAATTCACAAGAGCTGGCACGAATGGAACCTCAGATTAACAATAAAAGCCTTGACAGTTACGCAATACAGGTGTCACTCACACAATCAAAATTTCATCGTGCCAGCTTTCGTGAATCGACCTGTAACTAAAATCGTATGCGAGTTCGCACGCCGTCTAAATCAGGCCTTAGGGCCGGTTGCACCAAACCGTCTGTGACCGTTAAAGCGTTCGTTAAATTTTATTGTATGGGAAGTTCCATAAACGGCTGCTCCGTGACGATGATGTGTCTGTCAAATGTGGTTGATGCAACTGGCCCTTATAGTAAGTGTGCGCCTGAGTGCACGCTTATATAGGGCGTTGTGCGGGGCGGAGCGTGCGGCGTGCATGTCAAACAATTGAAGCTCGTACAAGTGTCCTGAGGCCACGCCGCGCTGCATAGCGCGCACAAGGGCCACCCCGTCCCGCTGCACGCGTCGACGACCGAGCTAGGGTTGCAAATAAAAAAAAAACAAATTTTTTTTTTTAGAATTAACCGCCAACCATTGTTTTTTTTCTAAATATGTTTTTTTTTAAATGAACATATAATACGACAATAACGGTTTTTCGTGAGTTGTAACGTGTTTCAATAACAATAACGTACATTTTAATTCAATTAACATTCAGTATGCACACGTTTATTGGGCAATCCCCGATGCGGCGTGCAGAGGGCGGTGGTGTTGCCAACAGTAAATAGTGATAACTACCAACTACAGATTTCGTATAATTAAAGTTATTTGATTAAATTCATTCATAAGTCTAAAAAACCATTTAAAAGTATTAACTGCTTTGCAAATTTTGAGATTTCGTACTTTAAAAAAAAACATACTCTGAGAAAAAAAACTGTTGTTTTTTTTTACGGTTTTTTTTTTTCACGTTTTTTTTTTCAAGCCAGAAAAAAAAAACCGTTTTTTTTTGCAACCCTAGACCGAGCGTCCACTCAGGCCTTACGCTAGTGTGGGATGGCCGTAGGTTCTTGTGTATTTTGTTCTCATGTAACATTGTTATGTCCCCAGCTATTGACTAATCATGGCCTCACTACGCGATCACGAGCGGCTCGTCGTCTGAGAAACCGTGGATTGGAGGCACGTCGTCATCATCTGAAAAAGAGACGAATGGTTACATTTTATATCCTCGTAATTTACTGTTAGGCAAAAAAGAACTCAAAAAGTGGAAAAGTCGGCCCTTTAAAACAATATATATATGAGAAAACGGAACGATACTGTAATATTGCCACTTTATAATTTTCAGTTGGAATGGAGTTGCATTTTTTATTTTAATTTATTCATTTCAAATAAAAAAAAAACTTTTATTAAAGCCTTCTTTAGAGTCTGAATCTGATGTTTTGCTGTAATTAACTAACTCATATCTTTAGTACAAAGTAGTATAAAATATAAATACGGACAAAGTGCCAAAAATAATGTGTATAATTATACGGAAATACACATAGTTTTGAAACTTTATACACGTCCACATTTTCATACCATTTTGGCTGTACAGTCAACGTCATTATGCATATAAATTACTTTTGAATAGTATTCTTAAAATAAGTTTAGGTCGTTTACTTTAGTGGTAGTGTTTGTCTGTTTTGTATTTTAATTTTAATTATAAAATATTTTCAAGCCGTTGTGTTTTATTTAAAAAACTATTTGAAATTCATCAAATTGACTTAATATTTGGACTCGGAGCGAGAAAACGACTCTGATATTTATTTATTTATTTATTAGGAAGTATCTCACCGGATTACGATAGTAGTTACCCTCAGGTAGTGAAACTACAAAATACAAAACAAGACTGCGGTTAGTAAAAATACTAGAAAGATATAGGAACAAATTAAACATTAGATTTAGGCGAGCTGAAGCGCAGCAGAGACCGCGCTAGCCTGCGGTTACGCAGTAACACGTGATGCGTGATGTTACTCTGGCTAGAATAGATATTAGGATAGTATCTCACCGTGGTCGCCGATAGTGGCCTGCCCGCGTCGGCTGTCGTAGCTGAAGCGCAGCAGAGAGCGCGCGAGCCGGCGGTTGCGCAGTAACACGTGCAGCAGCGCTCCGCCGAGCAGCACGGCGCCCAGTAGGGCTGCGCCGCCGCCCCACCATAAGGCCGATGTTGCTGCACGCTCTGGCTCTGCTGATCCTGTGGGAAAAGAATACCGTTCAATAAGCTTTCACAATTCCCATTCTTAAAACAACTTGACTGTACTTTTAACAGGCAACCGGACATTTATGAACTACAAGCTTTTCCCCACGGCTTTGCTCGAGTTAAAAAGAGAAAAAAAGTAGCCTATGTCACTCTCCATCCCTTCAACTATCTCCACCTAAAAAATCACGTCAATTCGTCGCTCCGTTTTGCCGTGAAAGACGGACAAACAAGCAGACACACACACTTTCCCGTTTATAATATTAGTATGGATTGACATACATATTAAACATGTAAAATCGGGTAACTCACGTAAAATTGTCGAAGGTCGCTCGACATGTTTCGCTCCGTAACCCGCTGCGGCCCGCAGTCTGCGTCGGGATACCGTCGGCATCGCGCGTGCTCAATGAAAATGCTCCTCGTTACGGAGCGAAACATGTCGAGCTAGCTTAGACAATTTTACGTGAGTTACCCGATTTTACATGTTTAATTTAATATGTCAGTGTCTCACGGTACTTTTATTATTGACATACATACAACTATGAATAGATCATAGTTCCTGGACCAAACCTCCGTTTCATGTGTAGTCGGGATTCGGTCGAGGACACGCACTAATATCCCAATATCACCGAGTAAAACGAGTATCTAACCAATCTTTCGGGAAGTATGACTGTACTGCGCAAGTGCGCTGTACACAGTGCCTTCGATAAGGCGAGGCGAGTGTGAAGTAGTTGATATGCAAGCTGCGGAAATTTTCCAAAAAAAATCTTAAATTTCTTGAAAGATTTACGAAACTTTCACGAAAAATAAAGGGAATTTAAATATCCGAAATGGAAAATTTCCATCCATACAAAGTATGGAAAGTTACCAAAGTTTTCCTATGTGAAAATTTCAGAATTTTAGAAACTTTCCGTCGGCACATCAGTAGTGTGAAGTAAACTCCATCCATTCAAAATATTTCTCAATGCGACTCCTATTCAACCCATTTACTGACTCACCTAGCATTTCAAGAGTGTGAACTTCGCTGATGTCGCTGTAATACCCGTCTTCAGACACAACTCGAACAGCGCAGTATAGCAAGCCTTCAATAACTGGCACTGTGATGAGGTGAGACGCGTGTGAAGCGATCTCTGTACGCATTGAGGTTGTGTGAACCAGTTGTAACCGGTTTACTCACCTAGCATCTCAAGAGTGTGAACTTCGCTGATGTCGCTGTAATACCCGTCTTCAGACACAACTCGAACAGCGCAGTATAGCAAGCCTTCAATAACTGGCACTGTGATGAGATGAGGCGCGTGTGAAGCGATCTCTGTACGTATTGAGGTTGTGTGAACCAGTTTACTCACCTAGCATCTCAAGAGTGTGAACTTCGCTGATGTCGCTGTAATACCCGTCTTCAGACACAACTCGAACAGCGCAGTATAGCAAGCCTTCAATATTGGCACTGTGATGAGGCGAGACACGTGCGAAGCGATCTCTGTACGCATTGAGGTTGTGTGAACCAGTTATAATCGGTTTACTCACCTAGCATCTCAAGAGTGTGAACTTCACTGATGTCGCTGTAATACCCGTCTTCAGACACAACTCGAACGGCGCAGTATAGCAAGCCTTCAATAACTGGCACTGTGATGAGGCGAGACACGTGCGAAGCGATCTCTGTACGCATTGAGGTTGTGTGAACCAGCTGTAACCGGTTTACTCACCTAGCATCCCAAGAGTGTGAACTTCACTGATGTCGCTGTAATACCCGTCTTCAGACACAACTCGTACGGCGCAGTATAGCGAGCCTTCGATAACTGGCACTGTGATGAGGCGAGGCGATCTTTGTACGCATTGAGGTTGTGTGAACCAGTTTACTCACCTAGCATCTCAAGAGTGTGAACTTCGCTGATGTCGCTGTAATACCCGTCTTCAGACACAACTCGAACAGCGCAGTATAGCAAGCCTTCAATAACTGGCACTGTGATGAGGCGAGACACGTGCGAAGCGATCTCTGTACGCATTGAGGCGGTTTTGTGAACCAGTTGTAACCGGTTTACTCACCTAGCATCCCAAGAGTGTGAACTTCGCTGATGTCGCTGTAATACCCGTCTTCAGACACAACTCGAACAGCGCAGTATAGCAAGCCTTCAATACTGGCACTGTGATGAGGCGAGGCGCGTGCGAAGCGATCTCTGTACGCATTTAGGTTGTGTGAACCAGTTGTAACCTGTTTTTTTACTCACCTAGCATCTCAAGAGTGTGAACTTCGCTGATGTCGCTGTAATACCCGTCTTCAGACACAACTCGTACGGCGCAGTATAGCGATCCTTCGATAACTGGCACTGTGATGAGGCGAGGCGAGAGCGAAGCGATCTCTGTACGCATTGAGGCGGTTTTGTGAACCAGTTGTAACCGGTTTACTCACCTAGCATCTCAAGAGTGTGAACTTCACTGATGTCGCTGTAATACCCGTCTTCGGACACAACTCGTACGGCGCAGTATAGCGAGCCTTCGATAACTGGCACTGTGATGAGGCGAGGCGATCTTTGTACGCATTGAGGTAGTGTGAACCAGTTGTAACCGGTTTACTCACCTAGCATCTCAAGAGTGTGAACTTCACTGATGTCGCTGTAATACCCGTCTTCAGACTCCTTATTCCTTAGAGCGCTCATCAATTTCACGAAACGGCCATCGATAGATGGCGTTGGCGCTCGGTACGCGAGCACCGGCAACTCAACGCGCGTTTCAACGCAGACACGAATAATCTTGATAGTTTGGAATTAAATTGCTAATAACATAATTTTCAATTTTTTATATGGGGACTCTTTATTTAATTTCATATTCATGGTAAGGTAGTAGTAAATAAGGTATATGAATGTAGTAAAAGTATAGTATTAGTCTACATATACATATATAAATTCAGGTTTCCTAATTTATTGATTCAACAACCAACACCGCTGAGCCGAAACTACGAAAGCTAGAAAGTCGAAATTTGTATAGATTGCATTAACACAATTTCGAAGAGATAAGAATCGATTATGAAAATTTACACCCCTAGTAGAGGGAAAAGGGGAGTGAAAGTTTGTAGCGGGATCAATTTGTTTTTTTTTTATTAGGAAAATTTTAGTTAGGAACTTGAAATTAGAGAATAGTTTAATAGTGGTTTCTGTTTTTTAGGGTTCCGTAGTCAACTAGGAACCCCTATAGTTTCGCCATGTCTGTCTGTCCGTCCGTCCGTCCGCGGATAATCTCAGTAACCGTAAGCACTAGAAAGCTGAAATTTAGTAACAATATGTATATCAATCACGCCAACAAAGTGCAAAAATAAAAAACCGGCCAAGAGCGTGTCGGGCCACGCTCAGTGTAGGGTTCCGTAGTTTTCTCAAAAACTACTGAACCTATCAAGTTCAAAACAATTTTCCTAGAAAGTTTTTATAAAGTTCTACTTTTATGATTTTTTTCATATTTTTTAAACATATGGTTCAAAAGTTAGAGGGGGGGGGGACGCACTTTTTTTCCTTTAGGAGCGATTATTTCCGAAAATATTAATATTATCAAAAAACGATCTTAGTAAACCCTTATTCATTTTTAAATACCTATCCATATATCACACGTTGGGGTTGGAATGAAAAAAAATATCAGCCCCCACTTTACATGTAGGGGGGGGGGGTACCCTAATAAAACATTTTTTTTTCATTTTTTATTTTTGCACTTTGTTGGCGTGATTGATATACATATTGGTACCAAATTTTAGCTTTCTAGTGCTAACGGTTACTGAGATTATCCGCGGACGGACGGACGGACGGACGGACAGACAGACATGGCGAAACTATAAGGGTTCCTAGTTGACTACGGAACCCTAAAAATGGAAAAAAATGTTTTATTAGGGTACCCCTCCTACATGTAAAGTGGGGGCTGATTTTTTTTTTATTTCAACCCCAACGTGTGATATATTGTTGTATAGGTATTTAAAAATGAATAAGGGTTTACTAAGATCGTTTTTTGATAATATTAATATTTTCGGAAATTATCACAGTTATAGTGACTTTCATATTTTTATAAGAACAGCATGCACTTACGTCCAGAACAGTGACATTTGGTGCATTGGAACTGCTCATGATGTGTCACTTTTTAACCGTCGCCTCAAATCTGAGAGATTTGAGGCGAGGTTCTCAATTCGTCTGTATGTTTATTTTTTTTTCATTTTTTTGTTTGTTCCTCGATATCTCCGTTGTTACTGGACCGATTAAAAAAAAATTATTGAATGTACATGAATACAGATTGGTCCCATTTTTCTCAGAACCCAGTTCTGATGATGGGATCCTGGAGTAATCGAGGGAACTCCTCGAATCTGAAAGGCATACGTATGGTGATTTTTGTGTTTTTAAAGGAACAGCATGCATTTAGGTACGGAACAGTGACATTTGGTGCAGTGGAACTGCTGATGATGGCCAGAACGGAACTTCTCAAATCTGAACGGCACGCTTATAGTGACTTTGGTATTTTTATAAGAACAGCATGCACTTTCGTCCAGAACAGTGACATTTGGTGCAGTGGAACTGCTGATGATGGTCAGAACCGATCTTCTCAAATCTGAACGGAACACTTATAGTGACTTTGGTATTCTTATAAGAACATCATGCACTTACGTCCAGTCCAGAACAGTGATATTTTGGTGCAGTGGAACTGCTGATGATGGTCAGAACACTTAGAACCAAACTCCTCAAATCTGAACGGCACGCTTATAGTGACTTTGGTATTTATATAAGAACAGCATGCACTTACGTCCAGAACAGTGACATTTGGTGCAGTGGAACTGCTGATGATGGTCAGATCCGAACTCCTCAAATCTGAACGGCACACTCATAGTGAGTTTGGTATTTTTGTAAGAAAAGCATGCATTTAAGTTCAGAACAGTGACATTTATTTAGTTATGTTTGTTAAGCATACTGAGTTTTCAAGTCAAAGTTTGTCAAGCTTCGATTTCTTATAATCGGATTCATGAGGAATTGAGAAACTCCTCAAACCTTAGCGTTATACGTATATTGATTTGTGTTGCCATCAAATAATTAAAGCATTAAAAGCAGTTTTAAAAAATACCTACACATTTCTACATAATCCAACATTCGCAAGTAGCTTTCACCAGAACACGAAAGGCGGCGGTTTTTTTTTTTTCTTAAAAAATATTAAACGTTTTTTTATGGGATAGGAGGCAAACGAGCAGATAGTCTGCCTGATGGTAAGCGATCACTGCCGCCCATGGACACCAGAAGCACCAGAAGTGTTGGAGGTGCGTTGCCGGCCTTTAAGATGGATGTACACTCTTTTCTTGAAGGTTTGAAGGTCGCATTGGTCCGGAAATACCGCTGGCGACAATTCATTCCACAGTTTAACTGTGGATGACGTGACCAAATTTGCAAAATATTGCGTCTTAGAAACATTTTAAAGGGTGAAAATCAAAATATGTACATGTTCGTTCTAAAAGTAGCTGATCAAACATCGTCGGTTTGGAAAGCCTGCGGTAAAATTTTTGCTCATTACTATACATATCCGATTTAGAGGGTTTTGAGATTTAGGAAATAAAACAACGCTTCATTAGATTTAATTTAATAGCATTATGTAATTATAATGTCAATGTAAGTGCAAGCAGTCTTATTTACAACAAACTTACAAGCGGAAAGAACTATATGCAGAAAGAAAAAAAAGAAGCTGTCAATACTGAATCCCCTAGGGTGGCTATGTATGAATAGCACAGAAAAGTATTAAAATAAAATAAAAACTGGCCAAAAGCGTGTCGGGCCACGCTCAGTGTAGGGTTCCGTAGTTTTCCGTATTTTTCTCAAAAACTAACCTATAAAGTTCAAAACAAGTTTCAAAGAAAGTCTTTGTAAAGTTCTACTTTTGTGATTTTTTTCATATTTTTAAACATATGGTTTAAAAGTTATAGGGGGGGGGTCACACTTTTTTCCTTTAGGAGCGATTATTTCCGAAAATA
Source organism: Leguminivora glycinivorella (assembly GCF_023078275.1). Lineage (NCBI taxonomy): Eukaryota > Metazoa > Arthropoda > Insecta > Lepidoptera > Tortricidae > Leguminivora > Leguminivora glycinivorella. Next base: position 15,750,956 of record NC_062987.1, on the reverse strand, counting down.
TGAAAATTATCAAAAATCGAAGTTAGTAAAACCTAATTCATTTTTAAATACCTATCTAACTATATCACACGTTGGGGTTGAAATGAAAAAAAATATCTGCCCCCTCTTTACATGTAGGGGTACCCTAATAAAACGTTTTTTCCATTTATTATTATTAACGACCTTCCACATATTTATAATGAGCCCAAACATGATGGGGTTATGATGAGGAGAATAGCAGTTCTGTTGACCACCTCCTGACTCCATCATGAGAACTTGGACCTCGTCTAGTTCGATGGTGCTCGTCAGCCCAAATCTAATGAGCCCGAACATGATGGGGTTATGATGAGGAGAATAGCAGTTCTGTTGGCCACCTCCTGACTCCATCATGAGACCCTGGACCTCATCTAGTTCGATGGTGCTCGTCAGCCCAAATCTAATGAGCCCAAACATGATGGGGTTATGATGAGGAGAATAGCAGTTCTGTTGACCACCTCCTGACTCCATCATAAGACCTTGGACCTCATCTAGTTCGATGGTGCTCGTCAGCCCAAATGTAATGAGTCCAAACATGATGGGGTTATGATGAGGAGAATAGCTGTTCTGTTGACCACCTCTGACTCCATCATGAGACCTTGGACCTCATCTAGTTCGATGGTGCTCGTCAGCCCAAATCTAATGAGCCCGAACATGATGGGGTTATGATGAGGAGAATAGCAGTTCTGTTGGCCACCTCCTGACCCCGTCATGAGACCTTGGACCTCATCTAGTTCGATGGTGCTCGTCAGCCCAAATCTAATGAGCCCAAACATGATGGGGTTATGATGAGGAGAATAGCAGTTCTGTTGACCACCTCCTGACTCCATCATGAGACCTTGGACCTCATCTAGATCGATGGTGCTCATCAGCCCAAATCTAATGAGCCCAAACATGGTGGAGTTATGATAAGTAGAATAGCAGTTCTGTTGAACATCTCCTGCCTGACTCCATCATCATGAGAACCAGAACCTCATCCTGGTCCCAAAATATAATAATAATTCAAACTCTCAACAAACTTCACGTATAACTTAAAATCCAAAATCATATGAAAAGCATGTCGAATGCTAAAATTGCATAAGGTGTAAAAAGGATCAAGATTTGTTTAGTCGCAGTTTACGGCACTTCTCGGAACTATAGAGCTGCTTACGAAAGCTAGGTGCGCCGGACGATCAAACGCAGGTCCGTTGTCTTCGAGCGCTCGGCGCAGACTGAGCGGGCTCGCGTTAGCACAGTGTCTTTTATTCGAATTTTAGGTGTTTTAAAAACATATCTATCGACAGAAAAGTATGTCTTATATGTATGATTTTTTTGTTATAGGTCAATAAGAAGTTCTAGTTTAGGATAATATTATTTAAGAGTTACAAAAAATGCAGGAATCGCAGGAAAAATACATAATGTAAACCTCTTTTTATCGAAAAAATGGGGAGGATACGGAAGGTTATTTATCCACCATTTCAAGTAAATCTTAAAATGTCAAAGTATTAGCTAACTCGTACAGGATATAACAAATAGGATTGTGATCATTTATTACCCCAAATAACATTTTTAACAGCACAATCACGATTCTAAACGAGCTATCCCACTACGAAATTTGAAAACGTCTTCCGAAAAAACTGATTTTTCGGAAGTATAAAAAGACATATTTTAAAGTAGTACCAATTGACTTTCTAGCTTAAATTATGTACTTTTAGGAACATTATCATTTTTTTAATAATCATTTATAGTTTCTTTATAATTTTGAATGAAAAAGGTTCCATTTTGCAAAAAACGCTCGTCTTTAGGAGTAAGGCCTCTTCAGACACAACTCGTACGGCGCAGTATAGCGAGCCTTCGATAACTGGCACTGTGATGAGGCGAGGCGATCTTTGTACGCATTGAGGTAGTGTGAACCAGTTGTAACCGGTTTACTCACCTAGCATCTCAAGAGTGTGAACTTCGCTGATGTCGCTGTAATACCCGTCTTCAGACACAACTCGTACGGCGCAGTATAGCGATCCTTCGATAACTGGCACTGTGATGAGGCGAGGCGAGTGAGAAGCGATCTCTGTACGCATTGAGGCGGTTGGATGTAGCAAATCTTCGGGGATTTCGGTTTCGGAGATTATTATTTCGTAGTTGTATCTGAAATTAAAAGATGCACTTGGTTAGTAAAGATTGAGAACATGTTTTCACATCACAGTCGCTGAGGGCACGTTAGTACCGTATGTTCTCGACCACACGATCCAGTACCTGAATCATTTGGAGTATTGGACTGTTCTAATGCTCACGCCGTACTACGATATTGTAGGTACGCTTAGTGCTGGCAATGTCAAAGCGATAGTCATTTGTTTATTACAGCCTCGACTACTCCTATTTCCCCGTCGCCTAAAGATACTTACAAACAATATTGTTCATTACACCAATAAATTACTCTGATGCATGTATAGAATAAGGTGATAATTGTACATTGTTGACGATTTAAAAGTGCTTATTGTAAGCCTATTTGAATAAAGAATATTTTGAATTGACTTGACTTATAAGGTATCTCAGACACTTACTTGTGGTCAACGTCAGAGGGCCGGTTGTCCCAGTTGACCATGAGGTGTCCGTTGGGCGCGAGCCACGCCACGACGGCCGACGGCGTTGGCAATTGCTGTCCGAGGACGTGTTTACACGTCACGGCCGCTGAGGGCACATTGGCCTGTGAACAGAGTTACCGAACATTATTAACTGGTCGTGAATATTTGAAATCATTCTTTAAGGAATTTTATTAGGATCGAATGAAACTTAGTCCAATTGAATTAAAGTCGTATTCTTCAGAAATAAAGTTTTAAATGGAATTAGATATTCGAGCACACATTTGTGGCGTGGGAAATTATAGGTGTACGAAATTGCGGACACACATGTGGGTCGTCGGGAGTTGACGGAGACTAAGATTTTCAAGGACGCAGGAGACCTGGTAATTTTATTTACGGCTCATATCTGTGCCGTCGGGATCCCACAGGCAAGGGTTGAATGTCACTCCCAATATTTTTGCACTCAATGCGAAAAGATCCAGCTGAGTAAAATTTCATTGTGGCGATATATTATAGTTCTAGCCAATCGTTTAGGCCGTAGGGAACGAAATGCCAATAACTCTCTGTCGCACTAAAATAGAAGAGTAATAGACCTCATCGTTTCCTTCGGTACTGCGAAAAGCATTGACATTTTGCATAGGCCCTGTGGTGCTCTTATAAGAATTTCTTTTTGCCCATTTAGATGGTACGAAAACTCGCATACGATTACATTGCGGTATTTGATGGCTGTGCAAAATTGTATGTAACCTCAACAGACCGCAATGTAACTAAAATCGCATGCGAGTTCGCACGCCGTCTAAATCAGGCCTAATTTAAAAATAATGACGCGGATGGCAGCCACATATGTCTAATTTAGAGTTTAAATACAAATAACAACTCACAGATATGCAGATGTTGTAACGCCCGCCTATCGCCACGTTTTCGATCGAGTGCGACAACGCCACTTTCGTCGTCGGCTTGAGTTCGTACCGGCTCACTTTGTTGCGGGTCAGCTCTGTTATTTCCAGCTACAACAAACAAATGAACATTGAGTCTAATTATACAGAAGACACAAATAAAAGTTATAATTTTTGAGCTCCAGTTCGTCTGTTATCGACCGATATATGACCAATACTTGTTACAGCCCTGACCTCCAGGTTATAGGCTTATTCATTAAGGGCCACTTGCACCAACGAAAACGGAGGGTTAACCCACCATTTTATATGGAATTTGACAGATGAAAGCCGACTAACCCTGAGTTAAGTGGTTGGTGCAAGTGAACCTTACTAATTTTAAAAAAACCGGCCAAGAGCGTGTTGGGCCACGCTCAGTGTAGGGTTCCGTAGTTTTCCTTATTTTTCTCAAAAACTACTAAACCTATCAAGTTCAAAACAATTTTCCTAGAAAGTCTTTATAAAGTTCTACTTTTGTGATTTTTTTCATATTTTTTAAATATATGGTTCAAAAGTTAGAGGGGGGGGACGCACTTTTTTTTCCTTTAGGAGAGATTATTTCCGAAACTATTAATATTATCAAAAAACGATCTTGGTAAACCCTTATTCATTTTTCAATACCTATCCAACAATATATCACACGTTGGGGTTGGAATGAAAAAAAATATCAGCCCCCACTTTACATGTAGGGGGGGTACCCTAATAAAACATTTTTTCCATTTTTTATTTTTGCACTTTGTTGGCGTGATTGATATACATATTGGTACCAAATTTCAGCTTTCTAGTGCTAACGGTTACTGAGATTATCCGCGGACGGACGGACGGACGGACGGACGGACGGACGGCCGGACAGACAGACATGGCGAAACTATAAGGGTTCCTAGTTGACTACGGAACCCTAAAAAAGGAGATAAATTTATTCGGATGTCATTTACAAATAAAACAAAAATTTGGAGTTGACCTGTATTGGATAGGGTCGTTTTTCGACAAAAAAAATCTAGACTTCTAAGAATACTGAGGTTAAAAAACATGATATCTAGTATTTTTGGCATAAACTTATAAAAATAATAAGAAATGTTACCCTGTATGCCACTGCCTCGTGTATGACGTCACAGTTGGCGTTCCATAGGATTTCCATCTTGGTCTTGTTGCCGTTAAATATGACATGTAAATTCTTTATTGGAGCCCTGTAAATGAATAATAGTTATTTGTTATACAAGGAGGCAAAATAGTATTTTAACACCGAGTGTGGAATTGAAAAACGAGCGAGCGAAAGGATGCTATAGTTGAACCACGAGCGAAGCACCTGTGACATTTGCACCTGTGTGTAACACAAAACTTTTCCCCTCACTATAGCGAGGAAATTACAACGCAAAAAAACGCGTTTATCACTGCTTCCAGTAATTCCACAGGTGGTAAATCACCTTCATCACTAAATACACCCACTTTTATCAGTTTTAAAGCAGAAAATTTGACTATATTCAAGGTCAAATTACTTTATCCACTAGTGGATAAAATACGTGTTTAACCTGCCGGCGTATCATGCTTCTAATTTTATCACTTATCCACGTGGATAAGACTTTTGTCAGCTTTGGATATGTCAAAGTGACAGATGTCTTATCCACGTGGATAAGTGATAAAATTCACTCGTATTAAAGGACAAAACACGTGTTTCCGAGCTAGTGAGGGAAAATACATATATATATTTGCGATTAAAAATACAATACTGGAATTAAATCGAATGACTAACATCGACAGTGAATTAGAATCATCGTGTTCTGCTAATAAAGCATGTTTTTCTCGTTCAAAACGAAAGTTTTTCGGTCGTCATTGCTTGTTTTTTTTAATCATAACTTTTGTCACAGAGGAATTCTTACTTGGCGTTCTCGCGGGTCATGATCTCGTGTATCTTGGCGATGGGTCCGTTGGCGAGCGTCACGGCGAAAATGTAACTCTCGCACGCGTGGAGGTCGTCGATTTGCATGCTCGTCTGCTTTGTCGTGATCTTGGCTGGAAAATAAATGGGCAAGTTTAAAATCTTAATCGTACTGCAGGACCCTATCGCAAGAATGAAAATTTTGACCAGAAAAGACTTAAAAATTCAGAACAAGCCAAAGTACCTTGCATGGTATAATGCATTTTAAGTAGCCATAATGGCGCAATTTCATTAGTCGATAGGGCCCGCATGCGGGGTACGAGAGATTTCAATAACGCGTGCCACAGAGCCCGCATTCGGCGAAACGTTTTCATTAGTCGATACGGTCCGCATACGGGGTAGGAGATTTCTGTAACGCGTGCCACAGAGCCCGCATTCGGCGAAACGTTTTCATTAGTCGATACGGTCCGCATTCGGGGTAGGAGAGATTTCTGTAAAGCGTGCCACAGAGCCCACATTCGGGGAAACGTTTTCATTAGTCGATACGGTCCGCAATCGGGGTAAGAGATTTCTGTAAAGCGTGCCACAGGGCCCACATTCGGGGAAACGTTTTCATTAGTCGATAGGGTCCGCATTGGCGGTGCGAGAGATTTCTGGAACGCGTGCCACAGGGCCCGCATTCGGGCCCTACAATACAATAGCCTACAGCTAGGAATCACACCAATCGCCGACAACCGTTTCTCCTCGATAATGTACACTGTACTGTCAATAATGCCCTCAATAAACTACATAACCTAAAAATACTTACTCTCTTTCCCTGGTAGGATACATCGTAGGTATGCATCACATCATTGTAATACACTGTGTATTCCTACTCCTTGCCTAGATATAAATTGATCACTCGCCGGTGAAGACCATTCCAGTTTAACAGATGTTCGTTTCTTCATAATCAGGTAAGCAGTGATGACGTTATCAATGCTTACACTTGAGGAAGATGGGTTTATAAACGTAATAATCTAAAAATACTTACTCTCTTTCCCTGGTATCCTAGTATGCATGACATCGTTGTAATACACCGCATACTGCAAATCCTTGCCCTTATATCTATCACTCGTCGGCGGCGACCATTCTAGCTTCACTGAAGTCCGTTTTTCTTTAATCAGGTATGCGGTACTATTTATGACGTCATCTATGGTGCCTTCAGGTTTGAGGAAGATGGTGAGAGGGTGGCCGGTGATGGCGCCTTTGTACGCCATTATGTCCACGTCTATGTGGACACCGGTTGGGAGGTTCGTTACTGAAAAATAGTTTAGTTTCTTAACTTAATTGTGTATATCACACGACCGCACTGCATATTGAACTAAGTAAACAAGTGTAGAGAGGTCCACTGCATTTGACATACTGGGCGTGCTCCAAAGACGAAAAACGAAACCCTGCCTTTTAAATTCTAATGTACTATCAACTGCAGAAGTGATAACATCAACTTCATACAACAAAAGTTTTAATCGTGCAGTAACTCTCTATAATACTCGATCCTCTTTGATACAACTTAATCGTGCGGATCGCTCCGCGCGGTCGGACCACGTGACTCTCAAAACTGTTACTGTGAACTGCAAAATTGCAAGGCGAATTTATCAATGAATTCATTCATAATTTCTCCATGTAATTTTGCAGTTCACTGTACTTACTCGCAGATAAGCTCAGATTATCAGTCCGTCGCCGATCGCTCCGACACTAATAACATAACCAACCTAACATCCACCCAGGGGCCCATTTCTCGAACGACATTAGGCTAATATTATTAGTCCACGAACTCTCAAATCGTATGGGTTGCCATGACAACATACTAATATTAGACTAATAACTTTCGAGAAATAGGCCCCTGGACACTTACATGTGATATTAGTCGCATTAGTAGTGATAGGGTCCCAAGGCACATAGCTCCGAGCTGGTGGCCTAAAAACTAGTTGAAAGCCTTCAATGCCTTTAATCTTGTCCCAAGTAAGTAAGGCAGTACTTTCGTTAATACGTGTGACTCCGATATGGTTGAGAACGTCGACATCACTAACATTGTCAAAGATGTTCGTCATTATGAGAGACTGGAATATGATGCCAATAGAATACTTACATGTGATATTAGTCGCATTGGTAGTGATAGGGTCCCAAGGCACATAGCTTGGAGCTGGCGGTCTAACAACCAGTTTAAAGCCTTCAATGCCCTTTATCTTGTCCCAAGTAAGTAAGGCAGTACTTTCGTTAATACGTGTGACGCCGATATGGTTGAGATCGTCGACATCACCTACGTCGTCAAATGTGATCGTCATGACGGGTGAGGGTTCAGATGTGTAGGCGCCGTTGGTTGCTGTTATCTGTGGGAGAAAATGCTTTGTATGAGTAAATTAAAAAAAATACTGAAACTAACCGGCTTGCTAAACCGCGACGGTCACTTGATGTAATCGGACCAAGACTTTATAATTCACTTCCGTCTAAATTAAAGGACTCGAAAAGTGACTCAATTTTTAAAAAAAGATCTTAAACTATTACTCATTACACATGCTTGCTACTCGATTGAGGAATTTATGTGTATAATAACAACCAAAGATCGTTGACCCAAAATTGCACTGAAAAAAAAATTGCAAATAATTAGTGTTATATTAATGATATTGAAATTTTAATTGTGTAATTTATTGTAAATTTTGTATATTATTTTTGACTTGTAAAATGTACTCTTATTTTATCAATAAATTCTGTATTCTGTATTCTATTCTGTATAATGTTAAAATTATAAGTCTTGATCTATTTTCGTAAAACACACTAGATTAGTTTTTCTCATTTTAAAATTTTATTGAGGAAGCATTGAAACCAGTCTCATTTGATTTGAATGGGAATGAAACAACACCTTGTATCAAAATCAGGAGACAGGCGAGACGGCAATGCTATTTGTTCTTACGGATTACTAAAGTACTGTAATTTTTTTTAAACCCCAGACTGGCAGCAACATTGCTGACGCCAAGCCATCTAGCCGAGCGTTCCTCAAAGGTGTAACGCCATTTAGGCCCCACCGTATCTTTTTCTCTAGGACTTTGAGGTACGTTTTTTTTTTCTTAGACTTTATCCGTCTGTACGGAGTTACAGTTACGACTTTTATAAAGGGCCGTGATTCGAAGGCGAGACCCAATAATAATGAATGACATCCCGTAGTACTAAATGTATCACATAGGGAACTCCGGTCAGTCTCACTAGATTAATATCCCTGTCTCTCACTTACCCAGAAAGAATAGTTCATATTCGGCCTGAAGTAACCGTTGATGGTGATGTTTGTCTCATCGCCCTTGGTCTTTTTATCCATAGGTGGCACAGGTGGACTGTATGACACTGTGTAGTATTGAATCTGTCCTTTGGGGGACGCTGGTGGGTCCCATTCGACGAGTATGCGGCTGCCGGTTAACTGAGCTACGCTTACTTTCAAGGGCGGTGAGGGTTCTGGGAAATAAAGTAACATTGTAGATATTTCACAGATACTATTTAAAGAAATTTCAAGATGCGTAAGACCAAGTATATTTCTCATTTCTCTTCACCGTATGGTCTGGTGAAACGCTTTGGTACTAGACGGAGTTTGAGTACACGAACCCAAACATTCAATAATCAAAGTGTAAGCGGTGTCAGTAACGCCGTTGCGGACGACAGCGAGCCAAGTGTGCATTCTATACGACCAATCGCGCGCGTGATGCGACCGATCGCGCGCGTAATGCGACCAATCGCACGCCCGATGCGACCAATAGCGCGCGTGATGCGACCAATCGCATTGGAGCGTTCCACAAACCATCAAACGAGAATGCTCAGATGAAATTATATTAATTTTTTTTATACCACGTCGGTGGCAAACAGGTATACGGCCCGCCTGATGAAAAGCGGTCTTACGGTGACTATGGACGCCTGCAACTCAAGGGGTGTCACATGCGCGTTGCCGACCCATTAGAAACTTGTACACTCCTTTTTTGAAGAACCCCATACATTCATCGGGAATACCTCGAATTAATTACTTTGTTCTTACTTTCAAAAGCTTTCGTAACTAATATTTATGAATTGACTTACGTCCTTCACCAGTAGTGGTATTGACGAACTTCAAAGACGGATAAGTTTTATTGTTTCTAGTATCCTGAATGTAGAAGGTCACGTTGTATTGCGTGTAAGGCTCCAAACCGGTGAATCTGGAACACGAAAATATCTATATTTTAAATTGTCGAATACTCGTAGATTGTACGCATAAAACGATTTTTGTCGGATACAAAGCGTCTGAGAGATTTGCTATTGCAGTACAAATCTTGCGGCCTTAGGCCTTGGTCGTTCTGACCCGGCGCCGACGACGTTCGTTGACGTTGTTCGGCCATGGAAAATCTGTATTTCGGCAAGCAATCCACCTTTTGAAATATCTATACATCCGTCCCAAGTGTGCGCAAACAAAACACTGACACTCCTTTGACACGCGCCCAAAAACCAACAGTGAATGGTTTGTTGCGCGGCACGTTCAAGCGCCACTGAATTTTGGATCGCGCGTCAGTCTAGTATCCATTGCTGGCGGCTGCGGCGCAAATCAATGTTCTACAGTTTTATCGAGACGCGGCTTATAACGAACGGGGATAATGAGTAGCGAATGGTTACCTGAAGGTGCTCTCATGGATCCAGGTCATGTTAGTCCATACTCCATCTGAGACCTTGGATATGGAGGGCAGGAAACTGTAGATGAACATCTTCTGTTGCGACATCCAGAATGAGATGAGGAAACTGCTGGCGTTTATTGATGGCTGGTCAACACCAATTCCGAGGATCTGAGTAAAAAGAAAAATACATTGAATATATTTCAAATCAATTTCACCACCCCCTTTGTTCTGTGGGTGTCGTAGAAGTCGACTGTGGAATATGGGTTAAATTGTGGCGATGGCAACCTGTCACTGCAATAGCACAATTTAGTTTTCTTCCAATCCCTTATTGCCAAGAGTGGCACTGCAACCTAAGTAGTCTACTTGAATAGTCTCCTGTGCTCTGCCTACCCCTTTATGAGGTACAGACGTGATTATGTATGTATGTAATATTTCAATTCAATATAATGTACAAGCTTACAATGACTAACTGATGCTTGACGACCGATGGTGATGATGCAACACTTGCAAGAAATCGTCACTACTTTTAAAAAAACTTGTATCTTCGTCTGTCAATGAAAAGAAAATTGTAGTAAGTATGTATGGAATGCATATAGACTTACTGCGTTTTAACTTTGAGAAGCAGCGTGAGATACGAGATTTTTTAAAAGTAGTGACGAAATGCAACACGCAGATCTCCAAGGGCCCCACAGACATACTGTCACTATTTTAAAGAAAAGTTGAAAGTATTGAGTCTGAACTATACACCAGAGGTTACAAGCGGGTCTCTTTCCAACTTGTCATATAAGACATTGACACTTGTAAATTGTAACTTGTAGCTTGTAGCTTCGAGAAATGGGCCCCAGGAGGTTTAGCACAACTTGCGTTGTCGCGCGCGAGTCCACACATCAAGCATGGACATTCAAGTATGGACACGCGTGCGACAACGCAATTTGTGCTAGAGGACTGTGTCTTGAAGAATGTTAGGTAAAGTACCTGGATACCGTGTCCAGGGGCTTCGCTAGTGCAGTTTGTCTCATCGCTTCCATCGTAACAGTCTTGACGGCCGTTGCATACAGAATACAGACACTTCTGATATGCAGAGCATGTCACCACACACTAAACTAAGCGCGTCGTGTACGTATGCAACACATGTTAGCGGATAAGTATGAGTATTCTTATCCGCTTGTGTTGCGTACGAACACGGCGCTCACACATGCATACCGCGCGGAATGCGTTTGTAAGAAGAGTTACTACTGTGACAACAATCTTGAGACATCTTGGGTATAGTACCTGGATACCGTGTCCAGGGGCTTCGCTAGTGCAGTTGCTCTCGTCGCTTCCATCGTAACAGTCTTGACGGCCGTTGCAGACAGACACTTCTGATATGCAGAGCATGCCGTCGCCGCATATAGTGTAGCCTTGCGGACATTTGGTGATGTCTGGTCGGCCCTGTAGAAAAATGAAACTGTTAGGTCATTGGTAGCAAGAAATTGAGAATCGCAATTTTTCAAGCGAAGTCTTTAATCTAAAAACAATAAAGTGATTTATCGGAATGAAAAAGGCAAGTTTCATAAAGATTCAATTACTTATTGATTCTGAACCTTCAAATGTGCCGTTATCTGGGTAAAGGGACACTTTTTGTCGGTGTCGCTTACGTCCCGCGGCGTCATATTTGTATACGAACATCGATCATAACGCCGTAAGCGCCATCGACAATAAGGTTCCTTTACCCAGATAACGTCACAAATCAAATTAAGCACAACAATGGTGGTGCGTCAAACTATTTTCTTCTGTTGTACTAGTTTCGTTAGGCTCATCTTGTTAATCGCTGCCGTCAGCACGACCTTACCCACGCTATCTGTTATCAGCTAATTGTCTCTGGTCGTAGTTTCCACTCTATTTCGACATTGACAGCTGATCCTAAATTCAAATTCCAAAATACCTCGCAGTTCAGCTCATCACTGCCGTCGGCGCAGTCTTGCCGGCGGTCGCAGATGCGGTCGAACCGCACGCAGCCGCGGCCGTCGTCACGAGGAGTCTAGCCGGGCCCGCGACGCTGACAGTTACAGTATTCCTCGACCTTTTAACATTGAGAGCTGATTCTAAATTCAAATTCCAAGATACCTCGCAGTGTAGTTCATCGCTGCCGTCGGCGCAGTCCTGCCGGCGGTCGCAGATGCGGTCGGACCGCACGCAGCCGCGGCCGTCGTCACGAGGAGTCTAGCCGGGCCCGCGACGCTGACAGTTACAGTATTCCTCGACCTTTTAACATTGAGAGCTGATTCTAAATTCAAATTCCAAGATACCTCGCAGTGTAGTTCATCGCTGCCGTCGGCGCAGTCCTGCCGGCGGTCGCAGATGCGGTCGGACCGCACGCAGCCGCGGCCGTCGTCACGAGGAGTCTAGCCGGGCCCGCGACGCTGACAGTTACAGTATTCCTCGACCTTTTAACATTGAGAGCTGATTCTAAATTCAAATTCCAAGATACCTCGCAGTGTAGTTCATCGCTGCCGTCGGCGCAGTCCTGCCGGCGGTCGCAGATGCGGTCGGACCGCACGCAGCCGCGGCCGTCGTCACGAGGAGTCTAGCCGGGCCCGCGACGCTGACAGTTACAGTATTCCTCGACCTTTTAACATTGAGAGCTGATTCTAAATTCAAATTCCAAGATACCTCGCAGTGTAGTTCATCGCTGCCGTCGGCGCAGTCCTGCCGGCGGTCGCAGATGCGGTCGGACCGCACGCAGCCGCGGCCGTCGTCACGAGGAGTCTAGCCGGGCCCGCGACGCTGACAGTTACAGTATTCCTCGACCTTTTAACATTGAGAGCTGATTCTAAATTCAAATTCCAAGATACCTCGCAGTGTAGTTCATCGCTGCCGTCGGCGCAGTCCTGCCGGCGGTCGCAGATGCGGTCGGACCGCACGCAGCCGCGGCCGTCGTCACGAGGAGTCTAGCCGGGCCCGCGACGCTGACAGTTACAGTATTCCTCGACCTTTTAACATTGAGAGCTGATTCTAAATTCAAATTCCAAGATACCTCGCAGTGTAGTTCATCGCTGCCGTCGGCGCAGTCCTGCCGGCGGTCGCAGATGCGGTCGGACCGCACGCAGCCGCGGCCGTCGTCACGAGGAGTCTAGCCGGGCCCGCGACGCTGACAGTTACAGTATTCCTCGACCTTTTAACATTGAGAGCTGATTCTAAATTCAAATTCCAAGATACCTCGCAGTGTAGTTCATCGCTGCCGTCGGCGCAGTCCTGCCGGCGGTCGCAGATGCGGTCGGACCGCACGCAGCCGCGGCCGTCGTCACGAGGAGTCTAGCCGGGCCCGCGACGCTGACAGTTACAGTATTCCTCGACCTTTTAACATTGAGAGCTGATTCTAAATTCAAATTCCAAGATACCTCGCAGTGTAGTTCATCGCTGCCGTCGGCGCAGTCCTGCCGGCGGTCGCAGATGCGGTCGGACCGCACGCAGCCGCGGCCGTCGTCACGAGGAGTCTAGCCGGGCCCGCGACGCTGACAGTTACAGTATTCCTCGACCTTTTAACATTGAGAGCTGATTCTAAATTCAAATTCCAAGATACCTCGCAGTGTAGTTCATCGCTGCCGTCGGCGCAGTCCTGCCGGCGGTCGCAGATGCGGTCAGACCGCACGCAGCCGCGGCCGTCGTCACGAGGAGTCTAGCCGGGCCCGCGACGCTGACAGTTACAGTATTCCTCGACCTTTTAACATTGAGAGCTGATTCTAAATTCAAATTCCAAGATACCTCGCAGTGTAGTTCATCGCTGCCGTCGGCGCAGTCCTGCCGGCGGTCGCAGATGCGGTCGGACCGCACGCAGCCGCGGCCGTCGTCACGAGGAGTCTAGCCGGGCCCGCGACGCTGACAGTTACAGTATTCCTCGACCTTTTAACATTGAGAGCTGATTCTAAATTCAAATTCCAAGATACCTCGCAGTGTAGTTCATCGCTGCCGTCGGCGCAGTCCTGCCGGCGGTCGCAGATGCGGTCGGACCGCACGCAGCCGCGGCCGTCGTCACGAGGAGTCTAGCCGGGCCCGTGACGCTGACAGTTACAGTATTCCTCGACCTTTTAACATTGAGAGCTGATTCTAAATTCAAATTCCAAGATACCTCGCAGTGTAGTTCATCGCTGCCGTCGGCGCAGTCCTGCCGGCGGTCGCAGATGCGGTCGGACCGCACGCAGCCGCGGCCGTCGTCACGAGGAGTCTAGCCGGGCCCGCGACGCTGACAGTTACAGTATTCCTCGACCTTTTAACATTGAGAGCTGATTCTAAATTCAAATTCCAAGATACCTCGCAGTGTAGTTCATCGCTGCCGTCGGCGCAGTCCTGCCGGCGGTCGCAGATGCGGTCGGACCGCACGCAGCCGCGGCCGTCGTCACGAGGAGTCTAGCCGGGCCCGCGACGCTGACAGTTACAGTATTCCTCGACCTTTTAACATTGAGAGCTGATTCTAAATTCAAATTCCAAGATACCTCGCAGTGTAACTCATCACTGCCGTCGGCGCAGTCCTGCCGGCGGTCGCAGATGCGGTCGGACCGCACGCAGCCGCGGCCGTCGTCACGAGGAGTCTAGCCGGGCCCGCGACGCTGACAGTTACAGTATTCCTCGACCTTTTAACATTGAGAGCTGATTCTAAATTCAAATTCCAAGATACCTCGCAGTGTAGTTCATCACTGCCGTCGGCGCAGTCCTGCCGGCGGTCGCAGATGCGGTCGGACCGCACGCAGCCGCGGCCGTCGTCACGAGGAGTCTAGCCGGGCCCGCGACGCTGACAGTTACAGTATTCCTCGACCTTTTAACATTGAGAGCTGATTCTAAATTCAAATTCCAAGATACCTCGCAGTGTAGTTCATCGCTGCCGTCGGCGCAGTCCTGCCGGCGGTCGCAGATGCGGTCGGACCGCACGCAGCCGCGGCCGTCGTCACGAGGAGTCTAGCCGGGCCCGCGACGCTGACAGTTACAGTATTCCTCGACCTTTTAACATTGAGAGCTGATTCTAAATTCAAATTCCAAGATACCTCGCAGTGTAGTTCATCACTGCCGTCGGCGCAGTCCTGCCGGCGGTCGCAGATGCGGTCGGACCGCACGCAGCCGCGGCCGTCGTCACAGGGCGTCTCGTCCGGGCCGCAGCGGCGCCGCGAGCCGGGCCCGCGACGCTGGCAGTTGCGCTCGTCCTCGCCGTTAGGGCAGTCTTCGGCTGTGTCGCATACCCAGGATAGAGGGATGCATATGCCTGGATGATAGATATGATAGTTACCGAAATATGATAACAACTTGACCTTCTCAAACCAGGCAGACAAGCACAGTCGAGTGATAAACGATATAACGTCAGGCCGTCCTTTTCCCACTATTTGTAAGTTCGATAGGGGCGTATCGATGCGATAAGGTTTATCACACTAATGTGCTACGCCCGCTGCATTCAATGAAAAAATAAAATTCGATTTTGGAATCCATAAGTATCTTTGTGATATCACGATGCCGAGATCCTCATCATTCATATGAACATCATATCATTTCTATGAACGCTGAGTTGACACTTTCCATTAGAACAATCACTTGACGTAAGAGTGGCATGCAAACTAAGCATGTTACAACGCAGACGGCGCAAGACTAAAATAGTTAAAAAACAGAAACCGACTATTATTTTTGGATACAACATTTACCAATTAAAGAAGAACTTTTGAAAGTAAGTGAATGTTTGAAAAACCAACTGGATAAGACCCAGAGAGCCCAGGACCGGGAGAAGTGCCGTACTAGAAGAGAGGCTTCAGCAGTGTACGATAAAGGGCTGATATGATGATGATGAAAAGCCAACTCACCAGTGGAACAAGTGAACTGAGTCTTCGAACACTTCTTGTCCTTAACTTCGGGCTCAGGAGCAGGCGTGCTGAGCTCAATCAAGGAGCCGCAGCCTAACTCATCGGAGTTGTCTCCGCAATCGTTGATGCCGTCGCAACGCCACCTGGATCAAAAAGTGTACTTTTTATACCACGATGTTGCCTATACCGGGTGTGTCCTGTAACTCCTATGACAAGATCAAATAATACATTTGAACAAATTAGGTTACCGCTACTCTAAGTGATCGCACTGTTATTACCTATTTTTATCCAGCATTGTTATTGGTGTGACTTTTCACGTTTAATATTTATGATATTAACAAAACTTCAAATGTAATTACAAGTTACATATTTTCAAAATTCGCTGAAATAATGTTGGTCAGTTTGGCGTAAGTATAGCATAACTACATACAGCATGCAGTATAGTAGGTATAGCTTACTATATTAAAAAATGGTACATTTTTAAGTCAGATATAATTATTAAGGATAACCTGTGTTGTTGTAATAGGCTACTTGACTTTAAAGTCTGTCTTATATGATTAAGTACTGTCCAATTAACCGAAATAATATATTACCATATTTTATTATGACCTAAACAGCAAAAAAAAAATTTTTCAAGTATACTTCCATCGATCTAAACTACCTAGATGCACCATCACGGCTTAGAATGTGTCCGCAGCAAATTGTGCTTGAAAATGTTCTAAGCACAATTGGGCGGTCAGTAGCGCTTCATCCGCCGTGTCGGCAACATGCCTAAGTGCTCCGTAAAAAAGTGCAAAAATAACACCTTATATACGTTGAAAAAGGATGACGTATCGTATTTCCGGTAAGTAATTGTTAATAATTTTATAATGTTATGCATTTGTGGTCAAAATGGCTTCCTAACTTACAAAAAACATTTATTTTCTAGAATAATTAAAGTAAATTCCTTGATTTGGTCTTACGCAGTTTGTCTCTTTCTCTCGCGCTATACTAGTAATGAGCGGACGGCGACAAAAGATGGATGAAGTGGAACATAGTTAAAAATGGAATGATGGAGTCGCTAATTTATATTTTTTGTAAAAGAAGCCTATTTCATATTAATAATGTATGTATTTATTTATTATTATGGACCAATAAGTCTGAAATAAATGATTTCAATTCAATAATATTAATACATATCTTATAAATTACTTTAATTATAAAAAGAAACAACCCGGGAATAGCAAATTCGTTTTAAGGTAATAAAAAAGCTTTTTATTCCAGATTCCCAAAACAAGACGTTGAAAGGGAAAAATGGCGCAAGATTATAGCTGAGGAGCGGAGAGAAGATTTACCCAAACAAAGCTTTGAAAGAAATTATACGTAGAATAATAAATTAATGTCATCGTTCAATTCTTCTTTGTTTTAATAGCTACTTAATTCATATTCTCCAAGTGCACCCTCACACACACCACATACAATCCCTCAACTGTTTACCTTCACATAATCGCTACACATACACTCACTACACGCACACACACACACACACATATGTTATATATATACATACCTACACACACACACACACACACACACATATATATATATATATATATATATGTGTATATATATATATATATATACCTCAGTTGACTCTATTTAATAATGCAAACATTGCAAAACGTGGAGATATTAATCAGTTCAGTTGCAATTGTCCCCCAGTCCAAATTGTCCCGCCGTACCTTATATATTTTTTTGTTTGAGATAATATCAATAAAAATATCGTACAGTAAAAACTCATTTTTTTTCGCTTAAAATACGCAACATCTCGAAAAATGTTATACAAAACGTTTTGTTCCTTAAGAAATTTTCTATCTAATAGGATTTTTTAAAACAGTTTTTCGCAAAAATACCGCAAATTTCCTCATTCTCGCCTTTCATCTCATAGCGCGACTCCCATGATGCCTCTGTCCATCCTCGTTCCCAATGTAAAAATGGCGTTTAGATTGTTGCAGCGCAAACGAAATTAAACTTAAGTTGGTTGCAATAAGACGTAGATTTTTTTAAAAATATGCACACCTGCGATCTGCGGTAATAAAATTTTATGGCTTTCGCGATGATTACATTCATTAATGTCATAACCGCCAATTGCTTGCATTTGAAATTGAACTTTAAGTACTAAGAAATAACGTTGTTTTTGTAAAAAAATGAAAGTAGTTTTTACTACATTGCGAAGTTTTCGTTTGTCAACTGGACGCACACATTTGCAACTAAGCGATCGGACACTTTTGAGTGCCGAATTTGTAGGTGATAGTGTATCTAGAGAAGTTTAAATCGATGTATACTTCACGTAATCAGGCGAAAACAACACAATCATGTTAATCTATAGATTATCTGTGCATCGGGTTATTATATTCGAAAACAACATTTCCTGACTTTTAGGTATGAGGCATAAAGTTCATTATGTCAGTGATTGCTTTGATTCGATGACGTCACTACATCGCTGACAGCGTTTTCGGTGGCCAAAATAAATACAAAAATTACACACATTTTTAATCGAAAATACGTAGTCATCATACACTTTTAATACCGAAAATTTATAATAGTATTGTTTTTTTTTATGTCAAACACTACAGAAGACAATCATTTATTGTGGCAAATTCGATATGAGTCTAGTAGCCTGTATAAGGATTAACTGTGTTAAATGATTGAGCTAGTTGATCTTGTTTTAGTGAGCTTCTGTACGTAGTAGCTATTATATTCGTAGTTCATCGTCTGATCATCATCTCATCAGTAAGGCAGTTGTTATTCTCGCATTTAAACATCAAGTCCAGACAAGTCCCATTTGAAGGGAAGTCAGCCTTCTCTGGTAGTCAAAGGATCAGTTTAGAGTGCCCACTGGTTCCTGGGTATGTGCAGTTTTGTTCGTCTACTATATTAATCTATGACAGCTCTAAGACTTACCAGTAAGGTAAACAGTTGTTATTCTCGCATTTAAACATCCAGTCCAGACAAGTCCCGTTTGAAGGGAAGTCAGCCTTCTCTGGTAGTCAAAGGATCAGTTTAGAGTGCCTACTGGTTCCGGGGAACGTGGAGATTTGTTCATCTACTATATTAATTTATGACAGCTCTAAGACTTACCAGTAAGGTAAACAGTTGTTATTCTCGCATTTAAACATCCAGTCCAGACAAGTCCCGTTTGAAGGGAAGTCGGCCTTCTCTGGTGGCCGAGGGATCAGTTTAGAGTGCCCACTGGTTCCGGGGTATGTGCAGTTTTGTTCGTCCGATGATTCTGTGTCGGAACAATCGTTCTCGCCGTCACATACCTGTAAGAAAAGTTTTTTCTAACACTTTGTTGTCAAAGACATACTTAAATTATAGATATTCTTCATTGGCACACCGCATACCTCGCGAAAAGATAGAGGTATGAGAAATAACAATCCATACTAATATTATAAATGGGAAAGAGTGTGTGTGTCTGTTTCGTTTGTCCGTCTTTCACGGCAAAACGGAGCGACAAATTGACGTGATTTTTTAACTGGAGATAGTTGAAAGGATGGACATAGGATTTTTGTTTCTTTCATAGACTAAACTAAATAAAGGAAGACGTGTAACTCAGTACATCGTTTTATATGTTTGACTCGTAAAACAATAGATGGCATTACTATACTCTCGCGACAAATGGTATTGTTCAATTCACGAAATAATTTCATTTAAATGACCTAAGTCGTATTATTTCAAAATTTGGAACATGATCGTACAACATTATCACTATATAACACCGAAATTAACAAAAACAATTAAGTCATTTTTTACCAATCGGGTACTTGAATCAGATTCAATTCATGGGAAGTGTTTTGTACGTTTGATGACTAATAGCAAACATTATAATCCGGTAGATGGCGCGTATGCAAGATGCACAACACTGCATGCTAAACAAAGTTGGCATATTGAAGATAAGTTTTAAATTCAATTTATTTATTGTTCGAATGTGAGTAGTTAAAATCGCTGTCAATAGAAATTGCCAACAATGTAAACAAACCATTATACAAAATATCAATATTTTAGCACAATTTTATTATTTCAAAGGTTGGATTTAGCCAGTATCTGATGAGTTAGAATGAAAATTAAAGACATTTTGACAACGTACAAGGTTTGTTTACATTGTTCACAAATTCTATTGACGGCGACTTTATAAATGATGAATTGATGATAGGGTTAGTATTTTGTAACATCACAATCTGCCAGAATTTGGCGTACAATACTCTTGACTCTCAATATGCACATTCATTATCATTAGTATTTGTTTTTTTTTTGCACAAGTTTTAACGATTATTCTAAATTATCTTGGACGTACATCCCAGAATAGGCAAAATATGCTACGTAAAATATTACAACCCTAAGTGCGGATGTCAGGAAGGATTTCAAAGGCGAAAATCAAAAATGGCGGCTTAAATATATGGGATATCGGTCCTGCATCCGAAGGATTTCAAAGGCGAAAATCAAAAATGGCGGCTTAAATATATGGGATATCGGTCCTGCATCCGATATCGGATCGTATAATGTGAAAACGCACTAAGACGGAAGTATTACTTTCAGATTATTTTATTTTTATTACTATAAAAATGTTTTACCACAAACAGCTACATATATCAGCACGACAGATTTTTTTAAATATATGAATGTGGAATAAAACAATATATTATAAGTCAATTTTATTAATTAAATTCTTTGAAAAGTTTCTTAATTATCATGCTAAGTGTTGAAATGCATTGAAATATTTATTTTCAGTACAGATGGTGTTTTTTTTTACGCACTAGTGCGAGAAGTGGTTCATTACGAGTATATGTCAGGTCTAAACTTCGGAGGGCCATCTGTACTGAAAAACGTCGTACGATACACGTGCGAAAAGGAAATTCGTAACTCGTGTCGATTTTTACGCACTTGTATCGTAATGCACTATTTCCAAGTAGGCATATTACAATGATATGAACGTCAAATAAAGCTACGCCGGCTTTAACCCTACGCCTCAGCCACTTTTTTTCAAAATACACATGCAAAAGTATTCATAAAGAAAATATTAACAGACTGCTCTATGGAAATTAATTTCAATAAATTATACAAAGTACAAAGCTACTATGCTTAATAAGAGATGTTAGAGATACTGTATAGAGTCTCTAAGTGTCAAGGTATATCTAAAAAAATAAAAAAAATATACATGATGAAGAAAAAAAAAACGAACTGATACAAATAAAAAATAACTAAAATAACTTTAGAGTTTTAAAAGACTCTTGATGTCTCAACTAAAGAAAAAAATATATATAATGCCGCCGCGGGGCGGAGCGGCGGCGGGGGGCCGGCGGCCGAGGCTCAGGCTCGGCGATCAGCCACGACAGCGCCAGCTGCAGAAGGCTCGGCGGTCAGCCGCGACAGCGCCAGCTGCAGGAGGCTCGGCGGCCAGCCGCGACAGCGCCAGCTGCAGAAGGCTCGACGGCGACGGAGCCGGCGCGACGGCGCACGGGCGCGGGCTTGTGGGAGCGGGGCTAAGCCGGCTCGGGCGCGGCTCGAACAAGCGGGCGCAGGCGAGTCCATGCACACAGGGTACACGCTCGATGGATCTAGAACGTTATTCACAAAAGATGTACTCGTGTAATGCTTTACTTGTCAGTTCATACCTATTATTCAGGTCTTTTAGTTTCAATTCTAATTTGTGAAATTCATCGGAGCGATGGTTCAACTCCTGTGCTGTCAGGTCAAGTTGGTATTGACAGTTTAGAAGCTCATCGCTTAAGGCAGCTGTTACATTTTGATGTATTTTGAATTTGCTTAGCTTTAGATATTTTTTAATTTTATTTGACCCTTTCAACGTCACTCTGGGATCACTGCCGCCCTCTATGTGCACAGACTGTTTTAAATCTACAGGGTCTTTCATTGGGGAGCATGATGCACTGTCATGAACCACATCTAAATCAAATATATTATATTCAGCAAATATACTTAAATTGTTTTCAGCCAGAGCGGAGTTCCCGGAGCAATACTTGCAATACCATTTTGAATCCGACTCCTGCAGTTGCTGCTCGAGGTCCCGGATGCGTTGTAATGCCTGCTCATGTATCTCTTGGCATTGCTGGAACCGATCAATGACTGCCTAGAGGTCATCCCGTTGTCCTTGCAGGTCTTCATACTTGACATCTTGGTTGGCTGATTGCTGATTTTTGAGGCTTGTGTTTGTTTCATTCTAGCCACCATCACATCCCGGTGTGTTGTAACCTTGGTAGTTTGTTCTGTAACATTATTCATCATGTGAGATATTGAAGCCTAAATGTATTGTTAAAATATATTAATTAGGGCTTATAACAGGATATAATGTGATTAAGATACAAGAATATGGAACCACAGCCTTGATTTTGTTAACAAGATTTCATATAACAAACTTTGTAATTCACTTTGTTGCAAGTTACACGGGATAGCAGTGAGTAAGGTTTTATTATTTCGAGTTGGTTTAACAAAGAAAATGTAAATATGGAAGTTAAAATACTATTATGTACTTCAAATGTTTACAAACAGAAAACACAAAAATAACCTATGACAGTTACTAGTTCTAGACAAATAATCTGAAAAACTACACTTAAATATTAAGTAAGCTATACTCATCTGTAAAAAACGCTAATTAATTATAATTGTAAATCTTGAACGCTACTCCGTTGACGGTTGGCGTAGTTTTTTCGTCAATATTTGGCTTCTTAGGCTGCATGAAAACTTATGATAACACTTTCTCATTTTAATTAAAATACGATACATCACTGTAATTCCTTATATTTTACATTTTTAATATTTATAACACATTATTGAAATGATATACGCACGAAGCTTGAATTTGACGTTTTTTTTTTTTTTTTTTTTGAATTTTATGGCCTGGTTACGAGACCTTTAAGCCAAGTCTTTAATTTTATATAATAAGTCACTGGTTGACACTTCACTATTGTTATGATTAAGTTATTAAAGATTTATCACTGTATTTTTAATGAACTTATAAATTGGCTTATATGTTTGAACGTCTTTTAGTATTGAATTTGACGTTTAACCCGGTCGGTGTTGCCTGTCCAGGCGTTGGTATCTCCTGCGAATTGCAAAGTATGCGTTAGGGCCCGCACAGACGGGCGACTCAACTTTTTTGTCTGCGGAGATCGGTCTATGGGCTAGTATGAAAGTGCGCACACGTTGCAACGCAACCTTTTTGTCTGCGGGTTCGACGAGTGACGACAAGCCTGCGACGTAACTGTCTCATTCTCTATATGTTTCAATGCAAGTGCGCACACGGTGACAAAATAGTCGCCGGTCGGTTGTCATTTTGACAGTTATCACTCAACCGCCTGGGCAAACGTATGTTATTATTCGAAAAAAAATATAATTTTAAATGCCGATTGTTGAAGTCGACATTGATACCTGTCGTTTAATTTCAATTCTTCAGAAGTAGAGGTAAGACCGACTTTATATGACAAGAATTTAAAAGAATAGTCCTACAATATTGAGGAAAACGATGCCGGGTTGTAAAATTCTAACGAGTTCATCAAAACTTTTAAACACTTATTCTGAAGTACCAAAAATGTTTTTTGGATAGGCTCTTAATTTCATGAAAAAAGAAAAAGTTGCGTCCGTAGTATCTTCATAGTAGTCTGTGGTTGCATCGCTGTCGTTCCCGTGTGCGCACCTTTGAAATTGTCGCAAGGAGTTACGACAGAGACAAAAAAGTCGTCGAGTGACTTTGTCGCCCGTCTGCGCGGGCCCTTATAACAAATAGTTTAATGTTTTGTGAAGATTAAAGAAATATTGTTTGTTGATAACAATGATAACTATGACGGGAACTATTCCTCTCACTTCTTGTCACAGACAAAATTATCACTGGATTTAGTTTTACGCGCCTTGGCTAGCTATCAATAGTGAAACAAAAACGAAAAGAGATATAAGGCTTACGGCGAAATTGTGGTCAAAAAAGCTGCACTTTATGCAAAAAGCAAGCCACTTTGTACAGTGATACTAGGGACCAATATAAATGATTTCTTCCGAGGAAACACAAAAAACCATAAGATCTAGCTAGATGAAGACGTTGCTTTGATGATGCATAAAACATGAGCAACGCTACTAAATTAGAAACACGTGTTAAGTTTAGTTTCGGACGATACGCCTATAAGCAACCTACATAATTTGGTCGAGTTAATTTGAAATGTCAAAAACAGTGCTAAGTAATTTGACATTTCAATACTAGGTAAGTATAACCAAAGATATATGGAATAAAATAAAATACTATATACGTATTTCTAACAACGATTCTATTAAATGGGCAGGGAATCAAATTCCTTGACTGTATAGCTGTAGGTGCCTAAATAAAGATTTTTAATACTTATGGGTACCGATAAATTTATATAAATACAGTAAAGGGCGATAAAACTTGCACATCGGTCTTTGGAAAGAGACAACGTCACATAAGTGATTGGAGAGTAGAGTAGGTAGATAAGTACCTCCCTATGGGCCTATGGGTTTTATAAACACACAACAAGTAGGCGCGAACAATTCATACTTACTTTTCTATGATTCAAACACACAACAAGTAGGCGCGAACAATTCATACTTACTTTTGTATGATTCAACTTCACATCATACTTATTTTTCTAATATTCAACTAGAAAAATAAAAAAAGCGAAAAACAACAACATAATTCTTTTTAAACACATTAAAAAAAAAACCGGAGCTGGGTCTCGAACCTGAGATCTCAAAAATGCAAGTCAGATACTCTAACCCCTAAGCCAAAAAACGAGGTGCCGCCGGCTCAAAATATTGAATCATATTCAGATGTGGTTACTCGGCAATGTAATTAATTATTATCTCACTAGGTGGCACTTTTCAACATTGAAAACAGCGCCATCTGTAAATAACTCGAAAACTAAGAGGTACCAGCGACGATAACTCGCGTTAAGTAGGTCGCTACACGATGTACTGAGTTACCAATCTTTGTTTATTTAATTAATCTATGGTATTGAAGTGAAACGCTTAGTGCGTATTTTTGGAATACTAACCGTGAAGCGATGCCGCATTGCCGATTGTCTGGTGGTCCTATGGTGAAATGGGGACGGAGGAACAAAGTTGTACAGTTCCTCAGCGCACTCTCCGAAATGTATCCTGTAAAATACCGATAAGCTGGCAACCTTCCGACGTCCAGGCTATGTACTCGAGAATTGGTTAGCTCGTCGTCATTGATGATTCTCTTGGCCCTCCTCTCGACTGACGCTCGCGCCGCAAGCGACTCAATCAATTTGTGTAAGAATGTCCTATAATATTTATTTACTTTCTAAAAAGGAAATCACATTACATTGAAACTTACATTACAGTTGCGTTCATCGGAGCCGTCGTGGCAATCGTTGTCCCCGTCACAAACCCACTTCTTGTAGATACACATGCCGGTGCCACATTGGAACTGGCTCTCGGTGCAATTCGGTCTAGTGCAGTCTGGTCAAACAGAAAAGAGTTGTTAGTTTTATATTTTATATTATACTAGCTTTATCTTATGTAGTCCTCTTCACCGATTTCGGTGACGGCGACCTCAGCAACTATGGATTACGCCTTTTATGGGCTTTAATATGGCTGGCCAGGCCGAACTTCGTCTTAAAGACTCTTTGGCAAGTGCTACAGTAAAGTTGGTCAGAGGTATTGTATGTATATACGTAGGAGGGCTTCGGTCTGTCTTTGCATTGCTGGCGTTTGGCATCTAAATAATTGAGGCGGCTTTCCTCGAATACTTTGATATTCTTAAAGATTGTTGATCGCCAAGATGACCTATTTGTAGCAAGAAGGATTAGGAGGAGCCTAACGCTCAGGGTCGATGCTGCAAGCGTTCAGGTGCCGTTTCAGCACCTCCTTATATCGCAGATGCTGACCGCCATGCTTCCGCTTGCCGTCCATCAATTCAGAGTAGAATACAGTTTTAGGCAAGCGGCGGTCATCCATATGAAGGACAAGCTTTATCTTACTTCGCCTGCATACTAATCTAACCTTTAAAAATAACCGTGAATCATTCAAAACTCTCATTAATCTAACCTTGTTTTCCTATACAAACTTTGAAGCTCCATTTCACCCCCTTAGGAGGTAAATTTTGAAAAATCGTTTCTTAGTGCTCCTCTACACCTTATAAAGAACCTACGTGCCAAATTTGGAATCTATAGGACCAGCGGTTTCGGCTGTGCATTGATATGTCTTAGCTTCTTATTTTATATATTTAGAATATTTAAATTACAAGCCTACACTGCGTCCCACCGCTGGGCAAAGGCCACCCTATTTCATCATTAGATACAGTAAACAGTGCTTACTCCTCTCATCACTAAAGTCGGGACAGTCCGCCTCCCCATCGCATTTCCACTGCGGTAGGTAACAACGCGACGCGTCATCGCAGGACAACACAGAGTGGACACCCTATTTCTGTTAAATACAGTAAACAGTGCTTACTCCTCTCATCACTAAAGTCGGGACAGTCCGCCTCCCCATCGCACTTCCACTGCGGTAGGTAACAACGCGACGCGTCATCGCAGGACAACACAGAGTGGACACCCTAATTCTATTAGATACAGTAAACAGTGCTTACTCCTCTCATCACTAAAGTCGGGACAGTCCGCCTCCCCATCGCACTTCCACTGCGGTAGGTAACAACGCGACGCGTCATCGCAGGACAACATCGGCGCGGTGCAAAGTGGACACCCTATTTCGTCGGACAAGTCCCCGCAGTCGTTGTTGCCGTTGCATTGCCAGGATGCTGTGATGCACTGGCCATTTGCGCAGGTGAATTGGTCCTAAAAGGGCAAAGAGGATCGAGTATTATAGAAAGTTACTGTCAAAGTAAAATGTGTGTGTAACACTGCATAGACTGCCATGACTGCTGAAGCGCTGGTAGCCCAGCGGTAAGTACGTGCGACTTTCGTTTCGGAGATCGCGGGTTCAAACGAGTTTTTTCGGAATTTATGTGCGAAATGTCATTTGATATTTGCCAGTCGCTTTTCGGTAAAGGAAAACATCGTGAAGAAACCGAACTAATTCCAATAAGGTCTAGTTTACCCTTCCGGTTGGAAGGTCAGATGGCAGTCGCATTTGTAAAAACTAGTGCATACGCCAAATCTTGGGATTACTTGTCAAAGTGGACCCCAGGCTCCCATGAGCCGTGGCAAATGCCGGGATAACGCAAGCAAGATGACTGCAGTCTATGCAATCTCTCGACACAAGCTTAAAATTTTAAATCAATTTTGACAATTTGGACCATATTCTTAGCTTCATATGTGTTAAAATGTCATATATTAATATTAGCGCCATCTAGCCGAGCGTCCCCCAAAGGTGTAACCCCATCTAGGCCACCGTACCTTTTTCTATATGGTTCTGAGGTACGTTTTTTTCTTAGACTGTAGCTACGGAGTTACATATGTCTTTGTAAAAGGGTAATACATGTTAACACATTCACTAAGTACCGGACAAAGCATGAAGAACTACGTCAGAAACCGGATGTTATCTATAACCGCCCGCTTGTGTGGCGACAACCCGCCCAGCGGGATGTCCGGCGTCGAAGCAAAGTTCACAGGTGCCTACCAGCCGGGTTTTTAGTTGCAAAAGTGTTAATGAAGATAAGCTGATAGGAGACGATCGATTCTCCATACAGACGTAGTGTGGAATGGTTTTTTTTTTTTTTTTTATAAATTTTGATTTGTTTTAAAGACATTAGATTTTTTTACTTTCAATTATGTGTGCAAGGAGCATTATATGTAGACTTCTATGAAATTAATTTAACACTTTAAAAAACGTTGATCTAATCATGTACTCGTAGTTGAATACTTAATAAGTTATCAAGCTCTGTTAATGCGGAGTAATTAGTTTTTTCTCGTTATTGAGTTATCTTATTTATTAAACCAAATAACATACCTAACTCAATAACGAGAAAAAACTAATTATTCCGACACAAATAATGTGCATCCTGATTCATGTATAAAATATGCAATTAACTTCGAACTATTGAACCATAACCATGATTCATTGAATAACAAAGAAATAATGTGCATTTCAGCCCAGGTTTAACCAAAAAGGCTAATATGCTATAAAGGCTAATATGGACCGTATGATTGATTGCCACCGACTAGACGTAGTATATATCCAAAGTGTCCTACGGAATTATATCCTACGAATGATGCCACAGCATACATTCTACTTCTTTGTTAGTTGAATTCACAAAAACAAGTGTTATTTTTGTACAGTTTCGTAAATCAAATTCTATCATGGATATGAAATATACTTACAGCGTCACAAGCAGTCCCGTCCTTCTTCTTACAAGTCATGTTAGCCGACGGCTCCAACCCGTTCGAACACATACACTTCCCATTCGTCATTGTAAACCCGTTTGGACACAGACAGCTGAACCCTTTCCCTGGCCCACCCAAACACATGGTATCACAACTAGTATTCTTATACGAACACGCGTTACTACCGTGCTGTACAAAATGCGCGAACACTTTAAATCCATCAAACCAGAGAAAGAATTGTTAATCGTTATAACATTGTCACCAGAATCTTTGTCAGCAATAAATATGGACTTCGCTTTCCAATCGTCCCAATACATCTTTCCTTTTAAAACAGCGACAGCAAATGGATGAGATACTTTCTCGTCTCTCCAAAGAATCCGCTTGAAATATCTGCCGTCCAAATCCGCGCTTGCTATGTAGTCTTCCATAGCGTCTACCCAGTATATTCTCTCGGCCATCTGATCTATAGTTATACCGTTCGGCCATTGGACTATTGGCTTTCCGAACAGCTTCTTAACATTCTTCCCATCAAGATTAGACCGAGATACGGTCGGATTGCTTCGATCCCAGTCAGTCCAGAATAGGTAACCAGCTTTGGGATGAACTGCGATTCCTCTAGGTTTGGATAGAACTTTATTATCAAGGATAGTAACTCTCATTCGTCCTGCGATTGTTAAATCAGTTCTGACAGCTTCAATTTTCTTTCTCATTCCATCGACGAAGAATAAAACATTTGAGATCCAGTCTAAAGCCATTCCTTCGATGCTCGCTAAGTCCGTATCAACAATGACTTCTTGAACTGTACCGTTGTTGAAGCATTGTCGGTTAATTTTGTCAGTTTCAATATCAGCCCAATAGATACAATTGTTCTTTAAATCAAACTCTATAGCGACTATATTACTCTGTCCTTTAACTGGGAATAGCGTAGAATTGTCAGATAAATCAATCCTAGCGATCTTATCTCTTAAAGCGACTAGGATAAACTCTGTCGGTTCGTCTAATGGACAAGGTACCATGTCTGGCGCATAAGGTATGTAGGTAGATGATTTGCAAACATCGCCATCGATTTTTCTGTATCCTTTAGTTCTTTGGTAAAGCGTACCAGGGCGGCATGGGACTGGTGTAGCATAGGGGTCATGTTTGGCAGACTTATTCCTAACGCAGGCGTTATTGCTTAACTGGAATCCGACGTCGCATTCGAAATCTCTTCTGCTGCATTCGCAGAGTTCTTTCTTTACGGGTCTATCGTAATTAATTCCGTTGTAGCAATTCGTGTGAGCAAGTCTTCTTTGGAAGGTGTCTCTGGTTCCTAATACGCAGGAAACTGAGGAGTTAGGGGGAGACGGTGACCAGAATTTGTAGTCATCCTGGGTACAGTTTCTGGCGAAGGCGTTTTTCAAGTCTATGGTGATGATGATCCATTGGTGTTGCTCATTGGCGGAGCCGAACATAGTGAAGGTAGTGGTGTTTTCTCCGGGTTCGGTCATGAGCCCGTATATGCGAAGGTCGTCTGCGTTAAACCTGCAAAAACCAGATGTGGTCAATTTATCGTAAATTATTGTTGTATTGTTCTCGTTGACCGCAATCGGGGAAAATGTCAATTACAATTCACAGTATTGTCAGCATGAACTCTTTAACATTATCGTTTTAACAAGTTTTTATCGTATCCTCCTCCTCTAGTTATCAATCACCAGGAATTACCAAACAAAATAAAAAACGGTTCACTAATGTTTGACCAAAACAATTTTAGCAAATGTTCATTTTACAAAAAACGTTTCATCAATATAGTAATTGGCAAATATGTTATTCCGCATATGTATCATTTTACAAAAACTTACTTGACAAATAATCATTTAGTAACTAATACATTAGTAAAATGTGTTACTTAATAAACTATCAATTGTATATTTTTCATGTTACCTAATAGTATGTTTGACAAATTGATACATTTACCAAATGTCATGTAATAAATTGTTATAAAGGGGTTACAGTCTTTTCTTTTAGCCTAGGCTAAACTGATCGACCCACTTTTTTAGATCACTTTGGTTTGTGATGGTCACAGTTCTAACCTAACCTAACCCACTTTTCTAGTATTACTTCGGTTTTGTGAGGGTCACAGTTCTAACCTAACCTAACCCACTTTTCTAGTATTACTTCGGTTTTGGGAGGGTCACAGTTCTAACCTAACCTAACCCACTTTTCTAGTATTACTTCGGTTTTGGGAGGGTCACAGTTCTAACCTAACCTAACCCACTTTTCTAGTATTACTTCGGTTTTGGGAGGGTCACAGTTCTAACCTAACCTAACTCACTCTTCTAGTATTACTTCGGTTTTGTGAGATTTACAGTTCTAACCAAATCTACTTTGTAGTAGCTTTCCAAAAAGCAGGGACTGAGTAAAAAAATATTGTAAAGATTTTCTATGAAACATTAATGATTTGATTCGCTATTATGTGTTTCATTTGACCCATATTATAAATTACTATTACAGATTCACTTGTCAAATAATACATTACAGCAAACATTTTTAGGCTAATCGTAGGTTTATTAGTCAACATATTTGTTAAATATGAACTTGTCAAAAATATCGTTTATAAAATGTTATTTTGTAAGTTAAATATTTGGTTATGAGAATAATTTGTCAAAAATGTTTTTGTAAAGTGAAGACTTGCCAAAATATAATTTTGCCAGCAGTTGGTTGTCAAGTGTCAATTTGCTAAACAAGTTTTGGTCAAACGATAGGACACCTAAAAAAACAACTACTGACGTCAGTAAAGAAGAAAAACAGATACGTGCAACATCTGATATTTTATATGCAAATACACTTCGTAAAATAGGTATCTCGACTGCAACAAAAACATACACAGTTCTTTTTTCCTCAGTCTGCAGAAACCGCAAAGGAGAACTTGATTTCTAAATGTATCTACCACAAAAAAAGAGATTTTTTTTCCTTCGCTAATATGTGGGTAAATCCAAGTGTGTATTATTCTTATCGATAAAAACATGAATACATGAATTTGGATTTAAATGACAAAATATTGATTTATTGATTTAAACTAACACGATCTTCACTCATATTATTAAATTAAAACGGGACTTAATCTCGTAAAACTTACGTTTTATATTTAACCCGACGTTTCGGACATAACATTACGTCCGTGGTCACGGGTAGACACGTCGGGTTAAATATAAAACGTAAGTTTTACGCGATTAAGTCCCGTTTTATTTTAAATGACAAAAGTTGTGAAATTGATTTCTAAGCAGAATTTTAGGAACATGCATCTTTAAATACAGTATTAACATGTCTGTATAAGTATAAAGTATTTAGCAAAATGCAAATGTTACACATTACACACGTAAAATACCTACTACGTGCTAATTGCAAAACACAAGTTATCGCTGATAAGAGTCCCACTTGCATTTCTAATTTGTTGAATATAATGTCTTAATAGTTTCACCGCTTTTTACTTATTTACTTTACATTTTACCTATTTGGGTCAACCAAACCGTACCAATTATGCATTGGTAGGTAGGTATATTCATGTCAGTATGACTTAAGAGCCATAAGTAGATTGCAGTAGGCTTGTGCCGTTTCGTTCGTTGATCGGAGCGCTCCGATCTCGTTCAATCGCTCCCATGAACTAGTTCGCTCTTTTAGGTCTTTTGCTCATTTAGTTCAGCCAGACCAGCGACCACTGCGCTCGGAAAGATCAGAACGAATGGGACCGAATAGTGTCAAAATGATACGAATAGTCCACAGATAGTAACATTCCGGGCCGAAAGGTTGTAAGTAACCGAAGTTTAATATGAAAACATGACTTTTTTTGTTGCTCTGCTAAGTAGCTCTCGCTCTCGGTCGGCGCAGTCACACATTCGTTCTCGATCCAAACCGCTCGCGCTCGCCGATCCTATACTGAACTAAATGAGCAAAGACCGATTCTCAGACCACGGAATGATTCAGTTCATTTCGGTCATTGATGGGATTTTATTCCTAACAGTTCATAGTTCGTGAACGACACAAGCCTAGATTGCAGTAAGCGGGTTAAAACAACCTGTGAACCTTGAGCTCTTTGCTAGCCTGCTACTGAAGTCAGCCAGCGATTAATTTTCAAATGCCCTTAACGACAAAGAAAGCAAAGAACCGCTTTCGGCCAACGTGCTCTCAAAATTATGTTTTTCTGATAGCCCATAGCGTATTTTTTTTTTATACTACGTCGGTGGCAAACAAGTATACGGCCCGCCTGATGTAAAGCGGTCACCGTAACCTATGGACGCCTGCAACACAAACAGTGTCACATGCGCGTTGCCACCCCATTAGAAACTATAAATATTCTTCGAAAACGTTGCGTTCTGTTAATTAAGTTGCGTTTCATAACCGTGCCAATTGTTCCACGAAAGGATTAAGTCAGATTTTCGAATTAAATTTACATTCGAGGTTCAAATCATTGATGTGCCATCAAAAAACAAGGAAAGGAAATGAAAAATATTATATTTAAGACATTCAGCTGAAGGAAAAAACAAAACAAAACTCACTGATAAGAATTCCACTCAATCCCCTCATTCGTCGAATACAGTATCTTCCTCGTCTCCCCTCTCAGTTTAAAGTACTTCACCGCCACCAAAACGCCTCCATGGTCGCCATAGTTAAAGAAGTAGTAGTCCTTAAGGATCCTCTTCCAAGTGAGACCAGCATCCCGACTGAGGTAGACACCGGGGATGCCCTTGAGTGACTTGCCCATCACTCCGGTAGCCATGATGATGCCTGGCGCTGATTTTGAACTCATGATGCTTGCCGATCTGAGAAAAAAAATGTTTGAGAATGGTTTTGATGCACAGAATGCCTACCCAGCCGGCTATTATGGTTGCAATTTTATCACTTATTAACGAGGATAAGACACTTGTCTCACATTGACATACTTGCCAGAACGTGACGGATGCTTTATCCACGTAGATAAGTGATAAAATGGCAAGCATAGGCCTGCAGGGCAGCTTCAAGGAAATTTGTGATTAGTTACAAAGGATAATGGGCACTTTTGCATGAAATATATCTGCAATATATCAGTACTTATACATACATCCATGGAACAAAGTGCTCAATCTTCTTTCTATGATACAATACTCTAGCCTCCTGAGTCCTGGAAGCATTTGTTTTGTTTTTGAATTTGGAACCTTTTACTAAATAAAAGTTCAAAATTAATTTGGGAATATGTACAAAAATGTGTACACGAGGACTAAGGAGGCTAGACTTGGCAGCAGCGTTTCAATGACCCCATGAGTCAGTATGTCAACTCAAATGTCGTTTATTAATTAAAACATGAACTACATGACAAAACAAATAACATACTATGCGTCACCATTTCACACTGTATTCATTTATAAGGCAAATTACTAACGCATTATTATTTACAATCGATATGATTAATAACAAGACTTCTGATTGCCACAATTATAAAACTAGGAAAAAAATCATCACCATTTTTTAAATGTTGGGTTAGTTACATTATTGCGCCTGAGCTGGAAGTTCACATTTTTGACACATTTGTTTTGAAGTGTCGCGGTGTGGCTAAGAGGTATCGTTTGCCAAATCTAGCGATTATCTACGAATTGGTTGAATCGATTAGGCCCTATGTCAAGGAGGTGCTTAAACAAATATACGATTTCTATCAACTTACTGAAATGTTATTTGAATCGAAATGACAGACTCTGCCACAGCACTAGTTTAAAAATAAAAATGAATGATAAATGACATAATAAGTAAATCCTGCGTGATTAATGAATATCTTAAAATACTCAATAAAGAAGATCCGCAAAAATGTAACATGTCTTAGATTATGTTTAAAGTAAGCGATATATTGTTTTTAAGTACTTAATTTTTTTTAAATATTATTACAGGATTTTATTTAAAATTTCATTAGGTCGCGCCAGTTTACGTTTTGTGGACGCTGTCATGTCATGTGTCAAAAATGTGAACTTACAGCTCCGGGACAATACGTTATACAGATAGTGATAAGTAGTCCACTGAACTGGCGACGTTCGGGGGGCGTATTATGTGCGTTATTCACGTAACAAATAGTGTGGACCAGTGATACCCAACCATTATTTTATGATGACCTCGACCATTGAGGACCACAGGATTTTGTCTTGTAGCTCAGGGCCTCAAGATGATACTACTGTCCAGTACCTCTACATTTGAGTCAAGGAAAGTCTTGTTAAAAAGCTGCAAGGTTTACAATTCAGAGCGGGACAGTGGACGTGTTAACTTAGTAAAGGTAATGGCAAGGATAATGTGGCGGGTCACCAAGAAAAGTCTGGTAAGTCGCAAGCTGAGTATCACTGCTCTGAACTCCGAACCCTGGATGATTCGAATGAATTATTATTTATTATACTATCTATATATATCGTATGGATAAATAAAACCGTCCTGTAAATACCCCGGCAGTTTATTAACCCTTTATCAAATACGATTATTGGAGATAAAAAGCAGGGGATACCAAACAAAAACCCATCGGTTTTTCCAACTAGGGAATAAATCAAATCAGTTTTTTTTTTGGGAAACGGTGTGTTAAATACACTTAACACTGATTTGGTTAGTTTGTCGTTCTCTGATAACATATGTTTATGTTTAACATGTGTTTAATAAATGACTTTTATCAAAATTGTAAATAAACAGATATCCCTTTACTGCATACGCTATTGAAGTTCATTTTTTTATTGCATGTAAGGGGTTACTTTACGTCTTATATTAGTTATATTCTTTATTCGTTATCACATG
The DNA here is from genome assembly GCF_023078275.1 of Leguminivora glycinivorella. Lineage (NCBI taxonomy): Eukaryota > Metazoa > Arthropoda > Insecta > Lepidoptera > Tortricidae > Leguminivora > Leguminivora glycinivorella. The sequence continues at coordinate 15,716,019 of NC_062987.1, read as the reverse complement.
TAGTATCCGTCAGATATACATTTTAAGAGCGCCCGAAGTACTTAAAAATATCAGAACATGCCTCTAACGCCATGGCAATAAAGGCGTTCAGACAGGCAAGTATGGTCGCGCGATAAATGATAAAACATCTGGCCGTCCCTATCGCACTATTAGTAAGTGCGATAGGGACGGCCATTTTATCATTTATCGCACGACCATGCTTGCAGTACAGATATTTGTGAGCAACTCGGGCGCTCCGATATATCTAATGCCGACTATACAAGGCAATGTAGATATTACAATAAAAGGTAATGTATAAAAGCAGGCATGATACAGTGATTACAATATTTCTTAGCATTTGATAGGATAATGAAGAAATAATGACACTTTACCAATAAATAATCTGCAAATGCATTTGTTCTACAAACTACCATCATGATATCACACAGCAACAGCATATCGTGCATAAACAATCAATAATAAGGAAATCATTATGCAATAAAGATAATAAAAAAATAACAGACAAATAAAAACAAATTGTAGGTTTTTATGAACTTACATAAAATAATGAATCGCAGCAAAACATCGACACACGATTTTTAGGCTGTTAAGCACAATTAAAAACATAGTCGGCGAATTAAATGAAACAGTCCACGGGCAAAATCTTGGACGATTGAGAAAGTTGACGTAAATACTATCCATTTGTTGTTACCCTTTGCCACTTTAGTATCAATACACAAGTTAGCATACAGTGGATCTTATGGAATTTGGTTTCTCCGCGATTTTATCACATTCACATCACAAACCTTTGGGCAGCATCCTCTCGGATTACCCCTTTATAATGTGGTGGGCGCAAAGTACGGCCCGCGGGCCAAATCCGGCCCGCGAAAGTAATTTTATCCGCCCCTCCATCGGTTTTTCAATATATATGGCTATTGTAGTAAAAAAATATAATTTTTTAGTGTGAATCTGGCTCCTCAAAATTTCCTTAAAATTTTGGCCTTCAATGAAAAAAGTTTGCCCATCACTGCATTAATAATACATTTAATTAAAATGTCGCACTCGTCGGCGCATACCGCCCAAAGGTCCGGAAAACCATATTGTTCCGTGATTAAAGGAATTAAAGCCATAAAAATTATAATTTCGTGTCTGTTTCATTCAATTTGCCGGCTAGGGAAAACACAGATTTGGGTTACACCTCACTAATTTACCTTTGGTTGTCGTGTACATTCCTTGGAGGGCTGCAATATATATAAATACCTAGTCATTTGCTAATTTGGAAAAGTATTTAGGTACATACAAATATATTATTAAATAGGTACACAATTATGTATGACTGTCTGACTGAGCTACAATATTAAGTAGTAAAAAAAGCAAATGTCTTTATTTTTTCAGATAGACATAATATATCTGTGTAAGTGCTGATAGGTACGTGCGTACGAATATTTTGAGAACGGGTATGTGCATGGTTATATAGTTTTTCTGGCATCCCTACGATTAACACACGAGCAAATTCCAAATTATTTCAAAAGCTCTTAGAAATTTCCAGAATTTTTCGCATAAATATAAGGATTCCTTGGGAATCGTAAATAATTTGAATGATGATGTGAAAACTTAGGGGGAAAGACGTAAAAATTTTCTGATGGCACTGAATTGGCACATTAATATTGTGCTGCGCACTTGTTAAAAAAACATCAGTAAAACTGGCAGCTTGTGTCTTTTTAAATAAAAAGAGCAGGATAACCAATAATAAACCAATTGTTTCTGCGAATCACAGCTGTCAGCAAAAAGCCTTCAAACGCACCATTTGTAATTTATCCTGTTGCGTCTGGTTCACAATGTACCTAGAGTTGGGCATTATTCGAATAATATTTCATCTAAATAATTATTAGAATAAACAATCATTAGTTGATTTATTATTCGCGATTTTCGCGAACATTTTTATTTGCGAATAAATCATTCGACTGTGTTTTCGAATAATAAATGGTTTTTTCGTTATTTTATTGGAATAAATACCAAGAATAATTATTTACACAAATGCTTATTTCATTGTTTCCAATGTTTACATCATTTTCAAAGTTCCTGTATTATTTTATTTAAACGGAATGTATAATTATGTTTTGTTCAACGTTATGGTCATTAATACTAAAAAATAATATGTGTAGCTATTTACTTCGTTTCAAGATCGCATTTTGTTAGCTCTCGTGTTTGTATTTTCATAAGACTGTATATTTCATGAAAACATGCTATTATTGTTATTTTATTATTCGAAAATAGTATTCACGAATAAATTGTTTGTGGAATATTTTATTCGCAAATAACCTACTCTACAAATAAATTATCCGCGAATAAATAATCTCTTTAATTTCGAATAAGAATAATCATTCGATAAATGTATTCGTCATTCGCGAATGATTCCGTTATTCTCAATCGTTATTCGTCATTCGAATAAATTTTGCCCGTCTCTGGTACCTTGGTTTTGGTAGGTACACTCTTAGTTGAAATATTTTGGACCGCATTGTCTGTACAATAAGGTTTACAAACAGTCCATTGTATTTACTTCGTAACGATAACAGGAGGATATTGAATTTAATGCATGATGCAATCGAATTCAAGCGTGTAAAAATACTAAACAGGTTGTCATCAATGTCATCATGTTACTTATATCAAAATGAATAAGATAATTTTTAAATTGGTTCGACATCATAAACTAAAGTCAATCATATGCTAGCCTTGCAGGATGATAGGACATGCCGGTACAAAGCTAAGAAGAAACCGCAGGCTGAAAAACATGTTTTCCTGTTGTGAACCGCAATAAATGTCATTAAGGGTATGAAAGAAAGGCCTGGAATCGAACCAGCATCCTCTATGATACTGATAGAAGCCTAAACTCCACAACCACGCGGCACGCGGATCACTCGACTCGAAATTTCCAAGTATGTATTACGCAATTAATCAAGTCAAAATCGAAATCAAAAATATTTTATCGTATAAATAAATATGGGTACATAATAGTTATTTGTTATACAAGAGTGCAAAGTTGTATTTTAACGCCGAGTGTGGAATTGAAAAACGAGCAAGCGAAAGGATTCTATAGTTGAACCACGAGCGAAGCGAGTGGTTCGAGAATAGAATCCTGAGCTTGCGAGTTTTTCAACACACGAAAAGTACACAGTATTCACTCAGTATTTGCACTCGTGTGTAACACAAAACTTTTCCCCTCTCTATAGCGAGGAAAGTACAACGCAAAAAACGCGTTTATCACTGCTTCCAGTAGTTCCACAGGTGGTAAAACATGTTCATCACTAGATTAACCCACTTTTATCAATTTTAAAGCAGAAAATTTGCCTCTATTCAAGGTCAAATTACTTTATCCACTAGTGGATAAAATGCGTTTTTACCCGCTGGTATTAAAGGACAAAACACGTGTTTCCGAGCTAATAGTGAGGGGAAAAGATCTTAGATGATGTTGTTTCGCTTTCGCCATATCTTGCCTTACAAAAGCGTACAATATTTGTACAATATTTACTGACGGCTTATGGCGCCCCTCATACCTTTATGCCTATCCTTTTAGCTTTCCCACAGTCTGATAAAATACAATTTAAAAAACCGGCCAAGAGCGTGTTGGGCTACGCTCAGTGTAGGGTTCCGTAGTTTTCCGTATTTTTCTCAAAAACTACTGAACCTATCAAGTTCAAAACAATTTTCCTAGAAAGTCTTTATAAAGTTCTACTTTTGTGATTTTTTTCATATTTTTTAAACATATGGTTCAAAAGTTAGAGGGGGGGGGACGCACTTTTTTTTCCTTTAGGAGCGATTATTTTCGAAAATATTAATATTATCAAAAAACGGTCTTAGTAAACCCTTATTAATTTTTAAATACCTATCCAACAATATATCACACGTTGGGGTTGGAATGAAAAAATATCAGCCCCCACTTTACATGTAGGGGGGGTATCCTAATAAAACATGTTTTTTTTCATTTTTTATTTTTGCACTTTGTTGGCGTGATTGATATACATATTGGTACCAAGTTTCAGCTTTCTAGAGCTTACGGTTACTGAGATTATCCGCGGACGGACGGACGGACGGACGGACGGACGGACGGACGGACGGACAGACAGACATGGCGAAACTATAAGGGTTCCTAGTTGACTACGGAAACCTAAAAATATAGTAGGTAGATAATTTACCCTTACAAAGTACCTTCACGAAAGACGAAAACCCGAGTAGCATTATCAATCAGGAGATATATATCGTAGGCGAGCACAATGATGGAGTTCAACGTACGAACGCGAGACCACGCTATCATGTGATTCACTTAGAATACTGATTGTACGGAATACGATCCCGTTGTGTTTATAAACAAATACGCCAAAAAGTGCAAGTGTACGTCACTGATGCATGTACGTAGGACAAGTGAGATAAAGTTTTAGAGTTTTTAAACATTATGAATGTTTGTTTCATATTACGTTTAGATTTCATTCACGTTTTTGCACTTAATGATAATAGTATGTAAAGTATCTAAATTGGACCAGCATACCTAGTACCTAATACCTAGGCACTAGGACAAAACAATACATAATTTTGCAATACATATGCAGATATCGAGTTGCATTAAACATGTTCTTTTGAGTTCATGTAATTTCTAATAATAGCCAACGTCTACGGCCCATTGCCACAAGGTTTTTTTTTAATTTAGATTATTTTTATTTTAGTTAAATTTATTTTTCCCCTCACTAGCTCGGAAACACGTGTTTTGTCCTTTAATACCAGCGGGTAAAAACGCATTTTATCCACTAGTGGGTAAAGTAATTTGACCTTGAATAAAGTCAAATTAACTGCTTTAAAATTGATAAAAGTAGGTGAATCTAGTAATAATAAAGATGATTTACCACCTGTGGAACTACTGGAAGCAGTGATAAACGCATTTTTTGCGTTGTAGTTTCCTCGCTATAGTGAGGGGAAAAGTTTTGTGTTACACTCGGGTGCAAATGTATTTTACTTCTCGTGTGTTAAAAAACTCGCAAGTTCAGGATTCTATTCTCGAACCACTCGCTTCGCTCGTGGTTCAACTATAGAATCCTTTCACTTGCTCGTTTTTCAATTCCACACTCGGCGTTAAAATACAACTTTGCCCCCTTGTATACAAATAACTATTATACGCAGCAAGTAACTACTAGCTCTTGTGAACACGTACCGTGCAATCCATACTAATATTATAAATGGGAATGTGTGTGTGTATGTTTGTTTGTCCGTCTTTCACGGCAAGACGGAGCGACGAATTGACGTGATTTTTTATGTGAAGATACTTGAAGGGATGGAGAGTGACATAGGCTACTTTTTGTCTCTTTTTAACGCGAGCGAAGCCGTGGGCAAAAGCTAGTATTAAAAAAAATGGGTACACAACTACACATCAAAGTTCACGACTGATTGTCATTCCCGAAATGCCTGAATCTAAAGACAGATCAACAGGTACAACAGGTACCCATTGCGTATTATTTTTTATACAAGCCAATGAGCTCCTAACCAGTGCGGCGATTTCGTCTATACACAGGAAGTTCACTTCCTATAATGGACTGTAAGTCGAAGCGATGATTTCTTCGAACCGATCGAGAGGAAGCACTTTATCAGTAGGTTAACTGACTCATGATTTAGATAGAGCGCGATCTGGTTGCCTTGCCTAGCGAAGAGATTTGAAACATGTCGTGATTTCGTAGTTCGTACCCCAGGTTTCATATTTTTTCGGCAGAAGCCTTTTCCAATATGGATCAATTGAATTATCTACGAGAATATGTATGCTCTTACTGCAACAACAACAAAAAAAAGTCCACCTAACGAAATACATGGGTTACCCGACGATCAGTTGGATGTGTTATTTGTTACATGTAATGTGTGTAATGCCGCCTATGCCTGCTATGAAATAAGCCCGTAATCTTAAAATAAAGTCTAGTCTAGTAGGTCATATTGAAGCCATTTAGACTCCGCGCACACGGGCGACAAAACTCTTTTGTCTCCGTCGCTCGGTCTATGGGCTAGTATGAAGGTGCGCACACGAGGCGACGCAACTTTTCATACAAATACGAAAGTTGCCGAGCAACTTTGTCGCCCGTGTGCGCGGAGCCTTAGGTCACTCAGACTAGTATCCAATTCATATAATTGACTTGATTCATTAAAAGACGCATGCCTTGGTTTATATTGGCGTTCTATCAAAGAGGTTTACCAAATCGCGGATCATCATAAATGACACGATTTACATCGCAAAAAAAAGTAAAACTAAGCAAATCAAATTGAAGTATAGTCTGTTAAACCATTTGGCGTCACAACTGTCACAAGTTGAAATCCTAAGAACCCGCATCCTTATTCCGAGTTCGAGGTTACAATGTTATCGCCACTAAGCGGTTGTCAAGTGTAATGTTACGCTATCGACAAACGAGAGCTGTTGATAACGCTAGTTGCTTTGTATCTGTGTTTACAGTTTACATAAAGTGACACCTTTGTTTTTTAATGGCTAGGCGGCGAAAAACAAAAGAAGCCAGGCTTAAAGAACAGGCGAAATTTGAATTTTAAGAGTATTATTCGTATTGATTTTGAATCCAATCTTATTTTGGAATTTGCTAAGCAGATTTTTGACAAACGAAGCGTCAATTGATGCATTTTATCGGCATTTATATGATTTATTTACATTTGACTTTAAAATAAGGTAAAATTCTGTAGATACATACTTATATATTTTGGTGTTTATGTGAGTTTCATGTTGGCTTGCAAATTAGTCTGGAGAAGATAATACTTACGTACAGTCGACTACAAAGAGATGTATCAATTTTTTCACCTTATTACAATGAAATAAGGTGAAAAAGTGTATACATCTCTTTGTAGTCGACCGTACATAAGTACATCATATGTATACAAAGTACGTAAGCAATGATTACAGCATAAACATAACAATTAGTTGTAGCTAGATTAGGCACTGATCCCACCGCGAGCTAGTAATCCATGAGCTATCGGCTATAAAAACGAACAAGATAGGCACACCCGTGCAAATAAAAGAGAAACGGCCATATTGATAGTTCAACGCTAGGCGAGTAACTATAAACATCGCCGTGTCTCATTTATTTACACAGGAGTTTGACAGTACACTCCTAGTTTACTAGCTCGCGGTGAGACCAGTACCTACCTTAGACGAGCCACAATGCAAATGACTAGAGCAATAGATTTGTAGTGAGTTTTTGTAATAAATTTCTAGAAAAAGGTAAGCGTTAAATACATATAATATGTATTATATAAGTTAAAAATATACCTTTAAAGCTGACACTGACATTTTATACTTAAAAAAAAATCATCTTTGACTCGCAAATTCGTAAATTTCGTCATGTCTGGTCGCACCTTAAGAATTGAATAGAATAGGGTACGGTAATATTCTGCAGTCAGATTGCAGTACTATCACACATACTAAACCATAGAGAAACTTATGCATACTATTACCAAACAGTTTTTTAGATTTTTTGATAACATTGATGAATTAAAGTGATTTGTTTACAAGAGGCCTACCATGACACCGTGAACCACATTCGACATGTTGCTTCCCCATCACACTTACGTGCAAATTCACAAGTGCGACAAAGAGGCAAGACGCCGGACATGTTCCGCGGTGGACCCTCAATATGCTAGCGGCGCCCTCTGCGTAGAATTTTACATAACATCCCCTACTGTCGCAAAAGCTGTGACAGAATATTTTCTAGAAACGTCACAATTGAAAAACAAAACACGATAGCTACAGCAAGTCAGTCGTGACTAAAAATGTTCTCACCTCGTCACGGGGTACAGTTGACTGAATTTCTGACATAAGTGGAGGCTGCACGAGTTCGCGATGTGGCAGTTGAGTGGCTTGCCTGAAAACAAGGTCGTATTAGCGGACAGGTTGGGTAAACAGTAAACAGACGGGGCAATGGCCGGTGGCTGTATGTATGTTTTCCCCTCACTAGCTCGGAAACACGTGTTTTGTCCTTTAATACCAGCGGGTAAAAACGCATTTTATCCACTAGTGGATAAAGTAATTTGACCTTGAATAAATTCAAATTAACTGCTTTAAAATTGATAAAAGTAGGTGAATCTAGTAATAAAGATGATTTATCACCTGTGGAACTACTGGAAGCAGTGATAAACGCATTTTTTGCGTTGTAGTTTCCTCGCTATAGTGAGGGGAAAAGTTTTGTGTTACACTCGGGTGCAAATATATTTTACTTCTCGTGTGTTAAAAAACTCGCAAGTTCAGGATTCTATTCTCGAACCACTCGCTTCGCTCGTGGTTCAACTATAGAATCCTTTCACTTACTCGTTTTTCAATTCCACACTCGGCGTTAAAATACAACTTTGCCCCCTTGTATAACAAATAACTATTAAACTAGCATCAGTCGACCTTTATGAAAAAAAAAAAACGTTGGCGAGACGTCTTTTTCCATACAGCTGGCCCGACGCTACGCTCGCGAGACGCTAGATGTGGGGGGGGGGCAAAAATGTGGGCTTACTTCACTGGCTCGACGACCCAAAAATTATCTTGGCCTGCTAAACAAGAGATCGCCAGGGGCCCATTTCTCGAAGCTACAAGTTACAATTTACAAGTGGTAGCAGGATGACAAGTTGGAAAGAGACTTCCGCTTGTAACTTTTTTTTTTTAAACAATAACCAAATATTACATTTATTATGGGACCAATGCTGAAATATACAATAGTATTTACATTACGATACATTAAATGTAACTTTCAATTTTGAGAAATGGGCCACTGGTCTTTTAGATGTAAGTATCTTATAAAATAATGTAGCTGTAGGGTAGGTACTATAACACAGGTTGATAAAATAAATATCCAATTACTTATTCTGGGACATACGATTGCGTAGGTCTTAGTAAATATGAGTCATGGAAGACCTAACTTATTCAGAGCACGAAACCTTATAAAGAGTACTTATACTAAGCGATAAGATTAAAACGAATTATTGAAGTCCTCTATGTCACTCGTCAATTTTCATCGAACAAATATACATACATATACTTAGTCACGCCTGTTTTCCAGAGGGGTAGGTGTAGAGACAGAGACCACAGATTTGATCTCAAAGACTTAAAACCAGCTTTAAATTTGTAAACAACGCGGAAATGTTGGGATAAAATAAACAGAATAAACTGTATTACTATTATAACATACGGCCAAATGAATGAAATATAGACAAAGGGCCTTATGCTTCATTTTGAATTTCAGATAAAATGTTGCAATAAGGAGTTCCAACATAAATTATTGCATATGCTGACAAGTCACAAAAGTAAACTAGAACAATTACGTCAATAATATTATGCTTCCTAATCAAATCAATACACGACTCAAGTAGCTTATACAATCGTGCATTCTGTAGCATAAATTTATTTATTTACAACACGCCTATACTGTGTCCATGCTGGACAAAGGCCTCCCCTTCGATTTCCACTCGTCCCGGTTATGAGCGATCTCCGGCCAGTCGCTGAGACACACGTTCAGGTCGTCCCGCCATCTCCGCTTGGGCCTGCCAGATCCTCGCCCGTCTTGCGACACCCATACCGTTATTTTAGCCCACCTCTGTGGGTGCATACGGCAGACATCGCCTGCCCAATCCCATCTCACGCCGTGGCTTGCGTGAGCGACGGTCGCGCGATGGTCGCGCGACGGCGATGCGACGCATACGAAATCAAACCTTCTCGATATGGAAGTATGAGACGCGACGGCGACGGTCGCGCGACCGTCGCCCACGCAAGACACGGCGTCAGCTTGACGGTCTTAACCCAAACATCATCATCATCCTCCTTGCGTTATCCCGGCATTTGCCACGGCTCATGGGGGCCTGGTGTCTTAACCCAAACATCATCAACATAAATTTTATAATAACAAATGGACTTATTGAAGTGGTCCTAAATCGTTGGTCCTTAGATACTTGTACTACTTGTGTAAATGAGCCATCTGTTTTTGTTTAGGCTAAGTGGAGCTCTCGATTAGTTAACGAACACTTAAAGCGGGATTTGGGAATTTAACTGCTCTTGAGATGCCTCTTACACGAAGTTTTTTTTTTCACTCAAAACTTCAAAATTAAAAATTGAGCTGAGCATTGATGAAAGTCCAGATAACATTTAATTTTGAAACGGGCAATTTCCAGGACTTTTTAATATTTTTTCAACAGGCAATAACTTTACAAAATACATAGACGTCTTGCCATATAAGTAATCTTCTAGAATTTGGTAATAACAAAGAGGCAAATATGAATATTAGCGCCATCTAGTCGAGCGTCCCTCAACGGTGTAACGCCATCTAGGCCACGGTACCTTTTTCTCTATGGCTTTGAGGTACGTTTTTAGGGTTCCGTAGTCAACTAGGAACCCTTATAGTTTCGCCATGTCTGTCTGTCCGTCCGTCCGTCCGTCCGTCCGTGGATAATCTCAGTAACCGTAAGCACTAGAAAGTTGAAATTTGATACCAATATGTATATCAATACCAATATGTACGCCAACAAAGTGCAAAAATAAAAAATGGAAAAAAATGTTTTCTTAGGGTACCCCTCCTACATGTAAAGTGGGGGCTGATTTTTTTTTTCATTCCAACCCCAATGTGTCATATATTGTTGGATAGGTATTTAAAAATGAATAAGGGTTTACTAAGATCGTTTTTTGATAATATGAATATTTTCGGAAATAATCGCTCCTAAAGGAAAAAAAAGTGCATCCCCCCCCTCTAACTTTTGAACCATAAGTTTAAAAAATATGAAAAAAATCACAAAAGTAGAACTTTATAAAGACTTTCTAGGAAAATTGTTTTGAACTTGATAGGTTCAGTAGTTTTTGAGAAAATTACGGAAAACTACGGAACCCTACACTGAGCGTGGCCCGACATGCTCTTGGCCGGTTTTTTCTTAGATTATCCGTCTATACGGAGTTACATATGTCTTTGGTAATAATGATTTCGTGATAGTATCTAAGTTGTAGATCAGTACGAAATTATTAGGCACAGAGCGCGTCACATCAAACATGACATTATTTACACTGTATTTATCAGTAACATGTTTATGTAATCTAATATACCACTAATGCTACCCCGCTCATGACATTGTTATGGATTGACACATGCCTATTCGTATTACGTTCCCAATTATCTGTTATAGTTCCATTTTAATAAATTACATAGTTTTTCCTTGAAAAACATCGTGAGGAAACCGGACTAATTCCAATAAGGTCTAGTTACCCTTCGGGTTGGAAGGTCAGATGGCAGTCGCTTTCGTAAAACTAGTGCCTACGCCAAGTCTTGGGATTAGTTGTCAAAGCGGACCCCAGGCTCCCATGAGCCGTGACGCCCGTGGCAAATGCCGGGATAACGCAAGGAGGATGATGATGATATAGTTTTTCCTTGCATTTGAAAACAAAAACCGCCTAAGTAAATAGTAAATACTATTGGATTTCATTTGTGGGGCTGTAAGCATAATGGACACCTTTGCAGCTGATATCTATATTTAATTATTTCTAAATCAGTCAGTTTCATTTGGCCAGTTTAATATGTAGTCATACGCGATTAAGTCCCGATTTAAAACTATTTCTGTGTAATAATCGTGAAAGTTTAAACCAGTGATACCTATGTTTTCTGATAAGTAGTTTGATGATACAAATCACCAAACTAAACGAACGCCATAATTTGCGACGTTCTAAAGTAAAAAGTACCACATTGTCACTTGCCATAACGACAAAATTTGCTCTTAAACTCTTATATACGAATCTTGAGAAGCTCACATTCATAAACAAAGAAATATCGCATTTTAATATTGCTTCAGTAAGATAGTTAAAATACTAGGTATTTCCTATCAAATGAACGAGTCATGAGATAAAAATAAAAACTTTTATATATTCATAATTTATATAAATATGCGTGACTTATCGCCCCCAATTATGTAAAGGTGTTATCAACGCTCAATTAAATGTAAAAATTCAGCCAAAACATAAACGTTTAATAATCGCATAATGATTGACGTGATTACAGATGCTTTTCGTTGCGCGTGAGTTACTTTACAATACCTACACGCATATGTTTTGTGTTATAGTTTTTGAAGTTTACTTATAATTTTTGAGATTTTAAATTGCGATAGCGTTATGAAAATTTTAAATTTTGAAAAAAAAAACCCGGACATAGTGGACCGATTTTCACGGTGATGAAACATGGCTAAAGAATTCGGCTTTCAAAACAAAAATCGGTTCATCCGTTCGGAAGCTACGATGCCACAGACAGACACACACACAGGCAAACAAACAGATAGACAGACAAACAGACATTCAGACCGTCGTTTTTGCGTCGGGGGTTAAAAATTTATGTGATTAATTTTATATTCTAGTAAAATAGTACATTTCGTTACTAGTGCAAGAAGTATGTACCTACTTCATCACCCCACGAGCCCCGAGACATCTTCGAGCCATACTTGGGACGAGGGAGTGGTACTATAATGTTGCGACCTACGGTAGCCAACAAGTATTGACATTATGAATATGTTAAAATACGATTAGCTGAAGTCACATGAGCTCATGAGTCATAAATGACATAAAATTATTTTATCGGTAAAAACATGTACCTACAACCAATATAATAAATATAGATGCGAACCTAAACGTTTTTTTTTATACTACGCCGGTGGCAAACGAGCATACGGTCCGCCTGATGGAAAGCGGTCACCGTAACCTAAAGACGCCTGCAACTCAAGGAGGGTCACATGCGCGTTGCCAACCCACGTGTAAGCAATAAAGTCGTGTATACATACTTTTGGCACTTTGTCCGCATCTATATTTAACACATTGACTTGACTGTACATATTTTAGTGTCACCTTAAAGCTCGGCCACACATGCGCGCTTTGATAGCGTAGGCCGAGCGGTAGCGGAGCGTCAGCGGAGCGCAACGATAGCGGTGCGCCGGACGAACGCTGGCGTTGCGCCCAGCGGACGCCGGCGGGAACTAACGAGCGCGGATTGCGAGCGGAACGCCAGCGTTCCGCCGGCGCATCACTATCATTGCGCTCCGCTGACGCTCCGCTAACGCTACGCTATCATAACGCTTTATGTGTGGCGGAGGCTTTACAGCTTGGAAATGAAAACTGGATTAAGAGAAAAGGGTGACGAGACCTCTTCTGCATACCAAAGAACTCTCCAGTCTGAATATTGTCATTATGCATTATTCCTGAACGTATACGACAACCTTAGAACAAGGTATAAAGACACAGGCAACAAAGAGCTCCACTCATAACAGCGGTGTTTATTTTCGCGACCTCAAATGAGTCGTGTCATATGACTCATAAGTAGTTGATACGGTGACAGGATATCTAATTTACTAAGAACGGTCTGTGGATTGAAAGCATAACACTACCAGTTTACAAGCTGATATACCTACAATATTAAGTTGACAGTAAAATGGGTTAGAATTACACAATCCTTACTAATATTATAAATGGGAAAGTGTGTGTGTCTGTTTGTTTGTCCATCTTTCACGGCGAAACGGAGCGACGAATTGATGTGATTTTTTAAGTAGAGATAGTTGAAGGGACGGAGAATGACATAGGCTACTTTTTGTCTCTTTCTAACGCGAGCGAAGCCGCGGGCAAAAGCTAGTATTTTATAAATAAATATATTAGGGGACACCTTACACAGATCAACCCAGCCCCAAACTAAGCAAAAAATGAACTAAGGGTGCTAATAGGCGACGATATACATACTTAAATAGATAAATACACAATTATATCCATATATATAAAATATCCATATATATAGAAAATAATATATATAGAAAATATATATAATATTATATAGAAAATATCCATGACTCAGGAACAAATATATATCATCATCATCATTTCAGCCATTAATCGCCCACTGCTGAGCATAGGCCTCCCTTCGTGTACGCCACTTATCCCGGTCCTGGGCTAATCTCATCCAGGAGTGCCCCGCAGTTTTTCGGATGTCGTCCACCCAACGAGCCAACGGATGCCAGGCGCTTCTTACATCCGATAGCGGCCACCATTCGGTCAACATTTTAGTCCACCTGCCATCACTCTGCCTGGCAACATGCCCCGCCCAATTCCATTTGAGTTTGGAAATGACGTCACCCACAAAATCAAAAATCAAGCCACAAAATCAAAGTCAAATATATATGTGTCGCTTAACTTCAAACTTGGGTAAATCCATTTTGCTATAAGGACGATTATATTTCAGACCATAATATATTTTTTATATAATCAACCTTATAGCAGAATGGATTTACCCAAGTTTGAAGTTAACATATATAGTATTTGCTCATCACACAAATAAATGCCCTTACCGGGATTCGAACCCAGGACCGCGATTTAGCGGCAGGGTCACTAGGTCACTACCGACTAGGTCAGACCGGTCGTCAACGTCGTTTTACACTCCGATTATAAGGAAAATAAACTGTAAGTATTGGGAGACTTGAGGCCTATATAGACTGTATGTAATATACTAACCGTTCTCATCCTCAGTTGGCGGGTTGACCGGCGACCAATAGACGCCGTGGTCGTAGGTGATGAGCGATATGAGGTGCACTTTGCCTACGTAGGACACCCGGGATGCTGGCTATATAGGACTGTAAGTGACGTACGAACCGTTCTCATCCCCAGGTGGCGGGTTGACCGGTGACCAAGTGACGCCGTGGTCAAAGGTGATGAGTGATCATGAGGTGTACCTGGCCTACGTAGGACACCCGGGACGCTATATACGAGTAAGACTGTAAGTTGCATACTAACCGTTCTCATCCTCAGTCGGCGGGTTGACCGGCGACCAAGTGACGCCGTGGTCAAAGGTGATGAGTGATCATGAGGTGTACCTGGCCTACGTAGGACACCCGGGACGCTATATAGGACTGTAAGTTGCATACTAACCGTTCTCATCCTCAGTCGGCGGGTTGACCGGCGACCAAGTGACACCGTGGTCGAAAGTGATGAGTGATATGAGGTGCGCCTTGCCTACGTAGGACACCCGGAAGCCTGGAACGCTATATATGTAGGACTGCAAGTGACTAACCGTTCTCATCCTCAGTTGGCGGGTTGACTGGTGACCAAGTGACGCCGTGGTCAAAGGTGATGAGTGATATGAGGTGCTCCGGGCCAACGTGGGAGACTTGCGCCTTGGAGTCTACTCGGGACGCTATGTAGATGCCCTTGAGACCTTCTATGCGGTAGAGATCCGTGAATGGGTCTTCTGTCATGTCCCTGTGAGAAATATTTTACTATAGTAGTCTAGCATTGAAATGCCATAGCGTATAGTATTAATATGTGTGAATGGCCACATTTGGTTTTAATTCTTATTCTAGGCCGTGATGAATAATAACTGACAATGTAACAAAAAAGTATGCATATATTTTATTTGCTTTCCCAAAGAGATTATTTAATATTAAGACAAACAGACCGTGAACAGTAAGGCCTTGCTCGTTAAAAAGTTAACAATTTACTATTTTACTGTCATATTACTATCGTAGGTTGCGTCTAACAGGTACCTATATTAAAGGAGTTAAATACTCGATATATTTTTTGTTCATAAAAAAAATATCACAGATTGACGAGACGATTTTGTAGCAAAACGGACAATAGAAATGTCAATGACCTTAAAAGATATGAAATACAAGAAACTCACTCTAGCCAAGTATCCTTCCAGTTTCCATCCGGGAAATAGCACAGAATCTGCTCCAAGCTCAGCATGAAGTTGTACCGAGTGAAATCGTTGCTAATCTCAGACACGTACAGATCCGCTAAGATCTCCGTGTGCATGACAGAGACGAATATACGTTTGTCTGTCACGTCGGCTATGTGGAACTTCTTCATGTCCAGTTCGGTTTCGAATTCGGCTTTGTAGAAGGGACCTTTCATGTGAGAGATGTACAAGTCCAATGTGTTACGCTGTAACAAGATTAAATCATTATGGAATGCAATAACATGCTTATGATAAGTTTTCATAGCTAAAGCAAAGACATATGAGGAGTGTCTTTTCAAAAGGGCGTATTTCCATTTTTTCTTTTTTTTTTAACTATGAATGCATTTTTTTTAATATAGAAAATTACGTGTTGTTTTGAGATTAAAGCTCAAAAAGTCTCGCCTTGATCTTTAAAAAAAAGTGTAACATCAAAGTTTAGAACACATTTTGAAAAGTGTGTAATGATTATTTATGTGGATAAACCAATGTATGTAGTACAACAACATTGATATCAACTAACTTAATACAAAATCCAAAAATAAATAAAACTATTCTAAAATAATAACATTTACGCTACAAGGCCACAACAAAAGGGCTTAATTCCCAAAAGTTCGCATCAAAAGTGCTTAATTCTCAAAAACATATGGTAATTAAATATTTATTTAGGTACACATGTTACGTTTGATGTACTTAATCATAACATTAACGTCAACTTACAATATTACAATTTTGGAAATTAAATATTAATTTCAAAATCAATACCGTGGAATTATGTTTTTCTCGATTTCCCAAAAAAAGTTCAAAGTGGAAATAAGCCCTTTTGAAAAGACACTCCTCATATAAATCCGTATAGACCGTTAGTCTATGAAACAAACGTACTCGGAAACATCAAGAAAAAAGTATGGTCATCTATAAGGCGCAAAACTTTTGGTTAATTCTCAGCTAGATGGCGCTTGGCTGGTTTATCACATATCAAGTTAAGACGCTACGATACCCCTCATTTCTCCATACAAACGCTCTCGCCTGTTTCCTCTCTGGTTTTTGAAGCTAGATCAATGGTTTTTTCAACACAGACTTTTATTATCAATATCTGTGTCGGACCGTTTTGCTTTTTTTGATATTTTTGTTTTAAAAGGAATTAGAGCCTCTCAAAGTTGGCCAAAACGGCTTAATTGAATTTGCCAGAAAGAAAGGCGTGGTATTCAAAACTGAGATCAATTATCCAAAAAAACGAAACGGTCCGACACAGATAATTTCCTTGTCATTCTGATTTCCAAATTTCGTAACGATTGGTTAAGTTTTGGAGGAGGAAACAGTCGAGAGCGGAACCTCGATTTTTGCAGTTTTTACGCGGGATTTCGCGCCTGAGCTGCAGTTGTCCCTATCGCACCAAATTTAGGGGCGGGGCTAAGTTTTTATATACGTACACTGAAATAAAATGATGGGAAATACTCGACATCTAATGTCGATAATCTAGTGATGTGAAAAGTTATCGATATACTACGTCGAAATATCGACATACCGTGTTTGACGAACTTTTTAGTTAGAAATAGGTACGTACTATTATATGTTCATATTTAAAATTGGTGGTCCAAAAAGACCAGTCTGCTCCGATACCACGGGGACAATGCCGTCCTTGAAACATCGGAGGTTAGTGTACTTAGTGTTTAAAACATAGTAAATACGCGATTAAGTCCCGTTTGCAATTTTAAATATGTGTAAAAATCGTGAAAGTTTGAATCTGTATTATATATTCTGTGGAAATACTAAGTCCATATTTTTATAAGTATAGGTACGTAACAATTGCATACAGGTATAGGTTTATTTAATACATGCATAACTTTTCTCGTCATTGGTTTACTAGTAACAATTATAAAGTTAGGCTTGCAAATTTTTAAGATTATGAATTTTTAAGACTGTCTGTTGCAAGCCTTATGCTGTATTTTACGATAGATTCCACGAATATTAGGCAACTATTTGGTATTCGGTCTTTTCAGCCATTTTGCCGAAAATTTGGTATTCGGTCATCATTGTTTATTTATTACTATTCTGCCGAACACCAATTAGGTAAGTAGTTATATTAGTCATATTATATGTACTTATTTACACACAATAAAAACAGACACAATATTAGTAATTTGAGTCATGTTTTAAAATATTTAAAAAAACGATGGGCCTTATTTAGTAATACATAGTTTGTTCAGGTTGGTACCAGTACCTGCCCTTAATAAGGCCCAGTGCTTATATTTCTTCTAAGTTTTATCAATCATGCCGTTTTGTATATTTTCTTCGCAGACATAGAATCAAAAAATGCCCTAAATAGTTACTTCTCTAAATAAGGCCCATCGCTCGCTTCTTAAGTTTTATAACTTTGTGTAAACATTGTGTCCATGAATTTAATCATCAATTTTTGTGATAAGTCGGTCTGTCGTCTAAAACACATTTATTCAGGACTATGCATTTAGGATATGGTACTCTAAATTAGAGGGGTTCAAGTCTTAACAAGCAATGCGTCAAGGTCAATGTGGTCAAGATAGGCAGACTTTATTTCATATTAAGTTTAAAGGGACAAAATTAAGTACTTAATTAAAGTAGTGTGGGGTAGCCTGCTGTCCTACGGGGCAATAAATATTATAATGTGCTCTGCTGTGCTCATCACACAAATAAATACCCTTACCGGGATTCGACGAACGACGACGGGAACCGAAGACAACATTAAAATTATGTAGGTAGTTAATTAAAGTACTTTGAAGTAACCTGCTGTTCTACGGGATAAATATTATAATATATATAGGTATCCATATATTTTTGTTCTTTTCCTTCCGGCGACCGTCCTTTGTCACCCATGTTTCACAACTAAAGAGTAAGACGAAATTGACGAGTGAAGATGCTCTGACTGAAACAATTACTTTTCATATTATTAATGTTTACCATTACACACAGAGCACAACCTCATCGGTAAATATTGTCAATTTTACTTTATTTCGACGTGCGTTTATCTTAGCGCTCTTGAATAATACGATTTTGTAAAGAAAATATCTCCTAGATACATATTATCAATTGTGTCGCTTAGTTTCAAACTTGGGTACTTAAATCCATTCTGCTTTAAGATTGAATATAAAAAAAATATATATTAACCTTGTAGCAGAATGGATTTATCCAGGTTTGAAGTTAAGCGACACAATTACGCTTAATTCGGTATGTAAGAAATACCTTATTTTTTGTTAAGTTACTGATGGGCCTTATTTCATAGTTTTCATACATGCAGCAATTTGGGAAAAGTGCACCTACTTAATGCACAATTGCACATGGACCCAATTTTTTGACCCATTTACACTTATCTAATTATAAAATGTACATATAACATTTCGAGACTTTTAACCAGGCCTTATTTGTATGTAGATTACAGATGCCCTTAGTTGGTAGATGAAATGAGTGTTATATACGTTTTAATTCTATGGTAACAGAAATGCTGATATGTAAGTATAAATAAGTTTTAAATAATAAAAATATCAAAAGTATCTATACGTTTAAGTACCGATACCTAGGTTTAAATTTAGCTGGCAAATTAGTTAAGCATTTTATGGTTAGTCTTATTCTGTGCTAGCTAAGCCTTGTATTTCTAATGCTAGGTAGGTAATATGTATACACAACCCTAGAAAATTAGAAATATAAGATGCATATGTAGCTTTCCATCTGAAAAAGGTCCTTATGCTTCATATGCAATAAGATTTTGTTTGGCAGATTTTTTGTTAGAATTCTGCTAAAAAGTTCTAGTTACCTTGGAACATAATCCGGTGTCTGGTAAGTATAATAGGTACCAAATTGTTACCTAGTTAAATTTTCCTACGCTGTCACTTCTGTCAAACATGTGCAAAAAAAAAAAGAATAAGATTCACATACATTTTTGGTAGGTAGATACTGTCAACCAATTATGTAGAATCCTAGGCCACTCTAGAACCCTGTCGTATTGACACCGTCCTTTATTTGCTACAGAAGTCAGTTTTACTTTTACTGTGAAAGGGTCTAGATTGGCCTATGACCTAGGATTCAGATTAATTGGTTGATTGTACGTACCTATTACTCCTATAATATGGCTTCTCTTTGAAATCGAAAAGGTTTTAGCTTTTTACATACCGAATAACTTTATTTCGCTAACAATGTGACTATCTTAAAAGAAATCATCTTTTAAGATAATCACATTATGTATAAGATAAGGAATTGTTTCTACCATTCCTTAAAACATTACAAAATTTGCATTTTAGTCAAATCAGTACACTTAATATCTTCACGGAGTTCAAAACATTATGCATCAAAAGTCCGAAACTAGACAAATATAGAGAGCGCTTGAGCGCGAGTAAGTACTCGCGCCGGCGGCGGACGCGGGTGTGTGCGTGCGCCAGGCGCACGCACACAGGGCCTCTCTGTGGGTTCCACCCCCGTCAGCGCGACGGCGATAAAGACCTAAAAATCTCAAATTTGAATTCGTGCTTCGGTATCGTATCCTCTTAAGAATATGGGCCAAATTGTCAAAACTGAAATTCAAAAGTTTTAATCCTGTGTCGAGAATTGGCAGCCTTAGGTTTCTTTGGCATGGAAAAACCGCTAAGAGAAATGTTCCCAAAATAATATTTACTTAAAATATGAAGGTTTCAATACTCTCGACGATTGAATAGTGTTTCTCAGGGCTCCCGCTAGGTGGCACGAGTGTAATTATATATAAAATATTCTAGGCATTACATAAAGGGTAACTGGGTAGAGAATGACTTATGGCATTAAGTACGCTTTTTGTACATGAATATTTTTCTTTTGTGCAATAACGTTTAAATAAAAAATAAATAAAATCCGTCATATGCATACGCGTCAGTTACCGGGTCTCATATCAGTCATATAATTTTTTAACCCCCGATGCAAAAACGACGGAAGGTTGTAAGTTTGACGTGTCTGTCTGTTGGTATTTTGTGGGTAGGTTATCGCTAACTCGCTCTCACCCGCTCGACGCTGCATAGGCACTATTAGGCCTGATTTAGACGGCGTGCGAACTCGCATGCGATTTTAGTTACATTGCGGGCTGTTGAGGTTACATACAGGTTTGCACAGCCATCAAATACCGCAACGTAATAAAACTCGTATGCGAGTTCTCATACCGTCTAAATAGGCCCTTAGGGCCGATTTAGATAGTACGAGAACTCGCATACGAGTTTTATTACATTGCGGTATTTGATGACTGTGCAAAATTGTATGTAACCGCAACAGCCCGCAATGTAACTGAAATCGCATACGAGTTCGCACGTCGTCTAAATCAGGCCTAAAGACAGTAGACACCGCCAACTTGCGACCGCCTATAGGGTGTTTCACAGCCAAATATCACGTAGTACATAGCGTGAGCATATGTACAGTCAACCAATTGGAACCCTAGGCCACTATACCCATGTCAAAATGACAAGCAGTAAGAGATTTCTTACAATCTAATTTATAACGTCACTATGACATAGTTTTACAGTGGCCTAGGGCAAGGCTCGGAACCGGTTTATTTTTTACCGGTTAAAACCGGTTTATTTCGATTTTACTCCGAACTTTGTAAAGAACGCGAACGTTATGAGAACTTTATTTTAACCGAAATAAACCGGTTTATTCGACGAGCGGCCAGACGCACCGGCGCGATATATACGTACGTTCACGCAGCGACTTTTTTGTTTGGTTAGAACAGTATATTACCTATCATGCTGCGGAATAAACCGGTTTATTTCGTTCTATACCGGTTAATCGAACGAAACCTTTATGAAAGCGTTCCCCTAAAAACCGGTTTAAAAATAGAGGTTTTTCGAGCGAAAACGAAATTTAAAGGTTTTGCCGCAAGTACATGATAACGGTTTGAAAATTTAACCGGTATCCAAGCCCTGGCCTAGGGTTCCAATTGGTTGACTGTACCTATATGTAAATATTTCCCTAATTATCGTGACTTTGTACTGCGAACCCTAGTAATACATATAAGTTTTGTTAGCTTAGTTTTTATCGCTCATACGAACACACTAGACACTAAATCTCATACGTTCTAGAGTGTATTTATTTATGTATTTTTGTTTTAGTCGTATCGGCCCATAAAGTTGATATCTTTTGTTTGTTATCTCGAAGAATAATATTCGTTGATACTATTGGCTATGAGTGAACGAAATTAATATTATATTCTACAATTCTATTCTATAATATCTATAATAATTTTGTAAATTATGTTCCATGCTTCCATGCTGGTTGCAAAAAAACGGTTTTTTTTTCTGGCTTAAAAAAAACATGAAAAAAACCGTGAAAAAAAAAAACAGTTTTTTTCCTGGAGTATGTTTTTTTTCTAATGTATGAAATCTCAAAATTTGCAAAGCAGTTATAATACTTTTATACGGTTTTTTAGACTTAATGTTAACTATTAAACGAATTTAATCAAATAACTTTAATTTCTGGTCTTATAAAAGTAACATTTACGAAATATGTTGTTGGTAGTTATCACTATTTTCTGTTGGCAACACCACCGCCTCTCCACGCAGCACGCCGCAGCGGGGATTCCCCAATAAACGTTTGTATACTGAATGTTAATCGAATTAAAATGTACGTTATTGTTATTGAAACACGTTACAATTCACGAACAACCGTTATTATTAAAACCATATTTAGAAAAAAAACCATGGTGCTCGGTTTTTTTTTTTCATGTTTTTTTTTCACAATTCTGAAAAAAAACATTTGGTTTTTTTTTCTATTTGCAACCCTATCCATGCCATAACGCTTCCACTGGGGAGCGTGAGAGTACTGAGAATCAGTAGTAGTGCAAGTAAACTATCGCCTACTGAGAATTTTAACAATAGGTACTTATTGTTATTAATAGTTTAGTTTTTTTTAAATTATAAATGGGCTTATTCTTGGCCACAGACTAGCCAAAGGCAAAGACGTGGCCTACGACGGAGTGAGCTCGCCCAATATGCCTGTTCACTCTTGATTTGAAGGTTGCTTGAGTTTACTCTTACATTAAAACAAAGCTCATATTTCGTCTATGTAAGGCGTAACGTATTGTAAAATGACTTCTCAAATTACAGACGACGATAACAATATTTAGCATAGTGAAAATAGAGCACTTCAAATTATAAAACAAACAGTGGCATAATGAGTCACGAGTTATGAATCACACATTGTCATACATCTGTTACTTTTACTTATTGTAAAATACCAATCTAAATGCCTGGTTTTTTTTTAAATATTATTCATTAAACCCCGACGCAAAAACGACGGGGTGTTATAAGTTAGACGTATCAGTCTGTTTGTCTGTCTGTGTGTTTCTGTGTCTGTCTGTGGCATTGTAGCTCCCGAACGGATGAACCGATTTAAATTTAGTTTTTTTTTGTTTGAAAGCTGAATTAGTCGGGAGTGTTCTTAGCCATGTTTCATGAAAATCGATCCACTATGTCGCGGTCACGGGTTTTTTCAAAATTTTAATTTTGAGGTTCAGATTATAAAAAGTTTACTTTTAGAGTACCCAAAATGAAATAACGGAAGCCCAGAACCAAAGACATCAATTGACAGCAAAATTATGATATTTGTGCCGACATGTGGCTTACCATGCCTAAAGGGCCCTCTTATGATTCACGTGCAATAAGAGCCTTCCCACTCCATATTCATATCGATATTCTGATAAAATGGACCTTATCGCATTCGAAGCAGTCAGCTGTTAAAATATGGGTACACATCTTATACCAAATAGATCCCATAGCATCAAAAAATGCGGTATAATAAAAGCGTAGTACCATAAAAAAAATGTTGTTGCACTTAACTGTACCTAATGTAATAAAATTCATATTTTTTGTAATTTTCGTAAGTACATAAATCTGTTACTTTAAAAAACATGTCGTCACGCATGCGCGCATCCTGAATCGCAATTCAGTTGTTTACGTGGGTATCGATCTTTTTGTATTTATATCTACCGCAGTCTAGACTCCTGGCGGTCGCAGAGAGAAGCTATGATGACGTCATCGCCTATTTGTGAAGAACGCTAAAATAATTAATAAAGGTCAAATATGATATTGAACATTCTGATTAAAAACGCGATCTGGGGCCCATTTCTTGAAGCTACAAGTTACAATTTACAAGTGGTTGTCAATGTCTAATATGACAAGTTGGAAAAAGACTTCCGCTTGTAACTTGTAACTTTCAGTTTTGAGATATGGACCCTTGTTTATATTGTTGTAATTTTAACTGAAGTGTGCGGAGAATTCCTACCAAAATTGGAAGGGAATATGCTAGCGACGCGAGGTGATAGGTAAAGTTATATATTTAAATTATTTAATAAAAATGTAATTTGGGTGAATCAACTTTTTCTTGTCTGTTATTGCCATGGTTACGGTCTCCTGAGTCACGCTGGTTTTATGCAAAAATATGTTACTTAAACTATGCAAACATGCATCTTAATTTGCCACCTACAAACATGGACTACATGCATGCTTGCATTATTTCAGTAGCATAATTTTGCATAAAACCAGCGTGGCTCAGGGGACCGTAACCATGGTAATAACAGACAAGAAAAAGTTGATTCACAAATTTACAGTACAAATACAATGAAGCAATGTAAAATATACTAAGGTCAATGCGGGTAAGTGTGCAATAAGGGGAAGTGTGTCTGGCCTTTACATTTGGCCTGTTTAAACCAATGATCAGTGTTTATTGTTTATTTGACGACCGGTCTGGCTCAGTCAGTAGTGACCCTGCCTGTTGAGCCGCGGTCCTGAGTTCGAATCCCGGTAAGGGCATTTATTTGTGTGATGAGCACAGATATTATTTCCTGAGTCATGGATGTTTTCTATGTATATAAGCATGTATTTATCTATTTAAGTATGTATATCGTCGCTTTCTATTCTATTCTATTCTATTTTTAGCACCCATAGTACAAGCTTTGCTTGGTTTGGGGCTAAGTTGATCTGTGTAAGTTGTCCCCAATATTTATTTATTTATTGAGAGTTCATAGGTTTACCACTAATCGCGAGTTAGCAAGTGGCAAAAGTATGAACTCGCAAAAACACCCGTGATAATGAGTAAAAAGGTCAAATGTGAACGCCAGACACACTTCTCTTTATGACTACAGAATACATAATAGTACAAGTACAGAAGGCTCACTACTTTGATATTCACAAAATGCCGCCATTCTAAATTCTTACATACATTAACAAACGGACCGCACTCTGCGCCGCGCAAAGGTCGTCACGACTGAATGGGCCGCGAACTCGCGGCTCCCGGCATGTACATACTTGTATCGCGGCGATAGAATCGCGGAGTGAGCCGCCCCAGTTATGACACACTTACCCGTATTGACCTTATTGCAAGTTCACATGGTCATTTCCCTTATTATAGGTCTTACACGAACGCAAAAAGAACTGACTGCGGCCAATGGAACAATGACCTACACTTGTTTAGAAGTTCTGGACATGTTTATGACCCAAACACTGCGTTGTCTGCCTATTTCGGAACCTATCCTTATGAAGCCGCTGCAATAACTATTCAGAAAGGCATGTTGCTAAACGGTGGGATAGGAAGTTTCTCATTTGCCGAATTGAAACACACTGACAGGTAAGTCTTTAACGATTTTCTGTTGTTTTGTATTGTGCCTTTCCTTAAAATTAGCTTGCACTTAGCTTCTCTCTCTCTTCTCTTCTAACTTAAGAGCTGTGCTCTTGTCGGTGGAGAAATCTCGAATTCGTCCGGTCCTCTGCCAACTCCTTCACCTTTTGGTACGACACGACCTGAACCTTTTCTTTAATTTGGGTAAAATAGTTTCTCTTAGCCAGCGTTCCCACTTAAGCGTCGCGTGTCTCGGGGCGCGCAACGGACGTCCGCGCCACGCCACCTGAGTGTAATTCAAAAAACGTCTCCTCAGTACATTTTGTATAGGAAGGACGTAAGACGCGCCGCCAAGGCGCGCCACGCCGCCGCCACGCCACCTGGGGCGCGTCTTACGTCCTTCCTATACAAAATGCACTGAGGAGACGTTTTTTGAATTACACTCAGGTGGCGTGGCGCGGACGTCCGTTGCGCGCCCCGAGACACGCGACGCTCTGATTTGGCTGGTCCCTTAGGTTCTTAGGTAGTAGTTTCTCTTCTCCTTTTTCCTTCTACTTTTCCTTCTACGATGTTTTTGAGAAACAGGTCGTGTCGTAGCAGATGTCCAACTAGTACGCCTCTTCTGTTTTCTATCTGCACTTAGCTTGTCTGTTATAATTAAAAGTGGTTCACTAGTTTTCAAAAAGTCTGTACATCCACGTCAGCAAATTTTGATTGATCCTATTTTGTTACCAACATTTAGTAATATAAGTCGACTTTCGTAAGATATTGACAGGATAATTGTTATTACAGGATAAATATAGATATTATAGATGCTGGAGAACCTTAGTGACGAATTAATTCTTACTAAAATCTCAATTCATCAAAAAAATCTTGGTAACAAAGTAGGAATAAAAAAACAAATTTAACTTTTTCGCTCATTTTTGTAGGTACTAACAGCAACACTCTTAGCTAACCATCGCTAGACGTTATGGCCTTGTAATAAGGATTACAAATGCACAGCTAACAGTGTTGCCAATGGTAACTTACAAACTTTTTGAGAACTGCTCGGTTCAAATACCAAATATTGTTATTTGTAATGTAACGTATTCATGATCGGTACCATGATTACCTTTTGTTTTTCTCGACAAATGTCAAAAAAAGTTATAACGGTTTATATCCCGGACAATATAGATAATAAGTCTAATGAAACTAACAGTGAATCGGTCAAAACTCTTATTATTTTTAAATGTTTCACAGGCAAACAAAAAAAGTGGTGACCGTATACGCACTACAAGTGGACGCACCCGGGAGCCCCGCGTACTGGCTGCCTCAAGGGGGCTCTATAGACATCCTGGCGAGGCCCGGACCACGCGACCCAAAGTTCGTGTTCACCCCCAACTTTGGAGGCTGTTCCTGGACCGTCACTCCTATGGCGAACGGTAAAATCCGCCTGCGTCACATCACGGGAAACAACGAAATAGACGAGTTTAACAATCTAGATGACCATCAGAAGGGAGGCAACACCACTTATGCTATGCAATACAAACAGTATGCATACATTAAAGAGGGAAACAGGTACATAGAAAACTCGCACGCATTTGCTTATATGCACTATAACAACGGGTGAAAGCTTTACGTGCAACAAAAAGCATGCCCGCCATATTGCCCCCCGAGCGTCGATGATATTCCCAAATATGGAAAGATAAAGAAAATGAAATGTAATTATCCCACTGAGACTGTGGTCCAAGCTAGGTATAACCAAATAGTTAAAACCACTGTCTATAAGATTCCTGTTTAATAGTTATTTGTTATACAAGGGGGCAAAGTTGTATTTTAACGCCGAGTGTGGAATTGAAAAACGAGCAAGTGAAAGGATTCTATAGTTGAACCACGAGCGAAGCGAGTGGTTCGAGAATAGAATCCTGAACTTGCGAGTTTTTTAATACACGAGAAGTAAAATACATTTGGACCCGAGTGTAACACAAAACTTTTCCCCTCACTATAGCGAGGAAACTACAACTCAAAAAATGCGTTTATCACTGCTTCCAGTAGTTCCACAGCTGGTAAATCATCTTTATTACTAGATTCACCTGCTTTTATCAATTTTAAAGCAGTTAGTTTGACTTTATTCAAGGTCAAATTACTTTACCCACTAGTGGATAAAATGCGTTTTTACCCGCTGGTATTAAAGGACAAAACACGTGTTTCCGAGCTAGTGAGGGGAAAAGAATTTTGCAATAGAAAGGTTTGTTATTGAAATTTATAATTCATTTAATTTTCTTGCGTTGTCAGGATTTGAACCTCTGTATTTAGATATTTATGCCCTTGACTTACTACTTAAATCATAGAGTCATTGGCACTATTATCGTATAAAATATACACTTACGTCAATAGATAGACCTATCATATATCATTCTTATATACCTACAATAAAATAATGCTTATTTTTTTGTCTTCACTTTACCCCTGACACCCCTGTTACAAATGTTAAGTTTCATGATAGATATTTTTGAGAACTTCTGCAGCTCCAATATATCTGAGCCTACTGCTGCCCTGCCGGCCTAGCCCAAATGACAATCGTTAACGCTAGACGCCAATCGAAACGCAGTGTGGCTCTGTCTCGCCAATACGGCAGAGCGATAGAGATAGCTTGCTACGTTAACGATATCGTAAGCGTTTGTGTATTTAGCTACGTACAGTCATCCAATTATAATCCTAGGGCACTCTAGAACCCTGTCGTATTGACACCGTGCTTTATTTGCTATATAAGTCAGTTTGACTCTTACTGTGAAAGGGTTCTAGGATTCATATTGGTTGACTGTACCCTGCTTTTCAAAGGCAGGAATCGGGCGTCAGTGAGGACAATTTTGTCATATCACTCGCATTATTCACTTGACTGGCCACTTCCTCACTTTACTGGACGATAAACCTAGAGGATCCAGTTCATGACGGCGTGGCTGAGATATAGACTCTCTGTTGAGGACAATAGGTGTTAACTTGGATAAATGGGCTATGTCGGTTAATTTAGGCTTGAAGATTATTTTTTTTATTATATTAGTTACATATTGTTATTCTGCCTGTGTGGTGACGGGTTAAGAATTTCACCACTCCCTTTATTCCCGTGGGTGTCGTAGAAGGCGACTATGGGATATGGGTTAAATTGTGGTGTAGGCGAGAGGCTGGCAACCTGTCACTGCAATGCCATAGTGGCCCTGAAGCTTTAGTAGTTTCATGTGCTCTGCCTACCCCTTTATGGGATACAGGCGTGATTGTATGTATGTATGTATTGGTATTCTGCATATGGTAGAAAGTATTTACTACATATATGTAGTAAATATCTAGGTATTCTATCTATTTAATACGTCCGATAGAAATTAAAGTAAATGACGTCACTCGACTCGATTTCATATTAGAAAACCGTTTAAGTGCGTTTTGACAGGTATTAAAAAGAAGCAGTAGACCTAGCACATGATGGCCGCGAGAGTATGTCGCCGCGAGATAGATGACACGTCTTCTTCTAACTGTATTAATGACATAATGACGGGTAGTCTATCTCGCAGTGACGTACTCTCGCAGCAATCATGTGCTAACCCTGCTGATTTGATTAAAAGGAAAGTAAGTACAATCAGCATCTAATTTATGTATTGCAATGGGCAAACATAAGATTTCAGAGATATTAATAAAAATGACAGTCTCAAAACCCGCATGATAATGAGTTTGGCGCGCCAAATTCGATGTTTTTAGGGTTCCCTAGTCAACTAGGAACCCTTATAGTTTCGCCATGTCTGTCTGTCCGTCCGTCCGTCCGTCCGTCCGTCCGTCCGCGGATAATTTCAGTAACCGTTTGCACTAGAAAGCTGAAATTTGGTACCAATATGTATATCAATCACGCCAACAAAGTGCGAAAAAAAAATGGAAAAAAATGTTTTCTTAGGGTACCCCCCCTACATGTAAAGTGGGGGCTGATATTTTTTTTCATTCCAACCCCAACGTGTGATATATTGTTGGATAGGTATTTAAAAATGAGTAAGGGTTTACTAAGATCGTTTTGTGAAAATATTAATGTTTTCGGAAATAATCGCTCCTAAAGGAAAATAAAGTGCGTCCCCCCCCCTCTAACTTTTGAACCATATGTTTAAAAATATGAAAAAAATCATAAAAGTAGAACTTTATAAACACTTTCTAGGAAAATTGTTTTGAACTTGATAGGTTCAGTAGTTTTTGAGAAAAATACGGAAAACTACGGAACCCTACACTAAGCGTGGCCCGACACGCTCTTGGCCGGTTTTTTTTTTTCTTGGGTTTAAGCGCCCTTTTGAGTTGGGGCGGTCACTGTACCCGCATCGAACTTTTGTCTATAAATGTCCACTCAAATTATATTAGTAATACAGTAGGGTGATTGTTGAATTTATGTGCAATAACAACCGATTGTTCGAAACGTCATTATGCAATGACAATAGGAAAATAAGTATTGCAAGTCTATTGATTCTAGTTATAAAGGATAATTAGTTCTTTTGAAACGTTGTTATTGCAAATATTACCTACTCGAGACATTCTTGTAAATATGAAGATATTAAATACCGTGATATAATTATATTAATTATTTCTTGTTGTTTGTATAGGGAAAACTACAAATAATGCAGGAGGAAAACATAATATACCTAATCTGCCAAATTTGACGCTATTTTAGCGTCTGGTGTTATTTTATGTATCTATGCATAACTTGAAAGTTTTTTTCATACCACGTGATGGCAAACAAGCATACGGTCCGCCTGATGGGAAGCGGTCACCGTAACCTATAGACGCCAACTCAAAGGTGTCAAATGCGCGTTGCCGACCCATTTGTACACTCCTTTTGGCTGTGGTGCGACTTTTTTTGGGAGAGAGAGTCTACACTCAAGAGCAATGAAACCAGATTTTATAGCCGTTATTACGATTTTTCCATCTCAGTCACATTTGCATGGTAGTAGAGTTTTTTGGTGGTGGGTTGTTATTTTTATTTACATATTTATTTTGCATAAATATTAATTGCATGTTTAATAGTTATTTGTTATACAAGGGGGCAAAGTTGTATTTTAACGCCGAGTGTGGAATTGAAAAACGAGCAAGTGAAAGGATTCTATAGTTGAACCACGAGCGAAGCGAGTGGTTCGAGAATAGAATCCTGATCTTGCGAGTTTTTTAACACACGAGAAGTAAAATACATTTGCACCCGAGTGTAACACAAAACTTTTCCCCTCACTATAGCGAGGAAACTACAACGCAAAAAATGCGTTTATAACTGCTTCCACAGGTGGTAAATCATCTTTATTACTAGATTCACCTACTTATATCAATTTTAAAGCAGTTAATTTGACTTTATTCAAGGTCAAATTACTTTACCCACTAGTGGATAAAATGCGTTTTTACCCGCTGGTATTAAAGGACAAAACACGTGTTTCCGAGCTAGTGAGGGGAAAAATAATAAAAATAACGGACTAGCACGTTATCTATTCGCGGATTAGCAAAGTAATCTTCTAGATTTTGGTCAGATTTCATGGCCTTTTTGCCGCCACGTTAATGAAGTAAAAAAAGTCCTTAACGCCATCTCAAAAAATGCACACTAACAACCCATATGTTCATAAGATATCAAGTTGTGAGGGCACAAAATGCGTGAACTGTAGGTATATCAAGTGAATGACGGCGAAAAATTTTTTTTATGAAATAGGCAGCAAACGAGCAGACGAGCCGCCTGATGGTAAGCAGTCATCGCCGCCCATGGACATAAGCAACATCAGGGGAGCCACTTATGCGTTGCCGACCTTTGATAACCCTAAATACCTGCTTCTTGAAGAACCTAGCGCAAGGGAAACACCTTAGAAAATTTAAAAGAATATAAAATTATTCACGCGTTTTCACTTACCTCTTTACTCAGCTTCGTCGCAAACATGAAGTCTCCCTTAATCTGAAAGTCCTTGGCATCCTGGAACACCGTGGTGGAATGTTCAAAGTCCGTAGGGTCACTGGCACTGAGCACCGTGCTAGTACCATTTGGCTTCCAACGCTCAACGTAGAAAGTCTTCTGAATACCAGGGCCTGATGCCCAGATGAAGGTTTTGACGTAGCTCTGGATTTTCTTGAAGGATTTACCACCGTCCATGGTTAGGTATAGCTGGAACAATATTTGGGTTTTAGACTTGTTGTTATAATAAATCGCGTCATTATTGAGGAAAAGTCCCCTAATAAAGGATGGCACATAAAACCGGCTCCTGACAAGGAAGCTTGAAGCTTCGAAGCTAAATGCCGTGCCGTTTTCAAGCAAAGGGTACCACATTTTCGTACGTATTCACATTAGGCGATCCGATATTGGACGTGAAAAGGATGTCAAAAATAGCAACCTTCATATCGGTCCTATATCCGATGTATCGAATATTGTGAAAACGCTCTAAGGAGACTAACTAACAGTTAATTCGTATTAAGATGCGAAAAAATTTCGTTCTTATGGCAAGTGAATTATGTTGTGGTACCTTTTATTTGAAAACGTCACAAATTTATATAATGACAAAGACATATGTAACTCCGTATAGACGGATAAGGTCTAAGAAAAAAACGTACCTCAAAGCTATAGAGAAAAAGGTACGGTGGCCAAGATGGCGTTACACCTTTGGGGAACGCTCGGCTGGATGGCGCTAATATTAATATTTGACATTTTAACACATATCAAGCTAAGAATATGGGCCAACTTGTCAAAAATGAGGTTCAAAAGTTTTAAGCTTCTGTCGAGAGATGGCAATCTATGCACTGTAATTACACATTTTACTTTGACAGTAACTCTCTATAATACTCTATTCTCTTTGATAATGATTACGATTATGCCGTAAGCTGAGGTTGCGCTACCAAAATAATATTTTTCTCGTCCTACTTTTGTAATAAAAAAAATTAAACGGTTATCAATGTAAAAGAAAAGTACCTATGGGAAACATTTGCATACATTTTCAATAATCTTTGATTTGATCCGCAGTCAATGAACTGATAAGAAAACAAAGGACTTACGGCCCAGCCACGACATTGGTCTAAGCGCGACAGCGGTGAGCGGCAGCCATACGTACGAATGAAAAGTCTTATAGATGTGTCTCGCTCCAATGTATGGCTGACGCTCACCGCTGCCGCGCTTAGACCACCTCCAACTGATCCCATCAAAGCGAGTAAGTGATGAGCTGATGAACTACCCGTGATAAAATGGAAAGGTATTCGCTTCCGTGTAAATAAAAGAGAGAACGAGAGGTTTAGGGTCGCCCCACATCTGGCGTCTCGCGGGCGTAACGTCGGGTCAAATGTATGGAAAAAGACGCCGCGTCGACGTCGCGCGTCGTCAGGCTTTGCCATACAGTTGGTCCGACGCTACGCTCGCGAGACGCCAGATGGGGTGTGGGCGGACCCTTATAGTTCATTATGCATTCGGCTACTAACTATAAAATCATCATCATCCTCCTTGCCTTCCCATCCTGACCTTCCAACCCAAAGGGTAACTAAGCCTTATTGGAATTAGTCCTTCACCGAAAAGCGACTGGCAAATATCAAATGACATTTCGCACATAAGTTTCAAAAAACTCATTGGTACGAGCCGGGTTTGAACCCGCGACCTCTGGATTGAAAGTCACACGCTCTTACCGAACTATAAAATATCATGGTCTCTTTTATTTACACAGGAGGATTTATCTTTTGTTGTTTCTCTATAATAGTTCATCACTTATTCACTCTTGTAACACAACCAGAACCTTAAAGTCTTTAAACTAAGAAGTAGAGATGGGCCGAATATTCGGTATTCGGCATATTCGGCAAGATTTTCAATGTTCGTATTCGGCCGAATAATTCGGTAGCATTGCCGAATATTTACCGAATAAACAAAGTAAATAACTAATGAAGATCTTACGTATTCCATTGGATAATAAGCTCCTATTTTAGTAGCTTTCTAAGGAACTACTAAAAAGAGTTAATTAATATATCAAAATATGTAAAAAAAAAACCGTAGCTTAAGAGTTGAGAAGAGTTCAGAGTTGTTTTAACTAAGTTTTAGTTATCCACTAAATCATAAGACCATAGTTGTAGTAACATATGTAACCATTATCATTTATCAATCATTTAATAGGTTTAATGAACATCCGCTTTAAAAATATGGCGTAACCGAATATATTCGTATTCGGCAAAATCCATATTCGGCCCATCTCTACTAAGAAGAAAGTTGAGTAGCTACATAAAATCTACTTACATTTCTATTAGAGTCCACTTTATCCAAGATAACATATATGTTCGGAAACTCCTCATCGAAGGCCAACTCGCTCGGGTGAAAGTCCAGGTCTGACCGATTGATGTGTTGTCCATTGTCGTTTGTGTAA
Organism: Leguminivora glycinivorella; assembly: GCF_023078275.1. Lineage (NCBI taxonomy): Eukaryota > Metazoa > Arthropoda > Insecta > Lepidoptera > Tortricidae > Leguminivora > Leguminivora glycinivorella. The sequence continues at coordinate 15,682,349 of NC_062987.1, read as the reverse complement.
AACAACTTCTTGTTGGCGGAGTCCACAAATACACACTACAAGGAAATAATCAATCAATACAATTTGTCCCGTGTGGTGACGGGTTATGAATTTCACCACCCCATTTCTTCCCGTGGGGGTCGTAGAAGTCGACTGTGGGATATGGGTTAAATTGTGGCGTAGGCGAGAGGGTGGCAACCTGTCACTGCAATGTCGCAATTTAGATTTCTTTCAACCCCGTTTTTGCCAAGAGTGGCACTGAAACTTAGTAGTTCATGTGCTCTGCCTACCCCTTTATGGGATACTACAGGCGTGATTATATGTATGTATGAATGTGTGTACAATTTGTAAAAACATGTTGCCATTGCTTATCAGAACAAATAAATGAAAACCAGAAAGGTCAATATTCCATTATTAAATTTCATCTTAGGATTTTCTTGAGGAGCATGTATTTCTTTTATTTTCAATATTAGAAACAAAAATCCACCAGTTTTGGATTGCTGGGACTAAAATAAGAAATGGTCGGAACTACCCCTATAGTATAATTTAATTTTACTGTTGTCAAAACAGAGTAAAAATGAGTGGCACAAAGATAGTTGGATTTAAAAAATTAACATCAATTAATTGTTATAATTTATTCCTCTACGATAATTCGCATTTAATGTATAATTATTAGGGATGTACCAACTAGTTGGGAAAGCCGACTATCCGGCCACATTTCTAGTCGGCGACTAGTCGGCAAAAAAGGCCAATTAGTCGGCACTTCATTACTGATAGAAAAACAGTACAAAACTAAATTATCAGCTGAAAATATGGTTGCATTATGTACCTATTCGTAATTCCTTTCTTTGTAAAACAACAAATTTCTGTAATCATTACAGAAATAAGTGTCCTACCTAGGATTACAGATTTCTTAGGCAGGATCACTACCCACTAAGCCAAGCCGCTTGTTAAAAATGGAAAATGTATATAAATATTGGCATGAACAGGTAAAAAATCATAAAAAGCACGAACGAAGAACGAAAAACGACATTCAAAATGTGAATTTAGTCGGAAATTATGTTTTCTCAAGCGCCCACTAGTCGGTAGTCGGCCTAGTCGGCTAAATCAATAGTCGGTACATCCCTAATAATTATTAATAAGTTAATAACACAGGCCTACTGCTGTTTTATTCCTTTTATTTTTATTACAAATTGGTATGATAATGCAGGTCCTTCATTCATAAAAGATATTATTAGCAATATATTAATTAAGATACCAGAGAAATACTGGTATACTCATGTAGAATATTATGGAACTGACAAGAAGCATTGAATGCATTCAGAATTGTATCATTACATACTAATTGGTGCAATGTTGCATTATCATAAGATGCGGAGTAGGGTGGAGCGAAAAAACACTTTTCTGGAATTAGCAAACCTAATAGTTATCAATCAATGCCCCTTAGTCTATGAAGCCTTTGTGCAAATTTTCAGATTTTTAAATCAACATCTTCTGCCTCCGCAATAAGTTTGAAATTTTGAAAATCTCATACAAACCTGAAAATTCAACTTTTAGATAAAAATTTTTTTTGGGCAGTATTATGTTCAGTATACATTATTGATACATATTATTACAAGAAACTACCAAAAATTGCGAAAATAGCGTTAAAAATCGCCAATTTTCAGTATTTTAGCGGCTATTTTGGCGAATGTACTGAAACTAGACAAACTTTGGCGATTCTTGACGCTACTTTCGCAACTTTTTGTAGTTTCTCATAATGATATGTATCAATAACATATACTAAACATAATACTTCCGAAAATTTTTTTTTATCTGAAAGTTGAATTTTTAGGTTTGTATGAGATTTTCAAAATTTCAACCCTAATGCGGAGGCAGAAGATGTTGATTTAAAAAGCCGAAAATTTGCACAAAGGCTTCATAGACTAAGGGGCATTGATTGATAACTATTAGGTTTGCTAATTCCAGAAAAGTGTTTTTTCGCTCCACCCTAATGCGGAGCTTGTCATGCCATTATTTAATCAGGCAGCAAATTAGTTGCTACCTGTACCAATTGTCTACAGGGTCATTGACCTAAGTTTATTGAACTTGTGCAAAAGTCATTACAGAACAAATTGAATTTGGTTAAATACTTAATGTGAAAAAACGGTTTTTGGGTGATTACTCATTAAATTATGCTGTTGATATTTTATCATTTGTTAAATCCATGATAATAATTCAATTATCATTGAACATTATTGTTTACTTGTTTTGATTTGTTATTTCAATTAATGAAATGACCATCAAATTATAATTTTATTGCACAGTTACATTGTAATATCTACCGTAAGGCAATGGCCTGAAGACACTACGTCCTGCAATTGTGTCGCTTAACTTCAGACTTGGGTAAATCAATTCTGCTTTAAGATGAGATGGATTTACCCAAGTTTGAAGTTAAGCAACACAATTGTACTTTTTGTAAATTTTGTTTGTTTAAATATTGTCATTATTCACTGGTGTCCTACACAAAGGAACAAAAATATTTAAATAATTCTATGGAGTTAATACTTACAAATTCTGGGTACTTTGGATGATTGAAGAACTTGTCCAACTGGGCATATCCACTGTTTGGAGTGTCATCTAGTTTGAACATGTCCGTTTTATTGGTAAAGTTCTTCCCATAATCATATGAGATGAACAAGGCAGACGGTGAGAACACTCCCTTACTCTTGGGGCTCGAGTCCCGAGCTAGGCAGATGATAACATTGGAGCCCTCACCCACCCAATGTACCATGAGTTGCTGATGGCTATCATTTAGGTGTGTAGTCTGAAAGAGAGACACCTATTAGTTTCCTGTTCAAAACCAGGAAGATCAACCTCTCACTATTTTTTTAATCTTACATACAAACAAGTCAATAATAGATAAAAATAGCACCTGATAAAAAATACTAGATTAGATCCCATATGTTGAAAACATTGTCGTCGTTGCAACAAAAATAGTACGAACTACGTAGACAAAAATAATAATATGTCAAGGTCGAGGAAAGCTAAGAAATAAAAATATGTAAAGTCATCTCGTAAATATAGGAAAAGTGCGCTACAAGGTGAGTGCGCCGCAGTGACAGTGATAAATCATACGACGCCGACCAGGAGTAAATAAATAACAAAGGGGGTTAATTGAATCTAATAAGGAAATAAACCGTTACCCATGTAGTTATGTTCCTTTCAACTGCGGGAGGCGTTGACTCCGACGCATCCCGTTTTCTCCTTTCTAGACTGGAACCATCCTCTTCAGCTCTGTTTATCACAACAGTTTTACCCGGACCCCATCGAGACTCTGATGCCACGTATAAAGTGTTCCCAGGGCTTCCGTACTGTATGCACACCGCACAAGTAAATAAATATATAACGGCAAATATACCGATACGTAGATCAAGTGTCACCAACATTTTGTCATCACTCACTGCATATCCAACCGAACAGACTCGTAATTTGTTTTGTACTAAACGAATCTGACTGCGCCGCTGTGAGAAAAATATTGGAAATCGTGAAGTTAGTCACGAAACATTACAATCAATTTTGACAATGACGCGTGACGTTTAAGATAGGGTTGCCACTCGTATTAAATATAGACGCCTCGTCGTAGTGCATCATACACATTTCGCCGACATGAACAGGCCCCAATTTCATATAGGTGACAGGTGCGACAATTGTCACAAAATATTACATATGTAGAATTATTGGTTTCACCACGCTGACAGGTGCGACAATTGTGGAATACAATTGTATAGGGATAAATGTATCAAATTATGAATAGTAGTTGACTCAAATGGCAATAAGTAAATTTATTTAATGGATATTTTTATATTTATTGGCTGACTATAAATATAAATGCCTTTGTTAACTTCGTTAAAACTTATTTTAAACTATTCATTACCTAAATCCTCTCCCACCATTATATAATTTTTTTCGGTAACATTATTTATGTGTATCAAGTAGGCATTGGTTATGTGTTAGTATTTTGTTTCAAAAACAATATTTCAGTATGGATATAATAAGAAAGATGACTATCTTAAAATTGATTTCCGACCGCAAATTCGTGTTATTTAATAAATTTGATAACAAATTAATATCCGCAATGAAAGTTAATACTTAAATATAAAGGAATAGCTCAACGTTTGATTGAAACGGGTGTATGGCAAAGAAATAGAAATATCTAAGATATATACCTAACTTGGCACTATACTAAGTATTTAATAAGTTTGAATTATTAAGATATATAAAATTTATTTCTTATAAACGTGAATAAAAGAAGAAGAAGTAAAAACATTGACCATTAGGTACTACAATAAAAATATACAAATAACAAATTAAACAAATTAAAACTATTCTAAACTAATAGTTAAAATGCTTAACTAAACTAAAAATATTTGAATTTGGAATTCGGTGTACCTAAATACGAAGGTAACTCGTTCATTTAAAAACGCTCAAATTAATTTGAGGGTATTTGTATAAAATAATATTAATGATAGCTATTTAGGTGCATAGGTATGTAGTATTTTTTATGATACATAAGTTTAAAAACACAATTTAGTATAATAATATGTATTAACGCAGAGAAATCTCAAAAATATACCTGAAGTACTAATAATGTTACGAAGGGGCCAATAGCGTTTACTAACAGCAACACTCTTAACTAATCATCGGTAGGCTTTATGCCCTTGTAATAAGGTACTAACATTGCTGCCGATGGTACAATGATAAAAATAAATTGAGATATCCGTAGTTTGCTACAATTTTAATTTCATATTTACGTAGCATTATTGAAACTTATATCGACGGCGAAGTAACAGGAACTCCTAACTAAGTACGAAAACCTAAAGAATTACTATCACTATCACTAATAGTGTCACTATACCACTCGCATGGGCAGCCATTTTGAACAACGCGTATGTCAACCACAAATTACTACAATTGTCACACAATTCGACACATCTTAATCCTCCTGTCGAGATTCACCGACAATTCTACAAATATGTCGCCTAGAAATAATAATTATTGTTTCACAACATAATTGTAATACATACAATTGTAGCAAAATGCCTGTCATGTTTGTAAGCAATTCTATAGAAAATATTTTATAAAATTGTAATTTGTCACCTGTCATCGACAATTGTCGCTCGACATATGTCACTGACAATTGTAGCCTTTTTGAAATAGGGGCCAGATGGTGTTTGCACGCTGGGTTCGGCTAGCACGAACATGTGCGTGCGGTAAGTTTACTCCAGTTCAACTCCAGTTATTCTAGTGTGTGTGTGGATTGAGTGAGCACCTTCCGAAAATAAATAAAAATATGCTGATCATTTAGTAAAAGTTCTAAAACAATTGTAAAACGAATCTCTGAATTTGTAAAAAGATAAATCAAAAGATACAGCCATTAACATGTGCTCACTCAGTTCTCACAAACTACCAACGAAAACAGTGAATATATTCATTTAACATATAATATTTATATACTAACATTTAGTAAAAAATAGGCCAACCTACCTCTATAAATATTAGATCACCTAGTGAAGTATTAAATTTTTTACAAATAGTTTCTTATGCTCACTCAATCCACACACTTTTGAAAAGCCGAATTTTGATGAAAAACATAAGATTTAGACCGCTATTATATGTGTATAGTTTAGTAAAAGTGAAATAGGAATTTGTAAAATACAAAACGAACCACTAACGTGTCAGGTTTTTTTATAATAAATTTTTGTAAGTGCTCACTCAGTCCACACGTTTTGAGAAAGTTAAAAATGTAAATATCTTACGATTTGTAGCACCTAAGACACTCGAAAGTACTTCAACATTTAGTAAAAATTTTTACTAAATATCCACCATCTAATATTTTATATTCGTTGTCTGGTTTTAAAGATATTCAGACATAACTTTTCTCATACAAATGTATCAAGTAGGGTGACCACACTATGTCGGCTCCTGATTTTCCCCACCTTCCCATTGTCATATTGAGATTGGGGAGTTTCGTTCGTTCAATTTTGATAATATTAAACTAATACCATATTAATTATCCATCTGCAAACTGTTTTTAGGTTATGTTCTTGGCCTAGTGATGATGTGTATTGTGTAATTTTTATCGACGTCAGGATAATAACCATATCGACATGCATGCATTAAAAAGGACATAAATGATAATTGGTAAGAAACAAAGAATATAGTACTTCACTAGTAAGAAACCAGAACCTGGTAATCTAATCGCGCTAACAGATGAGCGTACCGGATTTGTAAGTGGGAGCGAGAAATTCTTTTCTCGCTCCCACTTACAAATCCGGTAAACTATTATCAAAATTGAACGAAACTCCCCAATCTCAATATGACAATGGGAAGGTGGGGAAAATCAGGAGCCGACATAGTGTGGTCACCCTACTTGATACATTTGTATGAGAAAAGTTATGTCTGAATATCTTTAAAACCAGACAACGAATATAAAATATTAGATGGTGGATATTTAGTAAAAATTTTTACTAAATGTTGAAGTACTTTCGAGTGTCTTAGGTGCTACAAATCGTAAGATATTTACATTTTTAACTTTCTCAAAACGTGTGGACTGAGTGAGCACTTACAAAAATTTATTATAAAAAAACCTGACACGTTAGTGGTTCGTTTTGTATTTTACAAATTCCCATTTCACTTTTACTAAACTATACACATATAATAGCGGTCTAAATCTTATGTTTTTCATCAAAATTCGGCTTTTCAAAAGTGTGTGGATTGAGTGAGCATAAGAAACTATTTGTAAAAAATTTAATACGTCACTAGGTGATCTAATATTTATAGAGGTAGGTTGGCCTATTTTTTACTAAATGTTAGTATATAAATATTATATGTTAAATGAATATATTCACTGTTTTCGTTGGTAGTTTGTGAGAACTGAGTGAGCACATGTTAATGGCTGTATCTTTTGATTTATCTTTTTACAAATTCAGAGATTCGTTTTACAATTGTTTTAGAACTTTTACTAAATGATCAGCATATTTTTTTTTATTTTCGGAAGGTGCTCACTCAATCCACACACACACGTTATTCTATTATTCTAATATCGTAAGTTGCCAAGAGTTTGTCACAAGTAGTACTTGAGCTTTTAAGAATTAAATCTTATAGTTCATACTGGTATTTATTGTTGGCCTAAAATCTGGATTGGTTACATTACAGACCACTCGGGTATGATAAGGAACTGAGGACCATAATATGAACTGACGGTACAATAGTGGTACAAAACAAATGAAACAAACAACTTTTGTTATATTTTTATTGGATAAATTACAGCACGATGACTTGCTGCTTGGCCGCCTGCTTGGCCTTTAGCTTGACCTGAGCGGCGATCCTGTCGAGATCACGCCTGCCCTGGACGGTGAGGATGCGGCCACCATCCTGGACCTGCTCGACGAGCTTCAAGGCTTCTAGGGCCTGGAGCGCCTTGCGGGCGATGCTGCCAGACGATCTGCAATTGATTGATGTTTATTAGTTACAGACATCAAACACAAAACACTGTAAATTTTAGTGGGTCTTCTAACGCATGGCACTATCCCTTTTGACTATTTAATAAGGTTGTCAAAAATCATGTCATTATCTTAACACCTTTGCTGCAGCAATTAAATTGCAAGTAACAATACTTTGTATTTATAAGGTCTTTTGGCCTAACGGCCTGGTACCTCAGTGGCAGTGCAGGCGGTCAGTATGGACCCGGCTAATGAAGTAACATCCACAAAGGGATGTCAAGTTGTGCCAATTCTAATAATTTTCTACCTAGCAATGTGAACCGAAACTGGTTATGGTAAAAACCGCCTTCAAAAATAAGCGCGTTACAAAACACGGAGAAACTAAAAAGCCAAAAATAATAAACCTTTCAATTCAGATTTCTTATCGTATTGCAATAAGCTAAAAACATCCAAATTATAAACAAATCAATTATTTTTGTAGTCGGTACCAGACCTGTTCGTCGCCTTGCTATTGCCTGTTTGCCCCACCCAACCATACACAGGCTGGTACCGACTCCAAAAATAATTGATTTGTTTATAATTTGGATGTTTTTAGCTTATTGCAATACGATAAGAAATCTGAATTGAAAGGTTTATTATTTTTGGCTTTTTAGTTTCTCCGTGTTTTGTAACGCGCTTATTTTTGAAGGCGGTTTTATTTTTTGTTAAAAAGTTTATTTATTTGTTGATTTTTAGTGGTTCCTAGTGATATTATATGTATCAGTCCGAATACATGTACAGTAGTGAAAGAATTATCCTTTAACTCCTAACCATTGAGGAGTTGACCTTCCATCATCAGCTCAGCCACATAAAATTATTACCATCAGACGTAAATACTGGTGTACCTTTGAAAAATAGACTAAAAACATTACATGTGCCTATAACATTTGAAGAGTTCCCTCGATTTCTCCAGGATCCCATCATCAGACCCTGACTTGGTGCCAATGGGACCATCTCGGGGTTATACCGGTTCGATCAACAAAAAAATTTTGAAAATCGGTCCACGATTCTCGGAGATATCGAATAACATACATACAAAAAAAAAAAAAAAAAAAAACATTCAGTCGAATTGAGAACCTCCTCCTTTTTTGAAGTCGGTTAAAAAGTGGTTCTTAGTAATTTAGTTGGTTCCTCCTTGCAATAAACCAGCATTTCATTTGCCACGGCTCATGAAAGCTTGGCGTCTGGAAGTAATTTAGTATTGTAGAGTAATAATACGAAGCAGAGTGGCACAAACACTCATGAAACGAAATGTTTGTAGATTTCTATCTCTATCGCTCTTGCGTATTGGTGCGACAGAGCCAGACGAGCTTTAGCGGCGTTTCGTTGTCGTTTCGCATCGCTATTGGTACCGAATATATTCCTTTAACAGAAATAATATTTTTTGCTATATCCTCTCATATGCAGGAATGTACATTTACATACAAGACTATTTGAAAACATACAATCACGCCTGTATCCCATAAAGGGGTAGGCAGAACACATGAAACAACTAAAGCTTCAGTGCCACTCTTGGCAAATAAGGGGTTGAAAGAAAACGAAAGTGTGACATTGCAGTGACAGGTTGCCAGCCTCTCGCCTACGCCACAATTTAACCCATATCCCACAGTCGCCTTCTAGGACACCCACGGAAAGAAAGGGGGTGGTGAAATTCTTAACCCGTCACCACACGGGGTACCACTATTTGAAAAATCATGGTAAGTGGTTTTTTAAGCTTACTGACCTAATTAAATTAAACTCCCACTATGTATAAAAACTCATAACCTTATATCCAATTAGACAAATTTTAAAATTATAGGGATACTAGCTTTTGTTTGCGACTTCGCTCGCGTTAGAAAGAGACAAAAAGTAGCCTATATCACTCTCCATCCCTTCAACTATCTCCACTTAAACAATCACATCAATTCATCGCTTCGTTTTGCCGTGAAAGACGGACAAACAAACAGACACACTTTCCTATTTATAATACTACTAGTATGGCTTCACAGGGCATAAATCTTTTATAAGCTTTCTATTCATTGGTAATTCTAATTATTATTATTATTTCGTTTTAGACAGGCAGCTGATACTGGTACGTCTAAATCTTAGTTCACTTTGCACGATTTCACTTCTTAGATAGTTCGTCTAGTCTATTTTTAAATTGATTAACACTGGTAGAATTCACAACTTCAGAGGGTAATTTGTTCCAAGCTTGCACTATTCTGTTTGTAATGAAGTTTTTACCGATATTTGTTTTGTGCTTTGTTGTTACAAGTTGTTTTTCTTGTGCGCGTGTTTGAATTTCGAGTGAACAGGTAGACTAGTTCTGGACAGTCTCATAGTACCCTTAAATGATTTTAAAGGTCTCGGTCAAATCTCCACGGTCACGCCTCTTTCTTAGGTTTAAAGATTCTTTATTCCCATAAGAATTTGTACAATTCACTTAAAATGAGAATATAAATATTATTAATGCTAACAAAATACACGACAAGAGCTACATACAAAAATAAAAATGACAAGTTTAAAATTCACATTCACACATAGGTAGATACATAGTATCATTATTTGTGGTTGAGGGTAAGTGGACAACAGGGCGCGCGGCGCGGCACTCGCATGTTGATCGGACCGGCGGCGCTAAGGAAAACGTTGAACAGAAACAACTAGATGTGGCCTCGCTGTAAATTGCGTTCATTGGGTGTAGTATAAACACTTAAGAGAGTGTTTTTTTTTTTTGTAATTATATGAATAAATTAATTATAAGCTTTTTATTGTAATGTATAATTGACTAGACTATATTCATTGATTTATTTATTATTAGCTGGTGTTCAGTATGGATTTTATGAGCGATCTATTATTTATATATTTGATATAAACAGTGTTTTCATTACAATTAATTATTAATTGAATACCTACGTTAAAATACAATTATTATATGAGTATAATGATTATTAGTAGGCCAATAATTAAAATTTAATAGATTTAGAAGAATTAATGGACATATTAGAATTGATAAATAATTTTCATTTTAATTTTATTAGAAATTTTAGTTTTCTATCAAGAATTGCTATTATGTTATGTCAATGTGTATATATATTTACATAGTGGATTGGACGATTAATAGTTTTTATTTTTATTTTTTACATACAACCATTATACATATTATACAGTAACTTAAATTGATATTGTTTTAAGTTTTTTATTTTTGTTAATTTATTTTTACTTTGATGTGCTTTTTTAAGTCATTTTTAAATATGTTTAAAGTTTTTGATTCCTTTAGCTTTGCTGGTAGGTCGTTATATAACTTTGCGCCATCGTAGAGAATGCATTTTCTCCCGTAGTTAGTCCTTGGCGTACGCAATACAAGGTCATTGGCATTTCTTAATTTAATCTTTTGGTGATGTTGTTTTTTTGTGAAACCAATTTGCACGTGTATATTATTATTAATGACTTTTCTGATTAAAATGCATGTGTTGTATATATACGTTTGGCGAATATTCATTATGCCTGTTTCTGCATAGACTTTTTTTGTTGGTGTGCGGTAATCGTATTGAAATAGTGCTTTTATTAACTTATTTTGGGCTATTTGTACCAAATTGAGGTGACACTTTGCGGCCGATCCCCAAATTTCAATGAGATAGTTAATGTGGGGTTGTATCAGACTGTTATAGATTGTATATTTTACTTGTTTTGGATAACATTGGGCATTCTTTCGGAGTGCTCCTGTTAATGATGTTATTTTCGACTTAATTTTTTCGATGTGACTCTTCCAATTTAGATTTTTGTCCAATACAAGGCCAAGATATTTTTCTTTGTCGACCTTTTTGATGACTTCATTGTTTATTTTTAAAGGTTCATGACCGGAAACTTTTTTATTTTTAGCGACGAAAAGTATATAGTTTGTTTTATTTATGTTTATTGTCAAAAGGTTTTTCTGAAACCATTCATTAAGTAGATTAAGGTCGGCCTGAGCCTGGTCTATAATGTCTTTAATCGAATTTCCGAAATAAAAGAGACTTGTATCATCGGCGTAGAGAGTTATGTCTCCCTTAAGACCCAAGTTGCTCAAGTCATTAATGTAGATTAAAAACAACAGCGGCCCCAAAATCGATCCCTGGGGCACACCGCAAAGTACGGATTTAAGGTCACTCTGATACTCACCCACCTTGACCACTTGACGTCGGTTTAACAGGTACGATTTTAGTATATTAAGTGCTGTTCCCTCGATTCCAATATTGTTTAATTTATTTAAAAGTATGTCGTGACTGATAGTATCGAAAGCTTTTTTTAAGTCTATGAATACACCAAGAGCAATCTGTTTGTTATCGATATTAATTTTAATTTTGGTTACCAAATCTATTGTTGCAGAAAGTGTGTTCGATTTAGGTCTAAATCCATATTGTTTATCAAAGAGGAATTTAATTGAGTCTAAATATTTTTCTAATCGAATGTAAATAAGTTTTTCAAAAATTTTGGAGATAACTGGCAATACTGAGATAGGCCTGTAGTTTCGGGGTCTGATTTGGGTCCAGTTTTGTGTATAGGTGTAACTTTTGCGATTTTTAGGCTATCAGGAAACATTCCTCTCTCGAAACAATCATTGATACACTTAGTTAAGTCTTTTATTATGAGATTTTTAATACATAAGATCGATTTTACAGTAATTCCATCGAGACCACAGCTAGTATTGGGTTTTAGGTCGTTAATAATCTTCATTACTTCATCACAATTTGTCGGCAATAGTTTTTGTAGTTTTTGTTCCTTCCCTTTTTCTAAATCCATAAAATGTTTATAGTCACGATATTGTTCTGGAATTTCATTCGCTAGATTAAGACCGACATTTGCAAAAAAGTCATTAAAGTATTCACAGATCTCGAGTTTATCGGTAATAACATTTGTACTGGTCTGCAGTTTGTCCGGTAGTGATACTTCCTTAACTTTATTGACTGATAAACTATTTATTAGAGACCACATTTTTTTAGGTTTTGTACTGCAAGCCATAAATTTTTTGTAGTAATATTGGTTTTTCGTTTTGTTAATTTCCGCTGTGACACTATTTCTCTTCTTCCGATACTCTTCTTTTAGCTGTTCATTGTTAGGATTGTGTTTCAGTTGTTGCCATAGCATATTTCTTTGATTTATGGCCGTTATTATATCTTTTCTTATCCAGTCTTGTCTGGGCGGGTTCAGGATTTTAGCTTTGTTAATTTTGGAATCTTTGATGCTTGACAGTAGTCTGGACTGAAGAGCCTCAAAATTGTTCTCAATCGTACATTTATGATTTTCAATTTTCTTATATAGTTTCTCGTAGTCTATGGCTTCGTATTGGCATGATTTCCTTAGAACAGGGTGTTGATTCTCGATTTCTAAGTATATCTGTTTGTGGTCAGACAGAGCAGATTCTATGACTGTTAGATTAATATTGTGATTTTGTAAGTTTGTAGAAATATGGTCTAGTATAGTCTTTGTTGTCGTAGTTTCTCGGGTGCAGTGGTCCTCTTGTATTTTGTTTAATAATTCAAAACCATTTTCTGCAATTACTTCCTTGTAGTCTGTAGTTTGTTTCTCATTGCTAAGTAGGTTAATGTTGAAGTCGCCGAAAACAACAGCCCTTTTATTTTTCTGTAGTTGGTGAGAGAAGGTGTTTAAAAAGTCTTGTATGTTAGAGTGGTTTGTTCTATAAATAGCGCCAATACTGATAGCGTATTTTTCTAAATGAATCCATAAATAATGGTTGTTATTTGACGATTGTTCTTCAATGATATGATGTTGCAGGTTCTTATGTGCAAAGATAGATACACCACCTCCTCTGCTGTTGGTTCTATAGTTGTAGTAGTGGATGTAGCCCGGCAGCTGGTACAATTGGGCCTCTTCGTCAGACTTAATCCATGTTTCTGTGATAACAAGTATGTGGATATTCTTGATCGATTGGATAACACAGCGTAATTCTTCAAACTTCCCTTTTTTAACGATGCTTCGAGCATTGGTGTATAGACATGTAAGTGCTCCCTTAGTAGTTATTATGTCCTGGTAATTATTCGTTACTTGGTGTGTGATTTGGCTTGTGAGCGTTTGTCTATTTCCATTTCTGATTGTTTCGAATTGTCGTTTTTTGGAGGGAGTTGTACTACTTTGGGCACGCCTTTCACATATTTTATGGTAAGGTTTTCTTCACCGTTTGAGACGCGGTTTGCAAGCTCTTCTTTAACTTTTTCAGGTAGGCTTGTTGACACGGTGTTTGGTCGGATACAATCTTAATTGAGTCTTGGTTAGTGCTTTTTTTGTTCTTCAATATTGATAGCACCGTCGATTGCGATGCAAAAGTGATTCTGAGTGGACGTATTTTATCCTGTGCATATTTACCCAATCGTAGTGTTTTCTCCGGTTCGGGATAATCGTCTGATATATTTTTTATAATTCTGACAGCTTCTGTTCTATCTAGCTCATTTCGTTCAATTTGGGTTTCAGCCGCTGGTTCATCCATCCCCAAAAGGATAATGTTTTTAGATCGCTGGCTACGCTCATTTATTTCACTCATCAGATTTTCACATATAGGTTGCACGTGTGTTTCCAGTGATATAGTGCTTGATTTTAATTGCTGCATGTTTTCCTCTAAAACATCAATTCTGTTTGTGTTTGCTAGATTACTATCAGCGATATTTGCTAAATCTGATTTTATCTTGTTCTGTTCTGTTGTCAGTTGTTCAACTGTTTGCTTAATGTCTTTTACTTGCTCTTTAATCGCTGCTACATCCGAACATAACTTGTTTAAGTTTTCCGACTGTTGCGCATTGACCGACTTAAGATATGTCATTAAATTTGAAATCTCACTTCGCATTTCAAGTATATCCGATCGCATGTCATCATCATCATTTCCCTGTTTGCGTTTGTTACGGAAGGTTATTCTCGCCCTCTCAGACTCAGAGTAGTGATCTTCATTTGGTAGTTCTACGACGGGCCAACTACGCTCAACGCTGGGGCCGCTTCCAGTCGGTGAGTGAAGTAAGTTCATGTGTGACATTGCTACTCACGCGCGGCGCCGATAGCTGCACTAAGTCGCTGTGTGAGCAGGATGAAAAATGCAGAGCCCGTCTCGTTTACTCGAGGGCAGGAAGAGCCGTTACGGCACTGACGTCGCAACTGGTACAGTAGAAAAATGTCACAGGTCGCACACACTGTTACACAGCATTGTCTGTTATACACTTAACCACTTAAAGTAGAAAATTATAGGAACGGCTATTTAAATATTTTTAAAATAATTTGGTGCACGTCTGTTCTTTGCGATTGTGATGCGAATAATCTTTTCTTTTAATAATAATCTTTCTTTTTCTTTTATTCCATTAAATTTAAATTGACATTCCTCCTGTAGGATTTTTCCACATAAAAGTACATTTTTAGGGTTCCGTAGTCAACTAGGAACCCTTATAGTTTCGCCATGTCTGTCTGTCCGTCCGTCCGTCCGTCCGTCCGTCCGTCCGTCCGTCCGTCCGTCCGCGGATAATCTCAGTAACCGTTAGCACTAGAAAGCTGAAATTTGGTACCAATATGTATATCAATCACGCCAACAAAGTGCAAAAATAAAAAGTGGAAAAAAATGTTTCGTTAGGGCACCCCCCCTACATGTAAAGTGGGGGCTGATATATTTTTTCATTCTAACCCCAACGTGTGATATATCGTTGGATAGGTATTAAAAAATGAATAAGGGTTTTTTAATATCGTTTTTTGATAATATTAATAGTTTCGGAAATAATCGCTCCTAAAGGAAAAAAAGTGCGTCCCCCCTCTAACTTTTGAACCATATGTTTAAAAAATATGAAAAAAATCACAAAAGTAGAACTTTATGAATACTTTCTAGGAAAATTGTTTTGAACTTGATAGGTTCAGTAGTTTTTGAGAAAAATACGGAAAACTACGGAACCCTACACTGAGCGTGGCCCGATACGCTCTTGGCCGGTTTTTTTTTTTTGCATTATATACCTGCAGAAGTGTGAGGGTGTGACTCCGTTGCGTTTGCGGCCACCGAAGATCTTGGTGACGGTCTTGACTCCAACTGGAGACCGGATGTAGATGTGACGCAGGATAGCGGCGCAGCGTACATAGAACCAGTCGGGGTCGTAGGGAGCCAGCTCCTTGAAGCGAGCGGTCTTCACGAGGTCCATGTGTTCTGGTACCTTGACCTTGCCCGTCCTGTAATTTGAGAAAAAACATTTGTTCACCTCATTTCACCTGTAAATATCTTTTCTTTAATGTTTTGAGTCCAATTCCCAAAAAGCCACAGCTGTCACCAAAATTGCAACATAACCCCTTTTTTTACTATGTTACACATTAAGTCTTGTTTTTCTAGTAAATCCCTAGTATAAAATAAAAAAAAAATAAAAAAAAAAAAACATTTATTTCGGACCACAAAATCCATACAAGGTTAATACTTACACCTAATACTACCACTATGTTAGTTGCCTTAGTACCTAATTACAACTATATAAAAAAAATTGTTCAAAGACAAGTGAAAATTCTCTGCAGCCCTAACCACCGGCAGCTTGGGCCCTGCCCCGCTGCTGGCGGCACCCTAGGTTAGGTTTTTTATAATGTGTTTATATATTTTGTATTGTTTTGTATGTGGTTTTGTATTTTACTTTTATAATCATATTATAAGTAGCCTAACTTAACCCTTCGAGCCCCAAGCATTTATACCAGGGATGTAACGGATGTGTTTTTAACGGAACCGGAAGCGGAAGCAGAAGTTTTGAATTTAGTTTAACGGAAGCAGAAGCGGAACCGGAACCAGAAGCGGAAGTTATAGATGTTAAAAACGAAAAGAAAAAATACCACATAGGTATAACATAAATTTAAATTAATTAAATTACCTAGAACTTTTAGGTGTTTACTGTTCAGCCTGTAATCAGCAGTTTGTAATCAGCCTTTAGGCCCACTTAGGTTTTAAAAACGAAAATAAAAGTTACCTGATATTCTATCTTACAAATGATTATGCCTTGATAGCCGACATAGACCACCAAGCTCCCATTGGCAAAAGTGATCACACTTGCCTAGTGGCAACCATACAAATTCAAGCGGAAAAAGACAACAAAGGTACAACCCCCAGATATAACTTTAAAAAGGCTGACTATGATAAAATCAAAGATAAGTTATACACCAGCCTACGAGACATAAAAGACGAGCAAAGTGTTGAAACTCAATATCAATTATTCTGTACTTCTGTTGAAGATGCTGTTCATCTATATGTTCCCCGACAGAGACCAATGATATCGAGTGCCATGAATAAACCCTGGCTTTCAAAGGATATCCGCAACCTCATGAAACAAAAGAAAGCCCTATGGAAAAGATACTCTCTAACTAGACTGGACACAATTTACAGCGACTACAAGAAAATTAACAATAAGCTAACCAACCTGTGTAGATCTTCCCGCATTACATACGAGACAAACTTAGTACAGGCCGGCCCCAAGAAATTCTACTCTTATGTACGACAACAAGTGACTTCTAAGGTTAGCGTGCCAACGACTCTTCGTAACAACAAAGGTGAAACTGTGACACAAAATACTGAGATCGCAGAAGTGTTTGCAAATCAATTCGCAGGTGTATTCCAAAAGGAACCACAAGGTCAACTACCTATCCTAGAACCAAATCTTAGAATAAACGATTCCATCGCTGATATAGACTTTACAGCAGACAAAGTAAGACAATCGATCAAAGAGACGAGAGCGGATTCCTCGCCAGGACCAGACAACATTCCTGTGATATTATTAAAGAACTGTGATGTGGCAGAACCGCTAGCTAAAATGATGCAACACTCTTACGATTGTGGAACCTTACCAAAGCAATGGAAATTGGCTGTCGTAACACCAATATTCAAGAAGGGCAACAAATTGGAACCAGCTAACTATAGACCAATCAGCCTCACGAGTGTTGTTTGTAAATTAATGGAAAAGATCGTAGTAAAGCATATAAGGAACTTCCTCAGCCAGCATGAAGTGATAAGTGATCAGCAACACGGTTTTTGTCCACGCCGATCCTCAGTGTCCAACCTGCTCTCATGCCTCTCGTCCTGGACCAAGAGTTTTAACAATGGAGAACCTATAGATGTAATTTATCTAGACTACGAGAAAGCGTTTGACAAAGTCCCTACAACAAGGCTACTACACAAACTGGAATTCGTGGGTATACGAGGTAGGCTTCTCACTTGGATCGAGGCGTTCCTTCGAGAAAGAACTTTCTGTGTACGAGTTGGCGATACATTGTCAGAGCAGCGAGAAATTCACAGCGGTGTACCTCAAGGATCAGTCCTTGGACCTGTGCTTTATATAATATACACATTCGACCTGCCTCATAATGTCCAATGTAGCGTCAGTATTTTTGCCGACGACACGAAGTTATTTTCTAACCCTCTACATGATTTCGACCAACTTCAAAAGGATCTAGACGAGATAGCAAAATGGTCAAAGGAATGGCTCATAAGTTTGAATGCTGAAAAATGTACAGTGCTACAAGTTGGTAACCGCAATCCACATCTTGCTTACACCCTGGAAGGAACGAAACTTACACCAGTTAAAGTGCAAACAGACTTGGGAGTCAAAATTACCGAAAACCTCAAGTGGGAAGAACATCTAACAAGTATCACCAAAAGAGCTAAATCTTTAATATACCTCGCTAGAAAAGCCTTTGGGATACTAACGCCTGAACTCATGCTTAAGATATACAAGACATATGTTAGACCCATCTTAGAGTACGCTTTCCAAGTCTGGAACCCTTATTTCGCCAAAGATGTTGAGATGCTTGAGAAAGTGCAACGTAGTTTCACAAAAATACCCAAACAACTAAAAAAAATGTCTTACGAAGAACGACTTAAAGTGCTGAAGCTTACAACGCTAAAAGAACGCCGAGAGCGTGGAGACCTCATTGAAACGTTCAAGATTTTAACGGGCACTATGACATAGACCAGTTTCAAGACCTGTACAAGCGCAATAATAACACCCGTCTGCGAGGCCACCAGTACAAACTAATATCTGAACTGTCTAAAAACAACCCTCGCAAACATTTTCTCAGCAACAGAGTGGTCAAAACATGGAACAAACTACCAGAGGACGTGATCTCAGCACTGAATGTTAACCAGTTTAAGAACCGACTAGATAACTACTTAACAAATTTAAAGAACACATCTTAAGAAAGAATTGTTGGATACAGGCAACTATCAGTTGTTATAACTGCCTGCCTGATTAATAAATAATAATAATAATAATAATAAAATGCTTAAAGAACATTATTTATCTCTCCCTTAGTGATCGTATTGCTATTTTTACTCTGTGGTTGGTATGATTGCTGTATATTGTTGGTTTGTTACTATCTGTCTTGCTGTATATTACTATTTAAGTATGTTTATGTAAGTCTATTTATATTCTCTTATATGTGTATGTTTATTCAATTTGTGTGTTGGAAATTAGAATAAGTATGATTTTTCATTTCGAAGCACCTACTCTTTCTGATTATGTTTTTTATGTCCGCTACCCAAAGGTTGTCTGGTAGAGATCGCTCTTTAGCGATAAGACCGCCTGTTGTCTGCCTCTATTTATAATCATTTGTTTTGTCTCCGCTGTATCTTTTTTCTGTATCTCTTGCTGAGGTGTGCCAATAAAGAGTATTCTATCTATCTATCTATCTATCTTAAGTATATCATTACAATCCAAAAATTTAAATCACCTTGAACTTTAAGATGTTTAGTTGTTTACTCACTAAAAATCATATAAGAATCCTTTTAAACCTTTATTATGCCGTAAAAGGTTTTAGAAATGCAACGAAAACTTACTCGTTAGGTAGTATAATACAATCCAAAATTAAATGAAGTGATTCTAAAAGAAGTAAACTGTATTTAATAAACAAAAGCTTAGCAGCTTTATCTCCCGGCAGTTTGCTTCTAAGGGGATCATAGATAAGCCCTGCACCACTGAATAGTTGTTCACTCGCTACAGAACTAGGTGGACAGGACAAATATTGGCGCGCAATGGAATGAAGCGATTGATGTTTAGTATCGCAGCACGTGGCAAGCGGAGAGATGAGCGAATGACAGGTATAGACCTGTTGGTCTTTGATGTACGCCGCTCATGTCCCACCGTCGCGCTATTAGGTTCCGACATCCGCTATAACTTCCGTTTGAAAAATAACAGAACCGGAACAGAAGCGGATGTGTAAAACGAAACGGAAGTTCCGCAGAAACGGAAGCAGAAGCAGACCTCTGTTACATCCCTGATTTATACGTATTTACTTATATTTTACTGACATCATATGATGTCGCTGGGACTCGAAGGGTTAAGAAGAAAGATAAATAAAGAGAATAATAATAAATAGTAATATACATATAGTGAATAAATAGGACAAAGTAAAAACTTCAGTAAATGTGGAATATAATTTGGTAAGAGTTCCCTACTATTAACAGTTAAACATAAACACTGGTGTATTAAAGTCATTTCAAACATTTGAATAATAATCCTTTGACTGACTAATAAAGGTATGGAACTTTAAAAGGCTTGAATCAAATGTACACCCTCAAAACAGGTATCTCACTCACTTGCTACCAAACTATTTTCTAGGTTGAGCTTATTTGAGGTTCCAGGCTGGTTGAGCTTATTTGAGGTTCCAGGCTGAATATCAATCCTTTACAGATACATAAACATAAAAATAATCTGAACACAACAGGCTACTTACTTTTTCAAGTGGGCAGCGACGGTCTTGACGACCTTGTCTTGTTCAACATCCTTAAGCGTGACGGAACGCATCTGAAATATTCAGTATACGTAAAATTAATTTAACATGAAAGTGAGGCATTTCGCTAAAACGAGCGAAATGCCTCACTTTATTCTAGAAAAGCACCAAATGGCTAAAGTTAGGTTATGTTACAAGAATTGAATTATTATTTATAACTTATAATGAGAGTCAAATTTAACACTATTTTATTGGAGAACCAGATGTAGTTCACTAGCCGAGCGTTAAATAAAATTATTTTGCTGAAATAATTGAAATAACCATCGAAATGGCATCTACGCTCGTGTCATGACAGTTCTTGAATACGCCAACTCTTCAAGTACGAAAGGAATTTGCTCTTTCAAAACCTAAATGCACAAAACGGTAGTCTGGACATTACCTTAACTTTCAGCTATCACAAATATGCCAAACTGTTTTATAATTACACAAAATAATCAAAATCCCATGTGGCTATAACCCACCTTGCTTATGGCTGTCAACCGGAAGAAAGAACGAAAAAAAAAAATACAGTGTTGACATTATAATACTTTGAAATCTACTAAAAGTTGACTATTGGTAACTAAAGCTAGGAACACACTACGCGGACGTCCGTCGTGAATCTACCGCGGACGGGAATCTGGACAATGGAAATAGACATAACCGTGCAAACTATCGGTCGACGGACGTGGACGTGGCCTTGAGCGCATGGACGTCCGATCGAAATCTGGCTCTCTGGATGTTTTGTTCCGTGCACACTGATAGGTCGCGGTCGCGGTCGTTTAAAGCTAGGAACACACTACGCGGACGTCCGTCGTAAATCGACCGCGGACGGGAATCTGGACAATGGAAATACACATAACCGTGCAAACTATCGGTCGACGGACGCGGACGTGGCCTTGAGCGCACGGACGTCCGATCGAAATCTGGCTCTCTGGATGTTTTGTTCCGTGCACACTGATAGGTCGCGGTCGCGGTCGTTTTACGACGGACGTCCGCGTAGTATGTTCCTAGCTTTACGACGGACGTCTGCGTAGTATGTTCCTAGCTTTAACATTAATAGTCTAGAATAAAGCTAGGAACATACTGCGCGGACGTCCGTCGTAAATCGACCGCGACCGCGACCTATCAGTGTGCACGGAACAAAACATCCAGAGAGCCAGATTTCGATCGGACGTCCGTGCGCTCAAGGCCACGTCCGCGTCCGTCGACCGATAGTTTGCACGGTTATGTGTAATGTCATTGTCCAGATTTCCGTCCGCGGTCGATTCACGACGGACGTCCGCGTAGTGTGTTCCTAGCTTAAAAGTATACATTAAGCTAGGAACACACTACGCGGACGTCCGTCGTGAATCGACCGCGGACGGGAATCTGGACAATGACATTACACATAACCGTGCAAACTATCGGTCGACGGACGCGGACGTGGCCTTGAGCGCACGGACGTCCGATCGAAATCTGGCTCTCTGGATGTTTTGTTCCGTGCACACTGATAGGTCGCGGTCGCGGTCGTTTTACGACGGACGTCCGCGTAGTATGTTCCTAGCTTTAATGTGTAAACAACACAATAAAATGATTGGCTGCGTTATTTTAATAAATAATTAATTAAATTATTAAAAGGCATAATAGTAGAAATTGGTAGAAATCAACGTAATCCATAGACAATGTAAAATTTATGGAAAGTGTTATACCTTTTAAGTAATTTGCGACTCTTTTATCCTCTGTAATTACACTAAATATCAGTGAAATAATAATCATCAAAGTTTTATTAATTTTATTTATTGTTCATAATACATATTTTATATAATCATAGTGTGACAGTGTCTTAACATAACCTTCTAGTCTATGGTTCAATGTTGTCATAAATTGGAAAATGGCCGCGAAACAGAGTTCAATGGAACAAGACGGTAATAATATTGTGAATTACGTGCTAAACGATCTCATCTTTCACTATTTTACATTAAATATTGTATATCTAGTTATACATCATAGTGCTATACAAGTTTCGCTTTCGTAGTACTCAACCTTTGTTCTTTGTTGGTGATGTTTTGCTTACGTTCTAGGGCAAGCAGCACCCGACGATATTCCCTTGGCGTCTCTCGAGGAAAGCCTTTTGAGCCTAGAAAAGCTTGATCGAGCATCACCAGAGCTATGGCCTGAGCAAAGTAAGCCTATAAGGATATTTATTTCGTTTCATTCGTCATAACCCAAGCAGATTAATTTTCAAAAAGCGCGGGATTTTGGTTTCTCCTATGATGTTGTCATTCCGTCCTCCATTACGTATCGAAATGATTTCTGGTATTTCGGTTATAACCGATTTGCTTTTGAACTTTTAATTTTACAATGGGCGATGGAAATAGTAACACAGCGCAGGCCGATAATGAATCTTCTTGTTCTGATGAATTCGCAGTGCCTGGAGTGTCAGAATTCGCACCAGCTCAGAACCCCAACCAGTCACCTCCCGCTTGGAGTAGAGGGCTTACAAAAGAAGACGTGGTTGTCATGCAACGTAAGTGCTGCAAATCATATTTTATGCTTCAATTAACTGCGAAAATAACTTAAAAGAAACTGATCTTACTTTCTTGGTTAGGTTTATTGTAAATACCTTTTTGAGACATTGATTATTTGTTTACAATTTACAGAACTGGCAGCTCTTTCAACTAGTGGCCTTATAATGGAAGTGAAAAAACTGCATGACATGGCATACCAACTGGGATTAGAAGAGGCTAAGGAAATGACAAGAGGGAAATATCTGAATATATTTGCAAGAAGAAATCGATAGACCACTAGTGTAATAATAGCAGTTATTCAGGTTAGTCTTTAAGTAGTCTGTTACTTGTTATCTTTTGGGTTCAGGTCTATTGATACAGACTTGTGACTCCAAAAGAATGTCAAAACTACAATCTGAAGTATAAAATAAAACAGACATTGATTTAAAACTTCCTGATTTAACATGTTCACTGCGGCACCTAGCTGAAAGACCTGATAAGAAGTAGGGTTGATTGTGAGTTGACTCAATTGTCGCAGCGAAGCAGTTAAAATTAAATT
The DNA here is from genome assembly GCF_023078275.1 of Leguminivora glycinivorella. Classification (NCBI taxonomy): domain Eukaryota; kingdom Metazoa; phylum Arthropoda; class Insecta; order Lepidoptera; family Tortricidae; genus Leguminivora; species Leguminivora glycinivorella. The sequence goes on along the minus strand of NC_062987.1, from coordinate 15,659,076 downwards.
TAGAAGAAGCTAAATGTTTTTTGTTAATGATTCATAGGCATCATAGGCGATAGATTTTTATCGCATGGTAAGACAATTAGCGAGAGTGAGCTATGAAGTCGACATTAGACGTAAATTAAACTCATATTAATACTCATTTGTTTTTGTTAAAATGAAAATGTATTTATATTTTAATGAAGAAGAAGAACTGATAATAATTATTCACGCAAATTAATTAAGGTCAATATGGTTAGGGGTCATAAGTCAAGTCATAAGGGAAAGTGTGTGTGGGTGGCCTTCACATTTAGCCTTTTTAGGGTTCCATAGTCAACTAGGAACCCTTATAGTTTCGCCATGTCTGTCTGTCCATCCTTCCGTCCGCGGATAATCTCAATGACCGTTAGCACTATAAAGCTGAAATTTGGTACCAATATGTATATCAATCACGCCGACAAAGTGGAAAAAATGTTTTATTAGGGTACCCCCCCTCCTACACGTAAAGTGGGGAGTGATTTTTTTTTTCATTGCAATCCTAACATGTGATATATTGTTGGATAGGTATTTAAAAATGAATAAGGATTTACTATAATCGTTTTTTGATCATATTCATATTTTCGGAAATAATCGCTCCTAAAGGAAAAAAAAGTGCGTCCCCCCCTCTAACTTTTGAACCATAAGTTTAAAAAATATGAAAAAAATCACAAAAGTAGAACTTTATAAAGACTTTCTAGGAAAATTGTTTTGAACTTGATAGGTTCAGTACTTTTTGAGAAAAATACGGAAAACTACGGAACCCTACACTGAGCGTGGCCCGACACGCTCTTGGCCGGTTTTTACTCATTGTCACAGGTGGTTTTGCAAGTTCATACTTTGCTTCTTGCTACTCCCGATTTGTGGTAAACGTATTGAACTCTCAGTAAACTGATCATCGTTTAAACAGGCCAAATGTGAAAGAAAGACACACTTACATGTATTGACTTTACTTAATATAAAGCTTGAACACAAATATATGACTATGCACCATGTTGTGAAATTTCATTAGGAGTATTTTCTTCATACTATACTGAACTGTCACTCTAAATATCAGAATAGTGCCCTTCTGATTTCTGACAATAGTCATATATTTCTGTTCAGAATATAAAAATTATTTTAAAATTTTATGTATTATAATTTCGAAGACAAAATTAAAAGAATTGTTTATAAACTCGTCAATGTCCTTGTCTCTCATTGTAAAATTGTAATTACTAATTTAATAAATCAATGAGTATAAATATAATCTCAATTTATGTCTAATCAGCCAGAGATCGGATTTGGTTTAGGCGTATAATGTCCCACTCGCAAAACGTCTCTTGGTCCCTTTCGCAAAAGGTCCCTTTTATAAAATGTCCCATTGCCAAAACGGCCCTTCTGCAAAATATCCCGTTCTCAAAATGTCCCTTTATATAAATTACGTCCCTTTCGCAGAAAGTCCCTTTCACGAAATAACCCGATCGCAACACGTCCCTTTCGCAAAATGTCCCGTAAAAAATGGCTCGTACCAATGAGTTTTTTGGAACTGTGTACGAAATATCATTTGATATTTACTAGTTGCTTTTCGGTGAAGGAAAACATCGTGAGGAAACCGGACTATATTCAAGTGGCCAGTATTGATAACAATCTGTATTATTACCTCTTTAATCCATAAGAACCTGGCTATTTGCAAACGGGACGTTTTGCGAAAGGGGCATTAGGCAGCCGTGACTTTCAGCGATAGGGGTATTTTCAGAAGGGACATTTCGCGAAGGGTATGGGTCATTTTGATAACGGGACGTAATGCGAATGGGGTTTTTTGCATAAGGGACAATTAGCAGAGAAGACGTTTTGCGTATGGGACGTTATTATAGCGGAGGGACGTTTTGCGAGTGGGACATTATACGCCTAAACCTCGGATTTTTGTGCGTCATCTCATACTAAAAGTCATTAAAATGACGTAAGTCCCTAAGAATGTCGCAAATCCGTCCGATCTCTGCTAATCACTGACATTTTATCCCGCCAGGCGGCGCCTGTGCAAGTGTCTATACTCCAATTGCTAATTCGAGTCCAAAAAAACTACTACGATGTTGCCACTGCAATAAAATGTTTGTAAAGTAGTATAATCCTTTTTTATAAAAACACACGCCAAGATAAATTATTTATTATTTATTTCAATCCTTTGATTTATATATTTAATAGTCTTTTATTATATACATAAATACTAGGTCGCTCGATTTTTTTCTTTTTTTCCGTGATTTTTAGTTGTAAAGTTGGTATTGCGCTTGTATCACTTCAGGTATCAATAACATTTGGTGCTATATTTTGCGGTATAGAACTATTGATGATATAGATATTGTGACCAATTTTTTATACATATATTTTACAATTAGCTAATCAGCGAAATAGTGTATAGTGGGCTTTATGGTTGCCACGGCCGCCATTGTTTTGGAAGCGGCCATGACACCATGGTCTGTCAAACTGTATTTGAATTTGAATGTTTTTTTGCTCCGTGGTGATGTTTTGCCTCGTTGAGTTTTTGTTTTTTGTTAAGTTTTTGTTTCCTGTTCAGTTACTGTTATTTCAAATGGTTGTTAAGATTGTGTTTTCTACGAGGACGACACGACGACACGACGAGGACTACAAAGAAACGCTGTACTCGTCCTCTGACCGTTAATGAAAAAACAATGGTAATGAACTGTTACAAATATGTCCACAAGCATTCATCATTACCAACATTTATCATTAGTGGCGACCGGTGGAACTAATTTGACGTATGAGAATTAAAACAAAAAAACTAAAACGAATTTTCTTCACAATTTTATCATCAAGTATTCTTGGATTTCTTACGTACCAAATAAAGAATGTAGAAGGTTGGCGAAACCTGAAAAGAATTTTGACAGTGACATAAGTGACATTGACAGCTGTGACATTGACGTATCTGTCGTAGTTTTTTTGGACTCGAATTAGCAATTGGAGTATAGGCATGTCACTGTCATTCATAAGTGAGAGAGAGAAAAAACATATCTTCTCGCTCTCACGTATGGACTACGCTATGGTGGCGCCATCTGTCATAACCTTTGAGTGTGCCTCCTCATTGGTTACGTGCTCGCGACTAACTCGCTGCGCCTTCGCTTCACTTTCAACTCGCTCGCAAATCGCAAGTGTGATAAGGCCCTAAGTCCAATAAGATTGTTTTCATAAGTCATTAGTAAGATAGTATGTAATGAAATAAAAATGTATGTTAATGATTTTGAAATAAAAATTAACAAATGTTTACATAGCATTTTATATTTAAAAGTTGTCGGTGGAGAACCTATAAGTAAATAATAGTTATTTGTTTTACAAGGGGTCAAAGTTGTTGTTTAATAGGCGCACGTGCCAATGTTGATACCAGACCAGAAAGATTCCAATATTGAACCGCGAGCGTAGTGAGTGGTTCAAAAAGTGGAATCTTGAGCATTGCGAGGGTTTCTACTAAACTATCATCCATACAAAAAACTTTAAAGCAAGGAGTGTTTAATGCTTCGCCACTCCATAAAACCATACCCCATATATAACTATAAAAACGTGGTGAACATAATTGTTAAGAAAAAAAAACCGCCGCTTTAGGGGTTCTGGTGAAAGGTACTTGCGAATGTTGGATTATGTAGAAAAAAACCGCCGCTTTTGGGGTTCTGGTGAAAGGTACTTGCGAATGTTGGATTATGTAGAAATGTGTAGGTATTTTTTAAAACTGCTTTTAATCTAAATCTTTGATTATAATTTGATGGAAACACAAATGAATATACGTAAACCGTTCTTCTTCTTCTAGGTTAGGGGCTTTGTAAGGCTTCAGGGCGCCTTATGTATCACTGCGACCATTTCTGATCTATTGTGATCGCCACCTACTACAACTCTCGATCAAGTCCTACAAATTCAAAGACTTGTAGTATCTTTTTGAGATCGAGAAACCTCACATCCTCTGGGAGAAATTGGTAGCTGCCCAGAATCATGTTACGTGTGCGCATTAGAGAGGGGCACTCTGCCAGGATGTGCAGGGGCGTTTCATCAGACTCTAGACAGAATCTGCACCGCCCGTTTGCACGTTTCCCGATAGTGTGCATGTGCTTGTTCAGGTGGCAATGCCCTGTCAGCACCCTCACTAGGTTGCGAAGTTGGTTCCTTGACAGCGCCAAGGCATTTGAGGATGCCTTTTTGCTGTAGGCTCTGATGAGAGCCTTGGAATGGTTCATGCCTGGCGTGTTCCTCCAGAGCTGAATAGTTTTGTATTGACAGTAGGTCTTTAGGGTTAGTTTCGTAAGGCTTTTCGGGATACCGCAGAAAGGCTCTGGGCCATGGTGCTTACCCTTTGCCCCCGTACGTGCAAGCTCGTCGGCTTTCTCGTTGCCTTCGATGCCTGCGTGCCCCGGGACCCATCTTAAGACAACCTTGTTTTTGGATCCAAGGTTGTTTAATAGTTGCCTGCAGTTCTCAACCAGCTTGGACGTTATGACGTCCGAAGTTAGGGCTAAGAGTGCCGCCTGGCTATCCGAGTGGATGTAAATAGTATGGTTGACGTAGTTGCATTGCAGGTTGATTGACGCGCATTCTAAGATGGCGTATACCTCTGCCTGGAATATAGAGCAATACCGTCCTAGATTTAGGCTTTTAGCCCTTCTAGGCGTTTCGCCGTATACTCCGCAGCCTACTTCAGATCCGGATTTGGAGCCGTCAGTGTACCACCTTAGGCTTCCTTCTTTCCATAATATTTGACTGTTTGACCAGTCCTCCCTTTCCGGGATTTCCACAGAGTAAAGTTTCTGTGGGCAGAACTGGGGGTGCATGGTGTCTGTCGGCATCCCCAGTACAGGGATATCAAGCACTGATTCAGTAAATAGTCTCAGTGTTTGTGATATCCACCCTCCTCTCTTTGTAGCCACTATTCTCAGTATGCTGGATCTTGCTTCTAGTTCCAGATAGAGGTGGAGTGGCGACAGGTTCAGCAGGGCCTCTAGTGCCGCTGTTGGAGAGGATGACATTGCTCCAGTGACGATGCTACAAGCAGCTCTTTGCAGTCTGCTGAGCTTCGCCACTGCCACTTTCTGCAACGTCTTCTTGTACCATGCTACAGAGGCGTAGGACACTATTGGTCTCACTATAGCAGTGTACAACCATAAGGCAATTTTGGGTTTAAGACCCCATCTGTTGCCTGCGAGACGGCAGCATATTGCCAGGGCCGATTTGGCCTTCAGTAGAGTTCCGTTCAGGTGCTGGTTCCAGGTCAGTTTCTGGTCCAGTGTTATCCCCAGATACTTGACTTCTGAAGAAAACGGAATCGTTTTACCATTCATGACCAAAGGTTTTAATTTATCCAGCCTTTGTTTGTTCGTGAATGGAACTATAATTGTCTTGTTTGCATTGATGGACAATTCATTTTCACCACACCAGGCGTTTATGGTGTTGAGAGCCCTCTGCATAAGGTACGATATAGTACTTTGGCAGTTTCCCCTCACCGTCACCACAAGGTCATCTGCGTACCCCTGAGTGTCGATTTGGAGATCCGCCAACTTACGCAGAAGTCCGTCCACTGCAAGAGTCCAGAGCAGTGGGGATAGGACACCCCCCTGCGGGCAACCTCTCACAGTGGCCACTTCTAGTGTGGTATCCAGCAGGTCTAGCCTAACTTTCCTATTTAAGAGCATGCTTTGCACCCAGCGGACCGTGGTGGAGTCCACTTCTTTGATTCTTAGCCCCTCCACCAGTGTCCGAATTGGAGTGTTATCAAAAGCGCCCTCAATGTCGAGAAAGGCCGACAGAGCTATTTCCTTATCTTCTAAGGCCTTTTCCACTCTATCCACCAGCTCCAGAAGGGCCGTCTCCGTAGATCTTCCCCTCCGGTATGCATGTTGACTGTCGTGGATAGGCTTCCTTACAAGATAGGTATCTCTGATGTATTTATCAACTACCTTTTCTAAGGTTTTTAGAAGGAACGAGGAAAGGCTTATGGCTCTGAAGGACTTGGCAATTTCGTAGTCCTTCCTTCCCGCCTTTGGTATAAATAATACCTTAACCTTGTTCCACTGTTCCGGTAAGTGCCCCCAGGCGTAGCTCGCTCTGAAGATTCTTACCAGATGCGGAATCAAGACTTCAGCACCACGTTGTAATAATAAAGGGCTTACTTCGTCCAGACCGCTCGTTTTGAATGTTTTGAAAGAGTTTATAGCCCACCTCACTATCCCCGGCCTTATAACAGTGGCAGCCTGCCTCCAGTCTTCAGGACGAGGCCTATGCAGGCTCTCGCTAACCCTTGAACTGTTTGACAAAGCTGCTCCTGGGAAGTGAGTTTCGACTAAAAGCCCAACGTCTCCAATTCATTTGTAGTGTAGGAGCCATCCTGCCTTTTCAGTAGGCCAACCTGACTAGTCCTAGCCTTCGAGAGTAGCCTATGAAGTCTCGCTCCCTGAGGTGTATTTTCAATTTCCTCACAGAACCTCCTCCATGATGCTCTCTTGGCTTTCCTAATCTCTTTGCTGTATTCATTTAGGGCTTTCCTATAAGTCTCCCAGTCGTTCGTTCTTTTAGCCCTATTGAATAACTCGCGTCTTGCCCCTGAGTTTCTTCAGCTTGGAATTCCACCAAGGGACATGACGTTTGGTTGATTTGAACTTGGGAGCACAGTTATCTTCAAAGGCCCTAACAATGCCATTTGAGATTACCTCTACCGCAAGCTCCAAACTCTCTTTCGTTTTGATTACCTTCATTACTGAGTCCAGGTTTCGCTCCAGGCTGTTGTTGTAGCCCTCCCAGTCCGTCCGCCGAGGATCTCTGAAGGTGCAAGTCTGTACGCTAAGAGAAAAAGATAAGTTGAAACATATATGTTTGTGATCTGACAGAGATTCCACATCACTTACCCTCCAGTTCTGAATGTACCTGGCTAGATTTACGGATGCAAAAGTCAGATCCAAAACCTCCTTCCTGACCCTAGTGACAAAGGTTGGTTCACACCCTAAGTTACGTAAACCGTTAAGGTTTGAAGAGTTTTTGAAAACTCAATATGTACCTAAGCATAATAAAGAGAACAAATCTAACAAATAAATGTGACTGTTCTGAACTGAAATGTATGCTGTTCCTATAAAAATACGAAAGTCAGTATATGTGCCGTTCAGATTTGAGGAGTTCCGTTCTGATCATCATCAGAAGTTCCACTGCACCAAATGTCACTGTTCTGAACGGAAACGCAAGCTGTTCTTATAAAAATACCAAAGTCATTATAAGCATGTCGTTCAGATTTAAGGAGTTCCGTTCCGTTCTGATCTTCATCAGCAGTTCCACTGCACCAAATGTCACTGTTCTGGACGTAAGTGCATGCTGTTCTTATAAAAATACCAAAGTCACTATAAGTGTGCCGTTCAGATTTGAGGAGTTCCGTTCTGATCTTCATCAGCAGTTCCACTGCACCAAATGTCACTGTTCTGGACGTAAGTGCATGCTTTCCTTTCAAAACACAAAAATCACCATATGTATGTATGCTTTTCAGATTTGAGGGAAGTTCCCTCGATTTCTGCAGGATCCCATCATCAGTACAGAGTTCTGATAAAAATAGGACCAATCTGTATACATATACATTCAATCAATTTTTTTTTTTTTTAAATTGGTTATTTAAAAAAAATACAGACGAATTGAGAGCCACCTTCCTTGAGAATTAAGGGCGGCGGTTAAAAATTATAGAAAAATCTCATACTGTTGAAGCACGGTCTGACGGCCCTAAGGTAAGGTCTTGCTCTATTCCATGAAAATATGTTTATTCTTTTAAAATTGTTATTTATGGTGCTCCCACACTGGGCTGTTATATAACTTTTTAACAGCCAGTGTTAGAGCGCCATTAGTTTCACCCATCAGAAAAATGTGTTGAAATAAATATAAATATTTTATACAAATTAACACTTTATTACACAATGTAAACAAATTTAGTCTAAGTGCTAAGACTGTAAATAAATTAATTTGAAAGAAATTCACGTTGTCTTATATCATTATACAATTACATAGCCTTCGCGGGCACTATGCCAAAGTGTCAAAATGTCCATGGGGACAAAATGCCCAAAGGTCAAAATGTCTATGTGGTCAATACGTCCAAGGGTCAACATGTCCAAAGGTCAAAACGTCCTAGGAGGCAATATGCCCAAAGAGACAAAATATCCTCAGGGTAAATATGTCTAAGAGTCAAAATGTCCAATGAGTGAATGTGCCCAAGTGTCAGAATGTCCAAGTTTCAAAACATCCAAGGAATCAAAATGTCAAAAGAGTCAATATGTCCAAGGGTCATAACGTCCAAGGAATCAAAATGTCAAAAGAGTCAATATGTCCAAGGGTCATAACGTCCCAGGAATCAAAACGTCAAAATAGTCAATATGTCCAAGGGTCAAAACTTTCAATTAATCTACATGCCAAAGGAGTCAAGAAGTCTATATATGTCCAAGTTGTAATAAATGTGAACTTACAAATCCGGGAATATAGTACTTATTTCTAACTAAAAAGAAGTTTCACAAACGTTTCCCAAACTATTATTCCCATTTCCCAAATAAACGTTTGGCAAAACAACTTACCGCAAATATAAACAAATTCCTTTATTCACATGAACATATTTACGCGAACCCCCCCCCCCCCCCCCCCCCCCCCCCCCGTTTAAGAGTTGAGCAAAGTTTAGACTTCAGAATTTTTTAACTAAGTTTTAGTTATCCACTAAATCATAAGAACATAGTTGTAGTAACATAAGTAACCATTATCAATCATTTAATAGTTTTAATCTTAACATCCGCCTTAAAAATATGGCGTAACCGAATATTCGGCCGAATGTTCGGTTCGGTAAGAGCTGAACCGAATGTTCGGCCGAATATTCGTATTCGGCAAAGTCCATATTCGGCCCATCTCTAGTGTAAGGTGTCCCCAATATTTATTTATTTATTCCTATTTTTCAATATTCACTCCTTGGACGTTTTGACCCTTGGACATATTGACTCTTTGGGCATATTGACTCCTTGGACGTTTTGACCCTTGGACATATAGACTCTTCGAGCATATTGTCTTCTTGGACGTTTCGACTCTTAGACATGTTGACTCTATGGACATATTGACTATTTGGACATTTTGACATTTGGACATATTGACTCCTTGTGCATATTGACTTCCTGGACGTTTCGACCCCTAGACATGTTGACTATATTAACATATTGACTTCTTGGTCATTTTGACCCTTGGACGTATTGACTACTTGGACGTTTTGACCCTTGGACATTTTGTCTCTTTGGGCACATTGACTCCTTGGACGTTTTGACCCTTGGACATATTGACCCTTTGGACGTATTGACTCCATAGACATTTTGACCATTGGGCATTTTGTCCCCATGGACATTTTGACACTTGGGCATAGTGCCCGCGAAGGTTACATAGGTTATGCTTAAAGCTTCCATTGTTAATCATGGACCTACATTTAAAATTTAAGCTATTTCGTTATTTCACTACTTTTTAACAAACAGAGAATGATTCCACAATCAAAACTTTTCTCTTTAGACCAATATGGATATTACATTTTTGAGCAGCAAAACTAAAGTCAATATCAATGGTAAAACAAGTAACCTAAACATGTAAATTCCAATACAAAATAGACTTACGCATGTTACTAATTATTTCTATCTACAAACCTAATCTTCAGTGGTTTGTTGGGTTTGGAAATGAATTGTTTCTTCGGCTTGATATCTCCATAGTGATATTCGAGTTTGTACTTTTTCAAAATCTGGAAAAAATTAAATTCTTTAGTCTACAAATCCTAAGTGCCGGTTGTGAGTTAAAACGGTATCGTTCTCTAGATATTATGTGACCTTCCATGCTTAGGGGTCTTTTAACTTCTCAAACGCCTTGTTCATCATTGGACTTAAAATTGTGTCACTTAACTTCAAACTTGGGTAAATCCATTCTGCTATAAGGTTGATTATCTTTCAGATTATATTATATTTTTTTATATATTCAACCTTAAAGCAGAATGGATTTATGAAATAAAACTATGGAAACGGATCAAATCGCGTACAATGATTAAATTCATCCCCTGCGGCCTGTCATATGTGGGACAGACGAAACGAAGTATTTCCACACGGGTGAAGGAATACATAGCGGATGTCGGCAAAGGTCTGCAGTCTCTGAACATGTTATGGATAAAGTCAATCATGCTATAAAGTTTGACAAGCCTCTGGTTCTTGCTAGGGAAAAGCGCATATACCCAGAATGTTGCGCGAGGCCATTGAGATCAAGAAATATCCAAACTTTAATAGAGAAGATGGCTTTACTTTACCACCGGCTTGGGATTCAGTAGTACATCTGATAATGGAACAAGCACGACGAAGGCTGTGAGGCATTTGTGTTGAATGGTGTTGGACATTTGCAGTTTGTTTTTGTCAATTTTGTGTAGATTAATTGATTAATTGTTTTTTAACATAGTAATGGTAAATTTTTTGAATATTGTATAACTAGCTTTATTAATAGTGTGTGAACCTGCGTTAAAAATCTATATTATTTGTGGTCATGGTTCGGTAATATTTCTTGTATGTGAGTAGCTTTTGCACATTGTAATTTTTCCTCAGTCACCCGTTGACCACGAATGCTGTAAAGTGTTCGAAACGTCGAGATGAATTATAAATTCATTATACGCGATTTAATCCGTTTCCATAGTTTTATTTCATGAGTAACTATCGCGGTAACCGAAGACAATATCAGAATGGATTTACCCAAGTTTGAAACTAAGCGACACAATTAACAATACAGTAGCAAATTTTTGACTTCGGTGTTCCTGATGTTAAAAAGACTTAATTTTGGGAAATACAATCTTTCTTGCGAGCGCCAATCTTTTTATTTCGAAATCGAGGACTAACTAATAGCTAACGTTAAATCGCTACTTAAAATATAAACCGGAAAAATCACCTGGACTGTAAGCAAAGACATCATAGCTTCAGCCATACTCTGACCCAGGCATTTTCTGGCTCCATACCCAAAGGGGATAGAGGCAAAAGCATGGTAATCGCGAGACTCTTCCTTGAGCCACCTCTCCGGGTAAAACCTATCGGCGTCATCGAAGTTGCTCTCTTTTCGGCAGGTGTCTTGGCTCGCCATGATTATTAGAGTTCCTTTAGGAATGCTGAAACGATAATTTAATTTTTTCCATTTTTTACAATGTAATTTTTTACATAAAAGAGTGTCCACGCATTGTCCACCGGTTTTATATGGTAGGCGTGTTCAGTGGATACATGTAGAACTCAACATCATAGTGTAATAATGGAAAAAATGGATTAGTTACAATTGCCCCCGTCGAGATTTGTCCCGCTGTACCTTATAACACAACTCACTTGTATTTGTCCAATATTATGTTCTTTGGCAATATCCTGGAAATTATTGGCATGGGAGGCACCAATCTAGAAGCAAATTAATAAAATTGTAAGTAGATTACTCACACCGCTAGGTATAGACACACGAATATTCTTATTTATAGTTCATAGGTATATTTATCATTCTTATAAGGACATTTTATGTTTCAGCAAGCCTTCAATAAGTAACTTTTACTATGGGATCGAAATGATAAAAAAAATATCAAAGACGTCTACTGACGAATGAAGAATTTAAGAACTTAACAAAAGACGAATGGAACGATCCAAGACGACACCTACCTAAATACTCACCTCGCAAAATGTACAGTCACCGGCAATAACATCACAAAAAGAAGGTCGCAAAAATATCTTATCCCTGCGAGAGTGTCAGATATTTATGCAGCCTTCTTGTGTGATGTTTTTGCCGCTGACTGTAAAATAAACGTCGATAGGTACCTCAATGTCTCCTTAATACACGCTTGGAGGTATGGCGTGTTGTCTTTGAGCGTCTGAACGCTTGTCATAGAGCTGGTCAGTAGGGCATCGACTTCTTGCGCGAGGATGTTTTGTGCTCGTTGGTGTTTCGCCAGGTAGTATAGCAGAAACGACGATGATGACGAAATCTTTAAATTAATGTTAAAAATACTAGTGCATCATATACAGCATATACTTAGCAAAGCTATTGATGAGTACAAAAGGTATGAAGTCTAACCCCCTTATTTATAAACGTTATCTAAGTTATCAAGCCGATAAAGTTCGTTTTCCCCTCACTAGCTTGGAAACACGTGTTTTGTCCTTTAATACCAGCGGGTAAAAACGCATTTTATCCACTAGTGGGTAAAGTAATTTGACCTTGAATAAAGTCAAATTAACTGCTCTAAAATTGATAAAAGTAGGTGAATCTAGTACCTAATAAAGATGATTTACCACCTGTGGAACTACTGGAAGCAGTGATAAACGCATTTTTTGCGTTGTAGTTTCCTCGCTATAGTGAGAGGAAAAGTTTTGTGTTACACTCGGATGCAAATGTATTTCTCGTGTGTTAAAAAACTCGCAAGTTCAGGATTTCTATTCTCGAACCACTCGCTTCGCTCGTGGTTCAACTATAGAATCCTTTCACATGCTCGTTTTTCAATTCCACACTCGGCGTTAAAATACAACTTTGCCCCCTTGTATAACAAACAAATAACTATTGTCCCTTTCTATCACACCAATACATCGGAAAGGGACAAACTTTAGAGAACGTTTGTGAATAAGGGGGTAAGAAAACATCTGTAACTAAAATATTCTTAAAGCTGAAACTGTATAATCCGTTGTTTCTACGGCAATTTTCATTGTCAGAACGGACGATATTTGTAGCCTAGGTGGCTTCGAAAGTCCGAAGTGTCTAATAACTGAAAGCAGGTACTGTTTTTTAGAACACTAGAACGTGTTTAGAACGCTACTATAAGTTAGTTGGTAGTATTTGACAGGAGCCAGTATCAGAAGTGGGATCATACCGTATTAACGCCAATCAGCAACATATCCATCAAGACAGTGGTGACATCCTCCACGTTCACAGGCTGGTCCACAATCATCGCCGTGGCCACAGACTCCATACCTAAAATATGGCGGACTGTTATAAAATATTTGCTATGTCGATCTTATTAATTTATTTAAGCTTACCTTTTTTGAAAGAGTCGTCGGTGCTGCACGCTTCTCTTGCTTGCAACACATGCTTACCAATCAAACTAAAAAAAGATAAAAAGATGCAGAAAACCTGTAAGTACCTATGCATAATTTTAATAACATGTCTGCCCACCAAGACCGCGTATTTGCTGCGAATGCTACAAGTGGGGTATATTGCAAGTAACTGACCACACTACTAATAAAAAGTGAATTCTGTACATAGGTTTCTATTACTGGCTGGATTAGAGACTACGCTCTTTTACGAACTTTTGTAGTATTCAAAAGTCTTACCCATCTATAATATCACAATGCTTCCTCAAAGAATACCAGGCAGGGGTACCAAACAGTTTCCACATATGGAATCCGGACTCGCACTTCACTATGGCGTCGGTGGCCTTTTCCAAACTGTTGTACAGCCACGATACGTCGTTCTGGTTGTATATTATTTCCGTCTCTAACATGTTGAACTTTTGGGCAAATAATATCAAACCTAAAAAGGGTAACACAATCGTAGATCCTTATTATGCTTAGCGAATTATTATTATTATGTTTGTTCTTTACATGTCTCGGGACCATGGGGTCCCGGACTTTTGTAAGGCATACGTGGGGCCGAAGCCAACAGCGCAGAGGCCCTTTAGAACAGTTTAATCTAAATGTAATGTGACACTAACCGGCGATTATCCCTGTCCGCACTATAGTAATGCACCCAAGGACAAGCCCCGGTTAGTGTAGAACTATTGTAAGAAAATGTACACAGAGAAACCGGGCTATTAGGTTGAGTTGCTAGTGGATTGGTAACCAGTGCTATCGGAAAAACTATGGCACCTGCCTTGCTCATATGTTACAAAACATGACAAAATAGGCAGGTGGTGACTCGCCAACTCACTATATGGGTCCCCGAAAACGGCCGCTCGCACGGAGCGACAAGGGGACAACATCGCGTGAGCGGCTCAAGGTGTGGAGAGGTGTGCGTCGCTTTCTACCCAGTCTGTACGAAACAGCCACTGTGCCAACTCGCGTCTTATGCATATTTCACTTCCACCCTGCAAGCATATAGCTCTGGCACCCCACTCTGGACGGCCGGTTAAGGCAAGCCAGAGGTGAGAGTCCTGCGACCCCTGCTCAGTGTTCACTCCGGCCGGCCAATGAAGGCAAGCCGGAGGGAGGGGCCTGACCGACTCTCGGGGGCATGGGACCCAAGGGACGCCACTTCCCATTCAGCTCGCCACAAGCTGCCCTGGGGGCTATTATTATTATTATTCAATTATAGGCGAGCAGCTATTCAGCTGATGAGCCTATGTCACACAGTGTCTCATGATTTATAGTTAGCAAAGTCATGTCACTATCTTATTATTTAAAAGCCACTTGTCTAGTCTGTTAATTATATACGCGAGAATAACTGTTCAGCCGGCCTCTAGCCGAAGTATTGACGCTCAGAGCATAAAATTAAGACGATACGGTAGGGGTCAATAATTCTCCATACAAACGCTCTCGACTATTTCCTCCCTGGTTTTTGAAGATAGAGCAATGATTTTTTCTGTGTCGGACCGTTTTGATTTTTTTGATATTCTGCTTTTTAAAGACGAGCCAATCAAAAATTTCCAAAAACGGCCTTTTTCATTGTGGTGCAAAAAAAGGTGTGATACTCAAGATTAGTTAACCAAAAAAACTAAACGGTCCGACATAGATTATTTCATTGTTTCTCCGAGTCTAAAATTTCGTTCCGACTGATTAAGTTTTGAAGAAGGAAAAAGTCGAGAGCGGAACCTCGATTTTAAAGATTTTTTTGACTGAGTTGTTCTTAATGGACATTTTTTTTCGATAAATCTAGTTAATAACACTTGTATCATCATCATCATCATATCAGCCGAAAGACGTCCACTGCTGGACATAGGCCTCCCCCAAAGATTGCCACAATGACCTGTCCTGCGCCACCCGCATCCAGCGGACTCCTGCGACCTTCACCAGGTCATCAGTCCACCTTGTTGGGGGCCTACTCACGCTTCGCCTTCCGGTACACGGTCGCCACTCGAGAACCTTTCCGCCCCAACGGCCATCGGTTCTACGTGCAATGTGCCCCGCCCACTGCCACTTAAGTTTAGCGATTCGGAGGGCTATATCGGTTACTTTGGTTGTGTTGCGGATGGTCTCATTTCTGATACGATCTCGCAAAGAGACTCCTAGCATAGCCCTCTCCATTGCCCTTTGGTTCTACAATCTTCAGCTGACGCGACTTTATACCGGCAGCTCAACAAGCAGATCTCTAAGTCCCTCACCCGCGATATGCGCCAATTTAATACTAAACATATTGAAGAGGCCATAGAGCGGAATAAGGGCTCCAAAGTTTTTCAAAATCAAAATCAAAATCAAAATAATTTATTCAGCAAATAGGCCACAGGGGCACTTTTACACGTCACATGTACATAGGTATTTAAAAAAATATTTAAAATTGAGTTGAAATTACAATTGATACTATTATATACTAATTCTAAGTTCTAACTAAAGTTAACTCTATACAATTAATTAGAGATGTAGAAGGTCTCTAAATGTCGAATTACAACCAAGAACTACACTAAATTTTAATATAAAAGTACAAATACAAAAAAAAAAGTCTAAAATTACTTTAGAGGTGCAAATGACTCTAAATGTCACAACTAAAAATAAAATGTATATCTACTTAATCTAATTCTCCTTAGAGATGTATATGGTCTCCATGAGTCAAAATCATATATTTAAAATATTCACTAAAAGAAAGGAAACAAACGACAACCGAACAAAGTGTCCTAATTTAATAAAAATTAGAATTAAAGTTACTAAGTTATAACAGCCCCAGTAAGCTTAAACAGACCGGTCTTCACAGACGGCACCCGTTCACGAGTATGACGCGTATCTCAGCCATCGCCTCCCTCAACCTTTATTCGGGAAGGTGGCGACCCGATCAACGACGCCACCGCAGCAAAGACTTTTAAGTGTGCATGACATGTTCAAGCTGCCAGGCTAAATTAAATATTCAAATAATAAAACATAGCTGTAAGACACTATATTCTGTGCTCGTATGTTACAAAGGAAGGAAATATAGATTTATACAATAAAATTAAAGTAAGATAAACATTAAACATTAAACACATAATCTTGGAGATGTATAAGGTCTCCAAGTGTCCACAACTAAACTTAAATAAAAACAATATAATCAGACGAGAATATGTTCTCATACGTCAATTGAACACTAGTATGCTTAATTACACAATGCAGAGAAAATGAAAAAATATATACGACTTCATTCATCTATTGACAAGCAACCACCTTAAAGGCATCCCTATCATCTATAAAATCCTTCACAGTGTAGTACGCCTTACATAACAACAAACGCTTAATGCGTGCCTTAAATTTGTCAAATGGCAAATCCACTGTATCGGTTGGTACTTTGTTATAAAAACGTGTACAGTTCCCGACGAAAGACGTACCAACCTTACGGAGACGGTGGTTTGCAAGGGATCTGTCTGTTGGGCAAAGCCAGCTCGCCAACACTTGTATATTTAACTAATAAAATTCCCAAGTTGAAAGCTTTGAGTAATTATGTTAACTAGAGAGGGCACCTCATCTTGATTTTGTGTAACAACACTTAGAGCCAATCGGCACAAACGCGTTTAGTCTGTATGTGCCGAACGGCTGAGGTAGATTGACGTATCGCAATGAAAAATATTTCGTCTAAATAATGCCGTCATGTGTAGTGAGGTACCGTACAAACTGCTCAGGAAAATCTAACAAAAGCCAAGGAGTGACTTTTCATACGTAGGTTTACTGCATTTTTGTTTAAACACGCGTTTTACTTTAAAAAAAATGAATCAATATAAACTCATGCCGATGCGCCATGTTGCGGCGGCCATGTTTCGTTAAAACCAAAGACTAAAAAATGCAACTAAAGCAGACGTGACAATATCGCAAGTTAGTTCACGTTTCCTATCATACATTAAATTTATTATTTATCGACGCAAAAAAGGTTATTTAATTATTATTGTCAGAATTGCACAGTTTTCCGACATGTCCATTTATAACAGATTCTCAATACGCGTGTCGAATTTCATGTGAGTATGTAAATTTAAATGCAGTATCTAACCTGCCTTAATGAATTTGGGTAGGTAGACGGTCAAGCAAATTATGAGAGTATAAAAACGCGCGAAATTCAAATTTTCTATGGGACGATAAGCCCGCGCCCATACATACATGGATGTAGATAAAGTTATGTATGCGACTATACATAATTAGGCATTAAAACACTCATGTTATCTTATTAACACAACAAAAACAACACTCATTTTTTAATGCCTACCATTATGCAAATGTCACATAAATAACTAATATTCAGTTGCGGCTACGTGTACACATGTACGCTCAGTCCGTATGCAGCTTTATTGTAGGCATTAAAAAAAATTGGGACTCACAGTTGTTAAAAAAAAGTTAAATCGCTGTCAGTTTTGCAACGATAATTAAGCATGGAATTTCAATAAAAACATCGTTTTTGTTTTAATTATGTAAATTATACTAAGCTATAATCTAAATTCAGAACGTGAAAAAAGTTTGGTTTTAAATACAGATTTCAAGCTTGATTGTCGTTACAAAACTAACAGCGATTTATGTTTTTTGTTAAGAACTCACGCTAATTGAGAGTCATAAATTTAAAAAATGCCCAATGTAAACCCATGTCACTTCTATACTATGACTTCTAATCTATGCACTCTATGACGGGCTCATCATCGCGACCGAAACGTCGTAAGCGCCGAGTAAAATCGTAGCGCTTGCGACGTTACGGAAGCAGGCCATTGGTTCACACCCCGCCCCCTCGCCCCGCCTTCAGCTTACAGGCTGTGACACGTTCGTTGTTTGCTATAGCTCCTCTATACGAAGTAATAATTACTCAATGGTTGAAAGGGGGGCTCCTTTCCGTTTTAGCATTTTCCTATATCTATGTTGACGCTACTTGGCGACCGAAAAGCAGTCTACCTCTGCGCTGTTACAGAAGAGCGAAAGGGATAGCTATACTTAGCTATACGCTGATTCTTTAATTCTTTATACTTGTAGTACAGAACCGAAGTTGATGAAATTCAATTTGATTCATATGTTAAAGTTTAGGCATATCCCTAGAACTTTTTTGCGTGAAGCCAAGTCGTGAAAACTAAATAAAAATATCACAGCCCTAATTTTTATTTATCGAAGCATAAAGGTATTTTAAATTGGGGAATGGTAGAAGAATACAAAACGAGTACAACTTCCAATGGTAGTAATGGTGCTCCCACACTGGGCTGTAGTGAATGTTATAATATTTAGGTATAACAGCCCAGTGTGAGAGCACCATAAAACGTACTAAAAAGGAGAAGAAATACAATACAATACGTACCCATACAATCATACGCCCACTTATGCAGCTCCTTATACAGATCCGTCTTCAGTTCGTCCTGATGGTTCCTATGCGTGTAAATCTTCCTTGAGAGTAAGTCGCACACTTCCTTCAGACTTTGCATGTTTTGGGACACAGTTGTGTGCAGCGGCGCACATACTAGGGACCTTCTTTGGGCCCAATCTTCACCTCTCCTGCGAAAAGGGTACGGAGTAATAGAGTTTATAGGCATCTTATTTACGCTAGTAAATTATAAAATCACACTGAGTCATATAGTTTGTAGATTTCAGTAGACGAATCATACTTCAGATGTAGGTAAATACAGAACATCGGAAGGTTCCCAATAAGCTGAAGCAATCATTATTGTTAAATATTTAGTAAAAACTAATTATAACAATAAATTGCTCTGATAATTAGGCTAGATTAAGATCATAATATACAGGGTGATTCATGAGTCGTGAGCAGGAGTGAACAGGGTACTGGGGAGGGTAACACTGAGCAACTTTCATAATGGGTCAACACTAAATTGTGATTTTTTTTCTTTCTTAACTATGACTTAATTGATAGTTAATCATCAATTAAGTCATAATTAGAACGTAATTGATAATTAGCTATCAATTAAGTCATAGTTAAGAAAAATAATCACAATTCAGTGTTGCCCCATTATGATAGTTGCTCAGCGTGACCCTCCCCAGTACCCTGTTCACTCCTGCTCACGACTCATGAATCATCCTGTATATGTAATGAACTATTCATAAGAGCTTGTAATTAGGCAGTAGTTAGGGAGCTTGTATAGTATGAATTTTCTGAGATGAACTTTTCGCTTTAGCCGTAATCTGTTAAACAAAGGCCTTTGTTTCTATTATTCCCGGCGGCTAGCTCCCGTTTCCACAGCACGTGCTAAAGTCTCAGTGTAGTTAAAAAGCAACTATCATGATAGCAATAAGGTTCAAATTTATTAAACAGTTTGCAGTATGCAGGTAACTTTTTTTGAAGATGACAAAACGTGTTATCTCCGAAAGGTCTTTTTATGGATTTGAACCTTATTACTATCATGATAGTGGCTTATTAATTACACTGAGACTATAGCACGTGCCGTTTAAACGGGAGCTAGCTGCCGTGAATAATAGAAACAAAGGCCTTTGTTTAACAGATTACGGCTAAAGCGAAAAGTTCATCTCAGAAAATTCACACTATAGTTAGTACATGAATAAAGATATTTTTGAGTTTTGAAAGTACCGTAGAAGAAAACTTTGTAGCAGAGTACCATACCAACAAATTTTTGCTCATAATTCCAAAACTTATTTTGAACTTAGTACAAAGAGGTTCAAATTCAAACACCTAAAAACAAATGCTTTTGGGACTCGGGAGGAATCTGACGTGATATGATAACTTAAGATTCGGTTACTAACATAGAATACAGTCCTAAAATGCTGTGTTTTTCGGAACGATACTTGTCCAGAGAGTCAAGCGCCGACCTCACAGGGTATTCCCCCTCCATTGCGAAAACCTTCTGTATGTGATCAGGGTGGTTCACAAACACTATGTCGGCCCCAACAGGGCTTACGAAACGCACCACCGGCCCGTACTCGTCGAAAAGCGCGGACATGTTTGTGAAAGGGTTTTTCAAGTTTATATAGTTACCTGAAAAAATACAAGGGATTACAGGTTCCCTCGTCCGCCATATATATCAAATTGACTAGCAACAGCCTTGAGATCTAGGCATCAAGTTATCTTTATCCAAGTTTACTTTATTATAAAAAAAACATTTATCGACCATCGTAGATACGTGCACAGTGCTTAGAAAATGTAATTCTCCGTGCCATAAAAAATCTCAAGTTAATTTGAATAATATGCACAAAGATAATGCAGACAGTTTAGGCAAATGTCAAATAAAATATAATGTTAATATATAAAATTGGCAATATTTTACTTATGTTAAATGCTAAAGTCAGGAGCCCAGCAGTCAACTGCGTTCCAATCTGGAAAGAATATTGACGAAAGTTGGAAAAGTATTTCAAGGCTTTGGGGCCAGGTACGTGATCGAAGGATAAAACTTCAGTATTCGTCCTCGATACAACCATAGGAACAACTCGTGGAGCTGGATATATATCCGTAACCGTCTCATTAGCAGAATCTATCTGGACTTCAGGATTATCTAATTTACTGGGCATTTCTTGAGTCTTCACAGATTGCATTCGGACAAACGACGAACATATTTTCTTCTGACATAGGTTGAAGATTATATTCGTTTGAACACAGTTCAATTTATTTAGCAACATTTTAGTAAATTTTAGTTTTGAAACAGAAATATTTATGTTTCCCGACTGAAAACACGACACGAGTTGACATTCGAATTCAAACAAAAGAATGTGAAAACCATTCGAATCTTGGCGCCATGTTAATCTGTCTATGGTTTGTACCCGCTCTACTAAAATTTGGTATGCACGATTAAGCCCTTAGATTTGTAGTAGTTTTTTGATTTTGAGTAATGGCAATATTAAAAAAAAACACAAAGGCGTATTTCAGGAGTTTTTAAAACTTTTCGTGTTTGGTTATAGGCATAATTGTATTTTTTTCACATATAGAAAGCAATGAATGATATTGTAATTGCTATAATTTATAGAATAATTAAATACTTATAATTAATAAATACATTACTTATAATAATGTATACTGATTTTACTATCGTGTTCGGGTTTAAGACTTAAAAAAAACTCTTCAGTGGCACGATTGTTCGGAGAGTAGTAGATGGCGGGAGTGATCTCCGTGTGATATAACTGTGTTAGATTAGTTTTTAAATTTTTAGTGTATAATATAGAATAGTTATAAAAATGACTAGGTAAATGTGCTATCTAAGTGTGAACATGTTTACTCCATCATATATCTTTGTCACCATATAGATAAGAGATTTTGGTTTGGAATAGGTATGTCTGATTTCAATCCCTCATATCTGCTATAAAAGATTACCTTTGCTTTTCAGAGCTAAAATAGAACTAGGCGATGTGACGCCTCACAATATAAAGCAACTAAAAAAGCTAAACACAGTTGTATTCCCCGTGTCATACAACGATAAGTTCTACAAGGATGTATTGGAGGCAGGTGAACTGGCGAAGCTGGTTTACTACAATGATATCGTGGTGGGCGCAGTGTGCTGTAGGATAGACACGTCGGAGAACTCCCGGAGATTGTACATAATGACGCTAGGGTGCCTGTACCCATACAGAAGATTGGGCATTGGGACTCTTATGGTGGAACATGTGCTCAAATATGTTGAACAAGAGGGCAATTTTGACAGCATTTTCTTGTAAGTACACTCTATTCAAGCTCTATTTACATTACCGATTAGTTTACTTATCTAGATGGATTCTGAAGGAAGCATACTATGCTATGTCTGAAGTATCTAAGAATGTCTTATAACATAATTGAAGGTTATGTTTGTATGTATTATATAGAGATTACTGTTACATCTACATAACCTTAACCATCTTATACATATTGATCCATTTTATTTATAGGAAGGAATCTATAAAAATGTAATACCTTCTTTCATTAAGTAAATAAGTGCTGTTTATATCTGTCCCATACTAGATTTAGATGTAAAAAAATTGTCTTGGAATATTCTTGAGTGTGTTACAAATAATAATTTAATGAGAATAGTACTTCGTTTAAACTTTTTTTTATGGCCAATTTTAAGATCATTGATTTTTATTGGATAACTCACTTTTTCAGACATGTTCAAGTTAACAATGAGGGTGCAATAGATTTTTACAAGAAGTTTGGCTTTGAAATTGTGGAGACGAAAGAGCACTACTACAAGAGGATAGAGCCGGCAGATGCACATGTGTTACAGAAGACCATTAGACAACCTCAGAGCGCTCCCCTCTCAAACGGGACTGTGCCACATGCCAAAACGAACGGGCATGACTGAGCGAGTATGTGAAACTCGGTATGTACAAAAAGCTCTGAAATTTCCATTGGATGATGAATATGGCTATGGCAGGCTTCTTACAGTTGAATTATTACTAAATGTTGCTTATTTATTTGTCTCTACAGTGTTTGTGGGTGTTCAATACCATAACTGTACTTTTCAGTACAGATGGTGTTTTTTTACGCACTAGTGCGAGAAGTGGATCATTATATGTCAGGTCGAAACTTCGCATGGCCATCAGTACTGAATGTTTTTCAGTACTGATGGCCATCCTAAGATTCGACCTGACGATTCCGACATTGACGACTTCCGAAGTTTCGTACGATACACGTGTGAAAAGGAAATTCGTAACTCGTGTCGTCCTTTTTTTCGCACTTGTATCGTAATGTACTATTTCAGTACTGATAAAAATGCTATGAGCCATGGCAATATTGATAAATAACTCGACTACAAATTCACCAAGATATGCTAGCTGTGTTCTCAAAAATAACTAGGTATTCAAAATATGTCAACATATTCCAAAATCATTCAAATTTCTTCTTGTGATGCTGGATATTCACAGAATGTAAACATTGGAAAGGAGTTTTGGTTGTTACATTTCTATAATTTGGAGTCTTAATTCATTTTAACCAATTAATTTATTGAACTTGCACAAATTTGGGACTAAAAGTTTGTGGACTATGATTCTATTCCTATTCCTGTGCTAATCATAATATCGCCTAGATATGTTCACTGCAGTGTAGGGTTCAAAAGTCCTCCTATGACACGTGGTTACTTGAGAGTGGCACTAATTGCTGCATCAAAGGTTTTAAAGTAACATCTGATACCAATTTGACTGTAAGAAGTATCCGCTACCTGATACAGAGCAAGAAATCATCATATAAAGGATAACTGGTCATAATTGTAAAGCAAAGTGATACAACATTTGTATAAAACATAAGTCGCTCACTAAAGTAGCTAAGACTTGGCTACACCGCACTGCCACCTTGTAATTTTTTCACATAAGTGAGAGTGAGAAAAAGATACCTCTCTTGCAGGATAGTGGTTTACCTTGGTGCGGTGTGGTCAAGTATTAGCACTAAGTATACAGAAAGTCATAAATTAATGTTAAGCCAAAGGCCTACAAATGTAACTTTGCCTGTGTGTGAAACCAATAAGACAGGTGTATATCAGGAAATTTTACTAGCCTTCAAAAATACTTATTTCAGCCCATGTATAGATATTTACTGTACATAGGTAGCAATTAAATGTATGCGGCTTATTCTAATAGGTCATTTGAATGATTCACGGTTTTTTCATTAGACTTATATTGACTGGGATATATAATTTCAAGTGTCTATATCCCGGTCAATATAAGTTTAATAGGTCTGGGTCTCAATATTTTGGATTATACTTTTGTCTTGTTATTTAGCATTAGTAAAGACTACACATCTTGACATGTATTTTTGACAATGCTAGTTATGGAACGGAAATAAAATAAATAAATAATATTATGCTAAATTATTGTTACATATTGGATGTGACTCATGTGAAAAAGGTACATTCAGATTGAGTCTTTTCATTGCTAAATATAAATAAATTTGAAATGAAAATGAGTGCTTGTTAAAGATTTCGGTATTGCAGACTACATGCTATTAATTAACTTGTACATTGAAATTCTAGAAATAATTATTTTTCATTCTCTGTGTGTGTAGTTTGTTTCTTGTGTATTTGTGTAACTGTACAAAAAAAACCTTAATTTATTCATTTTTTTACTTAAAGCATAAGGAAACAAAAACATACATTTTTATAAATAAATTAATCTTTGAATATTGTAAACATGAAAAAAGGCTGGTTCAATTTTACTGATTATAGAACTTAAGTTTTAGCATAATATTAAATTTCTTACTAGCAATATTTAAATATTTAAAACATGCTAACTCCATAGTCATTAATAGTTATTTGTTATACAAGGGGGCAAAGTTGTATTTTAACGCCGAGTGTGGAATTGAAAAACGAGCAAGTGAAAGGATTCTATGGTTGAACCACGAGCGAAGCGAGTGGTTCGAGAATAGAATCCTGAACTTGCGAGTTTTTTAACACACGAGAAGTAAAATACATTTGCACCCGAGTGTAACACAAAACTTTTCCCCCCACTACAGCGAGGAAACTACAACGCAAAAAATGCGTTTATCACTGCTTCCAGTAGTTCCACAGGTGGTAAATCATCTTTATTACTAGATTCACCTACTTTTATTAATTTTAAAGCCGTTAATTTGACTTTATTCAAGGTCAAATTACTTTACCCACTAGTGGATAAAACGCGTTTTTACCCGCTGGTATTAAAGGACAAAACACGTGTTTCCGAGCTAGTGAGGGGAAAAAAAACATGTTTTAGCATTGTGTACAATGTAATAATATATTTAACTTATAACACAACAGGGTGTTTTTTGACCCCTATAAGAACTCTAAATTTCTCAGGTATTTTTATGTATTTAAATTAGTAGAATGTCTTATAAAAGGTTACTAATGTCTTTTCTGGCCTTTTGGATTGACCCTACCATAACTTCATATATCGTATAAATATTCGAATATTTGCTAACAATTGGCATCCACAAGAATATAGGGTAACAGTTTCAGGGCAAAGTTACTATGTTGGTTGCAATATATATGTAATAGATGGACTTAAGAAAGTGGTTGTGGAATTTGAGGCCATAAAACAATAGATAATTATGACTGATACAACTCTAATTTCAATGTCATATATTGTACAGAACATATTATCGATAAGTTCAAGCATGTTGTTGGTCTAATGTTTGCAATTTAGAGTTAATAGTGACTATAGGTGAAATGCTTGGTATAACTTAATTTTCTGTTATATTACATCTTAGGGTCAGTTGCACCAACCATAGTTAACAGACACTTTAACGTCACTCAGCAGAAGTCTATGGAAATTTCCATAAAAAAAAATTGCGAACGCTAAATTCGGTAACAGTTGGTGCAACCAACCCTTTTAATGTTTGTTATTATATCCAGAGATCGGATTTTTGTGCGTCATCTCATACTAAAAGTCATTAAAATGACGTAAGTCACTAAGAATGTCGCAAATCCGTCCGATGTCTGATTATATCACATTACAATTTTTATAATTCTATAAAAATACTGTTGCTGCAACATAACATAAATCATTTCATTAAATATAAAATTTGTACAAAATGTTTCATTTATGATTTAGCTGGGTCCACACATTGCGAGGCACGACGCGCGGCAATATGCCTCACTAAGTGAGGACCCGGCTAATGACAATTTATTAGGTTATATCAATCATTAGCGCCCAACTATTATTAAAACCTTTGCAGTTGTAATTAAGTTTTCATTGTTTGAATGTGTAAAATATAGGTTATTCTTGGCTCTAGGCATTCTGTTAACTAAGCTGATGGCATACAAGTGTAATTTCGAAATACTTAAAATCTAAGTAAGTGTAAGGTATAAGGAGTTTCCGTATTGGTTCCCAACAGTATCCCTGTATCTGGTTTACCTCGCGATATTGTTTTATCCTAAATGCATTTGTACTGGGAACATACCTTGATATTATATAAGTACTAAACCAAGATCTTATTAAAAAAAACCTTTTTTTTTTAGTTTTTATTGCACGGCAACAATGTTCATTAATTTTAATCCCTTGTTGATTTGTTTTGAAATTTTTGCTCTGTTATACATTACTGATTTTAAACTTGATGAAATTTTAGTGTCTGTAAATTATTTTATACTGGTTAGACATGTTTACCAAAAAGTCAATTTACCTATCTGAGTAATGGATGTCTGTTCTGTGACCTATTTGTTGGATATCATGTTCACTACTACCTTAGGATTAGTGTAATAAACCTGATTAACATATTGTTGGGCTTTTATTTCTGCACCTAAGGGTCCGTGAAGTGTCTGAGCTGCAAATAAATAATGATGTCAGACTTGGGTATCAGAGTAGATACACGGCTAGGTTGTACCTACCAATTTAAAGAGCTGCATAGATAGCCGCTAAGTCTTCTTGATAAGTTGACGGGAATCCATTGCTAAGCACGACCATGTTTTGTACAATCATCATCATATACATATTTGAATACGCCTTTATTGTAAGGCGGTAGAGTGTTTAGCGCGAAATATTTGTGAGCAGAGTAGAGTATAAAGTAGGTAGGTAGTTAGGGTAAATTAACATGGAAAATAATGAAACAAACATCATTAGCTTTAATTTATATTCGAAATACTTTTGAGTTTATTGTTGTTAGCATAAGACATTGTATGATATCAGTGACTAGTTTCTACTTTGGACTTAACAGCTTGGTCATAATCTATTTCAATTATTTTACCTATACTTTCATTTCCTTGTTAAGGCCGGTGGTTTAAAATTTTTAAATATTGGATTCATTTCGATACAATGAATTTCTTTAGTCAACAATATCGCTTACTCATTTTATTCTACAAAAATATTGTTAAATAGTTTTTTACAATCTCGTACACAAACAAATATAATACAGTTAATTGTGTATTCTTATTTTATTCGTGCATAGAATACTGACAATAATGCTTTCAAAGCAGCTATTCACTATCACAGATATTGTTAAATATTGCATTGACATTTCAATAATTTTCACAATCAGTAAATATGACATTTAAAGCAATTATTTTTAACAACGAACAATAATTAAAGTACCGTATACGTTACATACGTACTTATGACAAAGTTAAATAACTTATCAGTAACTTACACTATTGACATCAAGTAAAGATTTAAAATATTAGTATAAAAAATAACACAATTTAGTAAGGTACATAAAACAACTTCCGATTTAAAAAAAAGTTCGAATTACAGCAGATTCATATTTAAAAAGATGACGTTGATCTTGAGCGACCCTTTGAACGCCACTGTCTTCCATAGTCGACATAGGTCATAGTATACAATTATTGACCATAGTACAATCATAATGCACTAATATAATGTGTATAATTAATAATTACCTATGTATAAAATAGTTGTGGCGGTCCAAGAGTAAGATGACCATGGGTGTCCAAGTTTTGATTGCAGCTCAGCGCGTAATATCAAAATAATGCGCGTTCAATGTTAAGATATCCCCAAAGTAATAAATAAATAGCAAATATTACGTATGATAGTTATGATCAGAATAAACATACAAATGCTCATTTAAGGTCACAGACGAAGACCAAGGAAGGAAATTCTGCTTTCTGAAACCACAGTTTTCGTGTTTTAATTATAGTAATTATTTACTAGAACTACTACAAGGAATCTAGCAGAAATTCTAAGGCAAAGAAGGTAAATCAGCATTGACTGGGCTATTTTTTTGTATTTGATATGTCTTTACAGGTTTCCTGTATAATTTTTTTTAATTCACTTTCCAGTGACACAGTAGGTATTTTTTGTAGCTCAATAGATCTTCAGGAGAAATGAAATAGATCCAATCGACCAATTAAAAAATAAGCCATAATGAGTCTCTATACAAGGTGCTCGCGAGGAACCCGCATAACTTGAACCACGCGTTTCTGAGGCCAAAAAAAAGAAAAAATGTTATATGAATTTTAAAATTTTTCGCAAAAAAAAAAATTTTTGTTTTTTTTTTCAACTTTTTTTCACATAAAAAGCAATTTTTATGCATAAAGTTGGCAATTATAATGAGTTCCTTAATAAATTTTTCTAAAAACCAAATTTTTTGGAAGTTTTTCTTGTCACATTTTGACATCTATCAATGACTACTGTGAGACTATGCTCCACAATTGCGCATCAGCGCCGTTAAGAAGACCTTTTCTACTGAGTAACAATACCGAAATGTTTTTTTTTTTATTGGCAATAACTCTGAAACTAGACGAAATCTAGAAAAGTTTATATGACATTTTAGTCTTAAAATGTGACCAAGAATATGCCGTTAAAGTTATATGGGTTCCTCGCGAGCACCTTGTATGTTCGCATAAGAAAAAAAAAATAGGTAGTAGTTGACTCTCAAAGACTCTGATTTTAGGTGTGCTGCTGCTGACTTTAATGTTTTTAGAAAAGTAAAAACATGCATCACGATGAGGCTTATACAATCTGATATATTTGTTCAAAGCCTTATCATTACTATTCTGAAATTGTCAACCATTATCCGAGAAAACTTTATCAAAAATATTGAGCATTTCAAAATTTACTTTACCGACTAGAATAGAATTTCAAATCCATAAAACGAAAAAGTTCAAATTCAAACACTTATAAAAGTTATAAATTAATTTAACAATCCAATAAAAATATTAAACGTCATCAAACTTCCAACGAAAGTTTGCAAACATTATTTTTCACTGCAACAAACAACAATATTTCAACAGATATTTTGCTGACACAAAATGTTTGCACGGTTACAATTTTTTACTGCACATAGTGAAAACCGGCCTAGCGATTTGATGAGTTATATGCGAAAGAGTTAATAAGTTTAATAAAATCAACACATGAAATCTCCTTTCACAGCACCCGAGACAACGATTATATAAAAAATATTAAAATAACACGGAAAATGAGATGATTATTTTATAGTAGAAGCTTTGCCAAATCATTAAGGCGTTTAAAATCACTGCTTAGTTAACTCTAAAGGCTCTCATAGACAGTGCAATAACTTTTACATTAGTTTATCGGTCATTACTTATATTTCTATGATGTCATTGCTTCCTTAATCAGAAAGAGATGAATCCTTAAGGTTGACTTCACTTCAGATTCAGACAGACAAGCATGGTCGCGCGATAAATGATAAAATATCAGGCCGACCCCATCGAACTTAGAAACAGTGCGATAGGGACGGTCTGATGTTTTATCATTTATCGCGCGACCATACTTGCCTGCCTGATCACTCTTTTTTTATCGAGATACATAGGTACAATGTTCGGGTTCTATAGACTGGAACCTAAAGATTCTTGCAAGTTATCGCACTGTCTAACTGCACCCTAATACTGTGAAGCGTTCGATAAAAAGTATTTTACAATTGTATTTACAAATACACAAACCGCGTTATAGACAGTTACTTACAATTACTTGTGATTCGATATATTAAAGCACTTTTAACGCTTGGATAAATAATAAACATAAATTAGGACTTTTTAATAAAAAAAAATATATTTACACACATAGTTTTGATTGGCGATTGCCAAAAAATTAAAAAAAAACGTCGTTAAAAGTATTTTGCATGAATTGGATAATTACTAAAAATACACACAACAGGCACGATTATAATTTTAGAATAGGTAGCCAATATTAATAGTATTCAAGAGATATAAGTGCGGACGACTGTTTGTAGAGATTTGACTGTTACTACTTTTTTTGAGCATTATTTAATAACCGAAGTGCACATAAGTATTACAATACAATCATCTGTTCGGAACAAGAGCAATCGATTCATAAATAGTAATTCCGAATAGGTATGTATTTCTCTTTACAACCCTGTGTTGTTTTTAAAAATAGTACTGCAATGGGATTTCACACATTTTGAACAGACGTTTATTATTTTAGATGCACGCTTCACAATCTCTGCATTATGAAATTATTGTAATCGTTTTCACTGCACTAATGCGCTCATTGAGTCACGTCAGAAACGCTAAACTGTCAGTCAAAAAGTTGATTCGCCCAAAAGTTGACACAACTGAAATAAGCGCCCGCGTCTTCTCTGGCTGACAACTTTTCCGTCAGTAATGGGCAAAGAAAACTATACTTATACATCTCACTTTTGGATGCTAGTACTAACCGGAAGTCACTATCAGTACTAGCGTAAGACAAAAGTTCTCTATGTCTATGGGGCATAGACTTCGCATGCCGTTCAACCACGACGGTACGGTGTTCCCATAGTTTCGTATCTTCGTCCGAACTGCGACGCGCGACGAATCGTATCTACTAGTACAAAAATGTGTACGCTGTGGAGCTCGCTATAATAGCATACCATGCGGCGCGCAACGCATTTTCGAGCCAATCTGTTAGTTATGCGATTTTTTCAATCAAATCGAAATTGTACAGTAAGTAAAATCGCAGCATCAACGGACGTCATTCCGAAGTATGGAGCAGTGTCACAAGCGCCTATAAACAAGAGAGTCACTGAATGATCGGCCACTTTTCAACTAGCCCCGATCCAAAATATAGTACGCACCAATGGTGATCAGATGTTGTCCTTCTTTAACCTCTAGTAAACGATAAGGCTGGCACTACACCGTGTCGAGGCAGGTGCCGCAGCAGCGTCATCAGCGGCGGTCGGGCGGCGCGCTCTCCAAGTCTAGCAGCTGCTTTATCCGTTCCACGCAGAGCTTCGAACCCTCGTTCGCTTCTTTGGCCATCTGTAGGAATAATTAAGATTAATTGAATTGAAATCATTTATTTCAGACTTATTGGTCCATAATAATAAATAAATACATTACATTTTTAAATTTTTTAAATTTAGAGATTAAAATTATATTATACTAATTAATACTAAAATAATTAAATTATAATGTTCCGCTACTACTATATATCGAATCGAAATATTGTAACACATTACAGTAGACTTTTTTACTGTTTATTTATGTTTTTACTTCCTTATTCCTGATAGGAACTAGGGCTTGTGATATACGTGTTACACGCGGAACCGTAGCTACGTAGCCTTAGCACCGGCGGTGCTAAGATCCCGTACTACACGGTCACGTCAAAGATACGTATCCGTTTCTGGATTCGGCTACGTTCCCGCGAATCTCGGCTTCGGCTCCTCTCCGCTCGGTTGTTGAAAGAGAGCTTGTAAGTGTCGAACGGACCCTTCGCATTATGTGTTATACTCGTGGTCTTTGCATTGATTTGAATCCAGATGTTTTTTTTAAGTAATTACATATTGGTATTATTCTGTTCTCTGATAACCAGACATTATGAGTTTGTACAAAAAAAACCAGAGGTGGTATTGGTGGGATTTTTGAATCTCACCGGTGCCTTGTTTTGTATGCAGCCGATGACTATTTAGTACGAAATAAGCCACTCGATGAGAATAAAAAATCGCACCTCAGGTAGGTACTAGGTACCTACTTGGCGATGTCGATGAATATGAAAGTCCATCCAAATAAATATATTAATATCTCTAATTAATATTTACTCCCTAGTTAGAAATGCTACAGGTAGACCAATGCAACAATTTAAAAGTATTTTAAGTGAAATAATAATATACACCGTTGTTCATAAATATTATTACTGGCTGGACAACCGTCTTTCGTCGGTGAAAATACTATGAAATAGTTGCACGTGCAGATAAAGATAACAAACAATAGTTTGCGGGCCATTGATAATAATTACCTTCAAGTAGCTTTGGGATTTACCTGTTAAGTACCATGTGTTCCTATTGTTTGTGAAGTTAAGTGAAAGCAAAAATAACAAACTATTTGACTACTTCGGATACTACCAACTATAAGACGCTAGCTGACTGTACATGTTAGATTATTTAAAAAAAAATTGATTAATTACAGTCTGTGTCATGTGAATGAAAATTAGAATTTTACCTATTTTTTATATGTTGATTATACGCGAATTCTTTTGATACACATCTTTTACAATTTGTACTGGTCTATTATTTTTGCTTCCAACATAGTATTTGCATCTTATTATTTTTGATCACTTTTAAAACTTTATTTAAAATGCAAAAATATGGAAACTGAAATTAAAAACTCGCTTGCATTACATTCGGGGGTCTTAGTGACACGCATAAAATCTACACTAAACGTCACGGTCACGACTGGATCCGATCTACGTATAAATAAGATACGTATCTCCGTGTACACGTAGCTACGTATCTTAATTACACGTAGCCGAATCACACGGAGCAAACGGAGCGGATCTCCGTTGTCGAGTAACACGGCAACGGAGATTCGGCTACGGGTACACGAAACACGGTCACGACCAGGAGCACTAATAGGAACGTTTTAGTTATCCTAATTGTTAGGTCCCATAATATTAATCCTATAATGACATACCGGGTCGAACCTGCATGGCACTTGCTAATACAGTGCGATGCAATGTCGCAGCGTTTAAAACGAGCTTGATAGTTTCCTACTAGTCAAATCAGCTTCTTTTTAAGAACTGTCAAAACGATTTGCTAATATGGAATTACTATGAAATACTGAGGAGTGGCATCACGGTCAATTCATTTACTTTATATCTTTCTCTTTGACTTATTAAATAGAAATTAGATATGTTTAAACAGAACGAATGTCCATATTTTGCTTCTAATTATGTGGTGCTTTATTTCGTGCAATAATATTTTATTTTAAGTATAGGAAACTAGCTTATTCGAGATTCTACTGATAAAGTCGACAGCTGCCTGCCAAATTGGAAGTTGTGGGTATGTAATAAGTAGTATTATATGATATCTGTCACTCTGTAAGAAAACAACCTTTATTTCTACTACCCCAAATTGAAAAGCCAACTACAACCAGTTTGGTGCTTCAGGTAAGCGGCGATCTCATAAAAATCCCATGTGTTAACATTAATAAAATTCAAAAATTTGTTACTGATCTATACTGTGATTAACCATGTTACCTTTGTTAAGTCTGGTTAGCTTTAGTCATAGTCTTAAATATTTATACTGTAAGTCTTTAGAATTGTTTCTTCAGCTTAGGAAAAATGTAAATTTAAGGTAAATGGTAATGTTTGGACTGACTCCACGAGACAGGCCAAGCCTAGTGTGGTGGTCAAGGGTAAAATTCTTGTAACACTTTTTGGCAAATAAACTATTTTTATTTTATTTTATTTATTATCCCCCTAACTTCATAATACTTACTAAAGCAAAGTTAAGGAAGCCATGCGGCAGTCCCTCAAGCACGTCGATGCCGACGACATTTCCAAGCCGCTTCAGCTTCTTGGCAAACATCACGCAGTCGTCCAGGCATGGGTCCAAGTGTACCGTCTGAAACGATACAAGAAAGATGTTGACGTCACACCTCGGACAAAAGGCTACTAGACTCTTATCGAATTTAGCACATCAAGTTATTATTTTCCGTAGTATTTGACTTGAGAAATCAATATTTATAGCTTGCGGGCATTAAAAGTGCGTGATGACTGCGTATTTTTAAAAGTAAACTTTAAATAATATTTTTGCGAGTTTTTAAGTCGTAATAAAATATGGTACTATTTTTTTTCGTTTAATTAGACAGTAATTAATAATATAAGACATACTTTGAAAAAGAATCAAGTAGCCTATGGCTATCAAATATATGAAAGAGGCGCGTTCCTACGCACACACTCTGAGCTTGTGTAGGTGAACGCGTACCATGATAGTATGAGTGCGATATGACCTGGTCGCGTTTTTGACAGGTGGTAACTGTGAGGTAACCGAGAGCGGATGGGCGGACTTAGAGCGGGGAGTAGAGTAGCCGTATACGTGTACGATCTGATCTGACGTTGAATGTTATTACTTATTAGGCTTAGAAGAAATTTAAAAGTGGAACATTACTGCCTTGAGTGAGACTTGAACTCACGGCCTCTGCACCCAAGGCAAGGCAAGGGCAAGTTTCACTCAATGCCGTAGCTTTCCACTTTTAAATTAATCTAAGCTTGGTAGCAGACGTTACTGCTTGTTAAAAAATAATTTGGTTGAATGTTATGTTTCTTCGTGTTAAATTTTATTTTATTTTATGTTAAATGTAGAAAAATACCATAGATTTTATGCTGCCACATTTCGTTACCTACCGAAAAACACCACGTGAACACTGATCAGTTGTTATAGAGTCTATAATATAGACAATGCAGCCGGTCTAATAAGTCAGACAATCGAATAGATAAGGAAAGGGGAAAAATACCACAGGCTTTAGGCTCTGGTTTCGTTATCTATCGAAAAAATACCACGTGAACACGGATCAGTTGTAGTAGACAATGGCGTGTCGGATCTGTCTAATATGGGTCATTCTAATCTATAGTTAAGCTTTTCTGCGAAGGAAAATATTGTGAGATAACAGCAATAATAAAACTAGATTGCTTTCGAATGAGAAGCTAAGAAGACAATCTTATTCGTCACGAATAGGCTAGTTTCCTATACTTAAAATAAAATATTTTATGCAGTGCACGAAATAAAGCACCACATAATTAGTAGAAAAATGTGTACAGTGGTTTTGTTTAAACAGAATTTCTGTTTAATAAGTCACAGAGAAAGATATAAAGTAAATTAATTGACCGTGACGTCACTCCTCAGTATTTCATAGTAATTCCATATTAGCAAATCGTTTTGACAGTTCTTAAAAAGAAGCTGATTTGACAAGTAGGAAACTAGCCTATTGTTATCGGTTCCTATACTCTGTATGAAAAGGCTATTTGTCAGAAACTGTGCTATACACAACTAAAAAATATGGTTATTTCCACGCATAAATAAAAACAGTACCTGAATAATGTCGTACTATTTATCGGCGAAATCGTAATTTGTAAAAGGACTTTATAAATATTAATTGTGAATTTTATTACAAAGACATAAGGTGTACTAATAAAAAACCCAATCTCACTGTCCAAGGTCACGCGGCCGCGGTAGGCATTTCATTTTCATTTTCCCTGGCGCTAGGCCGGGATACCGCTAGGTTGAAGAAGATATCAGGTTTACTAACCAATATTCTGCAGGGCGGAAACCGGCTCAGCAGTTTGTCGTCTGCCCAGTACGGAGATAATAGCGGATCGCGAGGCACTGAGAATATGAACTCGTCGGATGGACTGCGCGCGATTAGGGCGTCTAAATTCGAACGTACTGCTAACCTGAAAAATATGGTAAGTAAATAATTAAAATAAATCAATAAATAATATATAATAGACTTCTATACACAAATTGATATGTTCTAGTAAGCTGAATAAGGTTTTTTTACTGTTGGTACTGTAAGTACAATTTTGAACTCAGGTAGCACACATGACTTAGGTCAAATCATCTGTGCTTTTCTGACAAATAAATGTCCTCACTGGGATTCAAAACCCAGGAATTCATGTGTTTTGAATCCTGGTAATCTATCGGTATCTATCACTACCAGATAGAATTCGAAAATGAATCAGAAATAAGTATGCAATGAATTATAGTTACGGCAGAAGTACATATGTGAGATGTAAATGCAATTATTGTGTGTCACAAAGGCGAATACCACTTTCTCTTAAAAACTTACTCTATTTTAACCACTGTATAATTTACTTCTCGGCTGTGGGTATAATCCCTCTACATGAATGCAAAATAACCTAATGACTAATGAATATAGCACAAATGACTCACTCTTCCTGTGTTGTCCTGGTAATATTGTTAGAGCCCGTGATGTACGCTAGCCGCGATGACATGGCACCCATTATGCCTGTGGCAGCTTCGCTGATCCTGAAATTAATGGTCTATGTTAAATAAGAAAAGCAAATAAATATTTATTTTGAAGAATAGCAGTAAGTATCGTAGTATATTGTCAGGTAATGGCAATTAGTATCCGAGTAGTACCTGCTCTTAACCCATTCAGGGCCAGCAATTCAGCCTATGAGTCATGGTGGAACAGTTCCGCAGGGCCGATGACTCGCATGTGAGTCCTGAATAAATTCTGATTTAAACATAAACAAAACGTAATATAACGTAATAATGTAAGTATAGTTTGAGCTAACAACCATTTTCATAAGGTAATAATGAAAAAAACATTCTAAACATGTTTTTTTTTAGTGAAATGGGGTCGAGAATATTCAAGTTTGGTTTACTATAAGTGTAATATAGTCAATATTCTGAAATTCGAGATACATACGTGTTCCAAGCAAATGGATGAATCCACATTTCAAAAATATTAATAATATATATATGCCTGAAGTTATAGACCCGACTCAAGGTATGGGTCACCGTGGCCTGGCGCTACTTGTAAAATCTACACATATTTTTATAGCACGCAAAAATAAACTTTATTGCATTGTTTTAAAGCTTATTTCATGACGAAATTCGTTGCAAATTGTACCATTTTACAACGGATAACTGTTTGGATGGCAGCAAGCAACATTTCTAAGAACCAAACTTATTACCATGCTATATTTTTTGTTTCATTACAAAAACAGGGCGGCTTAAACAGTCACAAACTAAATAGTAATTATTGTATTATCATAAAAGTGTGTGACAAATATTTACAAGACAAGTTTTTTTCTAAACATTTGAGTGGTGTTTATAACAGTTTTTAAGTGCTCTATTGTTTCTATTATAATGACGTTTACCAAAACAAAGATCATGACAGGCCACATGTAAGATTATCGGTGACACTTGGCCAATAAACAAAGAATGCACCTGAGCGGCGGCGGATTAAGCGGTCGTCTCATCTTTCACGTGGTATTTTTGACAAAAACTCAAGAAATTAAATATTAGGATGTATTTTAGAGTAATATGGAAAATTCTATATGATTTATTCGTTGGCGACTTAATACTCGTCGCAGTGCTCTTCAGTGATTTCGTATTTTGTGATTTTTGTGACCTTGGCTATGGATGACTAGAAATATACATAATCACGCGCTAAGTTGCGGAATTTCATTATAAATATTTTTTAAATACTTTTCTGAACCGTATTATTAATTAATTATATGAGAATAACAGCATCCTCTTGACAATCATATATTTCTGGTCAGACTATAAAATGTTAATTCTTACAAATAGCAACAAATTAGTAAATACATTTATTTTGAATATGAACAGAAAACAGTTGGTTCGTAAAAATGTTGCATAAGATTGTTCAACTGGCCGGATTCATAAGCGGCAATTTATTTTGCGTTCGCGCCAGGCCAGAGACCCATGAGCTGAGTCACGCGTTTTAGCTAAAAACGGTTTGTATGGTGGCCCGGCGTGATGTGTACGCTCGACAGTCCTTGGCCATGAATGGGTTAATAGACCAAATGACTACCTATTTTTTTGTTAGAAATTATAAAAAAATAATCATTAATTTATTAAAATAAATTATTAGCGAAAAACGACGGAAATGTCACGTGTGCATGGAATGTAGGTAGCCATTTTGCTTTATCTTAGATAACTAACTATCCTAAAGACTATTATTACACAATGAACGGTAATTCAGTTTTTGCTGCACATTGTTTCATTTTATTATTATCAGAAAAAAAATAATACCATGTACTTATCGCTATAAAGATGTTCGTGTGGTTAAACACTATCGTGGTAATACTGTTTTTTATTCTTCATTTATTTTCTTTCCTAATTTACGGATGCTTTAAAAAAAAACGTCAAAAGAATGTAAAATTGATAGTTTTAGTCGGTGAAATACTACACTTTTCGTTATGCAATAGATTTATTTAATTCAAGTTTTAGTTAGAGCATCTTAGATTTTTGAAAACTAACTCACTATATAAAAATTATGATTTTTTTCTCTAATGCACTTTTAGAAAAACTCACGTATAGAGCTGAATTAGTCGATCTTATTTGTAAAATTTGGACAAATTTGAATACTAAAAAAGGTAAATTTATAATTTGTATATCCTGTACTACAATCTTCTCAGACTACATTTTTATTATAAGGTTTTGAAAAAGAGTAAATGTGGCTAAGAGGAATTAAATTTTTTTCAGGAATTACCTAAAATTAAGTGACAATTTCTTTAAAAATCTACATCACATCCAAGTAATTTTTGTACTTAGTTAATCTGCAACGTTTACTTAAATTGCTGTTATGCCTTAGTGATTATAAATTGCTATTATTTATTTTTGGCAATTTTTAGAAAACGAGCCTTCACCGGTACTTAATTATTATCACTTTTGGATATTTTCTCATATTTTGTTAGACCAAGTAGAAAAAGTCCTATAATGTGATATATATTTGTAAACTACTCGCAAAGCCCTTTAATTTGATACCACACACGGTATGATCAAGCGCTCGGTTGCGATTTCACTGTTTTTCACACGAAAGAAAAGAAAAATATATTGTACAATATGGGTATTGACATTAAAATATAAAAACTCACAAATTGTTATTTTAGTAGACCGAGTTCTGCTTTCATGTTGAGACTAGTATAATTTTACCAAGCACAAAAAATGTACTTAATCTAGGTTAATTTGCCTGCTTTTTTTGTTTTTCATTGCTGTATTATTTTTGTGTTACGGTCTTAAACGTTTTTTTTTATTATTGGGTATACATACATGTATTTAAAGACATCTAAATTATTTTTTCACCGCCACAGTCGGCCATAGCAGACAAAGATTAAAGTATTAAAATGTTCAATTTACGTGTTGTTTAAAATCGTCTTGGAGTCTAAAAAGCTTTTTCTTATTCTGGTTCAATGTCTCAATACAATACTAGTATAAAATAACCTGCAAAGAAACTGAAATATTATTTGAATTAATAGTTTCATTCGATTTTAAAAGCAAACTATTATAATACATTTGATTAATTACATTGCTAATTTTCCTTGTATATGTATATAGGAACCTAACGTGCCTATGCCAAATCTTGGGATTAGTTGTCATAGCGGACCCCAGGCTCCCATGAGCCGAGGCAAATGCCGGGATAACGCAAGGAGGATGATGATGATGATGTATATAGGAACGTAAGCATTTTTATATTGCTTATGCGAAATATGCTTCTGAATACACGCTGACTTTATTTAAATAGCTAGTAAAATACCATTAAGTTTAAATTATTTAGAGTAAAGATGGCAATCATTATTTCGACCAGTGTCATATTTCGAGCTATGAAAGTTTTACGAAAATTAAATAACACGCGAAAGTATTTCCCTCTCTTTTTGGCAACCCTTATCTAACCATTGCCGAGCGCCCATAAAAGGTTTATCCCACGCCAAATTTCGCCACTTGTATTTGAGCTCTGTTACGTATAACATCGCACTGAACGCACCCGGGAGTTAAAAATTAAAAGTAAAAGTTCAATGAAACATTTATGTGGAAATAAATATTAAAGTGAATAGTGTCATTTATTTTTCCGTTTTAGACATAAAAACAATATTTTCGTGCTTTTCTCTAAAAGGTACGTCAAACAGCTAATCATTCACAAATATGTCTACTCTTATTTTGTTTATTAATCCTATATGTGCGTAAATTTATACATACATATTTTCATAAATGATAACTTGAGAATTTTCCCTTTGTCTTTAATGGAATATGTCCATATATCCCTTCGCCCATTTTTTAAAAACTCTGCGAATTGCTTATTATTTGTACTTTTACTGTAATAAGGTTCCATTCAGGCATTCACCGCTAGTTTGTCATTTTGGCGTATTTTAATATAACACTTTCTTTGCCGCTCTTCTTGTAATTCTTATCGTGTAAAGTTTATAATTTTTTCATAGTAATTATATTTAAGAAGTATTTTGTTGAAGTTTCAATAAAATATTTGCTATGTCGCACGGTGGGCTGAATGGCTCGAAAAGAGGACAATCGCACTTTTTTTTAGAAAATCATATTTTGAAAAATGCTATCCGATAGAGATTTATATAAGGAACAATAAATGTGGAATACGTTTTTTCGAAATAAGGCGAATTGACAGCAGAAAAAAAAGTCTGTTTTTTTTGTATGGTACCCAAAAATAGGTATCTTGTTTCTCAGAAACTATTAGAGGTTCCGTCTTCTACCTTTCAAGACTTTGTTCTTCTACTTTTATAGAGTAGGAAACGATAAGCAGATGCTTTATACAGGTGCTGTTTTTTTAGCCCAGTAAAAAGTCCACCCATTTTCGATTTTTTCGTTTGTCTTTTTTTGGATTCCACAATATTTTTGACTTTTTTTTGGGAAAG
The DNA here is from genome assembly GCF_023078275.1 of Leguminivora glycinivorella. Lineage (NCBI taxonomy): Eukaryota > Metazoa > Arthropoda > Insecta > Lepidoptera > Tortricidae > Leguminivora > Leguminivora glycinivorella. Next base: position 15,618,985 of record NC_062987.1, on the reverse strand, counting down.
AGTTGATTTTGGTTCAAATTTGTTAGTTATTTATTTACAACTCAATCATTTTTAGAAATGTTATGTATTGTATCGTTATTATTATACCATAACCATATTTTTTTTATTGTTTATTTTAAGTGACATGTGTCTATTTTAAAACATTGGATTATTTACCTTTTAGTTGTATGAAAAATGTAAAAAATATACTTAGGATTTTTTTATAACTCAATAAACGTGACGTGTTACTATCATTTTTCCTACCGAAATATATTATAAAAACCCAAAAAAGACATAGACGAAAAAATTGAAAATGTGTGGACTTTTTACTGGACTAAAAAAAAGCACCTGTATATAAAATCTGCTTATAAAAGTAAAAAAACAAAGTCTTGAAAGGTAGAAGACAGGACCTCTAATAATTTCTGAGAAAGAACATACCCATTTTTGGGTCCCATACAAAAAAAAACAGACTTTATTTACTTTATTTTTTCTGCCGCCAATATGCCTTATTTCGAAAAAATCTATTCCACATTTACTGTTCCTTATATAATTCTCTATCGGATAGTATTTTCAAAAAATGATTTTCTGAAAAAAGTGCGAATGTCCTCTTTTCGAGCCATCCAGCCCACCGTGTATCGTGTGTCGTCGTGGACGAAAACCACAGTAAATGGACGAAAATAAGCACAATGACTCTAACTATTATGTGAATTTCAGGGCACCAAAAGAACGGTAATACTATGGGTATTTTGCCGGACCCGCTTAGTTTGCTCCGGAAATACATTATCAGTAATGAAGACATAGTGGAACGCGGAAATTTAATATTCTTTGGAGAGTTTTCATTCTCAAAGAATGTTAAAACGAACTACCTTATGTGGAGGTAAGCATTCGTGTAGTATTTTTCGGGCGCGCTGCGCCGGACAAAACAGGACGTCTTCTATAGACGTCTGGCGTGCCCGAACGTGTTTAATACATAAACCTAATTAAATATAATTATGTTATTGAATACATGACATTGACAGTTGATTTTTGTTTTTATATTCAGGCCCATCAGAGACCCCAGGGCGGGTATCAAAGAATACTACACATTAGAATGTCTTCTATATTTTCTCAAAAATGTACACCTTGTTCATGCCGTATATGTCAGACAGGCAGCGGTAAGTCACATATTTGACATAAAACTGTGTTCCGAAAACGTTCAAGATAACAATTAAATGCATTGCTGTTTCTAACCCTGATACTCTAGTAGGACTTGATTGACTAACTTACTTTGCTAAGAAATCATATATTCAAAATATATTGTTGGCGTTAAAAATCACTAAGTTGCTTTTACTTCAGATTAAACAGCCTCTTTCTCGTGTCAATGTGATGCCCATTTTTGAAAAAATATGTTTGACTCATTCTTCCGTATATTTTAGTAAAATTGATCCTTATAGCATAGTGTTTTTTTCTGTTTTTAGGCTGAAAATATCCTCGCTGTGCGTCGTCCAGATCGTACACAGCTAGTAGCTTACATAACTGGAAAAACTTCAGATTGTTCGTCAATTGATAGCAGTGCCATTCTGGAAATTCCAACTAGGGTATTTATTTTTAACTTAATTACCTAAAAGTTGTTACCAAGCAGAGAAAATTTCGTACAACAAACTGCCAATCGTTCACTTTCTGTAGCGTATCGTAATATGGAAGAGAGAGAGAGAAGGGTTCCTCTCTCTCTCTCTTCCATATTAGCGCAGAAATAATAAACAACGATACGCTACGCCTTCTTGTCTACTTGTCTTGTTACCACTTGTCCGTCACAAACGATAGTCGAGCCAAGCAACTGAGATGGTTCTATGATGTCAAGCTTTTAAATTCACTAAACAACTTCCAATATCTTTTATGTTGCAGGTAAAGCGTACCCATGATGATGATGAGATCGTCAATTCAGTGTCAAAAAGACCTCGTATTGAATATGCCCAAATACAGAAAGTTCGTTTGCAACTTTCTACTCGTCTTGAAGTCACAAAGGCAGAAGTGATGGTTGCAAATATTAAGTAAGTTATTTGACTTATTTCATTATTAATAATATACGTATGGACCCTTGTCGTCCACAGATGACATAGGTCACAATATTTCACTTCAATAGTGACCTAAAGGAAAATATACATAAATTCTTCTGTTATATAAATATTGTCGCAATCAAAAGGCGGGGAAACTTTCATAATTTAGCTGTGTTATTATATTCCATGTCTAACTAATAATATGGTTTGATTTTTAGATCCGAGGTAGATCAGGGATGTGTAGCCAACAGTAACAGATACAAAATAAACGAATATTATGACAACAACAATGATCTAGATTTTAGAGCTATTCTAGACGATGATATGAATAATCTTATCCACCAGGAGAGGCAAAGTAGGACCAGAACTACAGTACTACAGAGCAATGGAAAAGTAAGTGTTTTATACTGAAATGGTTCATTATGTTCGCCTACTGTACCTAAGCCCTGATTTAGACGGAGTGCGAACTCGCATGCGATTTTAGTTACATTTCGGGCTGTTGAGCGTATATACAATTTTGCACAGCCATCAAATACCGCAATGTAATAAAAATTTTATTACTCGTATGCGAGTTCTCGTACCATCTAAATGAGCCCTAAGTGTGTAAATGACTTCAATATTAATTGATCCATGGTACTTACAAGATACTTGTAATAGCAATTCTTTAGCTAATTAATATTTAAATAATTAGCTAATTAAAGTATTTTGTAAGAACTTTCGGATATTTAATTGTTATTCTTTTGACTAGATTAGGGTACTTAACCCTTCTATTTGAACAATAAACATAGACCAATAACGTAATCAAATTGTTAATATCTATGTGATTTAGAGATATTTAATAAATTGTTTTATTCACAGACATTTTATGGGAGTGTAATCAGTCTTTTTCAAGCAAAAGTGCCGAAAGTAAGCACTGACACGTATGAAGTAGCTAAACCAATGGGAAAACCGCAGCCATACAGTCGATACGATCAGGAGAAATTTATTACAAATAATGGTAAGTTTTGCTTTATTGTATACATAAGTTCGAATATGTTTATTGGTAAATAAAATCGACATTGCGTTTAGTGTGTAAGGTGTGAACCTTTGAAAGATACCTTTTCATATATTTCGTTCGTCAGCTGTTAAATAACTGTATAAATTTAAAGCCAATACGTAGTAATTTTCTGTGATGTGTTTCTTCATTATTTCATGTTTTTCAGAACTGGAAGATTTCAAAATTGACACAACGGGTACCTATCAAGGCATGATATTGAAGTCCGTAGTCGAAGGGAAGAATACTTGCGCCCGCACCTCAAATGATTCTAGTCAGCTGTTACCGATACCACGTAAGCATTCTCTACTACGTTTACTTATTTAGCCAGTAAATATTTTATTTGTTGCTTTAGAATTATGCTCATTTAACGTAATGTGTTATAGTGAACTAGTAGAGTACTGAATCACTTCGAACAGCAACTGTTGTCGGCTATAGAAGACAGTGGCGTTCAAATGCGCCATTTGATAACATTTGTACAAGGATCGTTGATTAATCGCTGGGTGCTTTTCGTAGAACGATTAGTATAACAAACAATACATAATGTAACGACATTGTTGACAGGAACACCAGCGACATCAAAGTCACGCACTCCCATAATCATAATCCCGGCCGCTCCTACCTCACTCATATCGTTGTATAACGTCAGAGACTTGTTGCAAGACCTTAAGTGAGTATTAAACGTCAATTAAGTACATAAGTAGTTTAAGTACCGTGAACGCATGTTGTCAGCTGCCACTTCATTGGTAGATTAAGAAACGTTAGCCTAAACTAAAGCAAATAACCTTTCTTTTTTTTTGAACTTGTATCTAATTTATTCTAAATTAATTACTAATATATTTAAATGTTTTAACAGATTCGTCTCAGTGCAGCAAAAGAAAGATACAGGCGCTGTACGTGAAAACGAAGTGATACTTCAGAGAAGAAAAGGCGATGACAACTCTGTTACGGTAAATACAGTTTCATTGGTTTTTTTATTGAATTGGTTTAGTTTAATACCTACTTAAAGACTGACCAGAAATGTATAACTACGCGCCATATTGCGGAATTTCATAAAAACTATTTTCTTCATACTATTATACTGAACTGTCACCGCATACATCAGAATAACGCCCTCTTGACAGCGGTCATATATTTCCGGTCAGGCTTTACTTTTACATATGTGACATATTATCTCAAAAGCGCTTCTCTATGTCAATAGGGATTATTTTTATATTTTCATAGAATAAAAAAAACACTCCTCGTATTGCCAACTTGGATTACTTGGATAAGTGATAAACGTCATTGATTATTAAGTCCAACAAATTTCCATGAACCGGCCTCATTGAGTAGTAATCCTATGAACCCGATTCCTAATCCTATGAAACGAATAATCGAATTCGAACCCCGGTAGATATTTATTTGTATGACGTGCACGTATATTATGTTCCTGAGGCATACATGTTTTGTGTTTAAGTATTTGTATATATTGTCTTTTCACACCACAAGCCTTCTTGAGCTTACCGTTGTACGTGGGACAATTTGTCTACGGAATTCCTTATAATATTTATTTAGGTAAACTCTATTTATTTTAGGTGCCATACCGCGTTGTGGACGACCCTAGTCGACTGTCAGCAGCTGATTGGGACAACGTGGTAGCGGCTTTCGTGTTAGGCAACGCCTGGCAGTTCAAAGGGTGGCCGAGGGAAGGGAATCCAGCGGAAATCTTCGCCACCAGTGAGTAATAGTTTTCAATCCATTGATTATTATAGTGCGTTCACACTTCTAGGGAGGCAGCGAAACTTCTCCGTTATTTCTTTTGATAATCGTGATTCGCCGAATCCCTATGTGTGGGTGGAAACCTTAATTTTTTTGTGTACCGATCCCGAATTGAACACATTTCCAAAGTTATCAGTTTTCTAGTTTATCTAACCCATACATGCCCATTGGGTCGTTTTCGACCCACTGCAGAAAACTCGATCGTACTTATTAAAGTTAGTAGAGAATAGAGCCTGGCACAAAAAAAAATCAAGTTATGGGCATATTTGGGCTAAACTCTAAACCCAAGCCTTATTAAGAACAACTGACTCCCGATGATTTGTGTAAGACTGTCGAATAATATTTTATATATATTTTGGTATATTTTCCAGTTTGCGCGTTCCACCTAAAGTTGGAAGAGATGAAGCTAGACGTCCGCATATCGCGTTGGGCGGTGAACGTGTTAACTCTGAGCCGCACCAAGCGCCACCTGGACCGCGGCGTACTGGGTCGTTTCTGGGAGACGCTTGACAAGTAAGTCGGTCATTTTCAAACACATGACATTTAGCAAATTAGTGTAACATAGACGCCCATTTACTCGTACCTATGTCAACGTTAAATATACTTTTATAAAGACTGTCTACGAAGAATTTCGATTGATAAATGGGTACTAAATTAAAATTCTAATTTCAAAATCACAGGCGTTTACCCGACCCTTGGTAACACTAAATACAGTGAGTAAGATAAGTCACCGATTAAGGATAAAATTTAGAAAAAAGTAGACAAATATTTTTTGTTTAGTCAATTTGATCGACTGAGTACCTATAGAAAATATTTAAAGAATGCGATAAATTAAACTATTTCGCCTAGTTTTTGCTGCTGTGAACACGATACCGAATATGACCTTAAACGAATCCCCGCCATTTTTGTTACGACTTGTACCCATAACAATATGTTAATACAGATATTTTTCACTTGTTACAGGCACATGATGACGAAAAAACCTCATTTAAGATTTTAGTTAAAATATGTTAGCTTTATTTTATTAATAGAATAGGGATGACGACTACATTAAAAAAATGGAATTATGTTTAGTCCGTTAGTTAAATCGTCTCAAAATACTGAACACATATGTTTCGCTTATCTAATTAATGAAAAAATACAAAGATACAGGGCATCAAAGTTCCGGAGTGGGGGCTTGTGACGTCACTTTCAGGTAAGAATGGTATGTAGGCGTGACGTCACGCGAAACTTCAAGTCACTGTACCGTCGTCATTTTTCGTTTACGAGAAAAAATAAAAAATACGTGTCCAAAAATTTTTGATGATCTAACTGACGGACTATAAGTAGTTATTTGTTATACAAGAGTGCAAAGTTGTATTTTAACGCCGAGTGTGTAATTGAAAAACGAGCAAGCGAAAGGATTCTATAGTTGAACCACGAGTGAAGCGAGTGGTTCGAGAATAGAATCCTGAGCTTGCGAGTTTTTAAACACACGAGAAGTAAAATACATTTGCACTCGTGTGTAACACAAAACTTTTCCCCTCACTATAGCGAGGAAAGTACAACGCAAAAAACGCGTTTATCACTGCTTCCAGTAGTTCCACAGGTGGTAAAACATCTTCATCACTAGATTAACCCACTTTTATCAATTTTAAAGCAGAAAATTTGCCTCTATTCAAGGTCAAATTACTTTAACCACTAGTGGATAAAATGCGTTTTTACCCGCTGGTATTAAAGGACAAAACACGTGTTTCCGAGCAAGTGAGGGGAAAAATAGTTTTTTTAGTCGTCATTCCAATTAATTAAGAATAATATTTCTATGACTGTTTTGTACAACGTGATGAAGTAAAAAATTGAATGATAATTTGACGACGCCTGCGTGTGAACAATTATTTTTTTGTGAACATTCAGCGGCATAAGTATGTGATGATTTGAACCTTGACACATTAACGTCTTGTTTGAGATGTCATACGAAATTGTGAAACGATTAAAAGCGACAAGGTACAGAAATCGTCACTTATTTACGCCGGTGACTGAACTTACGAGTAGGTATAAGATTGACAAAATTTTCTGATTAAATTAAATAATACTTATAAAGTGTTTTTATTTCCTGTTAATCTTTTGGACTGATTCTTTACAGATCAGGCAGGCAATTATGGTCGCGCGATAAATGATAAAATAGCAGGCCGTACCTATCACACTTACAAATAGTGCGATAGGGACGGCCCGATGTTTTATCATCTATCGCGCGACCATGATTGCCCTATAGATCATCTCAAATTAAAACCAAAGTAGTTTTTGAGTTTATCGCGAAAACATACACACAGACAAACGCGACGGGCTTGTTTTATCACATTACTAGCTTTTGCCCGCGGCTTCGCCCGCGTTAGAAAGAGACAAAAGTAGCCTATGTCACTCTCCATCCCTTCAACTATCTCCACTTAAAAAATCACGACAATTCGTCGCTCCGTTTTGCCATGAAGGACGGACAAATAAACAGACACACACACTTTCCCATTTATAATATTAGTATGGATAATAAGTAGTACTATCGTAACTCCCCGCTGAAAGTGTCGCCCATCCGCTCTCGGTTACCTCACAGTTACCGCCTGTCAAAAACGCGACCAGTCGACCTGTCATATCTCACTCATACAAGCATGGTACGCGTTCACCTACACGAGCTTAGACTGTGTGCGTAGGCCATTGTACGACCGGTATGGCGCAATTGGTCCTACCTACTAAGCCGCGATCCTGGGTTCGAATCCTGGTAAGGGCATTTATTCGTGTGATGAACACAGATATTTGTTCCTGGGTCATGGATGTTTTTTGTATAAAATTATGTATTTATTGTATTATATAAGTATGTATATCGTCGCCTAGCACCCATAGAACAAGCTTTGCTTAGTTTGGGGCTAGGTTGATCTGTGTAAGGTGTCCCCCAATATTTATTTATTTATTGTACGAGGTATGGTTTTTAGCCCCCGACGCAAAAACGACGGGGTGTTATAAGTTTGACGTGTCTGTCTGTCTGTGTGTGTGTCTGTCTGTGGCATCGTAGCTCCCGAACGGATGGACCGATTTAGATTTAGTTTTTAGATTTAGTTTTTTTTTTGTCTGAAAGCTGAGTTAGTCGGGAGTGTTCTTAGCCATGTTTCATGAAAATCGGTATACTATGCCGCGGTCGGGGGTTTTTTCAAAATTTAAATTTTGTGGTTAGGTTATATTACAAGATGTAGAGATTACGTAACGTGATCATTGGACACTTTACGGCTCAGCCACGACATTGGTCTAAGCGCGGCAGCGGTGAGCGGCAGCCATACGTGCGAATGAAAAGTCCCATCGCTGTGTCTCGCTCCAATGTATGGCCGCCGCTCACCGCTGTCGCGCTTAGACCAATGTCGTGGCTGAGCCGTAACGTGATCATTGGACACTTCAGACACTCACCGCGTTTTTATCCTTTTCTTGTTCTCGCGGTCTGGATCTTCCAATGGCAGGTCACCGACCAGTGTACTTGAGTTTTCAGACTCCGCTTCTTTATGGCTGGAAATTAAAACATGTCAAGGTATAATTCTGTTATCTAGAGATTCATACATAAACTCACACCGGTATTCCCAAAATGGGTAGGCAGAGTACATGATACCATGGGCGACTCACACCGCGTTTCTTTCGTACATTTCGACGGCCGCGAGTTCTCGGCCCTTAAAGTTTGACAACCTTCACGCTGCGCAATAGAACTCAATGTCGCATGCAGTCCTTTGACAGGTTGTTGAGAGTGAGCCTTCTGTACTTGTACTTTTATATATTCTGTGATGATACTACTAAGGGCCAGTTGCATCAACCACATTTGACAGACACATCATCGTCACGTAACAGACGTCTATGGAACTTCCCATACAATAAAATTTAAAGAACGCTTTAACGGTGACAGACGGTTTGGTGCAACCGACCCTAAAGTTTGAAAATTGATTAGCATTGACAGTGTGTGATTCGAATGTGTGGATTGTATTTGCAAGGATGTCAATGAAATCATACATACCTATATTGGGCTTAATCACAGGTATGCCACGGCTTTCCGAAGTCATTCCGAATAAGGGTCTCCCCAAACCTATCGACGCGGAATAGGCTTTTGCCGACCAAAAATCGCTCGTGATTTTCGGTCGGCTACAGCCGACTCTGCGTCGATAAGTTTGAGAAAACGATAAGAAATGTCACAGGTAATGGCCGACTAGTCGGCGCTGGGGTGGCCGATTAGTTGGCCAAAACAGTTTTTTCGACTAAGTTCACATTTTAGATATTTTTACAGGTTCAAAAGTCTATGAAATATTTATATACATTTTCCATTTTTATTAACAACGGGTTTGGCATAGTAGATAGTGAATTAGTGTTCCTGCCATGGAATTGATAGTCCTAATCCTAACTACGACATTTATTTCTGCGATGACTAATATTTTTTAAAGTCACATACAGGTCGAACGCGATTAATTAACATTTTTTTTTCCCCAACGTTTCGGCCAGGTTGCACTGGCCGTAGTCGCGGAAGACAAAGCGCGAGAACTTAAAGTGTAATATTTTTTGTCTTGACTAAGAAAGGCATGACAAATAGGTAGGTACAATAATACCACATCAGCTGTCGATTTATTTTTGTAATAGCTTTTGGCCGCGGCTTCGCTCACGATCGAAAATTGCGGAATGCTCCATACAAACTTCCACCCCCAATTTCAGGGAAGTGGGGGTTTAGAAAGACACAAAAAGTAGCCTATGTCACTTTCCATCCCTTCAACTATCTCCACTAAAATAATCACGTCAATTCGTGGCTCCGTTTTGCCGTGAAAGAATGACAAACTAACAGACACACTTTCCCATTTATAATATTAGAGTATGGATTGTTTTTCTGTCACTTAGGCACTGGTCCCATCGCGAGCTAGTAAACTATGAGCTATCGGCTATAAAAACGAACAAAAGATAAACACTCCCGTGTAAATAAGAGACACGGCGATGTTTATAGTTACTCGCCCGGCGGTGAGCTATCAATATCGCCGTGTCTCTTTTATTTGCACGGGAGTGCTTATCTTTTGTTCGCTTTTATAGCCGATAGCTCATAGCTTACTAGCTCGCGGTGGGACCAGTGCCTTATGAAGTGCCGACTAATCGGCCTTTTTTGCCGACTAGTCGCCGACTACAAAAGTGGCCGGATAGTCGGCTTTCTCGAATAGTCGGTACATCCCTAGTACACATAATATATGTTTTCCTCCTGCCCAATGTTGGCCATGATAACGAGTAATCAGTAAGCGACGGCCTTCAGAGTCTGTGTCGCTATCCAACACGTAGACAAAAACTGTCATATCTACGAGTAATGCCTGTTGAGACATGTCTAAGCGTGCATTACCTGTTCTCCTCCTGTCCAATGTTGGGCTTAATCACGGGTATGCGACGGCCTTCCGAGTCTGTGTCGCTATCCAACACATAACGCTCTAGAAAGTCAGAGACTACTTGTTGAGACTTGTCTTCGGGTGGCGAGAAACCTGAAATTTAAAGACGAAATAACTAATTTTCAACTTCTAGTTAGCGTTTTGATGGTAGAAGACGGTAGATGGTAAATTATATGGATTATTGCATAGATTTTGTTATTTGTAGCGTATTCATTTTTAAACGAGATTGGTGTTAAGACGATACGGATTATAAGATTGAATGTTTTTATGAATTATTCATTTTATTTATACATCTACGGAAAGAAAGGCTCAAAATCTTTTATGGCGATTGCAATAGGCTACTTGCCTCCTAGTCAAATCAGCTTATTTTTAAGAACTGTCAAAACGAATCTGAACGACTTGCTAATATGGAATATTTATATGAAATCGAATTGAGTGACGTCACGGTCAACTCAGTTACTTTATATTTCTACCTGACTTATTAAATAGAAATTGGATTTAAAAATGACTTCTGTCGATGTTTTTCTTATAAGTTATAATTATCTGATGCTTTATTTCGTGCACGGTGTAATAGTTATTTGTTATACAAGGGGGCAAAGTTGTATTTTAACGCCGAGTGTGGAATTAAAATACATTTGCACCCGAGTGTAACACAAAACTTTTCCCCTCACTATAGCGAGGAAACTATTAACGCAAAAAATGCGTTTATCACTGCTTCCAGTAGTTCCACAGGTGGTAAATCATCTTTATTACTAGATTCACCTACTTTTATCAATTTTAAAGCAGTTAATTTTACTTTATTCAAGGTCAAATTACTTTACCCACTAGTGGATAAAATGCGTTTTTACCCGCTGGTGTTAAAGGACAAAACACGTGTTTCCGAGCTAGTGAGGGGAAAAATATTTTGTTTGAACTACAGTCAAGTTTCGTATTAGCACTTAGGGTATATCTGTTAGTGCTGATTTGTATTAGTAGTACATATAAATGATTTGTCTCACGACTTTAGGTACCGTTGCTTTATTTACCAGTGGCGGTATGTTCGCTTTGTAACGAGGCAGCGCTGATAGTCGTGTCTGAAGACTGTCGTCGCTCGCTGCCGGACTTGTGAGCTTGAAGCTCCGCAAGGTCTGATGGTGATACCTCTTCGAACGATGATGGACCTTCGCTTATGCCTTCTGTAAATAATATATAAAAATTGAGCCTATATACGTCCGACTGCTGGGCACAGGCCTCCTCTCACGTATGAGAGGGTTCGGGCTATAGTCCCCACGCTAGCCCAATGCGAATTGTGGACTTCACAATACGCCTTTGAATTTCTTCGCAGATGATTGACTCTTTAACTATGCATGCGATTCGTCTTTGGAATGATCTCCCTCTTGACATAAGGCAAAATCAGACCGTCTCTGTTTAAGGTGGCTCGCTTTCCATACAAAAAACATCTACCATTTATTTAGTCACCGCACACTATAACTAAATAAAAATATGCGCATACATCTACTATACATTATCCATCGTCGCAGTATTGAACGAAATACATTGTTTCACACAGAAATCATGGACAAATCCATGTGAATTTTTTATTAATTTTACGAAAATGTGTGTGCCAAATTTTGTGTACAGACACAGAGCCGTCATATTTCGCGCATTTTTAGTTGACATTGTCATCAGTGACACTTGGCTCTTGACAAGTAATTATTTAAAGATATTGGTTTACTTAACTCAAGCAGACTCAGAAATAATGACGCATTTTGTCAATAAAGATACATATTGTGTATTTCGACACTGCTAGTGTAAATCGAAATGGCGTCTCGGTCAAATGCATTGACTATGAAACAGAGATCTCGAGTTCGATTCCGGGCTCTTTTTTAATAATTTGAACTTTTTTTTGGATTTATTAAGTTTTATTTTTATTTTTTAATAAAATAAATATTCTATTAAAAAAGACTCTTACTATATTTCTTTCCTATTTTTTATTTTCATACAAAAATACATTACAATCTTTATTATGCCTTTGTTGATAAAATAAAATATTACACGTCAGGTCAGGTACATAGGTCATAGTGTGGCATAGTATTAGTATTAGTAATGTGCTGACTTCCTTACATTTACTGAGCTAGTTGACCTATGTTATTGTTGTGTAAATGTTTTTCTTCAACAACTAAATAGGTATATATATGAATATGTATGTAGGTATGTGGGTAGCTTTTGCACATTGTAATTTTTCCTCAGTCACCCGCTGAGCTCAGAGACCACGAACGCTGTAGTGTTCGAAACGTCGGGATAAATTGTAAATTCATTATACACGATTTAATCCGTTTTCATAGTTTTTATTTCATGAGTAACTATCGCGGTAACTGAAGACAATATTAACTAAATGGTTACAAATAATAATTATCATCAATATAATCTGGTCCAGGCAGGCAATTATGGTCGCGCGATAAATGATAAAACATCTGGCCGTCCCTATAATCGCACTTACTAATAGTGCGACAGGGACGGCCTGATATTTTATCGTCTATCGCGCGACCATGCTACCCGTGCTGTACTAGCTTTAGCCCGCGGCTTCGCTTGCGTTAGAAAGAGACAAAAGTAGCATATGTCACTCTCCATCCCTTCAACTATCTCCACTTAAAAAACATGTCAATCCGTCGCTCCGTTTGGCCGTGAAAGACGGACAAACAAACAAACACACATTATCTTTGGTGAAACAACGAATTCTTCCACTTCAGATTATAGAGTAACCAGCTTTTCCCATTTATAATAAACTAGCTTTTGACCGCGGCTTCGCTCGCGTAAGAAAGAGACAAAAAGTAGCCTATGTCACTCTCCATCCCTTCAACTAAATCCCCTTAAATAATCACGTCAATTCGTCGCTCCGGTTTTGCCGTGAAAGACGGACAAACAAACAGACACACACCCTTTCCCATTTGTAATATTAGTATGGATTTGACATTATTATTTATATTTAAATAATTATATATGTATAGCCCAATTTCGTCGGTAACAGCGTGTTATGTAATGGCGTCGTTGGGGAACAATCGTCTGTCACGCCGTGAAGGTGCGTTCGATTCCCAGGATTATATAAACTTTTTGTATTTTTTTGGATATAAATTTCGTTTTTTTTATTGACTGAGCAAGAATGGAGAGCCGAAGGTATCAATTTTGCCTTAGAGAACATATTGATTTTTTTATTGTCATTTTGATTTTCTATTTATTAAGTTGAGATATAAAACACAACTTTTAATACCCTCGCTAAATATAATATTTTATCGAAATCACTCCTTAGATAAAAAAAGTCCACTTGAGTTTTTAAAGCATTACGTTACTCAGTTAACTATTGCATTTTCATTTACTAATTTAAGATTTCAAAAGCGATTTGAATACCCTTGCTCCATCAAAAATAAACAATTAGAAAAAAAAATCATTCGGATCGTAGTTTAGAAACTAAAATTTATCTATACTTTTTGGATTTTTTTTAAAATATCAGATTAGGATAATTATGTTAGAAATTCTGAGTTCGACGAACAAAAAATAGTGTCACATAGTTTTGTGTTCCTGAGGGTGCGGGGTGCTGACGACGGGAGGACTTACGGAACTAATTTGTTCCGTCTATTGTCCTTTGAGTCGTCGGCAACCCAAACCCTCCTTTGAACTTGTACACTCCTTTTTGCTGTGCATACGCAGCAAAGGGGAGTGTACAAGTTTCTAATGGGGCGGCAACGCGCAAGCGACACTCTTCGAGTTGCAGGCGTCCATAGGTTACGGTGACCGCTTTCCATCAGGCGGACCGTATGCTTGTTTGCCACCGACGTAGTATTAAAAAAAAAAAAGAGAAAAAGTCCTGGATTCGAACCCAGTACTTCCATGCAAATCATGCGATGGCACGTATTTACCGCAAGGCTATTTAAACAAGCTGTCGCCGCGTGAAATTATCGACTAGAAAGAATACAAAAACACTGTTTGTATGTGTGAGTGGTACTTAAAAATAGTGTAAAATAGTAAATTTATTTACATTAAGGGGATTAACGTTACAATGAGAAGTTGAATGTTTGTTGTAATACGTCAATTTTAATATTAAATGTTCGCGAAGCATAATTGAAAGTATATAAATGCCTGTACGACTCCACAAAAAAAATAAGACTGTTAATTTGCAGATTAACGCCATCTAACGCAGCCTGAGCTTCGGGTAACCTAGGCGAGCCACCTTAAGATCAAGTTGCGCAGACATCTTTTAGAAAAGTCTCATAAGAGTCGTAATAATTATAAGGCAGATATATATGTATTTATGGAGATATATATTTGTATATATAATGGTATATGTATGTATATTTATGTGTATTTGTAAATAGGTATCTATATTATGTTAAGAATGTACGTATGTAAGAATATACATTTTTTTTACTGTGTTCCTTTATCGAAAAGCTAGATAATAAATATTTGAATTTACATTGGATATAGGAAGGTAGATAACATATAGGTACACACAAAAACCCACTCGATCGTCACTGTACCCATCGAAAATTCTCGTGTATGATATATCTGAAAGGCTAGGCGCCTTTCACAACGGGTCGCAGAACGACCACGGCTTTAAGAGCGCGCACGTCCTATACGAAAATTTAATTCATAACGATAACGATTTAAAAAAAAATGTGTGTAAGGAATTTAAAAAATGCAATGGTTTTAACCATCATAGCTTCTTCACTTATTTATCTATTAAAGTGCTTGAGTGTAACAACTATCGTATGTGTAGTCACAGTATTGGCAGGGTGCAAAGCGGGTGGAGGGGGTAGCTAAAACGATCACAGCGCTCACTACGGCCAAAATTGACATCTTAGTCGCTGACTTGCGCTGTCAAATCCATATTGCAGTAAACATTTCCATATTATTAAATTAAAACGGGACTTAATCGCGTAAAACTTACGTTTTATATTTAACCCGACGTTTCGGACATGACATTACGTCCGTGGTCACGGGTAGACTGGCTGGGAGTTGTATCAACATCTTCTAGCTGTACGAGTTTTTCGAACTACCCGCACTTGATTGTCATCAGTCACTTTTACGCTAGGGTTGCCACTCTGCCTACATACAACACTCACGACATCCGATGGTATGAGACGGGAAGTTTTCTCACGTTTACACTTGCTAATCACTGGATTCCACGAAGATGAAATCCCTTGCCCTTCATTTTGATTGAAATTACGATGTTTCCTGATTTCAATCGCTTCACGTACTTTCCTGCTATAGTAAAGACGTTCAGTTGAAAGGACTTTGGGATTATGCAGTTCAATCCAGTGGTTCGGTCCTGACTCTAGCAAATCCCAAACTCCTTGACTGCAGTGGCAACCCTAGCGTAAAAGTGACTGATGACAATCAAGTGCGGGTAGTTCGAAAAACTCGTACAGCTAGAAGATGTTGATACAACTCCCAGCCAGTCTACCCGTGACCACGGACGTAATGTCATGTCCGAAACGTCGGGTTAAATATAAAACGTAAGTTTTACGCGATTAAGTCCCGTTTTAATTTAATAATATGAGTGAAGATCGTGTTAGTTTAAATCAAAACATTTCCATGTCGTTTTTGAGATAAATTTAATACGGGTCCAGTAAAATTTGTAATGTCGAATTGTAATAACTCCAAGAAAAGTAGCGACTAAATTCTAGCTATTTCCAAGACCGTGGTGGAAACGAAACCGCCGTTTAAGTGAATAGTTGCCGTAAGAAGAAAAGTGTCGTCCAATCTCTGAAGTTTTACTTAAAGTGCGTAATCAATTGATACAAGTATTGAATTGAATTAACGGTGAATCTATAGTGCAAATTTTATTGGAGGTAGAAAAGCCGACGTGGAAGCCAATCCCAGTTATGTTCGAAAATCATTTTATTTGTTTCCTCATCTGTGCTCCTGTTTACAAATCGAAACGGATTGACGAAAATGCGTAAATATCGAGGTTTCAATGGGAAGAAGGAGCACGAGAACAATAGAAGCAGAAGCAATCCATCCACTGAAATTTAGCTTATCATGCACATTTTAAATAAAATTCCTGAGAACTTACTTCATCGCATTCATGATTGTATTTGATGTGATATCTGGTAAACCTCCAATATTTTCAAGTAAATGAAACAAGTTTTTGTAATGTATATTATAATTAAACGTTATTATAGCCTTTTTGTTTTTATTTTACAATAAACCCTGTACCCTGCAATGATATTTATAATACCTATATTATAGTTAGCCTATGAAAATGACAGGATAGCAGTGAACTGATCAACTATTTCAAAAGCCAATGATTTATTTATACTTTATTGTACATAGTTATAAATGGTGGAATAATGTCTTTAATCTGTAGAAAATGCCCAGCTAGCACCAATTTATTGCCTTTATTCATCGTCTCAGGTTGGAAAATGATTTCGTGAGCGATGGCACGAAACCCCGTTTTAGTCACCAGTTTGTTAATTTCTCACTGAAAACAACGATTTTAATGTTATTGGCGATAATGTTGTAACCGCCATCGTCCAAAATTGTCTAATGTAGTAAAATAGCACAAGATTTCATTATTTTTTTCACAATGTTTACTTACTCCACGCTTCACAGCGGTTACAATATTGTCACTGTCACGTGGCGTTGTCGTCGCGCACGGTCCCAATAAAACAATAATAACTCTTCTAACAGACGTACGCCGCGCGGTGCACACAAGCGCGTCGTGTACATACGCAACACATGCAAGCGGATTTGGATAAACGTGGATAAGAATAATATGCATAATGATATTTTTTGTGTTTTCTGACTGATTTAATGTTATGTATGTTAATGTAATGTTATATTATTATACTAATACTTATAGTTAATAGTATTTAATAACAACATCTTACTTTGGACCAAAGACATATATAACTCCGTATAGACAGATAGTCTAAGAAAAAAACGTACCTCAGTACCATACAGAAAAAGGTACGATAGCCTAGATGGCATTACACCTTTGGGGTACGCTCAGCTAGATGGCGCTAATATTAACCCTTCGAGCCCCAAGCATCTATATGTATTTACTTATATTTTACTGACATCATATGATGTCGCTGGGACTCGAAGGGTTAATATTTGACATTTTAAAACATATCAAGCTAAGAATATGGGCCAAATTGTCAAAACTGAGGTTCAAAAGTTTGAAGCCTGTATCAAGAGATGGCAGTCTATGCACTGTGATTACACATTTTACTTCGACAGTAACTCTCTATAATACTCGATCCTCTTTGCTTTGGACCATGTCGAGTAACATTTATAGTAATTTTGTTCAACCACGTGCTTTCGACCGCAGTAGGTACCTTCCGCGTCGCCGCTGCCGGAGAGTAACTAGTTGCCTAACTACTGAGTCGTCCTTATAACTGTGGTGTCACACCTCGGACACTGGCGATCAAATATATGAAAGAGGCGCGTTCCTAGCACACAGTCTAAGCTCGTGTAGGTGAACGCGTACTATGCTTGTATGAGTGACATATGACTGTTCGTGTTTTTGACAGGCGGTAACTGTGAGGTAACCGAGAGGGGGTGGGCGGCACTTTCAGCGGGGAGCGGGAGTGGCCATACTGTACGATAGTACTCTTTATTATACTATGGTGGTGTAGTGTTATGCTAGCGTTACGGGACAAAATCTTGGTTTTCAGTGTGTATGGCGTATGACTGAATTTACAGTGTCTGGGTACAATTATATCTCCGTCTCAGTGAAAAGGCGTACCTTGTGAAGGACTGACTTTGAGAAAGCCGTTGCTGTCCAGAGGTGTCGTAGCGTTAGAGGTAGTGTGGCCAGTTTTAGCACAGTTGCAGTTTTTGTGGCCGCAGCCAGTGCCACTGTTTGGGTTCGGACACGCGTACGCTGCGGACAAATACATACATAAATAATTAAGGTAAAACTCGGCTAAAATCTTAGTTTGGGGCTAAGTTGATCCATGTAAGGTGTCCCCAAAAATTTTTTTTTTTTCGCAGATGTTTATTCTTATAAATGATATGGTCAATAATATCTAATACGAATCTTTAAGGCCAAAAGGCAGCAGCGGATCCATGAAGCACACAGTCTGGCGGGGCTCGGTGTGAAGCTCACTAACAAAGGAGCATACGCCAGGAACAATCCCTCTGGACTTCTCAACCCGTTGAATAAGATCTTGAGCGTCTAGTTTTCGAGGAGATTATTATCTTATCCTTTTTTAACCCCCGACGCAAAAACGGCGGGGTGTTCAAAGTTTGACGTGTCTGTCTGTGGCATCGTAGCTCCCGAACGGATGAACCGATTTAGATTTAGTTTTTTTTGTTTGAAAGCTGAGTTAGTCGGGAGTGTTCTTAGCCATGTTTCATGAAAATCGGTCCACTATGTGGGGTTTTTCAAAATTTTAATTTTGTGGTTAGGCAGAGGCGGCTCACTCCGCGATCCTTTCGCCGCGCTACAAGTACATGCCGGCGGCCGCGAGTTCGCGGCCCATTCAGTGGCGACGACCTTCGCGCGGCGCAATAGAATTCAATGTCGTCTGCACGCGTGCGGTCCGTTTGTTAATGTAGGTAAGAATTTAGAATGGCGGCGTTTTGTGAACATCAAAGGAGTGAGCCTTCTGTACTTGTACTATTATATATTCTCTGGGTTAGGTTATTTATTGTGTGTGATATCGATATTTAAAAAAACTTACCTTTAAGGCACCTCATCATGAAGCCAAAAGGCAGTAGCGGGTCCATGAGGCACAACAGTCTGGCGGGGCTCGGTGTGAAGCTCACTAACAAAGGAGCATACGCCAGGAACAAGCCCTCTGGACATCTCAACCCGTTCGATAGGATCTTGAGAGTGCAGCTCGCTAGGAGATTCGCGCCTGCTGAGTCGCCGGCGAAGACTATTCTTTTACCTGTAGAATATTAGTTAAATTAGTATGTTAGCTGCTATACTTCTTTTTTTTGAATTAGAGAGACCTGTCAAGAACGAGATATAAGGTTTTTTTATCGGGCACATTCTGCGGATCGAACAGTGAATACGAGTTGATAAATATCTCGTATATATTATCATGTTTTATTAATACATACATTACTCAGCGTTGTGAACATATAAGAAACATAACTTTGGTTAATTTATATTCTAAGATGAATAGCTAAGAATTTTAATTAATTGTGTTTGCAATTTTTCATGGAAAGGTTGTACATTAAAAAACTTAAAGGGCAGAGTTGTCACACTATGCTTTATTTTTAACCCCCGACGCAAATACGAAGGGGTGTTATAAGTTTGACGTGTCTGTCAGTGTGTGTGTCTGTCTGTGTGTCTGTCTGTGGCATCGTAGCTCCCGAACGGATAAACCGATTAAGATTTAGATTTTTTTGTCTGAAAGCTGAGTTAGTCGGGAGTGTTCTTAGCCATGTTTCATGAAAATCGGTTTACTATATCGCAGTCGGGGGTTTTTCAAAATTTTAATTTTGTGGTTAGGTTATTAAACGTCACTGTCACTATCTACACTATGCACATACAAAGTTCTGAGAAATCAGTGGTATCGGCCGAAATCGAAGAAGGTTTACGACCACTGCTTCTTCGTTTACCCGTTTGACAGATAATTCTAATCTTAAAAGAAACAGAGTATAGATGAAGAAAAGATTTATGGATAGTTTACACAAAGATGAGTACACAATAAATTCTGAACAGTTTCGTTTCTAGTTTAAGTAAGTTATAGTATAACCGACTTTTTGCTATCGTGTATGTCAATATTTCATTATTTTATTTTACTTACGCTAGATCTAAATTGACGAACCATATTATATCATAATTTATAGTTTTCGTTTTGTGTATAATACACATTAATAAAAATTCTCCGTCATTCGAGTTTTTATCGTTCATTTGTTAAAATGTGAAGATACAATAATGAATAAGACTTACCAGTAGTACCAATAATGTTAAAATTATTCAGCATCCAGCAATACGCGTAGAAAACCTCCTCTAGCGCCCTAGGGAACGGCGCCTGGGGTGCCAGACTATAGTCCACAGACAATATAGGCACGTTTAGCTTCGCCGCCCATTCTCGGAGGTACATTTCGTGAGACTTGGAGCTTTGAGCCACGAAACCGCCGCCGTGACAGTGGAAAAGGACGCCTTCGGCTGCTGGGAGAGATGATGTGCCTTCGCCACTCTGCGAATTAAAAAAAATTTGAGTTAATATTACTATAGACAAAAACATATCGTCACTACTTTAAAAAAAAACTCGTATCTTCGTCTGTCAATGAAAAGAAAATTGTAGTAATTATGTATGTATGGAATGCATGTAGACTTACTGCGTTTTAACTTTGAGGAACAGCGTGAGATACGAGATTTTTTAAAAGTAGTGACGATATGTAACTCCGTATAGAAAAAAAACGTACCTCAAAACCATAATGAAAATATAATTAAATATGTATTTGACATTTTAACACATATCAAGCTAAGAATATGGGCCAAATTGTCAAAACTGAGGTTCAAAAGTTTTAAGCTTGTGTCGTGATATGGCAGTCTATGCACTGTGATTACACATTTTACTTTGACATTAGCTCTCCATAATACTCAATCCTCTTTGCTATAGAGAAGCGCTACTAAAGAATTATACTGTTTCAATCGCGACTTATACCATGTGGCATGTGGCTAAGACATCGTAAGCGCCTTAAAATTTATGGCGCTTGTGTAAAGCGTGACCAGAAATATGTGACTGCGCGCCATCTTGCGGAATTTCATTAGAACTATTTTCTTCATACCAAAGAGGATCGAGTATTAAAGATAGTTACTGTCAAAGTAAAATGTGTAATCACAGTGCATAGACTGCCATCTCTCGACACAGGCTTAAAACTTTTGAACCTCAGTTTTGACAATTTGGCCCATATTCTTAGCTTGATATGTTTTAAAATGTCAAATATTAATGTTAGCGCCATCTAGCTGAGCGTACCCCAAAGGTGTATCGCCATCTAGCTCACCGTTCCTTTTTCTGCATGGTTTTGGGGTACGTTTTTAGACTTTATCGGTCTATACGAAGTTATATAGGTCTTTGCTTCATACTAAACTGCACTAACACCCCATACATCAGAATAACAGCGCCCTCCTGACAATAATCATATATTTTTAGGCAGGCTTTACTATGGTTTGTTATCAAAACGACAACAATTGTGTTCGGAGTTCAAATATATAATGCGCTTCCGCTACATATAAAAAACCAACTAAATGATGCAATGTTTTTAAAACATCTTAAAACATATCTTTTAGATAAGGCTTTTTACAGTACTGATGATTATTTTAACTCGTAAAGTATCATCACGAACCCTAGCGAAATTCATATAATATATAATATATATATATATATATATATAATGAGGTCCTTGGTACGCATGATGTCAATGCGGCTGTAAAGTCATTTTACGAAGTTGTTTACAGTCTCCTTGATAGCAGCATTCCTAGAAAGCTGAGATCTAACAAACCTAGCCGACGCTATCCGGTCTGGTTCACGTCGGATATTATTCGTGATATTAGGACTAAAGCTTGCCTGCATCGAGACTGGAAGCGTAGTGGAGATAGATCTGTGTACAACTCTTTTTCGAGGCTTAGAGCTGACATCAAATCTCGTGTAAATATCGCCTATGATAATTACACCAGTGAAATGGAAGGTAGGCTTAATGCCAATCCCCGTGCTTTCTGGCAACATATTAGTAGCCTCAGAGCTAAAGGTGGCTTCGAGTCCTTAGTCTCTTATAACGGGGAAGAATTTCAAGGTAGCGATGCGGCTCAAGCTTTTGCTAATTACTTTTCGTCGGTCTTTCTTCCTGAGGAACCTCATCTGGATTCCCAAAGAATTCTACTCGAGGACCGGGGTTGTAACGCGAATTATGTCCATATTAATAATTTTTCGAAGACAGATATAGAAGTGTCGTTGGGTCGTCTAAAAGCACGAAGCTCACCTGGTCCTGACAATCTCCCTGCTTTTATTTTAAAAGGTTGCAGAGAGTGGCTTTTGGCACCTATGATGCACATTTTCAACTTGGTCTTAAGTACCGGGCAGTATCCAACTAAATGGAAAATAACGAGAGTTAAGCCTATACCTAAAACTGGCAATAACACCCTGGTTGAGGATCACCGACCTATTGCTATCCTCTCGTCGGTGGCCAAAGTCTTTGAGTCTACTATAAATCGACTTCTTGCCCACCAAATTGGGCCTTACCTCTGTGACTCCCAACATGGTTTCAGGTCTCGGCGGTCAGTGGAAACTAATCTGTTAACCCTGGCTGACTCAGTAGCGAGTCACCTAGACAAGAGCATACAAGTAGACGTGTTGTACTTAGACTTTAAAAAAGCCTTTGATCAAGTAGATAATGACGTCTTGTTGGCCAAGCTGTGCAGTATTGGGTTTTCTCCACAGCTGCTCCGATTTTTTGCGAGCTACTTGGCTGACAGGAAACAGTATGTGCAACACGGCTGTTTCGTATCTAAAACCTTTCACACTCGCTCTGGTGTTAGCCAGGGTTCGATACTTGGACCGTTGCTTTTTGGAATCATGATAAATGATCTAGCAACAACTCTAAAATTTGCCCGGTGCTTGCTTTATGCTGATGATCTCAAAGTCATTTACGGTGTCCAAGAGGTCTCGGATTGTGTATCTCTCCAGGTAGATGTGGACAGAGTGCATCAATGGAGTCTCCAAAATAAGCTGACGTTTAATGCCTCTAAATGTGCCGTTATGATATTCAGCAGGGCTCGTCATCCGCTTTACTATGAATATTACCTGGGATCGGAGCCATTACCCCGGGTTGACACTATTTGCGATCTGGGCGTCATTCTCGATTCGCATCTAAACTTCCACGAGCATATGATAACATTAGCTCGTGACTGCTACAAGAGGCTAGGGTTCATTAATAGGAACGCGAGGGATTTTCAAGACTCGAATACTGTAAACAGGGTGTCCACTACTAAATCCAAAAATAATTCCCTGACTTTTCCCTGACTTTCCATGACTATTTAAGAAAATTTCCCTGACCAAATTTTCATTCTATGATGATATTTGTCACTTTTGCTTAGGGTTGCAAAAAAACAGTTTTTTTTGTCTTAAAAAAACCCGAAAAAAAAATTTTTTTTAGGGTTCCGTTCCTCAAAAAGGAAAAACGGAACCCTTATAAGATCACTTGTGTGTCTGTCTGTCCGTCTGTTACAGCCAATTATTTTTTGGGATATGTTTGTTTTCTAAAGTACGAAATATAAAAATTTGCAAGGCAGTTCAAACTTTTATACCAACTATTTTCCTTTATGTTAAAGTATTAAACTTGGCTATACCAGTGCCGGCCCGTGCACTCTCAATCAAGGACATCAGGGTAGAGCGAGTTTGAGTTTCGGCGCTCTTGGACATTGTATGCAAAAAAAATCACGAGCGCAGCGAGCGCGAAAAATTTTCCCCTTTTATACGTCTCGTAGTAGTTATTATGTACATAACTTAACAAACCAAATGGAGTAGACTAGGTACTCCATTTTGCTTGCTAAGTCAGGAAAGCAGGCTTGAAATGAAAACGAGATTTCGAGCGTATAGTGAGGGCGAAGTATTGACTAAGTTACAAAAATATGTTACACTATGTAGAAATATTGAACGCGAGCGAAGCGAGCGCGAAATTTTTTCTCTGTTGTCTCTGTTGTCAGCGTCGGGATGCCCATTTAGGTGTTTTGCCACTACATGCCTTTAGGTTTCCAAGTGCTTAATCGTCACGCTTATTATCCTCCTATGCTTCTTTGACTAATACAAAATTGCGCCTCTATGTGACGTTTTGGGCCACTGGCTTTATGAGGAACTCCGCTTTGGATTGTCGGATCAAATAGATACTTAGAATTTGGACAGCGACGTAACGTAACTTTGTCTTTGTCGTTTTCACGTCGCCCTAGCAGAAGCACCTACCTTATGAATGTTGTACATGGTGACATTGTGGTGCAACTTTCCAGTTAATCTGAATCACAATAACTGAATTTATACCCGATCCCCCTCGCCATTTTGGAATGTGAGGGTGGGGCACGAAAAGTAAAAAAAAAATCTGGATTTTTCCGCATTTACGAATTTGGGCCGGATAAATTAAGGTCAAGCATGAAGATATCCCTCATTAACAATCACTAGGATGGAGGCCAGGTACTATATTTGTCATAAAAAGTCTAAAGAGACAATTCTAAGTTGCCTTAAAATCACTACCGGGAATCCATCTTTGTTGTTATGGATGTGGCCAACCCGTAATCATATTATTTTTTCAATACTTTTTGTTTTTTTTTTCTTGGTGCCAAATTTTTCCCTGACCTCCAAATCATTTCCCTGACTTTCCCTGACTTTCCATGACCACTATGAGCTTCCCTGACTTTTCCCTGACTTTCCCCGACTTTCCAGAAAGTGGACACCCTGGTAAAGCTTCTATATACTTCATTAGTCCGTAGTAAGCTTGAAGCAGCTTCCTCTGTTTGGAATCCTTATGAGGCATCCTACATCCTGCTCCTGGAGAGAATACAGAAAGTGTTCCTCCGGTTCTTATATAAAAAAGAGTTTGGGTATTACCCCTTTTTATATCCAACCAAATATTTGCTTGGTTGTTTAGGCTTCAACTCCTTAGAGGTAAGACGAAATTTTAAGCATCTCACTACAGCCTGTGGCGTCTTACGAGGTGAATCAGACTGTCCTGAACTCGTAGCGCAATTACTGCGCCTTTATGTTCCTATGCCGACCAGAGTCAATTTCCGGCCTCGTGATCGTGGTTTATTTGTAGGCCCAGTATCACGAACCGTGTCTCACAGAAAATCCCCTCTTGTTCGCCCTTTGCCCCTCCTGAATGCTCTCTTAGCATCAGCACCTGAGTGCGATTTATTTGCTGGCAGATGGAGTGCTGTGCGCGATGAATTATTGAGGTTCTGCGAGAGGATGGATGTACGTCTTTCAACAGTTTATCATGTATAAAAAATGTTTTGTACTTGTTTTTAGTTTTTAGTTTTGCAGTGATTTAGTATTTAATACTGTCATGCTGTATCACTATTTTTGAAATAAATAAATAAATAAATAAATATATATATATAATGTAGTAACTATGTATAGTAAAATGTTAAACTTGCATGCAAACTTTGTCTATAGCATAAGTTAAAAAATTGACTTGTAAAATGACTGCCTTTTATCAATAAAGTATCTCGTCACTACTTTTAAAAAATCTCGTATCTCACGCTGCTCCTCAAAGTTAAAACGCAGTAAGTCTTTATGCATTCCATACATACTTACTACAATTTTCTTTTCATTGACAGACGAAGATACAAGTTTTTTTAAAAGTAGTGACGATCTGTATCTGTATCTTGCAAAATACTGGTTATTTTTGCCTTTAAACCTAGTAATATACTTCATGTTTTCCTTGATGATAACTTTAGGTTAGGCTAGGGATGGTCACAAAATCTACAATGAACCTGCTTAGGTACTTAAAAAAGATATGCAACTAAGGTTACCTCGCTAATCAATATGGCTTCCCTAGAAATACGTCTTAACGATACAAAATACGGCACATAAAATATTTACTTACCATACCAATTCTCTTATTAACACTAATAAGTCTGACATGATTGATTGAAGGCGTGGGTAGCGTGAAGGCGTGAAGCCCTAAATGAACGGTGGGTTGTATAGTAGTCACTTATTTCAACTATTGACTACATTTACTTTGGAATATAGTACATTACATCAGAGGCCGGGAAAATGAGGATTTCCGGCCAAGTGGGTATATATACGCCGGATAGGGAT
The DNA here is from genome assembly GCF_023078275.1 of Leguminivora glycinivorella. Taxonomy (NCBI): domain Eukaryota; kingdom Metazoa; phylum Arthropoda; class Insecta; order Lepidoptera; family Tortricidae; genus Leguminivora; species Leguminivora glycinivorella. The sequence goes on along the minus strand of NC_062987.1, from coordinate 15,593,013 downwards.
ACGAGGCCGGGAATCCGTTTTCACGCCGAGGCATGTATAGTGCTTTTCTCAAACATACAATGAAATAAAAAAAAATGCTCTAAAGGACAATATTTTATAAAAAAAAGTTACTTTGCAGGCCTAGGCCTAAAAAATAATATGAAATCCCTTTACAGTCCTCTCAAGTTGTTGCGCCCAAAAAGCGATACTTCCCAGCCCATTTTAAGGAACGTAAAGACAATATTTCATTGCATGTTTGAGAAAAGGATATTTTCATGTTTATACGCATTTTTACTGCTTGCTCATATCATATTTCGAAGTCTGACATCAAAGATGCGCTGTCTTTTGGTGACTAACCGGTATGATCTCCCTAAAAATCTATATTAAAAATACAAGATGCTCTATTTTCAGAAACTTACCATACCAATTCTCTTATTAACACTAATAAGCCTGACGTTTAGGCTCTGTAGCCCTAAATGAACGGTGGGTGGTAGGACGGTCAGCTCCTTTCCTTCTGTGGTGGTCACCGTCACAGGTTCGGGTGGTATGGTGATCACTTTGTTGACGGCGACCGTTGAGGACATTAGGCTGGGCACGCGTTTCATTATTTCTGGAAGAGGAAAATGGTTTAAATATAGTCCACAGACATCATAAAGAAAATCTTTAATAAACGTTAGTGGTTTACCTCACATACCTATGTAATTTGCAGTTTTGAAAGTTTAATACTACATAGGCTTTATTAACTTTAAGTGTATGAGTAATTGAGTATTGTGTAAGAAAGTGCGACGTTCTAGTATATAACATGACTGTCATTATGAAATATATTCCCGTAGCGCATAAGTAGGTACGTTCATATAAAACGTGAAAAAAAAAATATTACGCCTTGCCACTGGTATAGCATACCTATCTTTCCTTTCCTTTCTTACGGAATCCTTGCTTCTTGGAATGCCACGTATAATTATTAATGTTAGCAGATTGCAAAGCGCTAAAGTCGCTAAAAATTATTGAACAGTGAACATAAACTTTGACGTTTCTTTAGATGTATACGTGGCTGCTACTACACTCGGGTGCAAAGAAATCGGACCACCCCAGCAATTTTAACATTTCTTCAATTTCTGTAAAAACTGTAAGCAACACTGCGATGTGTTATATACCAAATGAAAGCTACGGCTTTCCTTTACACATTCATATGCTTTTCAAAAGTTTCCGCCCAACATTTTCAGATTTTCAGGGCTTCGAACGTTGCTGCCCTAAAAATGCGTACTGGAGTTAAACTTATGCCTAACGGGAAAAGTGGGGTTGCAGGGAAAATAAGGAAAAATGAAAACAATTTTCAGCTTTTCAATAACGTGTATTGCCTCCTCTAGCCTTACGACAAGCAATCATTCGGTTTTTCATTGACCTTATCAATTTCACCACGACGTCTTCTTCAATCGCATGCCGCAACTGCAGCAAGGTTTCAGGGGCGGGATTTCTGGCCCGAACTCTTCTTTTCAACTCGTCCCATAGGTGCTCGATCGGGTTCAGGTCTGGACTTCGTGCTGGCCAATCCATAACCTCGATGCCGACCTTAGTGATCCGGGCCGTATGTGGTCGAGCGTTATCTTGCATCAGGATGAACTCGTCGCCGATGTATCCCGCGAATGGGATCACGTGTTCATCCAGGATTTCCTCGATGTACCGACGAGCAGTCAAACCACCCGGATTTGGCCTGGTACCTGGCCCTGTGATAAAAACGATGTCCGTCTTCGCTTCCAAAGAAATTCCTCCCCAGACCATTATTGATCCTCCTCTATAGGCGACACGTTCTTCGATGCAGCATTGCGAAAACCGCTCTCCAGGTCTTCGGTAGACTTGTGTCCGCCCATCGTTGCCGAACAAAGTGATCCTGCACTCGTCAGAAAAAAGCACAGGCCTCCATTGCTGAACGGTCCAATTTTCATGTTCCCGAGCGAAGGCAAGTCGTGCAGTTCGGTGGTCTGGGGTGAGCTTTGGGCCATTGGCAGGTTTGTGAGCTGTCAATCCCTTCTCTAGCAGTCGTCTTCTGATGGTCCATCTGCTAACACAAACCTTAGGAAAATAAACCAGCTGAAAATGTCATACCGCTCTCAGCCAGGAACCAGAACGCCTTGCAGAACTCGACGCTAGCCGACTGCGATATGTTGACTATCCGCCGCGCTCGCATCTCCGGGTCGATCAGATACTGCCCGCCCGTCCACACTGAGCTGATCAGGTTGCCGTGACTGTAGTACGCCTTCGGAGAAGCCCGCCATGCAGATCGATATGCCTTTTAGGATGCCGCGCATTGAGGGTAGGAACTGGAATAAAAATACGAACATTTGAAAATGTTATCACCAGCGGGCCGATTTTTGAGTCTCACGCGTTCGAATACTTCGAAGAAAATTGACACTGAAAATAATAAGCAAGTCACCGGTTGAAAACCGGTATTCGGAGTGACAAAATTCCGTATGCGAGATTCAAAAATCGCCCTCCAGACATCGTAACTTTTCCAGCTTTTTCGGTGCAGCATGGTAGAAATAAAGGAAATCATACATATGTTTTCTAGGTAGATGATCAAAAAGGCTCATTTTACTCCCGCTGGCTTCGGACATACACCCTTTAAAGCGACAATGCTACACCAAAATTGCTGGAAAAGTTACGATGTCTGTTTGTCACAAATAGTATACCTACTCAAATTGAATGTCAGATCAAATCAACTGCAGATTTGGTTCGACGGCTAAGGAAATGGGAGAGCGATCTCGATCCAGATCACATCCAGATCGTACCCGGTCAAACATGTTTTATTCGATGAGGGCATTTGTACAGATAAAAATGTCAGACGATGCCCGTTTCAGTCAATTCAAAATATCTGAATATGCCATATATTAATGTCACGTGCCTTTAAGCTTGAAATTGGTAAAACCTAGTAATCATTGGTAGTTGTTCACTAACCTGGAAGCCCAGAGCTCGACCGTAGAAGCAGTACTGATTGATGGTATCAGCCTGTGAGAACAGCTCCTCAGGCGACCGTGCCTCGGACGGGAATAGGTCTCCCGGAGGCGCCCATGATAGCAAAGTGTGAACATGGTGCAAGCACGTGCCAAGGGAAGCGAGGAGTTGCCCGCACGATTCTATTTCCCTGAAGACAATAAGTATACAATCAGCAAGGCATTTCATTTAGTTTCGGAAACCATACCCGCGAAAACCTAGATAATCTACGAATAACTCTACCTGGACTGAGTCTTTAGGTACCACCATACATTAAATAATAAGATCATACCATCTTATACATTAAAATACGACCGCCTAAGAACGCGCATACACTACACCACACATAAATGGCGCCACAAAAAAACTATAACGAACTAAATATTTTGAAAATAAAAATTACCAGATAAACGGAAGGTACTGGCAAGGGTTTCTTAGAAATGGATAACAAATAGTTTAGTAACTTTTGCTAAAAGTCATGAAAAATAAGTATTTCTGAAGAAAAAGCTATGTATTTTTATTGTAATCATAGCTAATAGAATATATACAGGATTGTACTGTATCATAGCGTAGCTTACTCTTACCCTTAAAAGTATTTGCGACAATAAATGACTTTTTTTTTTAAGATAGAGTGACCGTTAATAATCTTATCTATAATGAGCATCTGTAGAAATCCGAGGCATTGTTTTATAATTACAATATAATATTTTATTACTTTGTTCCTTATCTCGCAAAATTAGTTTGGTGTGTTTACATCAAGTGTTTGTACCTACTGCAGTAATATCGTCAATATCGTCATCATCGTTCGATTAAAATTATCTTAATCTATTGGAGTGAATTTATGTGACGTCATGAAAAATTATGCGGTTATTTTAAGACCATTATTGCATAATTAGCTCCTCTGAGTCCTCTGCCTTAGAACCCGCCTGATAGGCTCGTGAACTATGCTCAAATGTCGGACCCGCTGGGCGGGTGCGTAATTTTTTGGCTGGTAATTGATCTAGTCTAGTGAACAGTAGTCTAATAACTTATTAGGCAGGGATTTGAAATCATATTCCACCAGAAGAAAAACCGGGTAGATCAATACAAAAATGGTTTTAGATTTAGACTCATTGAGCCAGTATTTTCAGTTCATTTTTAGGGTTCCGTAGTCAACTAGGAACCCTTATAGTTTCGCCATGTCTGTCCGTCCGTCCGTCCGTCCATCCGCGGATAATCTCAGTAACCGTTAGCACTAGAAAGCTGAAATTTGGTACCAATATGTATATCAATCACGCCAACAAAGTGCAAAAATAAAAAATGGAAAAAAATGTTTTATTAGGGTACCCCCCCTACATGTAAAGTTGGGGCTGATATTTTTTTTCATTCCAACCCCAACGTGTGATATATTGTTGGATAGGTATTTAAAAATGAATAAGGGTTTACTAAGATCGTTTTTTGATAATATTTATATTTTCGGAAATAATCGCTCCTAAAATAAAAAAAAGTGCGTCCCCCCCCTCTAACTTTTGAACCATAAGTTTAAAAAATATGAAAAAAATCACAAAAGTAGAAATTTATAAAGACTTTCTAGGAAAATTGTTTTGAACTTGATAGGTTTAGTAGTTTTTGAGAAAAATAGGGAAAACTACGGAACCCTACACTGAGCGTGGCCCGACACGCTCTTGGCCGGTTTTTAATAGTATATTGTTTTCTTAACGTACACATGCCTTGACCTAGTGTTTATAGAGCGGACATAAGGAAGACGCGTGACTAATAGTAATAGCTGTATGACGTAAGCCACACATGGACGCCAACTGTTTAAATATTTGTTTCATACAAGATTTTTGTGTCACGATATAATCTAGAAATTCTATAAATCTAGACTATCAAATCGCCTAGTTAAAATACACAAACCATATACATAATTACTGTAATTAGGGTCGGCCCCGTCACCCGAAGTATTTTACAGATACTATAAGTTTGCCTATCAATCCTAAAAAAAAAGTGTATATTCTTGTGGTGAAGGATTGCTTTCTAAACATACAAACCTTTGAATGTTGCTAACCCCATTCAAAGGGGCCACGAGTGTCCACGGTTTTATTGCATAAAGCAGTTAAGACGATACGATACCCCTCATTTCTCCATACAAACGCTCTCGCCTGTTTCCTCTCTGGTTTTTGAAGCTAGATCAATGGTTTTTTCAACACAGGTTTTTATTATCAATATCTGTGTCGGACCGTTTTGCTTTTTTTGATATTTTTGTTTTAAAAGGAATAAGAGCCTCTCAAAGTTGGCAAAAACGGCTTAATTGAATTTGCCAGAAAGAAAGGAGTGGTATTTAAAACTGAGACCAATTATCCAAAAAAACGAAACGGTCCGACACAGATAATTTCCTTGTCATTCTGATTTCCAAATTTCGAAACGATTGGTTAAGTTTTGGAGGAGGAAACAGTCGAGAGCGGAACCTCGATTTTTGCGGGTTTTACGCGGGATTTCGCGCCTGAGCTGCAGTTGTCCCTATCGCACCAAATTTAGGGGCGGGGCTAAGTTTTTAAATACGTACACTAAAATAAAGTGATGGGTAATACTCGACATCTAATGTCGATAATCTAGTGATGTGAAAAGTTATCGATATACTACGTCGAAATATCGACATACCGTGTTTGACGAACTTTTTAGTTAGAAATACGTATATATTCTGTGGAAATAAGTCTATATTTTTATAAGTATAGGTACATAACAATTACATACAGGTATAGGTTTATTTTATACATGCATAACTTTTCTCGTCATTGGTTTACTAGTATCAATTATAAAGTTATGTTGTATTTTACGATAGATTCCACGAATATTAGGCAACGGTATTCGGTATTTTATATTCGGTCTTTTCAGCCACTTTGCCAAAAATTTGGTATTCGGTCATCAATGCTTATTTATTACTATTCTGCCCAACACCAATTAGGTAAGTAGTTATATTATATGTACTTATTTACATACAATAAAAACAAACATAATATTAATGATATAATTCATGTTTAAAAATATTTTAAAAAACGATGGGCCTTGGGCTCGAAATGGGCAACTGTTGATACCGAATTTCCTGTATATCATACCATCTTATGTACACAGTTAACAATGAATAAATTTTACTTTACTTTACTTATTTAGTAATACACAGTTTGTTCAGGTAGGTACCTGTACCTGCTCTTAATAAGGCCCAGTCCTTATATTTCTTCTAAGTTTTATCAGTCATACCGTTTTGTACATTTTCTTCGCAGACATATAATCAAAAAATGCCCTAAATAGTTACTACTCTAAATAAGGCCCATCGCTCACTTCTTAAGTTTTATAACTTGGTGTAAACATTGTGTTCATGAATTCAATCATCAATTTTTGTAATAAGTATTTATACTACGGTCTGTCGTCTAAAACACATTTATTCAGGACTATGCATTTAGGTTATGGTGCTCTAAATTTAGAGGGTCCGAGTCCTAGCAAGTGGTGCATTAAGGTCAATGCAGACAACATTGGCATACTTTATTTCATACTATATAGTTTAAATGGATAAAATTAGGTGTGAAATAAAACTATAGAAACGGATTAAATGGTATATAATGAATTTGCAATTCATCCCGACGTTTCGAACACTTTACAGCGCTCGTGGTCAACGGGTGACTGAGGAAAAATTACAATGTGCAAAAGCTACCTACATATAAGAAATATTAACGAACCACGACTATAAATAAAATAGATTTCTAAGGCAGGTTCACACACCATTTATAAAGCTAGTTATACAATGTTCAAAAAATTTATTTAAGCAATCAATTAATCTACACAAAATTTACAAAAACAAACTGCAAATGTCCAACACCATACAACCGAACACAAATGCCTCACAGTCTTCGTCGTGCTTGGTCCATTATCAGATGAACTACTGGATCCTACGCCGGTGGTAAAGTAAAGCCATCTTCTCTATTAAGAGGATACGGTAGCGAAAATGCGAAAATGGAAAGGAGCCCCCCTTTCAACTTGGGAATTTAAGTTAAATATACAAGTATTATTAACTAGATTTATTAGTGATGGGTAGGACATCAAATTAAAATGAGTTTGTATGAGTACCTCATTTTCAAAAATGAGGTGTTACAATGTCTTACTTCAAATGAGGTGAGGTACTGGTATATAAAATTTTGCTATCGGCGATTTGATAGACCCAATCGGGCAACAAATTCTAGTATGTTTACTATGTAATAACATCCTTTATACCTATTAAATTTTATTTGCAACTAAATGTTAAGAAGAGAACTTGAACAACAGAAGACTGAAATATTATTTAAGAATTCCAATTGCTGTAATATGAAACTACATAAAAAGCAAATTGATTTGATGGTTCTATGAAACTTTTGTTCTATTTTAGCTGTTGATTATTGTTATTTATCGTATGTTAATATTCTTGATATCATTTTATAATGGTTTCATTTATAATTTACAGTTTAATAATAATATATTTCAATTGAAACTGTAACCTTAAAAACTGCATGTTTTTAACAAACGTGAGTTCATATTGTTTTCTAATTACATACCACTTTTACGTAAAAATAACCAACTTACCGCTGTGGATATTCTAACAGCAATATATAGTAAATTAAATGAACACCAACATTCTCGACGCCGTTCATACTTTTGACTATATTTTTGCACGTAAAAGACACTAAGGCAGAGCCACAAGCATATTAAATCATGTATAAAATGTCACCATTATTATATTTTGGTGTATTTATTAGTAATATCACTGTATGACACAAATAAATTAGACATAGCCATTGAACTTTGGAAACAACAAACAACTGTCACAACACAAGTAACACAACTGACAACTTCAACTGTCTATGAAATGCGTTTCGTTTCACGACTCACGTTTATTATTTGATAATGTTGTCAAAATGTGTACATATTAATAAACATGTTATTAACTGCATATAAACTCCGTGTAATAAATGGATATACATTTTTTTATGGATAATATTAGCCCATATTGTTGTCTTAAGGAAGGCTATAACTATAACGTAAAAACAAAATAGAAATGTCTCTTCTTTATCCGTTGAACATGCTGCAATGCGATATGATGTTAAATATTATCCACCTAAAAATATTTTCAAACTTTTAACTTAGACGAAACAACCAACGAAAATTTAACTGATATATAGAAATAAGTAAAAACTGCAAAAATAAAATAAATATTTGTCACTAATAAAAAGGTGCGAAATTCAAATTCTGTGAGACGCTAACTCTTCGTTTGTACAAAGTTCATATCTGTGGCATTTAAATATATAACAACTACACCTACAATACCTACATACGAATCTAAATAAAAATAAATAATTTTAAATAATATTTCGGTCATTAATCCTGTACTGTTGTCAAGCGAACTTCATAAATGCACATTTTGAGTTACTCGTCCTTGGTATTCAAAACGCTTCGAAAATAAATATGTCACGACCAGTATAAGACAGCTCCCTTATTACAAATGACAACAGTCATACAAATCTGTTGGTCCGATAGGTCACGTTAAACTGGTCAAATCGGTAGCTCAAGTAATAGCATCGAAACTATCGAATGAGAGCGTTGCTGAATTTGCGCGCCAATTTGAAGAGATGCTTGGATCACAACGACGTAATATGTATGAAAGCTTGCGGCGCTTAAGACTGTTTTATTTCGAGTCACGTGTAACGTATTTTGTCGAGGCAAATTTGAAGCATAGCTCGTGTCTGTCTCATTCACTCTTACGGTAAACCTAACTAACTGTTTCACTTTGAAAGGATTTTTGAATTAATGTTGGTAATGTGACATTGTCGCGGTGAGGTCTTCCGGTACAAAGCGATTTCCGGTACAAATGTATTGGTGGACCTTTTGTCTCGGCAATAAAGTTTGTAGTTCGGTGACATAGACGATGAGCCGCTTCATTTTGAAGTGTCGACTCTCACGAGGGAGTTTGAGGACCGCGAGGCGCTCGTGTGACAGATGAGTTTTTGAATGATTTGAAGTTTGTGAATGATTTGTGTGGCATGAGGTGTTTGTGTTGCGAGACTTGCGCGCGAGGTTATGAGTAAAATGAGGTGAGGTGAGTTGAAGTGTGATGTAATACATTTTTTCCGTGTGAAGTGCTGCGACAAATCACCAATATGAGTGGTACAAATGAGGTGCCTCATGAGTGAGGAACTCAACACTAAGATTTATCGAAAAAAAATTGTCCATTAAGAACAACTCAGTCAAAAGATATTTAAAAAAAAATTTTTAAATCGAGGTTCCGCTCTCGACTCTTTCCTCCTTCAAAACCTAATCAATCGGAATGAAATTTGAGAATCTGAATAAGTAACAATGAAATAATCTATGTCGGACCGTTTAGCTTTTTTGGTTAATTGCTACCAATCTTGTGCACCTGCACCTGTTGCACCTGTGTGGTGACGGGTTAAGAATTTCACCATCCCCTTTCTTCCCGTGGGTGTCTTAGAAGGCGACTATGGGATATGGGTTAAATTGTGGCGTAGGCGAGAGGCTGGCAACCTGTCACTGCAATGTCACAGTTTTCGTTTTCTTTCAACCCCTTATTTGCCAAGAGTGGCACTGAAGCTTTAGTAGTTTCATGTGTTCTGCCTACCCCTTTATGGGATACAGGCGTGATTGTATGTATGTATGTGCTACCAATCTTGAGTATCACACCTTTTTTTGCGCCACAATGAAAAAGGCCGTTTTTGGAAATTTTTGACTGGCTCTAGAATCTTTAAAAAGCAGAATATCAAAAAAGTCAAAACGGTCCGACACAGATAAAAATAATAACAATCTATGTTGAAAAATTCATTGCTCTATCTTCAAAAACCAGGGACGAAATAGTCGAGAGCGTTTGTATGGAGAATTGACCCCTACCGTATCGTCTTAAAGTTTGGATATTTCTTAATCTCAATGGCCTCGCGCAACATTCTGGGTATATACCGCTTCTCCTTAGCAAGAACCAGAGGCTTATCAAACTTTATAGCATGATTGACTTTATCCATGACATGTTCAGAGACTGCAGACTTTTGCCGACGGTGCTTGACATCCGCTATGTGTTCCTTCACCCGTGTGGAAATACTTCGTTTTGTCTGCCCCACATACGACTCACTATACGCGATCTAATCCGTTTCCATAGTTTTATTTTATGAGTAACTATCGCGGTAACTGAAGACAACATTAAAATTAGGTAGTTAATTAAAGTAGTTTGGAGTTACCTGCTGTCCTACGGAATAAATATTATAATATACATATCCATATATTTTTATTCTTTTCCTTACGGCGACCGGAAGGACGTATTGACAAACACTTTCAGCTTGTGTGTCAGTTCCTTTGTCACCCATGTTTCACAACTAAAGAGTAAGACGAAATTGACGATAGATAAATTTTACAAATAGTGAACAAGTGAAGATGCTCTAACTGAAACAATTACTTTTCATATTAATAATGTTTACCATTACACACAGAGCACAATCTCATCGGTAAATATTGTCAATTTTACTTTATTTCGCTCTTGAATAATACGATTTGTATTTGTAAAGAAAATATCTCCTAGATACAAACTATCAATTGTGTCGCTTAGTTTCAAACTTGGGTACTTAAATCCATTCTGCTTTAAGATTGAATATATAAAAAATATATACATATTAACCTTATAGCAGAATGGATTTATCCAGGTTTGAAGTTAAGCGACTCAATTACGCTTAATTCGGTATGTAAGAAATACCTTAATTTTTGTTATCTTACTGATGGGCCTTATTTCATACATGCAGCAATTTGGGTCCATGTGCACCTACTTAATGCACAATTGCACATGGACCCAAATTTTTGACCCATTTACAATTATCTAATTATAAAATGTACATAACATTTCGAGACTTTTAGCCGGGCCTTATTTGTATGTAGATTACAGATGTCCTTAGTTGGTAGATGAAATGAGTGTTATCTACGTTTTAATTTTATGGTAACAGAAATGCTGATATCTAAGAGTATCAATACGTTCTAAATAATAAAAATATCAAAAGTATCTATACGTTTAAGTACCGATACCTAGGTTTAAATTTAGCTGGCAAATTAGTTAAGCATTTTTATGGTTGGTCTTGTTCTGTGCTAAGCCTTGTATTTCTAATGCTAGATAGGTAATATGTATACCTACAGCCCTAGTAAATTATAAATATAAGATGCATATGTAGCTTTCCATCTGAAAAAAAGGTCCTTATGCTGCATATGCAATAAGATTTTGTTTGGCAGATTTTTTGTTAGAATTCTGCTAAAAAGTTCTAATTACGTACACTCTTGGAACATAATCTGGTGTCTGGTAAGTATAATAGGTACCAAATTGTCCTAGTTAAATTTTCCTACGCTGTCATTTCTGTCAAACATGTGCAAAAAATAATGAATAAGATTCACATAAACTTTTGGTAGGTAGATACTGTCAACCGATCCTAGGCCACTCTAGAATTGTCGTATTGACACCGTGCTTTATTTACTATAGAAGTCAGTTTTACTTTTACTGTGAAGTCTGTGAAAGAGGTCTACAGTGGCCTATGACATAGGATTCAGATTGGTTGACTGTACGTACCTACTCCTATAATATGGCTTCTCTTTGAAATCGAAAAGATTTTAGCTTTTTACATACCGAATAACTTTATTTCGCTAACATGATTTCTTTTAAGATAATCACATTATGTATAAGAGAAGGAACTGTTTTTAAAATACTTAAAACATTACAAATTTGCATTTTAGTCAAATCAGTACACTTAGTATACTTCACGGAGTCCAAAACATTACGCATCAGAAGTCCGAAACTAGAGAAATATAGAGAGCGCTCGAGCGCGAGTAGCTACTTGCGCCGGCGGCGGACGCGGCTGTGTGCGCACACAGGGCCTCTCTGTGGGTTCCACCCCCGTCAGCGCGACGGCGATAAAGACTTAAAAATCTCAAATTTGAATTCGTGCTTCGGTATCGTATCCTCTAAGATAATAAAATGTACAAGTAACAAGCGTTAAATATAATTGCTTACATTGTGCATTGTAAAGAATGTCTGACAAGGCTCGGGCACAAAGCATGATATAGTAAGTCAATAAATAGAGGTAAATAATAATAATTAAACTACCTACTGTACAGATTGTCCTTACCTTTAGAGTTTTCCTTAAATTAGTACGCGCGAACTCTGTCTTGCAAACAAGGCATGTAGATCACGCACCAAACTATTTAGCTCGATCTCGCTATGTAGCCAATGCAACATAGTCTGCAATTGGCTAGAAAGTGAATATGACCAGGATAATGCATTATACGATTTTTATGTCTTAATTACCGTGTTGTGTACAGCCGTGTAGATTACATATAATTACTTAAATAAATAAATATTATAGGACATTCTTACACAAATTGACTGAGTCCCCCGGTAAGCTCAAGAAGTTTTGCAGGTACTCAGACAATGATATATATAATATACAAAACATTAGATTGTTTTTGTCGACGATTATTATTTGGCGTGTTTATTTTTTATTTTACCGTAGCTAGTTGAATAAGGCTTAAATACCAGGGTTTTTTGACTTCTTTTTCTAATTTTGTATTACCTCTATCGGCTCTATCCAAAACGATGAAACGAAAACCTAAAACGTATATAAGTAATATAAACTATGTGAGTTCGCGATATACAAATACTTATATACATAGAAAACATCCATGACTCGGGAACAAATATCTGCGTTCATCACACAAATAAATGCCCTTACCGGGATTCGAACCCGGAACCGCGGCGTAGCAGGCAGGGTCACTAGGTCACTACGCGCTAGGCCAGACCGGTAGTCAAACATACCTAACGAAGTACCCTATTCGGAACAGCAAGGCGTCTCTGCCCGTGCAAACTTGGCAAATCAAATCAGCAAAACTTCTGTACCCATTACCATTGCTGGGAGATGTCGCGTCGAAATCGTACTGCGAAACCTAGATACCAATCCGCTATGGTGACTGTAGAAAAGTTGTCTTACCTAACGAAATACCCTTTTCGGAACAGCAAGGCGTCTCTGCCCGTGCAAACTTGGCGACTCAGTTTCAACCCGTGCAATACGCACGAGTCCACTACGGAGACGAAGCTTCTGTACCCATTGCCGGGGGATGTCGCGTCGAAATCGTACTGCGGTGCTACCTGGAGATAAATAATAATAAAGACGTTTATTCAAAAGTTTGAACACAGGTACATTATAAAAGTACACAGGCATGCTTACAAACTAATTGAAAAGGTAGGTGGCTCAGATAATGTCTGTGCCAGAGGGCCTCGAGGCGCTGCGGCCACAAGGACTGCCAGCAACGGACGCTGTTATTCTGCCACCACCAGATTTATAGATCAATAAATTTATGGATTAATTATTTGTAGTTTGTAAGACAGATGATTTTTTACAGTCATCTGAAATAATATGTACCTAGTTGGAAAGCCGCAAGAATATGTGATGCGCTCTTTTGGCTCTACTCATACAAATAAGTAAGATTAGTGATGTACAAGTTGCGGAAACTTTCCAAAAAAAATTTAAATTTCTTGAAAAATTCACGAAACTTTCACGAAAAATAAAAGGAATTTAAATTTATGAAATGGAAAGTTTCCGTCCATACAAAGTATGGAAAGTTTCCGAAGTTTTCCTATGTGAAAATTTCAGAATTTTGGAAACTTTCCGTCTGCACATCAGTAAGTAAGATCGTGTCAGATATTTTTGTTGTCCATGTTAGCCGCGGAAAAAAGCTGAGTATTTTTCAGACACAAGAGTATTCATTTCGATTCAAAATTGAGATGAGTTAACGTTTATTTAATATCCAAAATGAATACCTACCTAATTTAAACATGTAAACAATTGGTACCTACAGCAAAATTTCCTTATTTTTAAGTACCTAAAATTCAACGCAGATTCTCTTGAACAACGAAAAATAATGTATTTTACCTACAATAAACAATCGCGAACTTTGTAACGGCTGAGCGGCTCATACGTAGAACACGTGTGTCATTGTTTACATGAAATGTTATCAAGTAGCTGTCAATCAGCTGATTTAACAATTTTATTAACAATGCTAATGAAATGTTGAGACTAAGTTGCGTTGTTTATGTACAAGTACATAATCTGAAAAGATATCAATATTTACACAAAAGTGATTGCAAGTGCATTGACTGACGGTTTGGAGGTGTATCAGATAAACACAAAAAAAAAAAAAATATTCAGTCGAATTGAGCACCTCCTCCTTTTTTTGAAGTCGGTTAAAAATGACATTTCAATTGATCATTTAATTAATACCTGTTATATTGAGAAAAATATACAAAGCCTGGCAACAAGGTCAACAAGGTGTTTATAAATAAATGTTAGTTATTTAGTAAAAATATTTGTGTCAATCAATTTCAAGTCTAAAGTCCACTTAGTTTGGGGCTAAGTTGATCTGTGTAAGGTGTCCCCACAATATTTATTTATTATGTAAGCAACTAAGCAGGACTTTTTCTCAAGACACAACACATTTAATTGTTTTATGATTAGTCAAAATTTGTTATCTGTAAAAAGACTAATATTATAGAAACAACATTTTACATTGTAATTTTATAGTACACATGTGAACCTACATGAGCTAAAGTTTACAACAGTAGTGATATATTATATTAACATAATTACTACAGTTGCTTATCTTAATTAGATCACCTATGGCCTGCTGCATGTGTCTGCGGAGTCAACTGACTCATTAAATAAGTATTTATTTTAATAATAAACTTTATGATTGTCCAAGAGGATAACAGATCCTTGTAAAGTCTTGTAGGGCTTATTCATATTAGTGTAAGGACAGCAGGCCCTCAGCAATTTGATGCTCAACACTCTAGCTGAGTGGTAGAAAACTTTTGTCACTGGGGCCAAAATTTGAAGGAATTTTAGAGGCAGGTCAGATTTACACCTAAAACGCCACCAACCGGTGGCAAGCCAGATATGACCTGAAGGCCATACTTTACCCATCACTGATCTAGCTAGTCTGGTAATTCAGGTGTTTGCAAAGTTGGCAGTTTACACAGCCAAACAGATTACAAAGAGGTTGCACTGCACATGAAACCTTGACGGTGGATGGTAGAAATATTATACATACAGGATTGCTCTTTCTGTGCACTAGTTTTAAAGTAGTGTTCTCTTTTTGTACCAATAGCCATATGAGCTATTTTTCCGATCAGATCCTACCTCGGAGATACCTCTCCTGGTAATTCCAAATTAACTAAAAACATTGTTTATTTCTCTATTTTCGAAGTCTACCAGTTTAAAAAGGAGAGTTATATTATTATCAACCCTTTTTATAAGCATTGAACTGTAAGACTAAAGAACCTAAAAATAACTTCAGCCTTATAATCTACAATACCAACATGGAGACGAGAGTGTAAAAACATTTATATGTAGAAGAATCTTGAGTCCTAGGGTAATTAAGATAAAAAATTTAAAAAGAACTCAATTAATTGAAGTACAGTTTAATTTTACAAATAAAAAACATCATGCTATAAAAAATGTGACACACTCTAGGGTATACTCATCTGCGGTTTGTTGACTAGGAAATAAAAGGGTTAAGAAGTTTAACATACCTTGCGTACATGATCCACCAGCGGCCAAACAGTGTCTATGTGATCTATGAGAGTCATGAACCCCTGGTACAGACGTTGGCCGTTCTCACTGTCGTCCGGCTGGAAGAACGTCGCGTTGTTCTGGCATGAGTCCTTCAGGGCCTCGTACATCGCGAACGATGGTGGAGCCCCGTCCGCCGTCTCCTCGCAGCACAACGCAGCTTTAGCCGGAGACTCCGTAAACGACATCTTCGAGTATTTTGAGAACTTCGCCAAGCCGTGACCGAGCCCGCGCGCCCCGCGACTAAACAACTTCAGTTTCATCTGCAACGATTATAATATAAACACCTCACGCACTTATTTGTTATGCATGATATTGACTATTGAATAAATAATTACAGAATGCTCCGCTATGTGAGGTTACTGCCATTGTGTAAAGATTTTGTTGAGCTTCCGTCAACCGATTTTATTGGTTATACAGTTGTTCATTATTGGTAATGGAGTTAATTGACGAAACTGCGAATACTTCGCCTTTTCGCAGTGCTCCCTTACGTCAATTAACGGCACGAGCGAGCGAGTCAAGGCAAAACGACAGATTGACATTGACAGTGGTTTTCGGCTAGCAACACTGAATGTACATTTTCAACATTAAGGTGCAGCTATTATACTTGTGTTAAAAAGTTGGATAACAAAAGAGATAAAGAAAGTCTTAAAACTTGGCTTATATTATAAACAGCATGAAATGGTAGGTGATATACAGCTTGCAAATATTCCAATGAAATCTTGTAGCATTTAAATAATTTGTCAGTACACGTGGTGCTACTTTATCGTGATCGCACCAAAGAGTATTGAATCACTACGTTTTTAGTGCGAGAAGTGCTATTTTCTATACCTATATCGAAACTTCAAAGGGCCATATGTACTGAAAAACGTCGTACAATACACGTGCGAAGAGCAAATTCGTAAATCGTGTCGAATAAAAACTTTTTAATCCTTCCTCTCTTCTGCACTTGTAGGTATTGTAATGTACTAATGAGTACATACCAGTACATATACACTGTATGCTTAGTCTTAGTTTCATAAAATGTAAATTTTGACATGCAAGTGAATTATGTGGTTCTTTTAAAGAACTTCTTTATAGGAAATAATGTTCTTTAAACCTACTATTAAAACGTAGTGATTCAATGCTCTTTGATTAATTCATCCAAGAACAATGCACCAAAATGTCAATAATAGTACTTTTTACAACTAGGTAATATAGGTATGTTGTATGTACAATAGACATTTGTTTTTTTTTCGTTGACTCTGACTGACAAATGTCTAATGTCACACAATAAAAATGTATAGCACAATTATTATACTGTCTAACTAGAATGACAATCGGTTTCTAATTTAATACACATATTACTCAATCATCACAACACATACATAATTAATAGCTGTAAAATAATGTACCTTTGGATACCTTAAAAAGTTGCAGCAAGATGCAAGTGGTGCAGACTTCGTTTACTTCCTTCCGATGACTCGTAAACAACAATTATCAGCCAGTTACATAATATTATTGTATTGTGTTTATCATTTCATTTATATTCAAAAACAAAACATACCCATGTTTTTAGTAGGAAAGGGGCAAAATTAAAATTTTATTAATTCCTACACTTTTATTTTGCCGCCTTTTGCTACCATTTCCAAGAATTATGTATCAGAGTGTATAGTATCCATACTATAATATTATAAATGGGGAAGTGTGTGTGTCTGTTTGTTTGTCCGTCTTTCACAACAAAATGGAGCGACGAATTGACGTGATTTTTTAAGTGGAGATAGTTAATTGAAGGGATACACCCGGAGGGTAGAATCAGGCTAAAGAGAGAGAGTTGAAGGGATGGAAAGTGACATAGGCTACATTTTGTCTCTTTCTAACGCGAGCGAAGGCACGGGCAAAAGCTAGTACCAAATAGAGTTTATATAGTATTTGCTAGTACTAAATAAAAACGTGCAAGTCAGGCATTATTTCAGAAACCCTTTTCTGAACGAACTTTGAATGACATCTGTCATTCAAAGGCACTGTCAAACCCGTCAGGCCGTCAAACCATATGGCTCTTGGCTAGGCTGTGTGTGATTTCTGTTTATTTTTTTGCACAATTAAATTAAAATGCTCAATAATTCGCTATAAAAAGTCATATTTGTTATTTATAATGGATGAATCATCAATGGAAACTGTCGCTTTCGAGACTATTAATAAAGAAGTTACAAATGAATTACTACCGGAATCCTTAAACGCCGGCGTCGAAGAAGTTTTATTTCAGTATCCCACGTTATTTGGCGGTAAAACTTTGCTGGAATTATGCAACTCTTCTTGGTCAAGTTCTCCAAAAGCCAGAGTGGACCTGCAGCCGTACCTGCGAGGCTGTAAATGGTCTCCTGATGGTACTTGCTGTTTATCTGTGGTGAATAACGACGGAGTTCATGTTACTGAACTGCCTAGGGATTTATATATGGAATCGGCGGGTCCTGATCGGACAATAGATGTGTTGGATTCCGTGATACATGTTAAGGAGGCAGGATTGGTTTATGATTTTTGTTGGTATCCAAGTATGAACAGCAGTATACCTGAAACCTGTTGGTAAGCAAGACATTTACTTATATCAGGGATGGGCAACGTACGACCGAAAGGGTTCAATTGGGGACACCGGTACTTCACAATAGTGTATGATATGGCCAGTAGGCTTGTGCCATTTCATTTGTTGATCGGAGCGCTCCATTCTTGTTCAATCACTCCCACGAACTAGTTTGCTCTTGTAGGTTTTTTGCTCATTTAGTTCAGCCAGACCAGTGACCACTGCGGTCGGAAAGATCAGAACGAATGGGACCAAATAGTGTCATAATGATATGAATAGTCAACAGATAGTAACATTCCGGGCCGAAAGGTTGTAAGTAACCGAAGTTTAATATGAAAACTTGACGTTTTTTTGTTGCTCTGCTAAGTAGCTCTCGCTCTCGGTCGGCGCAGTCACACACTCGTTCTCGATCCAAACCACTCGCTATTCTGAACTAAATGAGCAAATACTGATTCTCAGAGCACGGAAAGATTCAGTTAATTTCGGTCATTGATGGGATTTTATTCCTAACAGTTCATAGTTCGTGAACAACACAAGCATAATGGCCAGAATTGTAGTAAAAATGCACCTTTAGTATTAAATCTGGCCCTCATAAAAATTCCTTAAACTTTGGCCTATAATGAAGTATGCCCACCACTGTTTTGTATACTTATTACAGCTAGACTTTCTTTTGTTTTGTGCTTGGGAGTTGTTGATTACAGTAGTCATAGGTAGGTTTGCATGTTGTGCAACAGCTATATTTTGGTATAATATAAGAATAGCCTTTTTGACCAAATAATAATTCATTAACATTTTACAAATAGGTGCAAATCAAAAGTATTTGATATGTGTGTTCTGTCGGTTTAGACACATGGATGCCAAACCCGGGTATTCTTCTTCCTCGTTCCCTCAATGCTGAGGATCGCACCCACAAGTAGCATGTCTCCATTTAGCGTGGTCATAGGCCAACCTGGGTATAATTGACGACTGGTCTGGTGTAATTTTAACTATAACCGGTCTAGTACCGGTGTAGTCGGTAGTGACCCTGCCTGCTGCGCCGCGGTCCCGGGTTCGAATCCCGGTAAGGGCATTTATTTGTGTGATGAGCACAGATATTTGTTCCTGAGTCATGGATGTTTTCTATGTATATAAGTATTTATATATTATATATATCGTTTTCTGAGTACCCACAACACAAGGCTTGCCTTCTAGAGCTTACCGTGGGCCTCAGTCAATCTGTGTAAGAATGTCCTATAATATTTATTTATTTATTATTTATTTATATACATAACAGAATATAATAAAAATAAAAAAGCCTTTTATTCTAATTGCATTATTAATTTTTTTTACATTAAATTAAATTAAATTAAATTATGGGTTAAATTGTGGCATAGGCGAGAGGCTGGCAACCTGTCACTGAAATGTCACAATTTCGTTTTCTGTCAACCCCTTATTTGCCAAGAGTGGCACTGAAACTTGAGTAGTTTCATGCGCTCTGCCTACCCCTTCATGGGATACAGGCGTGATTGTATGTATAATTTTTATTTAATTATTCTGGTGCATTAGACCCTTTTTGGGTGAAGGCCTCCTCCATCGATTTCCACATGTCCCTATCTTTGGCAATTTGGATCCAGTTTGGGCCAACAGATTTTTTAATATCTTTGTTCCATCTTGTGTATGACAGAATAATTGACACTAATATTTGTTATTCAGCTGGCTGACAACAAGACAGAACGCCCCAGTTCAGATGTGGGATGCATTTGACGGTTCCCTACGGTGCTCATACAGAGGCTTCAATCCTGTGGATGAGATGGAGCCAGCTGTCACTGTGGCATTTACCCCGGATGGTACCAGGATTGTAGCAGGGTACAAGAAAGTGATCAGGACTTTTGATGTGGAAAGGTAATAATGGCCCTCTATTTATATTTTTAAGGTTACCTAAGGATCCTACTTTAGTGCACCTATTAGTTTAACAGATTTCACAGCAGTAAGATTTAGTACTTCTATTGCATCGCTTGCTTTCCATCAGGTGGAGGACCGTATACCTGTTTGCCATCGACGATGTGGTATTAAAAAAAAACACTACAGCAGGACCTCTTTAATCCGAACACTGGAAATTGAACCCCTGTTTGTATTAGACATGTGATTCTGATGTCTTAGTTTCTAGTTAGACAAGCTATATAACTTCATATCATTTCTGAAAATTATTTCATTTTCAGACCAGGCAGGGATTCTGCCGAGCACAAGATCACATTCCCCGCTTCCTGTTTCGCTATGGACAGTAACATGCTAGCTATTGGGTCTTGGAACACCACAATAAACCTCTTCAATGTCAATGAAATGGGAGGATACAAGAGCATTGGGAAAATGCACGGTCATTCAGGTCTGTATCACTATAAAGTATGGAATACAATTGAAGGTTTTTTTATAATAATAAATAAATCCATACTTAATATTATAAATGGGAATATGTGTGTGTCTGTTTGTTTGTCCGTCTTTCACGTCAAAACGGAACGACGAATTGACGTGATTTTTTAAGTGGAGATAGTTGAAGAGATGGAGAATGACATAGGCTACTTTTTGTCTCTTTCTAATCCCCCACTTCGCTAAAATGGAGAGTGGAAGTGTGTATGGAGCATTCCGCAATTTTCGAATATAACGCGAGCGAAGCCGCGAGTATAGACTAGTATAACATAAATGCAGTTGTTGATCTTGCTGTCTTAAAGAACCTCGAGGTGCAAAGGACCTTCCCAATCTAGTGCAACGCTTTCCTATCTTCAGGCTCTCTTCTTCTTCAGGGATTCCTGCCTAAAGCATTCTTAAGCTACATCTGTAAGCATCAGAATTGGCTTTTCGACCAAACATCGCTTGTTAGTATGAAGAAGCTTACGCGTCGTCGTCGCTACGCATATTCTTAGTAACGACCGATTTTTGGTCGGCTAGAGCAGAATCCGCGTCGACAGGTTTGAGGAAATCCCTAACGGCCCAGCCACGACATTGGTCTAAGCGCGACAGCGGTGAGCGGCAGCCAGCCATAAGTATGAATACTGACTTGTGTTTTCTTATTTAATTTTAAAAATCCTGCACCAAACTCCTTAGTTTAAAAAAAAGAGTACATTACAAAATATACAGTCAAGAAAAAGGTTTCTTTTTAGCCCAATGGTTGACTGGTAGAGAATGCCTCAAGGCGTTAAGTCCGCCATTTGAACTCTTTTTTTGCAAATTAGTGCAATAAAGTTTAAATAAATAATAATAAGTGCGAATGAAAAGTCCCATCGCTGTGTATCGCTCCAATGTATGGCCGCCGCTCACTGCTGTCGCGCTTAGACCAATGTCGTGGCTGAGCCGTAATACGGAACAATTTCTGCTCTAAGCATAACAACCCTTCATTTGCAAGCAACAAATACTCGAGACGCCCAAGAGTATACCGTTTGTTTGGGTTTAGTTCATAACAACTCTCTAGGTAGAAAATAGCACTAATAACCATGGTTTTATATTTTAGGTGGAATAACGCACATGAAATTCACACCAGACGGCCTGAAACTCGTCTCAGGCGCTCGCAAAGACCACAGACTGCTAGTCTGGGACATAAGATACTACCGCAGACCCCTGAACATCCTGAGCCGAGTCGTCGACACAAACCAGAGGGTATACTTTGATATATCACCGTGTGGGAGGTATCTAGTCACCGGGGGCACTGATGGGATATTGAAGGTTTGGGCTGTTGATGCTGTGGATTGGAAGAATGGTTTAGATGCTACGGATGTAGAAGGAGATAATGCTACTTATAAGGTAAATATTTATTCTGTTATTGTTGTTGTTGGATGTCCTAAGGCAACCCATAGGTGCACAGAGCCTCCACAAGATCCTTCCACGCCTTTCTATCTTGAACCACCGCCTTGGCCTTGTTCCAGCTCAGTCCATATTCCCTTAGCTCGTTCTCAACGCTCTCCACCTCCAGGTGTGTATGGGGCGTTTGTAATATTTATTCTGAGTATGAATATTTTACTGAATTAGAATTTGATAATATGACATATTGATATTTTAAGAGAGAATAAGGAATTCCCTAAAAATGATTGTTACATGTCCTCTGAATCGAGAGTCCGAATTTCTGGCCAGTTTTCCCTTTGGGAAAATTAACCCGTGCTTAGAATCAGATCCATTACTTTTTCTATGGCCAAAATTGACAGGCCGCAAAAAAGGGATTACCTATCCTATCGAATCTATCTCTTAGTTTAATCTAATTGCCGTTAAAGAGCATTTCTTATTTTTTTTGCCACAATACAATACAATACAATACGAATATTCTTTATTGTTCACCAATATGACAAGATTACATCATATAACTTTAATTAACTATTAACTTTATGCCACATTTTTTATTTTGATTTTTTTAGGGAATATAAGGTTAACTGTACTCAGAATCACGAGTACTTTCTATCTCACTGGGAGACAAAAAGTGTCCCAGAATTTCCATACATTTTTGTTACTTTCCTCTTTTGTTACCCCACAACATGTACGGAAAATGGTAACAAAATAGGAAATAATCGTATGGGACAATTTTTTTAACTACTATGATTGAAAAACCTAGTGATTCTGAGTAGAAATAGCATATTTTCAAAAATGGCGAAAAAAAAAGAGATACTGTAAACATAACACAGGAATTTAAATATATAATTTTTGGTAAGATCCGACCGAGAATAAATTGTATGAAGTCTCGGCCGGCCCAGATTTTTGGTAACCCTGCTGTGACTTTGCAAAAATTTAAATTGTGTTAAAATAGTCAATAAGACCCAATTGTTGTTCAACTTTCAAATCTAATAAAATATACTTTTTTCCAGTTTCCTCTCCACAAAGATTGCTGCAACAGCGTATCCATCCATCCCTTCAGACCCATATTAGCCACCGGGTCGGGCCAATACCACTTTAAAGACCCTATCCAAGATACAAGTGAAATCAATGGACAAGTTGAAAGTGAAAGTGTAACCAGTGAAGATCTAAAATATTCGAGCCATGCTGAGAACAGTTTAGTGTTCTGGTGGGTTGGTGATGTACCTGAATTAAGTTTAAGTTGAATTTAAGTTAATTTTAAATAAATTTTGTAGATTATCTGCGTATTTTTATCGGATACCGAACAATCCTAATAGAACGAGTTAAAACGGTGGAGATTGGTGGTTTCATCTGCAGTAATTATGAAAGGTAAGTTAATTTCTAATTTAATACTATAATTAGTCAAAAATTGGACTATTAAAACACCGGTACCGGGCTTATAGGCGAAGATATACTTATTTAGGTAACAGTAGACAGTAGCATATCAATATCAGACTATGCGACAATATAGGTAAGTAATTCTATGGTTTAAAATTATACGAAATTTAAGTAGCTTGAGTTATACCACAGTATAATAAAGAGTACTATCGAACAGTATGGCCACTCCCGCTCCCCGCTGAAAGTGCCGCCCACCCCCTCTCGGTTACCTCACAGTTACCGCCTGTCAAAAACGCGAACAATCGACGGTCGATTATCGACCTGTCATATCTCACTCATACAAGCATGGTACGCGTTCACCTACACGAGCTTAGAATGTGTGCTAAGAACGCGCCTCTTTCATTTAGATAGTTGATCGCCAGTGTCCGAGATGTGGTTATACTGACCGGGATATAGACCGGATTACCTTCTTGACTTTTGTCGGAGCTCGATAAAAATCGAAAAGTAGGTAACCATCGAATCATATCAATCTATATCCCGGTCAATATAAGTTGAATGAAATTAACCGTAAATCGTTCAAAACATTTATTGTTCCTACCCCGATTCTTTTTGCCCGTGTTTGTAGACAATTTTTTCGTTCGACGGAGTAGAAAAACAGTATACAAACTTCGTTTTACGGAGCAGCGGGCCGAGCGTCGATATTTTCCGGTCAAAGGGGAGAAAAAGTATCTATCGTTCTCCAAAATTAAATGTGTAGAAGATTAGTGAAATGTCCGACATTGTCGCTTACCATAAGGAGGATATTTGGACGATTTTTTAAAGTATTTACCTCAATCACTTGCCTATTTCTACAAAGTCGTCCAAGCCCTCCAAGGTATACCTGGTTTAGAATTTGACCGAATTACCATACAATTTGGATCCGGAATTTCGGATTGAAAATAATAGTAAGTAGAGGCACTTCTAGATCGCGCCTTATGAATATGCACGTAACTCAAAAATGGCCAAAATATTTTTATTTGTAATCTTTATTGCTAAGAAACATAGTTTACAAAATACTTTTGATATGAATCGTACTTTAATGATAGGTGTTAACAATTTTTTTCTATTGTAGTTTTTTAGTTTATATTTTGGATGTGTTATATTTATTTTTAGTAATGTAATAACACTAATAAGTAGTAGAATCGTATAAAATAAATATGCATTTCTTATTCTTATCGTGCTACGCCGCGCCGCGCCGTCATCCGTAGCGTTATTTTTCCGCTACGAGTAAATTCGCCCGTAGACTGAAAGCGTTATTCAGAGTATAAACCGTGGTATAGTTTTTGCGCTATTTTATTTTAAAATTTACTATGGTTTTTATGTACCGCTCACGAATTTGTAACTGTTGGTGCAGTACGTGAGATCTTAGCTCAGCATATCAATGACTAAAGAATCTAAACTTTTGGACCTAATCAGCCTCTACGACCTTCAGATTCAATTTAAAGTACAATTGCGGCTCTCAGGGTCTTATTAAGTTTATCTTGGTTTAATCTTATCCTGATTTTCGTAAGATTGAATTTCTTGAAATTTCATTGCTATTGAATCTTTGTTTAGCTACAGAGGTTAGAGGTTAATTTTCGTCGACCTTGAATGGGCGAATATTGAAAAATGTTGAATCACTTAAGATTGTTAGCAAAAACAAATTCTTAATTTCTAGTTTAAACTAACACATATGTAGACATCGCTAATTCGTGGCATTTAGGTGGCACTTGACAGAATAGTGATGTGACAAGTTTTCTAAGTGTATTTCAGAAAACATACACTTAAATAATTATTCCCTACAAATAAAAAAATCTAAATATCAGTTTTATTCGGATATCCGGATAATCAAATTTCAAGTATTCGAATTGTCCGGGTACACAATTGGGTACAATTCAATGCCATTTCCCGTTTTTTCATTCTTATAGCACACAACATAATACCTAAGTCCGGAACCTAAACTAAAATAATCACGCGGGACTATAGACTTTGTTTCCTTAAGCCAGACTCATCAGCGTTATCCGGTCGTTGAACCCGATCTCACACACTATAGGATATTTGTACAGACCTAATCAGAAAACACTACGTGAGAATCAATGGGCAATTACTGTCCACAGATATTGTAAGACAGAAGAAATAAAGGTAGGTACAACTAGCGGCGAAGTTCTTTAGGAACGTGCAGAGTAGTAGACCGATTCGAACTTTTAGTAAAGTCAAATATTAACTCTGGATACGACAATGATCGGATATGTACGTATCAAAAATAACGTTACGTTTTGTTTCGTTACTTTTGTACATTATTTTTCTCACTTAATGGTCTCACCGGAAGACAAGCGCTGGAAGCCTGGAAGTCGCCAGCAATATGCTGACGTGAGGCCATTTTGTGGCTACTCATATTTTTTTGTATGTCTCGAAAATTGTTTATTGTCTGTGTGCTTAAGAATAACCCATTATTCTATCCTAAGAATAACGTATTTACCTTTAAATCCTCGGGAATGGATCGTTTAAATCACGTTTTTGTTTCCAGATCATTACGTAATTTTTGACACTGACATATCCTATCCACAAAGTGTTTTGTGTGAACGGTAAATTCGAATCGTACAGTACGGGGAATAAGAATAATCAGATTGCCTACTTTTTAAAATGATTTGAAGGCTGTCTTAGTTTCGTGACTGAGTTTGTGACAATAGATCTCTGGTCAGTAAATATAACAGCCTGTATCTCATTTCTATTGAGGCGAACGACTCCCATACAAGCCAAAGCACGCATTTTCGTGAATTAAGCGATCGTCTACCTAGCTGTAGGTACCTACATACGTTTTGCATTAACACTTTCGCTACCAAGAACCCGACTGTCGGGTACACCGCTCGTAGAAGCGTAGCCGATTACATGGGTTTCCCCGTATGTAGCGAAAATGTCGTAGCGCCGCGTAGAGCCCGGTTTCGAAAGTGTTAATTTGGGAATAGGTACAGTACGCGCAAGTTTGGAGAATGAAAATAGTTATTTGTTTTACAAGGGGGCAAAGTTGTTGTTTTACCGCACGTGCCAATATTGAAGCCCGAGCAAGCGAATGATTCCAATAGTGGAATGTTGAGCGTTGCGAGGGTTTCAAGGCACGTAGGTTAAACAAACTTTGCTACCGAGTGAAACACAAAAATTTTCACCACACCAACACGAACAAAATACTTAAAAATACTGACTATAAAACATCAAACAAAATCAAGTCCATCAATCTATTCATTGTGAACGTGTGAACTTTATTATTACTAATTAAACACAAAACCATATAAGCTAGTAAGACTTAAAACAATAACATGAAAACTAAACTAAACCTATGAATAAA
This sequence comes from Leguminivora glycinivorella, assembly GCF_023078275.1. Lineage (NCBI taxonomy): Eukaryota > Metazoa > Arthropoda > Insecta > Lepidoptera > Tortricidae > Leguminivora > Leguminivora glycinivorella. The sequence goes on along the minus strand of NC_062987.1, from coordinate 15,566,282 downwards.
ATTAAACCTATAAATAAAACTAAATAACAAACTAAAACTTACCTACAAAAATACCCCTGTTATAAAAAGAAAACCCCTAGTAATAGGTCGGACTGCGGAATCTATTTAATATTTTTGATTCAAAATCATCATTTATAGGTAAATTCTACCAGACAGCTTTAGACATCGAGTTAAAATTTGTATGAAATTACTTTGCACTCATGTGGATAAAATGCAATTTTGCTATCTGTTTTCGATAGCAAAGTAAGCCTTTACCAGTTGGTGTGGTGAAAAAGTAATTTTCATTATCATGTTGCAGGTATAAACGTTCATACAATCGCATTTACTTGACACCCAGTGCTTTTCTCTAAGAGCAGTCTCAATAGAAATCAAACATCGTTAGATTGTGCACATTTACTCAGTGTTTTATTTAATGAAGGACATTTCTATCAGTCTGAGAAGCACCTTGATTTCTTTTGTCTTCGTTAACTGCATTTTATTACCATAAAATAGAATGGTTTTGCATTTTGTTCTGCACGAGGAGATACTTGAATTATTTTAAGATCTCATTTTACATTCAGATTTTCATTTTCAATTACAATTAGTATTGAATTACTCGTATGTATTAACAATTTTAATAGATACCTAGTAGATTCGTAGGTACCTAATCATTTATTTTCACCTCACTAGCTCGGAAAGGACTTTTTTATTCTTTAAAAACAGATAGCAAAATCGCATTTTATCCACAAGAGTGCAAAGAATATTTGAAATCCGAACGTGTAATTAGTTACTTTTTTAAATATAAATTCTTGTAAAGGCATGTCCCAGACGGGACAATTTTCTCCCTGTGCTTAAATTGTCTTAAGAAATCATGTGATGTGAACGTAAAAATAATTTCATATCATTGTATCCGACTAAAAACACTAAATTCAAACAATTTTATAACATGATTTTACCATAAAACACTTGAAATCGTACAAAAAATTGTATTTTTGACTTTTCCACTGTACTTATTCAGAACGCGCCTTAAGTAACATTGCAATCTCAAAACGCGTGAAACGGAACGCACCTAAATAGATTTTTCTTCTTGATTCTTAATTTGAAACTTTAGTGGTGTCGGTGGGTGCATAGTGGAAATTGTAATAAACGCAAATTGACTTAGGTATTTCTGTGCAATTTATGTTCCAGTTGTTTTTTAACCCCCGACGCAAAAACGAAGGGGTGTTATAAGTTTGACGTGTCTGTCTGTGTGTATGTCTGTCTGTCTGTCTGTCTGTTTGTCTGTCTGTCTGTCTGTCTGTCTGTTTGTCTGTCTGTCTGTCTCTGTGTGTGTGTGTGTCTGTCTGTGGCATTGTAGCTCTCGAACGGATGAACCGATTTTGATTTAGTTTTTTTGTCTGAAAGCTGAGTTAGTCGGGAGTGTTCTTAGCCATGTTTCATTAAAATCGGTCCACTATATCGCGGTCGGGGGTTTTTTCAAAATTTTAATTTTGTGGTTATATTGCGTGTTTCCTCGCTTTAGTGAGGTGAAAAGTTATGTGTTACACACGGGATGCAAAGTTATTTTACCTCGTGTGTATTGCAACACTCTCTACGCTCAGGATTCTATTTTTGAACTACTCGCTTCGCTCAGGATTCTATTTTCGAACCACTCGCTTCGCTCGTGGTTCAACCATAGAATCCATTCGCTAGCTTGTAGTTCAACCCTAGAATCCATTCGCTAGTTCGTGTTGCAATTCCACACTCGGTTAAAATACAACTTTGCTCCCTTGTATAAGAAATAACTATTGTCTGCATCTTTTGAGAAGCTGACTTTGCCATATTTATTTAATAGTACATTACATCAGAGGCCGGGAAAATGAGGATTTCCGGCCAAGTGGGTATATATGGCCGAGCGAGCGTGCGAGCGAGGCCGGATAGGGATACGAGGCCGGGAATCCGTTTTCACGCCGAGGCATGTATAGTGCTTTTCTCAAACATCCATTGTAACTGATCTATTTGCTGTACGGTCAGCCAAGAACCTTACACTGCTTTTTGGCTGACTGTACCTTACACAAATTACTATTGTTTTAAAAGAAATTCTTGCAATGATTGTAGAATTGTTACACAGCGTAGGTAGTAGATACAAATATGTATGTATTTTACCTATATAAATAATATACTGGGGAAACTTCATAAAACCCATATAGCCAGTATCTCGAGGCTATGGTCGGTAGGGTAAAAAGTACTTCCTTGCATTATCGCTTACAATTTTTTCCATTTTGCTTATACTTATTGCAAACATAAACATATGAAAGGCAAGCAAACAACGATCTTCTTACAGCATATTGAATTTAATAGTTATTACGGATGCAGGATACTCGCCGATGCCTACTTACTAATCCCTTCCCACTGAGCCACCTGCATTTTACACTGCCTAGATATCGATTGCCGACCGATTATTCCGACCCCAATCCCTATTCTTATCCCCGGCCCTATCTCTATCCATGTCCCCGACCCCGTCCCCGTCCCGTCCCTGTCCCCATCCCTCCCCTATCACTATCCCTATCCCTATCCCTGTCCCTGTCCCTGTCCCTGTCCCTGTCCCTGTCCCTGTCCCTGTCCCTGTCCCTGTCCCTGTCCCTGTCCCTGTCCCTGTCCCTGTCCCTGTCCCTGTCCCTGTCCCTGTCCCTGTCCCTGTCCCTGTCCCTGACCCTAACCCTGTCCCTGTCCCTGACCCTGTCCCTGTCCCTGTCCCTGTCCCTGTCCCTGTCCTTGCCCCTGTCAAATTATCACGCTAGGAGGTGAACTTTGAAAAATCCTTTCTTAGTGCTCCTCTAAGGAACTTCCGTGTCAATTTGAAATCTCTTGAACCAGAAGTAAAGATAAAAACTAAACCTATACTTATGGCTATTTTGGATATTTTAACCCCGTTGCTCAACAACAGGGGAGAAAATTTCTTTTCCACCTCATTAGATTTTAAAATCGTTGTATTTATCGTGATCAGCGACCCGATAAACCATAAAAACGATACCCATATTGATTTTTTGACTTTATCACCCCCTTTTCACCCTTTTAGGGGTGAAATTTTCAAAAAACCTGAAACACGTATTCAGTCATATGTCTTAAGGAATCTTCCTGTGAAGTTTCGAATAAAATAGTCAAACTAATCTTGTTTCCCCATACAAACTTTGAACCCCCATTTGACCCTCTTAGGAGGTGAACTTTGGAAAATCCTTTCTTAGTGCTCCTCTACACTATATAAGGAACCTACGTGCCAAATTTGAAATCTCTAGGACCAGCGGTTTCGTCTGTGCGTTGATATGTCAGTCAGTCAGTCAGTCAGTCAGTCAGTCAGTCAGTCAGTCAGTCAGTCAGTCAGTCAGTCAGTCAGTCAGCTTCTTTTATATATTTAGATGGGCAAACTTTTTCAATGGGGGCCAAGGAATTTTAGAAGCAGGCCAGATTTACAGCAATAAGTGCATTTTTACTACAGTTTACCACAAAATTAAAATTTTGAAAAAAAAACCCCGACAGAACACTCCCGAACTCCGACTAACTCAGCTTTCAAACAAAAAAAACCTAAATCGAATTCGGTTCATCCGTTCAGGAGCTACGATGCCACAGACAGACACACACACACACACGTCAAACTTATAACACCCCGTCGTTTTTGCGTCGGGGGTTAAAAAAATTAAAAGGTCATAACATAAACTTGTAGGTCCTGTTCTAAATTACTTCGGTAGGTAGGTACTCATCCGTATAATTATTAGATATGTAAGCACGCACGGAAAAATATAAAATACTAGCTTTTGCCCGCGGCTTCGCTCGCATTAGAAAGAGACATAAAGTAGCATATGTCACTCTCCATCCCTTCAACTATCTCCACTTAAAAAATCACGTCAATTCGTCGCTCCGTTTTGCCGTGAAAGACGGACAAACAAACAGACACACACACTTTCCCATTTATAATATTAGAATGGATTAGTTACTTATAATTAGTATAGGGTAAACTCGCCTCATTCGGTGACACGCCTAATTAGGTGATACGAGTTTTGAAGCACTATTCCGAAAGACGATTTTTGGTTGTTTCACCGAATTAGGCGTGTCACCGAATGAGGCGAGTTTACCCTAAGTACGTAAAAGTTACTAAGTATGCCATAGGTCCTAAGGGTTGGGAGGGGGAATAGTTCTAACGATTTATGTGTTAACGGCCGATCGTGAGAGCAGGCAGATATTGAAATACCTAGACATACCTATCCTCTTTGTCTCGTTCCCTAAGTCGACGGAGCATTCATACCCTTAGGGCATCAATGGGTACCTACCTCTAATATAAATTTCACTCGAAATGTGTTTCTACTCACAAGCGAGATCGTAAACGTATCGGTAAGCTCAATTTTTTAATGGGATTTTGAACAACGCTCCAAGCGGGACCAGGGGCGGCTCACTCCGCGATCCTTTCGCCGCGCTACAAGTACATGCCGGCGGCCGCGAGTTCGCGGCCCATTCAGTGGCGACGACCTTCGCGCGGCGCAATAGAATTCAATGTCGTCTGCACCCGTGCGGTCCGTTTGTTAACGTAGGTAAGAATTTAGAATGGCGGCGTTTTGTGAACATCAAAGGAGTGAGCCTTCTGTACTTGTACTATTATATATTCTGTGGCGGGACGTTTAAGAAACAAACTTTTTTTTTTTTTTTTTTTTTTTATTATAAATGGGCTTACTCTTGACCACAGACTAGCCAAAGGCAAAGACGTGGCCTACGATGGAGTGAGCTCGCCCAGAAGATGCCTGTTCACTCTTGATTTGAAGGTTGCCGGGTTATATGAGCTCGGAAATATAGCCGCCGGCAAGGAATTCCACTCCTTGGCAGTGCGCATAAGAAAATTAGAAGCAAAGCGCTTCGTGCGGATTCGTGGAATATCCACCAAGTAAGGATGGAGATCTGCCGTGCGTCTAAGAGTCCGATGGTAGAATGGGGACGGTGGAATAAGCTCGTGTAGCTCTTGAGCACACTCCCCGAAGTGCAACCTGTAAAACACCGACAGACTAGCGACTTTCCGCCGATGGGCCAAAGACTGTAGCTTGATATATTTAGGTAATTTAAACTCGGGTTTACTAAGATAGCGTTGCCGCCACATAGGGGCGGTTCCATACTTCCTACTAGAGTACGAAAAGAAAGTACGAAGTATGGAGTATGGAGACAGCCTCTACAAGACGCCAAGACGGCAAGTCTATCTTCCTAGGTCAGAGAATAAATGTTTTGCACAAATTCATTCGAAAACTAAGAAATCAAAACGTAACCTGCATGACCTGGTTCCTCCTTACCCGTTCCATCACCGGACAACCAGGCGTGGGGAGCGGTTTCACCCTTACGTTGTCGACCTGCCTTTCATTCGCGCGAAGAGGTTTGCCTCTTATTTCCTAATGCGAACTGCTAAGGAATGGAACATGCTTCCCTCATCTGTATTCCCGGGCGAATACAATCTGGGTGTATTCAAGTCAAGAGTGAATAGGCTATTACTGAACCAGTGAGCTACAACCTCGGCCTTATTGTCGTCACTTTCCATCAGGTGCGACTAAGGTCAATCACTGGCCAGTTTATAATAAATAAATAGAAAGTAACGAATGATATTTACATAGAGCTCTGCCGACCTAGCCGAAATGACAATCGTAGACGCTAGACGCCGATCGAAACGCAGTCTGGCTTTGTCGCGCCAAAATAATAGAAGAGCATAGCAGGTTCACTATTATCTGGTAGAAACTTTTTACGCATATATTTGATTCGTATAATAGTTCTTGGCAGAAGTCATTTTTGGCAGAAACACCTTACGCAGAATATTCTTTGGCACAAATCATTTCGCAGATTTTTGTAATACAAAATCGTCTGTTGTCATAATGTTGATGAGCATAATAGTCTTCTAATCGAACAATACATTTGAAGATAATATTTGTGCATAATATTTAGGCGGCATAAAGTTGTAATTTGCTATTTGATAGCGAGTTGGATGTGTTGGGGATGCAAGATACCTAACACTCCTCCTCGCTTCGCTCGTCGTCGTACCTAACGGTGACTCTGGGGCAGTTTTTCTTTTCTGATAGCGAGTAATAATTCTGCTAATGGAATATTATGCTATAAGAGTATTATGGTACATACAATTATGCTAAACCAAAGTCGACCAAAGTAATGTTCTGTAAAACAATATTCTGCCAAATGTATCTTATGCGTGGTAGTAATAATGCCAACTAAGTTTTTTGCAAAATTACCATTCGGCCGAAAGTGTTTCTGCAAAGCATGTTATGCGAAGTGTGTTTCGGACTAAAATTATTCTGCCACATGAGGGCAACCCGCATAGCACGCAATAGTAATAGCTACGACAACGATAGTATCGTAATCGTTTGTGCATTTAGCTACGTACCCCGAAGACCTATCAAGCTTTCAAGGGAGATTATTTTCCATGTAGGTACCTAACTTTCCACTACTTACGAGAACAATTATGAAATTGACTGAGCGATGAGCGGTTCACTCAAATCTTGAACTTGGTTTCTGTCTGGGAAATGTACCGGCAACCAATATTTTGTAGAATTTCAATTTCTTCGTGGCTAATTTCTAATATAAATGAAAATAACGGGCGGTGCTGTTAAATGAAATAGAACGATTACTTTGCACTATGGATATTACATTTAAGGAATTTGGTCTAAAAATTAATGAAACTAAAACTATGATAACATATAAAATAATAAAACTAAAGAATACACTACAACTGAATGGAACACCAATTGAACAGGTTGAAAAATTTAAATATTTAGGAAGGACATTGACAGCAGATTCTAAAGATTCAATTGAGATTAAAACTAGAATAGCTATGGCTAAAAAAGCTTATAATAATAAAAAACATCTTTTCACTGCCAAGATATCGCGTAAAATTAGAAAACGGCTCATCAAAACTTATATCTGGAGCATAGCTTTATACGGCTGCGAAACGTGGACTCTGACCAAAAAAGAGAATAAACGGCTAGCCGCATTCGAAATGTGGTGCTGGAGAAGAATGGA